>NC_139895.1:33264668-34466543 GCF_905171665.1 Trachurus trachurus
CCGGATGTCATTTTACTCAACGAGAGAAAGACGTAAAACGTGGGTCAGGTAAACAATACGACATCACCATGACAACATATTGTCAGGCCTGTATTGTTTTGCCTCGTGCTGGTGGACCACTTGTTTACATAGACGCTTGTTTATCCTGTTACATGCAGCTGTTGTCTGTCTGACGTCTGCCCGATTTCACGTGAATGCAACATCAAGAATACGTTCCGATATGCAACCGCACCGCTAGATGGGGGTAATCTACATATTATACCTTTAACATAGTTATGTAGTTATGCAAAAATGTAAGCAAAAGTTGACTTTTGGGGGTTGAGCAATACCTAAACAACCCCCTGCCTCCACCCAATCAATCAAATGTTGTTGATAAAGCACTTTTCATACATAAACATAATAAATATATAATAATAAAATATAATAAAACTTACATAAATAAGTGAAAAGAAATAAATAACTGTTCAGGTCATGAGAGGATAGAAAAAGCAAATGGCATAAAATAAATAGATAGTAGATAAATAAAAATAATGAATACTGTATAGATTTTTTAAAAAAGTAAGAATTGATTAAACAATAAAAAACAATAATAATCTAAAAAGAATAATATTCAGTCAAAACCCAGACTAAAAAGCCTTTTTCAATAGCCCAGAGTTCTACTGTGCTGCATTAAGCAGCGTGTATTTTTACTGCAGAGCCTTTATTACAGCTGAAAGCTGAGAGGTGAATGTGGTCTTAAGTGAGAAAAGATAAAGAAAAATAAGTCCTGGGTAATAGTGTAATTCGGTTTGTCATGGTCTGTGCCTCAATAAGAAGTCAGCCTCTCACTACAATGTATCACAGCTGTGTAGCCACCGCACACTGTAAGCTGCTGCCGATCCATCAGTGCCGTTTCCAAGGTAGGCAGCTATTTGTTATTCCTCCGCATCCTGGCGGGCTCTCTCAGGCAAACAGGGGGTCACGCAGTCATCATGTCCCCGCCAACACGGACGGAGCGATCGGAGGAGTTTGCATGGACCGTTCCAGTTGCCTTGAGGTCAACGGTCCGTGTGAACCGCTGCACCTCACCGCCTCTCCTCTGCCGGTCCTCATGTATGGAGAGGTGAGGCCAAATCAGCCTCCAGCCGTCGTCTTGCAGGCTGAGGGTGTGAGTGGAGGAGTCGCCGCTGTCAAGTGCAGCACTCACACAGCCCCGTCTGCAGGGACGGCTATTCATTAGACTGAATAGCCAGCTGTACGCAGCACTTCACTGCAGATTACTGAGGCCATCTCCTCACCTTGGTGCCCAAGGACCGAAATAGCAACGCTCCCTTCAGTTCACTTGACTTTTACATTCACTTGTCTGAAACAGTGGGATCTCAGAGATTACCAACAATACAGTATATAACCATAATCACTGCTGGTAGAGTGCAGTATATAAATAGTTAGGCTCGTCCTCAAAGTATGTGGAGGTGAGAGGAATCAACAGAGCTGTTTACAGGATTGGGGGGAAAAAAACAACAAACAACAAAAAAACAACTCAGTAGCAACCTCACATGGAACATTTTAATGAACTATGTAGAGCTGAAGAAATAGTTTCTGGGTGACAAACAAAAAGTGGAAAACACACAAGCACAAGAAGAAAAGTGTTCAGTCACCTAGACAACACATACGTGCGTGACATTTTAAAAAAGAAAGAAAGAAAAGAAATGCTGTAGTTAAATGAAGCACAATAGAAAATTAAGAAACACCAATATGAAGAGAAAATGTGGTGCATTCTGGGGAAAAAAAACTAAATGTTGCAAATCACATCCAGTACAAGAGAAGCTCTGATGAAGTTGACAACTCACACTCTACTTTCTTATTTATCAAGCACATCTTGTTAAAAAAAGATACAAGATTCACCATTCATTTTATTGATTCCACTAATGCAAAATTTACTATTCATGCAGCATGAATAGTATGCAGCATATACTGTATATAACATTCTCTCCAGCTTTGTACAAATCCCTTTAGAGTACAGTGTTTCTTGTAAAGGCTGAGAAATGTTGCCCAGAATGGTCAAATGTATGCTGTCAATTTTCTGATATTAAATAATATCAGAAAATTAATAGCATTTAAACAGTAACCTTTTAGTTAACATCATTGTGTTTGTGTATTTACTTTTGTTTTTTCAGTCCATATCTACTGTATGTGTTGTCAAATATTTTTTTAAAGGTCCAGTGTGTAATAATTGACAAGGTTTATGGGGAAAATCTGAATACTACCCATATGTGTACTGTACTGTATATTGCTATATAAAATCGGTTTGGTTTTCGTAGCCTTATAACTATTATTTTATATATACATAGCAAGGGTCTTGCTTTAGAGAGCATTGCCACCTTGTGCGTGTTACCATGTTGGTACGGCAGCCCCAACGGAAAATCCAGCCAGCCAGGGAGCACGTTTTGTAACGAGTGTGTTAACTGATAAGATTCAAATGCTCTATTGAGTGTCTGTGACTAGCTACAGCTGAGCAGCCACATCCACACTGTGCTCTGGCTCAGCTGATCTTTGCTCAGATGGCAGTGAGATGTTCATCTTCCAGTTTTCATACAAAGTGCAGCCAAACGACAGGCTTAAGAGAGAGGAACAGCAGAGCTACTCTGACAGCTCCTCTGTGGAGCTGCAGCTGGAGAGCACAGCGCCGTTCTTTTTTTTTTCCTTCGCATCAGTGCCGTTGTTACAGGTGATGCACATCTATGTTTGTGTACGTTTGTCTCCTCTGATCTGCATAACTGGTACACTGTAACTTGTTGCTGCGAAATTTGACTGAAGGCACAAGTGGAAGTCTGCAACAGACACTGCATGTAACAGGATAAACAAGCGTCTATGTAAACAAGTGGTCCGCCAGCACGAGGCAAAATAATACAGGCGTGACAATATGTTGTCATGGTGATGTCATATTGTTTACCTGACCCACGTTTTACCGTCTTTCTCTCGTGGAGTAAAATGACATCCGGTTGGTTTGCCGACGGCCGTCTGCCTGACTGCACCTGAATGCAACATCAGTGCCTCCGTCCTTCCTCACACTACACAGTGGTGACAGTTTTAACAGGCGCTACCTGGAAAACTTTCTCCCCGAGCCGACAGCTCCGCTGAGTTTCCGTGGTTACCTACGGTCACGCTGCCACTGAACGTAAAAAATGGCGATGCAACATGGCCGCCTCGGTTCGGTGCGTCGCTCACTTATGTATTTGTAACGACTTGTAACAACTCATTCTAAGGTACGAGAAAGCTTTCATTTGTATGCGGGTGTGATTCCACTTCAGTGAAATACGTATGAAAGCAATATTTAATTTTTGCTAATAAAATGCCAAATAAGTTACATACTGGGCCTTTAACAGTTGGTTTGCGAATGTCTGCGAATGGAGGCCACCGTCACTTTGTCGACAGGAGGGGTGTCCAATCTGGAAATCTAGAATCTGAATGCCAGATGTCACGGTTTTCCCCCCGATTTTACACACTGGACCTTTAAGGTGAACTGTTAAGTTGTTGGACCATCAGTAGCATTGTGGACTATTGTTGTTGTTTTTTTTATTTTTTTTTTCTAGTTTTTATTCTGTGCTTGTGTCCGTACATCCCTCATATACTGTACAATACGTACACAAAATACATCCGTATAGCTGATGTGGAGCATATTCCTGCTTTTACACTATTCCACTGATTAAAGGTGCATTGTGTAGGAATTACTCCCATCTAGCATTGCGGTTGTATATCGCAAGCAACTCAATCGTATTTTTCATGCTGCATTCACATGAAATTGGGCAGACGGCAGACGGACGACAGCTGCTCCACGTAACAGTATAAACAAGCTTCTATGTAAACAAGTGGTCCGTCAGCACGAGGCAACACAATACACGTGACAATATGTTGTCATGGCGATGTCGTACTCTTTACCTTACCCACGTTTTACCGGCTTTCTCTTGACTTCTGTGACTAAAATGACATCTGGTTTGTTACCGACGGCCGTCTGCCAGACTGCAGGTGAATGCAGCATCAGTGTAACGCTCCATTCCTCCTCACTGCGTTACCGCGGTGACTTTTCACAGACGCCACCTCGACCTGAGCCGACAGCTCCGGTGTCTCCGCTGAGTTTCCGTGGTTTCCTACCGTCACGCTGCCACTGAACGTAAAAACATGGCGACACCACATGGCAGCCAGCACCGAGCTTACCCGCTCCATGGAGATATGAATGATATGAACGGCTCATTCAGAGCTGAAAGGAACACTTCACTTTGTTGATGTGATAACTGATTAATGAAAAACATACTTTTGAACGAAATAATCGATTTTAGTGAATTGATAACAGGAGAAGTTACACAATGTCCCTTTAACAGTTGGCGGCAGTACTGTAACATGCCAGGAAACACAGCAGCGCACCAAAGACAGACACAAAAAAGACATGGACTTAAACAATGCAGGGTCAACAGTATTTTCAATAAATGTTGTACAAGAACAGACATGTATTCAACATGTTGATCAGACCTCAAGGAGGCAGCCAGTGCATTCTGGGAAGAATGGATCTGTACCTGTCTGTTCTTCTTTTACCATGTAAACTGCTCTCCATCTAATGACACAGTTACAGTATGTCTGTTGTCAAAATTTCCCATTTATGTGCAGATTTGCAGCTAGGGCTTTAACACTGACTGGTGCCAGTAGAGCAGTCTCCACTAACATGTGACACAACATGTTTGTTTAATAGAAACACACTGGTTCAAAATGCATATTTCAAAGACTGGCCGTGGTGTTACACATGGTGTTACAAAATATTCCCTCTCCGTTCTGCTTCCAAACACGTCTTTATCTGTCATCTTCCACTCCCTTCAACCTTTTATTTGTCATTCAGGCCTTTTATATGCTCCCTGCACTTCACTGTGAATGCCTTTTCCATTCACACACATGGTAAATAGTGTCAGGCAGTGCTGATGAATAGCGATGAGTCAAAATAGAAAAAGGAAAAAAAAGGGAAGAAACCCTCCACTTACTTCTTGAAGGATGTTGCATAATCACAAGTTTAGTCAACGTTGCTGGCTGTGAGATCTGGAAAAATAAAAAAACAGAGATTGTTTTATCTCTTCTAGTTCAAAGTGGCTGATTCAGACAGACAGTGTGTTTGCAGCAGAATTCAAATCCCATGTTGAGTCATTCATCTATTTCCCGTAGCCGTTCCTTCCTATCCAGGCCCGTCAGGTGAAACTAGACTTGGAAGGATTTGGTTGTTTGTTTTTTTCAGATTCTATCTGGTCTGATTGTTCAGTCCTGAAAGTTTGTTGGCCACTGGTCCAACAAATAATGGCTCCTCTTCTGAAGATTGATTCTCTTTTGTACTCTCTCTCTCTCTCTCTCTCTCTGGATAACAACAGACACTTTCGAAACAAAAAATATAGATCTCTCCATTGTTTTAAAGTCTCAAGTCTAAAGGGTCCACGTAAAGAGGCTTTAGCCCAACAACATTACCCACAAATATATCCTAAAACATAGACAACAGCTGTGTAGGACATCACACTGGAGCTGTGTGTCTTTCCTCTGCACCCATGGTGATTCTGGCCCACAATGCCACAGTCACATCCTCAACAATCACCTCATTGGAACCTGCCTGTAGAAAACACCACATAAAAGTGTTAAGTTTAGAATAAAAGACATTTTACCTCAATTATATGAGTCAATACTCGAAATAACAAGGAATTGATGGAAAAAAAAAGTTATTAAAATATAGCCTTTATTTAGACTCGTGAAATATATTCAGGTAGCAACCTCATTTACAATAGCCGAGACAAAGAAGTACATTCAAAATACACAATCAACATATCAGGTATATGGAGGAAAGTAAAGTATACAGTACAGTATATTATTGATATACTTAGATAAAGCCCCCCCCCCCCCCAACTATATGTATATTGTATAAAATTGTGTTGAGTAGGGGGGCCGTGCCACTGCCATATCAATAGACCTTAACTGATACCAATGCCAATATCAGCAATATGTCTGTCAATTGCATGATAATCAATGGTTGTTTTGATTTGCATTTTAAACATAAATGTGGAAATTAAAAAAAAAAAAAAATTATCTAATCAAACAAAAATTTTGAGACCCCCCGCGCAGTACATCTGTGGACCCCCTGTTGAAGCCTCTGCCATCTGCATTGACACAGCTAAAATGGTCAAAAAAAGAAGAGAAAGAAAGCAAACTGGACACAAATGTTGAGATAGAGCAGAGGGTTCATGTGGAAATGTCTCTTAAAGGGATAGTTCAACATTTTGGCAAATTGGCCCATTGCCATAATTCCTATAGTCTTAGGAGTGGGTTTGTTACCTTTAATTGTCGGTGCAAGCTATTTTTAGAACGATGGAGCAGAGCCGTGAGCTGCTCAGAGCTACACTACGGAGGCTCATGGGATTTCTTGGTTTTTTCCCTCATCAAACTCATGAAATACACAATCCAACAACTCCAAAACGCTCTGGCAGACAAGTTGTGACCTGCACATTCACCACGCTATGAGATAATAACGGAACATTGTGAGAGAGTTGTTTTCGAGGAAAATTCATGCAAAACAGCTGATGTATGTTCCTGTCACGTGCAGTTTTTTGGCAAGCAGTTTCTGCATTTGCCTCGAAAACAAATGACGGGACTGTGTTGTACCACAGCAGAGTGATGTACTTACCTGATCTCACCTCATGTGTTGCTTATGCTGTTTAAATATTTCAACTACACCCTCCACATCGTTTACTCCTGATACACCATCATTGTTTGCCTGTGCTAAGATAATTATAATGTCATTAACATTAATTGTGTTTCTATTTACAGGCGTATTGTGATATTTTATTCAGACTCTAGGGCTGACTTTATTCTCTGATATCCCTCGGCTCATTCAACTAAAATGAAGCTCACGTATATACTCCCATAACCCCGGCGTGTACAACAAGCTGCAAGCTCTTTATTTATTTTTGCCTGTGTGTTGTCAGGCTGCTGTTGACACATGTGTGTATGTGTGTGTGTATTTTCCAGGGGTCAGCCTGCTGGTGCCTCACGGAGCTGTGGCTGAAAATATGTCCTGGGAGATGTACATGGTGATCAATCAGGGAGAGGCAAGGTGAGGCCAGAGTTTACCCAAATATCATCTCCCAACATCTGTCTGTCTGTCTGTCAGTCTCCCTCCGTCTCAACACCCACGTCCTCTGTGTCCTCATCCTCTGTCCTCACCGTCCTGCTCCTCTCTAATTACCCAGCGTCCTCCTTTGCTTCCATGGCAGCGATACTTGGTCGTCTCAGAAGTTCCTCTAAAGCAGATTAGGAGGTTACAAGTTTAATACGCTCTATCATTGGAGGTTTAATTACCACAGCATTAGATTTAAGCACACTGATGTCAAAGGCATGTTTTTTTGTTGTCTGTGTTGAGCCTCTGTTTTTCTTATCATCCCCACTTCACTCTGTCTTTCCTCTAAATATGAAATAAAAAAGGATTTTCAGGCTTTAGAGATAAAATAGAGGATTTAGTAGCAGTGTCTTTACAACCTGTAATTTAAATGTATTCTCTTTCATTCATTTTCTTTAACTCTGTTCATGGAGCCCTTTAGTTCCAGTATGATTAGCTGCTTATTGCAAATGACAGTTTTCACCTATGATGTAAAAGTGCACAGCCTTGATTGATTGACAGGTTTAAATGAAAACTACAAATCCTGTAATTAGCTTCAAATCCTTCTGTTTTTCTCTGCTGTTATTAATATTTGGTTTATTGGTTTTAACACATAAAAAAAGACAGGGTGTAAGGTCTGTAGCTAAGCATCATTGAGAAATCTCGAGCCCCTCCCACCACCACCTGCCTGCTTACAGGCAGCTGCTCACAGACTGTTTGTGACTGTGCTAATGCTAACTCTCTCTCTGTTCTGACAAATGCTCAGGTTGTTTTCAGACTGTCATTGTTTCAGTGCAGTTCCAAGGTGGCACATTACAGATTGTTTTGTCAATTCTCACATTTTCGGGGCCAGAAGGCAAGATAAACACCCAAATATATGTTAAATAGCATTCAAAAAGTGATATTTCCATAATATGTCCCCGTTTAAATCTGTTGGATCTGCTTTTACCCAATCGTTAACATTTGGTATTGACGTATGATGATGTGTCGGAACGCAATGAAGCAAACAACGACCTTTCCCCATTGCAATGAGCAGAGCAAAACAAAGTGCGTGCTAAATGTCCGTCAAATGTCCGTGGGCGGAGCCAGGCTACTGACTGATTGTCTTGCTGATAAAATGTCTTGAATTGCACTATATAAAAAATCAGATGGCTATCATGGCCGTCAGAGCAGGTCATAGGGACAGGCCGGGCATCGATGAGCTAGAGCTGCAGGAGCGTTGGATTCTCAGACACACTGATACTTCCAAAAACAACCATCTCGGAGCTGTCTCCTCTCATATGATCCTCCTGTGACTGCACAGACAGAGTATTATTACATAGATGAGCTCCCTGTCAGTAAGTCAAATAAGTAATTTAAACACTTCACTTTAAATTCACTAAATTAAATGTCACTTTTGATGGGCATTTGTAATTATCAATTATGTTAAGTCATTAAAGGATGAGGATGATTTATTATCTTAGGACTTGTTAAATTGATGATTGACAAAATCAATCAAGTCAGGAAGCTGTTACATGTAGGCAGCTAAATTACATTTGAATTATTATTGTTGTTATCATCACTAGTAGTTCAGCCTGGGCGACATGCGATGCATCAAACTGGGGTTGTTACCTTCGGTCTCTAACAATGTTGCTCTCGCCACTGTGTGATAATTGTGACTGATAAGAGCCAATCAGAGGCGAGTGTTGTGTTAATTCTGCAGCAGTGATGCTTTTTAAAACTTACATCAGTGAGGATGGAACCTGAGGCTCAGTGTGTGCTCTCTTGTTTCATCTGTAGCTTTCTAGGGGGAGTTGATTAACGTAGCATTGGGGGAAGTATTAACCAAATTAATGAGGAAGATTAAGTTGGTTAGAGGCTTTAAATGTTGGACACTTTATCAGTTAATTGCCCAGCACTAGTATAATCATTAACGGTAGTACAGCAATAAAAATATTGGTAAAAACGTAAAATATCGCCATGAAGAGTCTCTGGCGCTTCAGCTCCTCCTCAGGTGGAGGTCGGTGATCACAGAGAGAACCAGCAACGTATAATTAAATGGATGAATCCAAGTCAGAGTCTGGAGCACACAAATCGTCTTCATCAGAGTCAAACAATATTGGTGTGGTTCGAACCATTTAAATACCCTCCTCATTGTAGAGTTTAAACTGTGATTGGTTGTTGAGAGTGGCATGTAAGCACCCAGTGAACCAATACTGTGACAGTATGTCCGGCCCTTAATCACAAATTAATTGCACATACTTATCTATTATCAACATGGAAAAGTGGATAGGCTTGATTTCTGCAAATGTATTTTATTGAAAACAACAATGTGTAGTTTTATATTTCACACTAACGTTCTCACTTTGAGCAGTCATTCACATTTGAAACAAAATCTATCAATAGTGTGTGTTTGTGTGTTCATCTCTCTCGCTCTCTGTTTAGATAAATAAACACAAATAAGCTACAAACACACATACAGTGGCCTCTCGTATTCGCCAATCGCGGCGTTTTATCTTGAAAATTGACGGGATTCTCTCGTGTTTCTTTGTTTGACATCCTGCCAGGATTGACTCGATCGCTCGCGGCTCACGCACAAAACAGACCAGACGCCGAAACGATCGCTGCTGGGCGCGAGCCGGCCGCGGAGGTGCGCGCCGCGGCACGTCTGGTGTGAACGACACATTAACATGGGCGCTGAAATGAAACTGGCTCCGCTTCTCTGCGCTTCGCACCTATGTGTGTCGCCAGCGTTAATCTTGCGATAAAAAAATTAACGCCGTTAAAATTGATTTGCGTTAACGCGTTAATAACACAATATTTTTGACAGGACTAATACAAAGCCAATGAATGTAGGCTAGATAAATCGACATTTAATAACAAAATCACACATTGCAAAAAACACACATACTGTACAAAAATCAGGAGAGGCCGAGTTCCTCATTCAGTCCAAGAGGTTCAACCGTGTTGAGGGTATGTATCCAAAATGCCTCCCTCCTGAGGAGCTTATTGATAATGTCCCCACCCCTCAGGAAGGGAGTGACTTGGACTGAATGAGGAACTCAGCCTCTCGTGTTTTTTGTAGTGTGTGTTTTTTTCAATGTGACATCCCACTCTCAACAACCAATCACGGTTTAACCTCTACAATGAGGAGGGTATTTAAATGGTTCGAACCGCACCAAAATTGTTTGACTCTGATGAAACGTTAGTCCTCTGCACCTATTAAAACACAATTAAGTGATTTGTGTGCTCCAGACTCTGACTTGGATTCATCCATTTAATACAACATGGTTAGTTTCTGTGTGGTCATCATCAGGGTTTCTCCTTCAAATAAACAAACACAGAGATAAATGCACTGGGCTGTAATGTGGGTAGACGTACAGAGGGTAGGAGAGTGTGACCCTCCCCGTGGCCATCCCCACATCTCTGTGTTTACCGGCTGGCTGCGTGACAGATGGGCCCAGCCAGCGCTGCAGCCCATCTCCCTCTCTCCATAGGAGTCCTCTAGGTGTCACGATATGGGTGTTCATTTCCAGAAGCTCCTCACAGGTGGTAGTCTGGGCTTTGATGTCCCAGCTGCTGCAGAAAAAACTCAAGTTCACGCCGTGCAAACCCAGGGGGGTGGTGGTGTGGATGGGGGGGGGGGGGGGGGGGGGGGGGGGGGCCGGCTCTGCAATAGAGTCCCTCATTTAGCCGACTGACTCTTAGGGAAGCAAAAGTCAAACCTCCAATCCTCCAATCTCTTTTTTTTCATCCTCACCACTCTGCTGAGAGTCAATATGTAGTTATGTACTCCACTCGGTGTCAACAACAGCGGTGCTCTGGGAGAGAGTCACGACCCGGGAAGCTTGTTTAAACGATGATGAATGCGGTGATGAATGGAGCGCGGTGCACTGATGGACATGCACAGCGGAATGGAAGGCGCAGACGTCTCCCGAGGCCTTTCATCTCGGCGCTACGCACATTATGTATTCTGATCACAGCTAGGTAATGACCCTCGGATGGACTGAACCTCTCTCTCTCCAGGGGGTGGGTTTTTTTGTTTTTTTTTGCACATTCTTCCTCACAGATAGCCACGAGGGTTTCCAGTTTCCTCTGAAGTGTCACTGTGTATTTTTTGCAGTTCTCAGCTGCAGCAGAGTCACACAAAAGCAAAGACACCCCGCAAAACACACACATTTTTTATTTCAACATTTTAGTCATTTTACGGAACAGCTTTATATAATAAATGAGTGACAGGCCATATAATGTTATAAGTTACAATTCAAATAAATAATTAATTAATTAAATATCAAACTAAAATATTAGTTATAATAATAATAATACATTTTTAAAAAGAGATAAATAAAAGTGGAAAATAATGGGGAAAATTGGAATGAAATACTAAGAGTATAAATAAATAAATTGGTTAAAGGGATAGTTCAACATTTTGGCAAATTGGCCTATTGCCATAATCCCTATAGTTTTAGGAGTAGATTTGTTACCTTTAATTGTCGGTGCAAGCTGTTTTTAGAACGGCGAAGCAGAGCCGCAAGCTGCTCAGAGCTATGCTACAGAGGAATGTCTTAGTTTCCTTAGTTTTCTTAGTTTCCCTCATTAAACTCATAAAATACACAATACAACAACTCCAAAATGCTCTTGTGGACAAGTTGTGACAACTCTGTCTCGTAACGTTCAGTTATTATCTCATAGCGTGGTGAATGTGCAGGTCACAACTTGTCCACCAGAGCGTTTTGGAGTTGTTGTATTGTGTATTTTATGAGATAATGAGGGAAACCAAGAAATTCCTGCAGCCTCCATAGCGTAGCTCTGAGCAGCTGGCGGCTCTGCTCCGACAATTAAAGATAATGAACTTGCTCCTATAGGGATTATGGCAATGGGCCAATTTGTCAAAATATTGAAATATCCCTTTAATTATATAATAGGTAAAATTCAAAAATAAAAATAGTTAGTAAAACACACATTTCTCCATACATAAACATACACACACATGCATATACATACCTTTATGCACATACACACATAGTGTAAGATAAGGAGGTAAATATGATTAATGCATAAAGATAAATTATAAAAACCGAATAAGTAAAAGTAAAACAAAGGTAAGGTAAATGAAAAACTAAAATAATTCTGATATTAGTCACAATAAGAGTGAGGGTTACCTCGCCTTGTCAGGGCACTGGTAATAATAAGATGCAATCAGCAACAGAAAGAGTGACACCTATTGTGTTATTTCTTTTATTTGAGGTCGCTTTCTTTTTCAAAGCAAGTCATTTTCCTTTTAAAGGAACTATGATACATGCTGCTGACACAAAGGAGGCAGAGCAGCTCTTCTTTGTTTTTCAACAATAAGCTGCAGTAGGTAAAGTTCAGTGAATCACAAGTAGCAGATTCTCACTGTGCAGTATTGTTGAAATGTATACTGCATGTGGATTCCATGACATCTTTATAAAGGTGTGGAGCTGCCTTCATCTCCTGTTATATATTCCTCCCTGTGAGCAGAAAGTGTCTGCTATTTCCCACTGGTACATAACACCTTTGAAACACAGTAATATATTGCAGGCTCCTCCCTGACGCTATTTAGTTCCGGCCACAGCCGAGCTTTTCAAGTGTTTTTTTTTTTTTCTATTATTATTCTTCCAAACAGTTGCTGTTTACTGTAGACACCCACATTTGTGCCTGTGGTCTGTTGTGCTTGTCATCTCACCAGCTGTCAATCACTGTCTACATCCTCGCAGGCCAGAGGACATACAGACAATTTTATCCCTTATTGCCCACTGCAGTGTCCAGCCGCAATCCCTGTCCAACCTACTTCTCCACACACTGACAGACTTCCATTAAAGCTTCTTTTTTTATTATTTCTTTCTTTTTTTTTAAAGATGTGTTATTGAAGCTTTTCAAAGGCTCATCTAAATCTTTTGAAGGCACAGTTTTGCTTAGGTCAGACGTATTCCCTCTGCTGCTGAGGTTTTATGACTGCTTTGTATTGTAAGATAAATCCCTCAACCTATTGTGGCAGGA
This sequence comes from Trachurus trachurus, assembly GCF_905171665.1. Lineage (NCBI taxonomy): Eukaryota > Metazoa > Chordata > Actinopteri > Carangiformes > Carangidae > Trachurus > Trachurus trachurus. Next base: position 33,277,822 of record NC_139895.1, read on the forward strand.
AGAGCTTTTTCCTGGTAGGAAAAGAGCTTTTAATGATGGAGCTGGTTTCCATATGTGTGCTCCAGGATGGAAGCCCCGGTTGAACATCATTTCTTGTTGTTGAGACAGTCCTGGCTGCGTTTGACTTCATACATGTGAAGAAGAAAACCCACAGCGCTATATGCAGGATCGGTTTTATAGAGTGTTGGGGCTAAAATGATAATCTAATATACATGGTTGTCAGCAGAAGTGCACCGGTGCATTAGGTGTGACATGGCTTCCTGCTTGGATGCCTGGCCCGTCCAGTCAGGCAGTCCACGCTGGCTACACCGGCTGATCTGTTTTTTTCTGGATGGCGAGGCCGTGGCAGCTCCCCCACCCCCCCACCCCCCACCCCGCTCTAAGCCGCAGGTCTCATGGTCCATAGATCTCACAGCACACACAGATCCCTGGATGGATGCAACGCTCAGTCCAGGTTTCAGTCCGCAGCGCACAGCTCCATGTCCTTGCCAAGGTGACATCACGCTCAAGTGCCGTCAAACTACAAACTGACATCTATCTTGTTCTGAAGTGTCTGACTGCCCCAGAGGCCGGAGAATTAATTCCTCTATCTACAGTACAGTCTGATGAAACAATGACATCCTCTCCTGCCTGGTATATACTGAGCCTTACAAGGTGCATTGTTTCAGGCTGAACTGTGACATGTTTCTGGCTAAATAACTGTTATGTATCAAACTACAACTATAGTCACTGTGGTAACTATGGATTGGATTGGATTTGGTAACTACTGTAGTATAGAACAAATCGCCTTGTTGTCTATTCATACTTCCAGGTAGAAAACAGTGACGGACGAGAGTTATATCTCATTTTTCACATCACTATATCACCGTTTAGACTAATCTGATGATTGGACACTCATTGCTATTTCTGTGTGCATGTTTTTGTAATTGATCATGGTTGTCGTAAATTGGCAGGGCTAACCGTTAGCCTACCTGTTTAACTTTAATAGCTTAGAGACTCAAAAAACGGTCCATGAATTTTTTTTTCTTTTTTTTGTTTTCTTTTTTTCCAGCGGATATCTTAGGTAGGCTACAACATGATTGAGCTAATTGGAGTAGTTTCATGTTGGGTCTGACAACGGGAGGGTTTTAACATGTCCTGATGTCTTAGCTACCACCATCAGCTGTCCCTGTCAGCTGAGCCACTGATGCTTTCTAGACATCGTGATTCCCCAAAACTGAATAAATACCATGATACAAGCAACACAAAACTGTTTTGCTCGTGCGAACAGAAATAGTAATGTTTCTTAAATCATTTCAGATTTGTCTAAACAGTGATAGTTGCATGAAAAATATAGGCTATAGCTAAACTCTCATTCGTTACTATTGTTGTCATTCAAATTAGGTGCTGGTTTTCTACCCGGAAGTAGTTGTAAACAAAAAGGTGAGAAAATAGGCTATGATTTCCCATAAATGGCACTAGCACAATGAAAGTAGTTTGTATTAAAGCAGAAGTAAGCGATCCGGTGGTTTTGGCTAACTTCTTGTCAGCCGATGGAGTTAGCAGTCCCCGCCCTCGTCCCTACGTCACCACATTCACGCGCAGCCCTTGGCTGCACACACAGAGAGGACCGCCCCTTTATGCCGTTCTCTCTCCTCATTGGATAAAGGTTGTAGGATACAAGGAAAGTTTTCTCCTCGGCTTACAGCAGAGCAGAGTGACTGACAGACCCGTGTTTCGGACCAAACACTCGATTGCCGTCGGAAGATAGCTATTTAAGACTTAGCCTATATTAACACAAATATTCCACTTACTTCTAACCAGCTACATGATGCAAATACTGCTCATAATTTAGTGTATTCCATTAGGTAGGCTTTAAATGTTAAAATTCCTTTTTTTTGCCAGTACCTTAACAGTTATTTATTCATTAGTGTGTTTACACTGACCCCAGCCATTGTAGTATCACTGTTCACAGATGTGTTGAAGAGTTACAAAGAGAAAAACAAACAAATATCAACACCCTTCACTAGTCTTTCATATTTTACTGCAGCTTAATGTCAAGTTCATGTTGATTGCTTGTCAAGAACAAGAGTTGTGACACGCTGGGCTAACACATCTTACGCATGCTCATCAAACTCAGAAAACAGCTTTATGTAACTCACTTTGTGTGAGTTAAAAACACACACTATTCACGATGTCACTCTGTTTGAATGTAAAAAAAAAAGAAAAAAAAGTGTAACATTTTCCCTGCTGAAACTTTGACACTTTTATCCTCCCACTCCTTCAAAATAAAAGCACCATCCTCAATAATATATGTGCCGGTATAAAACAGTAAACATTGCCACACTAAAGGTCACTTCCACTGTTAAAAACAGAAACAGAGCAATACATTTAGTGAATATGACATTGCTATTCTATAGTTTTAGGTTTGGCCTGTTACCCACTAACCATTATCACTGGAGCATTCATGGTGTAATACGTAGATGCATACACCTGTATTTTGGATTATACCATATGTCATGTGCACAGTCATCCCTTCAGCATCTTATTTTACCAGAGGGAATAGTATAATGTGGCATGTTAGAGGTCTGTGCTGTGAATGTAAAATATATGTGTTTTCTCCCGGAAAGATTTTAGTACTTCTTAAGTACTAGTGAGGATCGTGTCCTGATGACAACATTGGAGAAAAAAACAGGCAGTGACCAAAAACATATAGATTCACCTCAGACATGCAAATTAAAAGTCACAACCAAAACATGGACATTTAAACCCAAATTGAAACATGCTTTTTGTATGTTCATTCAAATTATTTTTTTATAGGAAAGCTTTCACCAAGGGACCAAGAATATTCAAGTTATAGCTCTATCTCTCATTAAAGAAAGTGTAGACACACAGACCAGCTGCCCAACATCAAGTAACACTGAAGCCTTTTAAAGCATCACAACTCAATAATATCTTCAGAATAAAAGCAGTGATAATATGTTTAAAGGTTTTATGGCTTTATTTTTAAAGCAAATGTCAGCCAGGCCTATACAAACTTGAAAATCTACTATTTGTCTTTGAAGTGATAAGGAGTAAACAAGACATTGATTTTCAGCATGGTCATCATCTTTTCCATTTTCTGCTGAAATAGACCCACGATTCAGCTAACATCCATACACACACATCTCTGTCCTTTATTGACTTTACCCAAACAAGTAGAACAGACACTGGAGGCTGAGCAATTGACTTCTGGGTGTTCAGGTTCCTTTGATGAACTCTGTACCAATAACAATGAGCCTGATAACTTGCAATGACAAGCTGAGTGGGTACACGCTGCAATGCGTTTACACTGATGATTCTGTTACAAGTCACAATGGAAAAAAGCCTTATACCACAAGTCTCTGTAATCATAGTTGTATAATCCATGAGGTAGCAGTAGCAATAACACATTGAATATGACTCAGGAAAAACTGTCTACTGAACATGAGCTACAGAGATGAACAATGATGAGATCAGTCAGGCCTATTGCTATGGGCGGGTCAACAACCCTGTAGTGCCCATTGGCTGCCAGATACAGTTCTGTATACATCATTTTTTATTTTCTGTAGGGATCCAGTAAAGGTAGTATAAATAAAGACAATAAAACAGAAAAATAATGCTGTTTTCCAGGAGCACTACTAAAAACAGAAGTTAATGTAACAACAGAGAGCTCCATTCACAGTAAATTCAGATTATGTGTGTGTGCGTTTATGTTTGTGGCAGAAGCAAACAGTGGTTTTTGAGAATGGTCTGTTGTCGTTGTCTCAGGTTAATTCAGTTGTATTTCATGACCGTGTGATATTATAAGGCAGTGGTGCATTTAGATAGAGGGCAGATTTGCACCTGTTGTTACATTTAGGCCGGTGACGTCTATGTGTTGAATGAGATTATTACATCAATCATAACATGTAGTATCTATCTTATACTGTTCTGTGCGCTTCACACTCCCTATTGTTTATTCATTTTCTATGTTGTAACTTTAAAAACATTTAACCTGAACGTCGTCAGGGCATTTAAATCGATCCAGTTTGTTGAGGATGTTTGCAGCCTCAGTAGTTGTGGGTGAGTTCTCCACAAATACAACTATCAGTATTATGAAAATGGTGTTTAAAGGAATAGCTAACCAAAAAATTAAATTAATTCACCCTCATGCTGATGAATAGTAGAGTAGTTTTTTTATTCCTCAAAGTGCATCTGGAGACCCGGGAGGGGGGTTCGTAGTCCAACGAAAACTTTATATGAGAGTCAATAGCGCCTGACACAAGAACGTCTATAAAACTACACAAAAACCTTGTAATCTTCCTCCACACTGCTCGTCCACTGCAATCCAAGTGTCCTGAAGGGATATAGTCCAGAGTTTACTCGAAACAACATCATTTAGGATATTTTTACAGCCTAAACAGCCCTGTATTGCGCTCTGACGTTCACACACGTGAATTCAATACAGGACTGTTTAGGCTGTAAAAATGTCCTAAATGACGTTGTTTCGAGTAAACTCTGGACTATATCCCTTCAGGACATTTGGATTGTGTAGTTTTATGGACTGTTTTGTGTCAGGCCCTATTACTCTCATATAAAGTTTTCGTTGGACTACGTACCCCCCTCCTAGGTCTGAATTTCACTTTTTGGTGAACTATTCCTTTAATTGTCTAATAATGGTGAACCCCTCCTCCCTCCAATGTAGTTCATATGCTGATCAAAGAATGATTTCCTGGCAACCGGCTTGACTAAGATTGTATGACTCTGGTCTGGTTGCACTCATTTCCCCAATAAAGTCCGTTGTAGCTCTCCAAGGTTAGGACGAGAAATAACCACCACTGAGGTGATATTATAAATCAAGACACTGTACCTCGGTATGTTTTTACACAGACGGGGGATTAGATTTGTAAATGCTTTCTGGAGCTGCTCTCTCAGCCAGGTAATGTGTTAGTGATTGATCGCTAAAGTTGTTTTGACTGAGGCTTCGCAGTAAAGACGAAGAAGCGGCTAAAAGGAGACGGCAGAAGAAGAGAGATGTTATGTGGATGACAGTGGGAGAGCTGAAAGAGCACGTCTTTGCTGGATGTTGCACCGGGTCTCACCTCTAGACGCCCGTTTGATTAATGTATCGGCGCAGCAGCCACGTAAAAGGTTGTCTGCGTCGACTTAAAAATGGATAAAAGCCGAGTGGGACAAACAGGTGGGAGACTACAAGCAAATAAAGGTGAAGCTAATGGAGCATGCTAATGCGTGCATTTATTAAGCCCGCCGTCTCTCCTCTTCCCGACCCAATCTGCCACATTGCGTGGCTTCCCGGGTCCCTGAGCGGTGAGTCATCGCTCACTTTAAATAATGCACCTCATCAAGGGGCTTAAGAAGCTGCCGTACAGCCCTTCATCCTGATGACAAGTGGAATAGAGAGGAGAGACGGCCAGGCTCTGTTGCTTCTCTCAGGTTGGCCGCCGGACTCTCACGGCCGAGCTGGAGGCTACTTAAAGGAGCAAGGTAATCTGCTCCTTGCCTACACTTCGCATTAAATGTGTGATCAGGCTCAGGCTCGGCGATCAGGCTGTTGGCGGAGGGATCGAGAGCTCTCCTGGGGACCAGTCGAGAGCAGGGACTGTGTTGACATAACAGAAAAAAACCGACAGCGAGCTAAGAGAGGATGAGATCACTGTGCGTTGTGATTGTGGCCTGAGAGACGACGAGGCAGACCCGCCCACTCTCAAGGTCAGATGGCAGTGATTGGGAAAATAGCCCGCGGTGCGTTAGAGAGCGTTCACCACCAAGGTGTGCCGAGAAACAGAAGCTCTCGTTCCGATGAGCTGCGGTTTCACAGGCTTTGTGTACAAGTGCCCGGGAGTCGTGGGCGGGCGTCAGAGATAAATATATTTAAGTTGAAGTATTGTTTTCGAGGCCGTTAGGATAATTAAGCCTGCATGAATCATTGCACTGCAAATAAACAGTTGTTGTGTGGTAAATCATGTGCCATTTAAAGCAACACTTCCATCCCAGAGCGGCGGCAGCGCGGTGAAAAGACAGGATTGTTGCACGGCTGCTCTCAGTGGGAAACAAACCTCTAACCGCTGCGGCGCCGATGCGATGCTCTACCCCAGTGAGCTACACGGCCACATGACTCTACTTTTTTTTTTCATTTTTCTATAGAAAAAGTCTACAACCAGCAAACTCACAACTCCAGGGGGTTGGAGGGAGCGGTGGAACCGGGCGTGGTATTACACGTTGTTGGCTTTTATTAGCACTGAGAATGTGGACGGTGGTGTTCCTGCAAATTAGAATGTATGGTGCATTGAAGGTTAATTCTGGTCTATTGAAATGTGTGTCTTATTTTTGTAGTTATGGGTTCTGGCTCTGGGAATAAGGCAGCATAATTAAATAGACGCCCATGAGGAAAGCAAAATGAGCAGACCTCCAGTACAGCTGAGCTGATGGAGCAGAGATGAAGACGAAGAGTAAAAGTCATACTCACATCAAGTTTTTAACCTTGTCGACATCAATATGTTTTTTTATACATATAATACAAAACGGGAGCGTACCTATGTTCCCCGATGGGCCCTATGTTCCCTGTTTTTCCCAAAAAGGGCCCTATGTTTCCCGTTTTTCTCAAAAAGGGTCCTATGTTCCCCGCTGTTGCTGGTTGATGGACTCTCTCTACTTATCTGGACTCTCTATCTGGCCTGTCTAGCCTCTAGTCTTTCTACTAAACTTAACCAACTCCTTTCTTCATTGTCTAAACCCAACCAATGGGACAATTCCACTTCTCACTCAAAAATAGGCAAAAATCTGCAAAGTCACAACTCCACTTCCAGGTATGGGACCAAAAATTGCATGTTCCCCGGGTCCTTTTGGGAAAAAGCGGGGAACATAGGACCCTTTTTGGGAAAAGTGGGGAACATAGGACCTATTTTTTCTATGTTCCCCGGTCCCATACAAAGTGTGGAACATAGGACCCGGGGAACATATGGATGATCCCACACAAAACAATAAAAGAGTGACATAAACAGTTCATAACTGACTTCCATGTTGAACTGCAGTCAAACAATGAGAGCCTGACGAAGACAGATAGATATTTCTTACACCACAAGCCAAAGGAACCAATCATGTCTAGTTGATGGGGCAGGGCAGGGGGCGGGGCTACATCAACTTGACACTTTGACACATATCATCCCATAGTTGTTGAGATATTCACTCTGGACCAAGGTATTAGAGCAACCAACAGAGTGAAGACCAAGTTCACAGAAATGAGTTTCTGGCATGGGGCTGTGTTAGTTGTGTTACCGTGCTTCAGATAACAGTGAGCTGATGATGTACCATCCTAGAGAGCCAGGTTAAAGGGATAGTTCAGCATTTTGGCAAATTGGCCCATTGCCATAATCCCTATAGTTTTAGGAGTAGGTTACCTTTAATTGTCAGTAGGGCTGCCCCCAAATAGTCGACCAAGCACTGGTCGACCAAAAAATCATTAGCCGACCAAAATTTCATTGGTCGATTGGTCGCAGGAAAAAAAACAAAAAACATTTGGAGCCGTGTCTTGTCAAAATTAAGCCAACATCAATGACTGAACTGTATATGAAAGGCTATTGGGCTTTTATTTTGAAGGGCCAGATACAGGAAGTCGTGACGTGACACTTTTTTTTTTTTTTTTTTTTTTTTACACGGCACGAGACGCGGCTGTGTTCGAAACCACATACTCCATACTACATACTGCCATACTGCATACTTCCATACTCCATACTACATACTAATCGATCATACAGTATGCAGAGCGTTCACACTGCTGCGTACTATGATAACCCACAATGCATTTCGCTCCTGCCCGAGCCGAAATCAGCTGCCCTGAAGCTGATTTCACTTAAGCTCTAAACTGTGTAAATATATAACTTCAGCAACATTTGAAACATTTTCAGGCGAGAAAGTACTACTTCGTATCCCCATGGTGTTGAAAAAATGACAAAATAACACCTATTTACAATTTTAGTCGGACGAAGTCGGACTTCTCTGGCGGTAGTAAAACCAGCCGTAGTGAGCACTGTACTTCCGGTTGCTGTGTCAAAATAAAGCACCCGTTGCAATTGACCATAAAGAAAGCCGTTACAATGACGTCAGTGCTCTTACTTTATAAACAGGAAGTGAACCTGTCCCCACTGTGGCTAGCTTGGAAACGCCGTTTGGACCGTGTGCCGTTAACGGAATTTGCCCGTTCAAAATGCCTTACCGGAGAGTTTTGCCTGCTCTGAGACGAAGATCCGCCCGCCGTCTTCGCTACATCATACTTGCTCTGGACTGGGGATTATTTCAAAATGTATAGATTTGGACAGCTCCTGTGTTTTCTGTGGCCATACTGAAGAAACTTTAAATCATCTGTTTTTTGAATGTAATGTAACAATGAAATTTTGGTCAGACTTGTGTTCTTATATTTTCTCCCATGTAAACATGTCATACTGCTTCTCCCTTAAAGATGTTATATGTTATTATGAAAATAAGAAGAACAGGAGTCTTCAGTATTTAGTTAATTTTTTCATTTTATTTGGTAAATACTTTATTCATAAGCAAAAGTTTGCAACCTCCAAACCAACCTTTTCTCATTTTTTAATTGAATTCAATTCTCTCTATAAATCCCTAGCCTTAGTTAAAGATAAGAAGAACACAACTTTTTTAGAAAACTACGAAAAGGTATTTATTGTACTTCCTGACATTTAATGGAATTTGTTAACAGTGATTATTACACACCTATGTATTGACATGACAATATTTATTTATTTTTGTTTTGTTTCTGTTTGTCTAATTTTCTTCATTTTCTACTTATTTGAATGAGATCCTTGTGGTATTTATTTATTTTATCCATTGTCTTTCTGAATATGAAACAGCTCTCGTGTTGTGTTATGTGTCAGTGTTTGACACTCTTTGTACACTTTGAACACAAAATAAAGAAAAAGAAAAAAAAAAAAAAAAAAAAAAGCAAGGAAGAGGCGGTCCTTGACGTCACGTTGCGTTGCATCTTGGGTAGTTTGAGTATGAGTAGTGACCTCATGATGTATACTCAACATTTCGGCCGAATCTAGTATGCATCCGGGAACTTCTCGCCTACTGCAAATCGCATACTGCGCAGTGTGAACATACTGCATACTCAAATCGTTAGTATGAGTAGTACGAGTAGTAGGAGAAGTATGCGGTTTCGAACACAGCCTGTCTCTCTCACCGCTGTCACCGTTATCGGTGCTGTCTGAGCCCCGGTCCCGTCCCACAGCGCTCACCGGCGGTCAGTGTCAGTGTCACTGAGCAGATCCATGATGGTCCCCGCTGCAGTCAGAGACCCGCACCCATAGACACATGTCTATGCCCGCACCGCTCCACGCCGCGGACCCCCACCCCCGCACCCCCGTCACACAGCCTGAGCTCAGTAACTTTTTACCCTCCTCATCTACTGTGTTTATTGGTGATAAACGGGCATTCTGCCGGTAATAGAGAGCCTAAGCGGAAGCAGGAAGTAACGGCGCCATGGGACCTCAACTCGGAAAAACTCGCCATTCAAATGAATGAGACTGAAACTTTTATTTCGTGATCCGATTGAATTGCGCCATGAGAAAAAAATATGACCTCTACCTGTTTAAAACATCACGTTTCATCCCGAGAAATCAGCCGTTTATCGTAAAACGGCAACAGAAGAATGTATTTTGTGTAAAGACCGCTCTACGGACTACAGATCTGTGTCCCACAGAAAATACGTCACCAACTGACACGGGAAAGGGCGGCATTTGGTGTGTGACGTCACCTACGCGACTTGTAGTCTTTCTGCTTACAGATTCTTCTGAATTTTATTCTACAATAGCTTTACAACAAACTGCTGATTTCTCGGGATGAAACGTGATGTTTTAAACAGGTAGAGGACATATTTTTTTCTCATGGCACAATTCAAACGGATCACGAAATAAAATTTTCAGTCCCGTTCATTTGAATGGCGAGTTTTTCAGAGTTGAGGTCCCATGGTGACCGTTACTTCCTGCTTCCGCTTAGGCTCTCTATAACGGTGAAACCCGACCGGCTTGTTGTTGAATCTCGGACCCAACACGGCCGGAGTCACGAGCATTAATTAATTAATTCTCAACCTGACCGCGGGCGGAAAGAAAAAAAAAAAAAAAAAATTTAAATTTTAAATTTATTTTATTTTTATTTTTTTTTTCGTCAAGGTGGGGGGTCGATTAGTCGACTAATCGCCATAAGTGACGACTACTGGTCGACCAACAAAATCTTTGGTCGGGGGCAGCCCTAATTGTCAGTGCAAGCTACTGTATTTTAAGAACGGCAGAGCAGAGCCGTGAGCTGCTCAGAGCTACACTACGGAGGCTAATGGGATTTCTTTGTTTTCCTCATCAAACTCATCAAATACACAATCCAACAACTCCAAAACGCTCTGGTGGACAAGTTGTGACCTGCACATTCACCACGCTATGAGATAATAACGGAACATAACGAGAGAGAGAGTAGTTTTTGAGGCAAATTGCCGAAAAACTGCTCCCGGCGGGAACGCGCATCAGCATTTTTGCATGAATTTGCCAAAATGTTGAACTATCCCTTTTAAAAGACAATTTATAACTGCACATTTTTACAGTGAATCTTCACAGAGATCTTTACACTGAAATGCAAACAAAAAAAAAAGATAAAATACAGATATTAGGAGTAATAACTGAAAAAGTGACAGGTCAGCAGAAGCATTCCACCGTGTGCGCTGCAGTATTCTCCAGAGAATGTGTCATTGAGTGGCCGTGGTCAAACACTTCTATAATAAGGTGGGGCGTCCCCACAGACTGGTGGTTAATTTACACTATGTAGCACATAACTGTCACATCCAGAGTTCTGCTCCAGCCAAGCAGCCATGTTGTTCTCACCTCTCTGTCATGTTCCCTGTCCACACTGCCTCATTGATGAAGAAAAAGAATTTCCTCCAATCTGTTAAACCTACTTTTCTTTTTAAAACTTTTTGTAACATCTTTGCCAAAAAAGCATTCTCACTGAAATCAATGACAGGTTCATGGGTATTTATACAATACTAAGCAAAGTTTGATTTACAGTACATGATCTGATGTCAGCTTGGGTTCCGTGCCATCATGACTGATAAATAAAAATTGACCTAAAAACTAGAAGTTCATTAATATGCAGGCTGTCTTTAACAGCAGATTGTGTGACTAATCCTCCACTCGAACAGCCCCAATGCACTCCCAGCTTGTTAAAGCCGCTTCTTCCGTCGCCGCAACTTCGCTTTTAATTCCAGGGGAGGAAGTCTTTAACAAATCAATGCTCAGATCTGTAATAACTCTTAACGAGCCCCAAAAAGCTCCCCGAAGGTGTCGCTCTCTGGTGTCATGACCCTTCCTGCACGTTTTTTTCTGTTGTTGTCTAAAAACCAACTGCCTGTGCTGTGTTGCTGCTGCAGCCACCGTTCACTTGGCCAGACATGTTTGCTGTGAGCTGCTTTTAATGAGCACTCTCCACCGGTGACTTCTTCACCTGAGCTGGAATGAATTCCAGCAGCAACGACTCGTGTGTGTGTGTGTGTGTGTGTGTGTGTGTGTGTGTGTGTGTGTGTGTGTGTGTGTGTGTGTGTGTAGCGGTAACTTGAACTTTGAGGAGCGAGAGTCCGCACAGGAAAGCCAGACCTGGAAGTTGGAACCGGCCTGCGGGCGTGTATTCTCTACAAGCCCACCTCTTCTCATAAGCTGAGCTCATTAGCTGGTTGTTTCTCATGCAGCGGCCGAGGCTCAAAGAGAGATGTTAAGCAGCACATCTAACGGCTCTCAGATAATAAATAGAGAATGTTAAGTATGGAAAAGTCGTGTGAAGATCACAGATGCTCCAAGCAAAGAATAAGCGCAGCACCAGGTGCAAGGTAACAAGAGCTCCTTTCCTTTTTTTTTTTTGGTTGTTGTTGGAGAGTTTATTTCCCGTCACAAATTATGGATCACTCTGGAGAGATTCACAAAAATAAAAGTCCAGAGCCAGTTAAAGCGTTTCATCTCTCGGTCTTGCGGCGCAGTAAATTATTGCATAGATGTTGAAAAATCAGAGGACAGCTGTGCAAACAACTCCTATACCTGCAATAAAGAGAAATACATTTATGACGCACTTAGGATCACAGCATCCATCAAAAAGACACAATTACAGGATAACAGAGTCATCCTGCAACACTTCAACTTCTTCCTCCTGTATTTTTTATTTTTTATTTTACACTTCACTCATTCTGCTCCTATGTGCCTGTGTGTGTTTGTTTGTGTCGTTTAGTGTCCAAACGCTGGACGGCTGTGAAATCCTCCTGGGCCCAGAGGTGACGTACGGTCCTCCAGGCCTGGACCTTCTCTGCCCGGTGGCCATGACCATCGCTCACTGTGCCGAGGTCGACGCCGAGAACTGGAACATCCAGCTCAAGAGGAGAACCCAGGACAGCAAGTGGGAGGTGAGAGCTGCTTGTCAAAGTTACAGCAAAGCCCATCGAGGTATTAGCCGGGCTTGGACGTGTTGTCGGCCATTGAAGCCAAGGATGTATTCAGACCTGTGGCTCGTTTGCTTTGGTCCTTTTCAGCGGCTAAACCGATACAATTGTTGCATTCTTCTTTTGGGTAATTTGTGTTCACACGGTAACAGTCCCAAGCGGTCCAAAGTTGTAAACAAATGCCATGCACAAAACCAACTGTGTCATGGAATAGATGGAATAGAGGTCTCAATGGTAGTTAAAGCAACACTAAGTAACTTTGCAACCTTCATGTAATATTTCCAGAACTTGTGTGATGGTCAGGGTTGGAAGGGTTACTTTAAAAATGTATTCCAGTACAATTACAAGTTACCTGTTAGAAAATGTAATTAGTAACTTACTCTAAGTACTACAAAATTAAAGTAATGTAACGGATTACATTTAGTTACTTTTGGATAACTTTAATACCAAACATGCAAATTCAGTCACGCAGCCATCACGCATCAATCCACGCAGAGGAAACAGGAAATGAAACGCACCGAGCATCCGCTAAATTTCAAAGTAAAACACAATGGATAAACTCTCGATTGTAAATCATCACTTTATCAACATTAGTGACAGCCGCGGCACAAACCACGAGTTAATACACACTCAAACCGAAGCAACAATAATGTTAACTGTACTCAACAAGCTAGTAGCCTATTACAAGATTTACAACAGATATGACAGACAACCTGGTGTGTGTGTGTGTGTGTGTGTGTGTGTGTGTGTGTGTGTGTGTGTGTGTGTGTGTGTGTGTGTGTGTGTGTGTGTGTGTGTGTGTGTGTGTGTGTGTGTGTGTGTGTGTGTGTGTGTGTGTGTGTGTGTGTGCAGAAGAGAGGGAGAGAGAGAGAAATAACCTGCTAGCTGTTAGCTACCGTAGCTCAGGCGTCGGTCTCCGTCAGGTAAAAGCTGCCGTTTATTCCTCAAATGAAGCTCATGAAGTTGTTTAGCCTCTCCGGTACAGTTATCCATCACTGCTGTTGAATTAGCTGCTAAACTGCTGGACGCTAAAACCGAGGGGCCGTCTTTGTTTACAATTCACGAAAGCAACGTGAACTTACGTGCCGCTCACACTCAGTAGAGTTACGCAATGAATGAGGCAGCGGAGCCTCAGCCACACACACACCGTATGGGCAGAAGGTGTCTGTGTGCCTCACCTCTGAAACTACAACGAGACGGCGAGTGGCTTCTACGGCCGCTCTATAGCCTGTGGTTGATTTTTAAAATGTGAAGTAATCAGCTAAGTAATCTCCGTTTTTATCAAATGTACCGGTAATCTGATTACGGGTTTTTTTTCTGTACTTGTAACGGACTACAGTTACCCTTTTTTTGTATCCTGATTACGTAACGCCGTTACATGTAGCCCGTTACTCCCCAAGCCTGGTGATGGTACATGGACTTACAACAGGTTGAATGACACCTCTGTCATGGCCTGTATCGCCTTCACTGGCACTAAACAGCTTCGAGGTGGGTGGTAGGAACCCCTCCACACAAAAAAACTAGAAATGTGCTGACTGCTTTACGGCATACATCTCTCCCCCCTTTCCCTATTCGTTAAAAAGACGGAAGTTGATGTGAATGCCTATGTGGGATTACTGCTATCATGGCAGAAGCAGCAAGAAAACCAAAGAAATTAAAAGTTTTGTCTAAAAAATGAAAGAGGCATAATAACGGGCAAATTCCACTGGATGCGGAACGGCTGTGTCATGGCTCCGGCATCCGGCAGCCCTCCGCATAAAGTCAGCACAGAGCAGCTCGTGCGGGACAGGAAATTGTGTACAAAGTACAATACAAAACACTCATTTCATTTTCAAAATAAAATACACTGTGTTTAGGGCGGATCAGACACCATTTCACCCCGTTGACACCATGAACGAGGAGATACTGATTGTAAAATCACAAAATAGGCAGATCAACAGGTCAGCACCGAGTTGTTGCACGCGACCGGGAGATCAGGATGTTTATGACACTCTGCCCCGGTGCTCATGGGAAATGGGGTCTTCCTTTTAGGCAAAACACTACCGCTTTGGTCCACTGGCGTCGCCAATCTCAACCAAGAATGAAAGTTATTTAGTATTGCTAAAGAATCTCCAAGGCACTCTCTTTTAAAAGTGAAAAGCCTTTATTCCTATGGTTTCCTGTGGCTTGGTCATCTTTAGCCTTTAAAAACACCTACACGTTTTAGCCTACAAGCCTTCGTCAGGGAGTCAAACTGACTAATTTTCCTATCCAAAGAGCACCTCTAGGAAACCTCTAGGAGTTCCAGAAGCAATCCTTCACAGACATTTTGAGAGGTCTCGATAGGCCTGAAAATTAAGGCCTGAGTCATAGGGATGTATTTTTAGCCTGAACCAGTGCGCCCAGTCGTGGAGTTGATTATGTTCTCACTACAATCGAACGGCTTCAGGGCCCGAATGGAAACAAGCCGAGACTCTTCTACTGTAAGTGAACTCGGCCCACTTCTATTATTCCACATCAAAGCCTGATTGCTGTGTTCACATACGTCCAAACAAACCAATATTTGGGGTTAAACTCTCCCTGTTTCGAAACAACTGCTCCAAATGAGCCAAGTCTGAATACACCCTAAATGTCAAAAGGAATGAGGGGCGGCGTAAATCCACAGAGGTCAACAGATTCTGTAAACACATGAAAAGACTTCTCAAAGTTTCAAAATAAAAGTGTCTGTACCGCGGAGGTCCCTCTGTAATCTTGCCATCCAATATTGCTCCGTTGAAGTTTGGAATCACTGTACCGTGTCCGCTAGTGACAGGAGCTGATTTGTACGTGAATCAGTGTTTAAATGAGAACATTTTCCACCCACTGACCACCTGTCTTGTTCAGATGAAATACAATAGTTAGATCAAGTAATTACATGCGACCTCTACACATAAAAATCGTTGATGTCTACACACAGCTGCAACATCTGGACGTTCACATCAGGTGAAAAGGGCAACAAAAGAAAGAGAAGAAACATTTCATTATAACTCAAATAAAAGTTAGTGTTCTAATGATACCTGCCTGCTTCCTCTTAAAGCCAGTATGGTTTATCTTAACAATGGCACAAATGACTGTATTGTGTGAAAGGGGTCACTCATAGCAACAAAGTCACTCGTAATGATCCGGCTTGTTTTTTGACACCCTGGCCTGTGAGTTTCTCACCAGATCACCTTGTCTCCGGTGGCAACAGGCAGCTTGTTTCAGTGAAGCAGCTCAGCACCAACCTGCAGACTGATGCAGACAAACTAACAAAAATGTTGACCAGATATACAGTATGTTCTGTTGCTTTTTTTTTTGTGATCAAGTTTTTATTATTTCATCCCCCCCGCCCGTTTTACAATATCCCCACATTAAATCAAATTCATAGTTACTTAATTGACATATATACATACACCACCTTAAATCATATATATATATACCACCGTACATCGTACATATACCACCATACATCATATACAAAATGAGTATGTCATAACCATGTGGGCTATTGTCCCACCCTTATCCCACCCATACCACCCCTACCCCTCTGGCTTATTTCCCTCCCCTCCCCTTCCCCTTGCTGGATTTAGTCTCTGAACATAAAGGGGGAAGTACATCACATACAGTTCAATTAATTAACACAGAAATGTCAAGTCCCCTTGTCCCTCTCCTCTTCTACTAACAAATGTCCAAAGAGTACACCAGTAATAATGGAAATAAATAATTAAGTAATAGTAAAAAGTAAAAATAAAAAATAAAAATGACCATCCTGAGATAAGGGTGATCTTATCAGTTCACACTGCCAGTAGTATCCCCCAAATATTCAACATACATACATACCAAACATACCATACAGGTACCCCTTAACTCCCAATTCCCTATGCACAAATTTACCCAGACATCTTCATACACTTTTATAGTTCATACATGGGGGACTAAGCCCTATCGACTAACCAGTTTTGTCTATGTGACTTAAGTCTAATCTTCTCCAATGCCTTAGACAGGACCTCAATGCTATTCGTTATAGCCCCATTCGATCGAGCAATCGAAAGCTCCAGAGAAGTAATGTCGTACAGTAAGGCAGTCCATCGAGAGATATTGAGTGTGTGTGGCGGTTTCCACCTCTGTATTAACATCTTCTTAGCTGCCGTCAGGCCTAAGAAAAGTAGTTTCTTCTGAGTAAACTTAAGTACTAATTGAGAGTCATCGTTTAGCAGCAAAACAATCGGATTACACGGTATGTTGATCCCAATTATATCTCCCATCAGGGATGCTACTTGAAACCAAAAAAGCTCCACCTCCGGACATTGCCACATCATATGACAATAAGTTCCTATTTGGTTACGGTTACACAAGGGGCAAGTGGGAGTGGAGCAAAGTTGAAGTTGGCAGCGTTTCCTGGGTGTTAAATAAAATCTGTGAATAAATTTATAATGAATCATTTGATAATTGAAATTCCGTGACGTAATCTTAATGTTTCCCCATACTCTCTTCCAATCAATAACTTGGTTATATTCCTTCAAATCAACATTCCACACTTTGGTCACCCCCAGTGTATGGCCTTTAGCTTCTTGTATTTTTTGATACAGAGTGGATACCAGACCTCTGGATTTAGATTCCATGCCTAAAAGCTTGAGAAGGGGATGTTCGAGAAGAGGCATGTTACATGGAACTCCATGAGCTAAGATAGCATGTCTCAACTGTAAATAAAAATAAAAGGAAGATCTGGGTAGATTATATAAGCTCTTGAGATCTTCATATGACCTAAGTCCTCTGTCGTCTATAATATGAGATAAAATACGGATACCAGAGTTAGACCATGGGGAATAAATAATTGGTTTCCTCTCCAAGCATAGCAGCTGATTTCTAAAAATTGGTGTCTGCGTGTGCCACTGCATCTCCCAGCCACCCAATTTCTCCACTTCCCGCCAGATCCGTATAGAATGGGCGACTATAGGGCCAAATTTTGTTTGACAGTATCTGGAGGGTAGACCACAAAAGGTTAATTCTTCCAATTTGTAAGGAGAAACAATATCCTGCTCCATCTGGAGCCACGAAGGGTTCACATCTTGAAAGAACCAGTTTCTTAAAGGGCGGAACATAAATGATAAATAGTATAAATTAAAATTGGGCAACCCAAATCCCCCTAGCTGTTTGCCCTGCTGAAGTACCGTACCCCCAATTCTAGGTCGTTTTCCCGACCACAAAAACTTTGCCACAAGACTCTGGGTCCTTTCCCAATAGCGGACCGGCGAAGGTAAGGGCAACATACTGGACAGAAAATTTATCTTGGGTAAGACCATCATATTAATAACTGATATTCGGCTACTTAATGACAATGATTTATGATCGAACCATTTCTCCAGGTCCCCTTTAACTAAGTCAAATAGTCGTTTATAATTCTTATTAGTAATTTTGTCAAGAGTAGAGAAAATATCAACCCCAAGATACTTAAATTGCGGAACTACTGGGATTTCTGTGTGCAAATCTGAGTATTCTGAAACATCCTTCAAAGGTAAAAGTGCTGATTTATTCAAATTTACTTTATAACCTGAAATACTACTGAATAATGAAATTATTTTATTACTGTGAGGCAAATCATGAATCACATTACTGAAATATAATAAAATATCATCTGCATATAATGAAATGGAGTTATGCACTTTCCCCACCAGAATTTATATTTTGGCACTGGCGAATTTTTTGTGCCAGCGGTTCCAAAGATAAAATAAATAAAAGTGGAGAGAGGGGGCAGCCTTGGCGAGTTCCTCTACCTATGGGAAATGGAGAGGAACACTGGTTCCCCGTCAACACCATCGCTGTAGGATTATTATACAGAACTTTTAACATATGAATAAATTGTCCACTAAAGCCCATGTGTTCCAGTGCAAACCACAGGAAGCTCCATTCGAGATGATCGAACGCCTTTTCTGCGTCAATAGATAATACTGCAGGCAGGGGACACAATTTAGGAGAAGCGTGTATAATATGCAGTAATCTTCTGACATTGTCTGATGCAAACCTATTCTTAACAAAGCCTGATTGATCAGGATGGATGAGCTTAGGAATTACTAAATTTAATCTATTGGCTAGGGTTTTGGCAAACAATTTCACATCAGAATTTAACAATGACACTGGCCTATAACTCGAACAATTAGTTGGATCTTTGTTTGCCTTACACAAAAGGGAAATAATAGCTGTATTAACGTCCCTGTTGAAAAATCCCTTCTGGAGAGATGCATCGATCATATCAAGCATAATTGGTCCTAAATCCAACCAGAACTCAAGATATAATTCTGGCGGGATGCCATCTAATCCGGGCGATTTGCCTTTTTTCATCTGTTTCAATGATTCAAATAGTTCATTTAAAGTAATTTTATCGTCTAAGGGCTTACACTCCTCTTTTGTAAGCTGGGGTAAACACAAATTTTCAAAGAAGGAGTTCATTAATTCAGTTGTTAAGCCCTCAGCTTCATCTATTTCATTCTGGTATAATTCTTGATAGAACTTTCTAAATTGCTGATTAATCAATTGAGGGTCATGTAAAATTATGCCCTCTTCAGACTGTATTGATGATATAACGGACAAGCGATCATTATTGCGCAATTTACTTGCTAGTAAAAAACTTGGTTTGCTACCATCTAAATAATGGGATTGTCTAACTCTGTGTATTAAAAATTCAGACCTCTGGCTAAGAAGAGTATTTAATTTTAATTTGATTATGGATAACTCTTTCTCCCTTTCGGTAGAGAAACTGTTTTGTTGTTGATGGATTAAGGAAGAAAGATGATGTTCCAAATTATTTATTTCTTTCAATTGCTTCCGATTTTGACCGGAGGCAAACGCTATGGAGTTGTTCCGTATAAAACCTTTTGTGGCATCCCACATAATTCTCGCGTCCGAAACCGAGCCTTTATTAATGGATAAAAATTCTCTTAGCCCTTCTCTAAACTGATTAATAAAGTCCAAATTTCGCAAAAGACTAGTATTAAACCGCCAACGTGTTGCACGGCTGGAAGATGCAGTTAATAAGAAAACACACAGATTGGCGTGATGGTCAGACAGAGACATATGTATTATTTCGGCTTTCTGAACCCGATGGACCAATTGAGATGAGATGAAGATATAGTCTATCCTTGAGAAGGAACCATGTCTGCACGAATAGAATGTATACTCTCTTGTTTTGGGATTTTGTGTTCTCCATATATCCAAGAGACCATAATCTGAAATTAAGTTACGTAGTGCCAGAGTGTTTGGGGAAACATTACTCTTAGTTGTTTTATCCATTAAAGGATCGATAATAGTGTTATAGTCGCCCCCTAAAAAAAGTTTAAATTCATTAACTTCCTGGAGAATTTGATGTAAAGATGAATAAAAAGACCTATCATATACATTGGGGGCATATACTGAAAGAAAAGCAACTTTTTCCCCTTCAATCATAGTTTTGACATAAGCAATCCTACCTTCTTGGTCGCTGCCTTTCCCCACAATATTAATTTGGAGATTAGAGCGAAATAATATAATTGTTCCCTTAGTTTTGTTATTTGCTGATGAATATGATACTACTTTAAACATAGTGTTGTTGATTTTGCTAATATCTTGCTGCATCAAATGGGTTTCTTGTAATAATGCAATGTCCACCTTCTTTTTCCTTAGTATCTGTAAACAGCTACAACGTTTTTTCGCTTCGTTTATACCCTGTACATTCCATGATAGAATAGATAAGCCTGACATCATTAAACTACTTTAATATGGAAGTAAAACAAAAACAGAAAAGAGAGGATATAGGTACAGTAACATATAAGAATGCAGCATACACATTCGAGGTAGGTCTCACTCTAATACCAGCATGAATCCCAACTCCCCTCCCCTCCCTCTTCTTAAGCCAGAGTATTCCCACTCTAAAGCCCACAACCCTCTTCCAACACTCCACCCTCCCTCCCACCCCAACACAAAAATGGGGAAAAAACATAAAATGCATAAACTTTGTACAATCCCAATCCTTATTTGCCCCATCTTGTTGACTCCTATTGCCCCACAACACTAGCAGAGCTGTGACAAACAGGGCATTTCCCCTCACGCGGTTCCTAATTTAAATTCCCTTCACCCTAACCCATACTGGTGAAATATTGAAAATAGTAACTAAATAAAAATAAAATAATAATAATAATAATAATAATAATAATAATAATAATAATAATAATAATAATAATAATAATAATAATAATAATAATAATAATAACACAAATTAAATAAGAGAAAGTATGGAAAAAAAAAAAAAGTTTAAAGAAATAAACTAATAACTAATACTAACCAAAGAGAACAAGCTATAGGCAGGCCTATATAAAAAAAAGAGAGAAAAGAAAAAAAAAAGAATAAATAAATTAAACGAGTAAACAAATCAATAAATGAATTGTAAGTAGATAAATAAATAAAATGAAAAATACTAATAATGGACAAAAATACAGAAAAAATAAAAAAGTGAAAAGAGAAATGGTAGTGGACCTAGATATTATTTAGCCCATCCTTTGTAAGCTTTCCAAAAAAAGTAAAAATACAGCTGTTCAATCAAATAACATCGAATACTTCCCAAAAACACTTAGCCTAATTGTCCGTGTCTTCTGTCATAGTCCATAAAGGAGGGGGGGGGGGGGGGGGGGGGGGCTCCGGAAAGTTATTTCATGATAGTGATTGTTGACTCTCGAACTCCCCCCACCCCCCAAAAAAAACAGGAAGACAGTTGATCGTCACTAGTGTTTCTGTCATATTCCAAAAAGAGAGGGAGAAAAAAAAAAAAACACTCCTCCACAAAAAAAGGGAAGAAGAGAAAAAAGAAAAAATTGAAGAGGAAAAAAAAAAAAAAGCAGGAACGAAGAGGAAAAAAAAAAAATCCTTTTTTTTTTTCTTTTTTTTTTAATACATTCATACCTGGTCACGGCCATACTTCCACCTTCAACTGTCCAGGCTGGGGGGGTGAGATGGTCAGCCTGAAGGTGTTAAATCCGCAGTGGAGCTGGCCTTTGTAAGCGTGGTTTTCACTTGCTTCTCATAGAAATCCATAGCCTCTGTTGCGCGAGTGAAGGAGACGGTTTTATTGTTGAAAGTGACCAGCAACTTTGCGGGATGCACAATGCCACATCTCAGCTCGGCTTTACGCAGGAGTGCTTTCACCTCGTTGAATTCCGCCTGTTGTTTCCGCAGCTCGGCAGTCATATCAGGGTAAATGCTGATCCTTTGTCCTCTGAAGTACAGTTTGCCCCCCTTTTCACCCGTCAGGCGCTGGATCGTGTGCCTCACCTCGAAACTGTGCAGCCGCGTTATCATGCAGCGGCTCCCATCTTTGGCTGTAGCACCTGTGCGGTGAGCAATGCTGGCTAAAGGGGGCGGCCCCAGGGCTTCTTCACCAAACAATTCGTAGAGAAGTTTGTTAACAAAGCTGGTGGGTTTACCAGCCTCGACCCCATGTTGTAGCCCCAGTATGCGCAAATTAAACTTCCTGCTTTGATTTTCAAGTGCATCTGTCTTGTCTTTTAATTGCTCGTTTGCAAGCAGCAGGTCATTATATAGTTTCTCCGCGGCCGACAATCGTTCCTCCATGGCGTTCGCCGCAGCTTCCAGGTCTTCCACCTTAGACTTACATGACTTGATAGTAACTTCAAGTTTCTCTAGTTCCTCGTGGATAGGTTTAAGCTTGTTGTCGAGTGCCGCTGAGATCTCCTCCCGAACAATTTCTCTAATCATTTTGCCGAGGTATTCAGGATCCATCATGTTGCCGCCAGTGCTGCGCAAGGCTAATTTAGAAGGCATAAATTACGGCATAGAATATCTGAGATGGCCAGCAAGTTTTAGCCAATGTAAAATAACTTTGGGTGAAGGATCTACCTTAATTCAAAGTAATTTTTTCTGAAAGGAACAACGCGTGGCAGGAGCTGGCGTCCTCACGTCTTGCCACCGGAAGTCATGTGATTCAATCTCTCAAATCTCTCATCCGTATGTTCTGTTGCTTAACAGTATTTTTGCTCAATAAGCATTTGCAGTAATTTAGCTCTTAAGATAGTGATAGTGATATTTCATCATATTGTATAAATCTGAAAGCCATCAGGCATAAATGCAGCATATATACTGTCTGTCTGTCTGTCTGTCTGTCTGTCTGTCTGTCTGTCTATCTATCTATCTATCTATCTAATCATATCATACAGTATATACACAGTTGCATGCAAAGGTTTGGGCACCCCTGGTCAAAAATTCTGTTACTGTAACAGAAATTTTGACCAAACTTATGTATGCAATTGTATGGGCTGTAAGTGGATATAATGGTGAGTGTGAAATGTAATATATTTGGTGCTTCTTTTATTTTGAAGTTCTACAAGTGTGTCCAAGTGTTTCCCATCTTCAGCTAGA
This sequence comes from Trachurus trachurus, assembly GCF_905171665.1. Classification (NCBI taxonomy): domain Eukaryota; kingdom Metazoa; phylum Chordata; class Actinopteri; order Carangiformes; family Carangidae; genus Trachurus; species Trachurus trachurus. The sequence continues at coordinate 33,300,701 of NC_139895.1, forward strand.
CTACATTTTGTTGGTCATATTACATTTCTCATAAGTTGTCTAATGTTGTGATTTGTGCCATTCCTTCACCATGGAGCTGCATCATCATCATAATGACAATCCACCAAGGAACAAGTGCATCTGGCTTTTAAATGGAATGGAATATGATTGGTTAATTGCATGTTATGGCCAAAACGCTCCCCTGATCGATTAATAGAGTAAAACCCTGTTGAACCATGACCCAGGAGCAGCCGCTGTTTGTCCACTGTTAGAATAGCAAAAGTGACATGGACACTCCCTGAATGCACCGTGCTCTCTGGACTGGAGGAATAAGACCCTGGAGGTCATTTACTATCACGGTTGGTTGGAGTAAACAACCAGATGGTTGATGATGATCTGAAGGTCATAACCCCCTCCAGCCCCCACTCCCACCGCCACCCCCTACTGCCTCTTCTCCCGTTCTAAAGAGTAGCCGGATGTCACTCAGCTCAGTAAAGTGAGTCTTGTTAAAGTCGTATTCCCCGACATGAGATGCCATGCGTTCTCTGGCCTTTTGTCTGTGCTTTATGTGGTAAAAGATCCAGTTAGTCTGCGTGAAATGTGACCGGTGAATTACGTGTGAGCCATAAAAGAGCGTTGGGGGGGGGCTTTGTGTGGTGAGCTGATTGATCCGGCATTATGTCCTCTGTGCGTCCAGAGGGTGACATAAGGCCACATGAAGGTAACACCAGCGGCCCGACGGGAGGAAAATAAAGAAACAATTACAGCATGTAATGGGCAGGAAGAGGCATGGCTGCTGTCAGTCAGAGGGGGAGGATGAGAGGAGGGACCCCCGTTAGATGAGGCAGGTATTGATTAGTGGATCAGGAAAGACACGGCGCAGTGAATTTAGACACGAGGCAATCAGCGGGAGAATGGTGGAAATTGTTTCTGTGCTGACAACAGTGGTGTCGTTACGCCTATTTTATAAGGGGGCTGAAGTCTCTCTAAAATATTCTCAACCCCCCACCCCCAAATACTTAAGTGTTTTTTTTTTTGTTTTAAAAAATGTGTGAGATGCATGCTGTATGGATGATCTCTATGCACGCAAGCACCAATCCTAACATGTAGCATACCAAAAACGATGGGGAGGAACTCAGCTAAAAGCCTATACCAAACATTGCCACCCGAACAAAACACAACACAAACCCCAGGCAATTATATACACATGTAACACACAAGTGAAAATAGTGCATGTCTGCTTTTGTGCTTCTGTCACTACTCCAAGCTAATCGCACAAACAGGGTGTCATATGAAAGCTCCACAAACTAGCAACCAAAGATTAGCAAAAATAAGCGTCACAAAATCCTAAGGTGCGTTTTACCTTTGTTGTTTTGTGGTCAAAGTTCAAAGGTAGATTTTACTTTAAATAATGCTTTTTTTTCAGGGCAGAGAAGAAACATTGACATTTTGTACTGTAGCAATTTCACAGGTCTTAGCTTTCATTTTTTTTAAAAACAGACTGAAATAAAACTACAAATCTAATGGTTGCCTAAAATCTCTGCACATTACTGTGTCTTTGTTAAATCTGTCCAAAAAAGTTGAAAAGCAATTTCTCAGTCGTTGTGAGCTGTTAGTGAAATTTTGTGCTACGTCCGCTCACATCCGGTGCATCTCCTCGGGACTAAGCCCCCCCTGTCCTTAAAACCTAGTGACGCCCCTGGCTGACAGCAACTGTCCACGCGCACGCCCAACGCAGCACTGATGACCGAGCAGCGGCATTTCTCGTTCGTCTTTTCAGTTCCTTTGCAACAGGATACCTTGTGTTTTCTCAGCTTTTTATGTATCTGTGTTTTCATTCCAGCTGTGTCAGCCTTTTTTTCTTTTTTTTTTCCTTCTCCCGGGAAGGAGATTGCTTTTACTGGTCTGGATGAAGTCCCAAGAGCTTAATCCCAAACCTAAAGGCATAACAAGCCCCAAACTCTGTTATCACTTTGCATTATTTGGCGGCGTATTTGAGCAGGAACCGGAATCATGATAACAAGACAAGTAGTGGGCCTGAATAATGAAGAGAATATTCAGCCAGGCGGTAATGGAAATGTAAATCTGACGTAAAGTTTTGGCAAGCCGAGCATGGGTCAGAATAATGAATAGTGCAGGTTTGCCCCTGGCTGTTGTGGTGGTTGTCAGAGCTTAAAAGAGCTTGTTATTTAAAGGAAGACCAGTCAGATTTGCCTGCTCTCTACATTGTGTGCTTTTGTCCTGAATAATGTTTTTCTAAGCGCCGGAGACGGCTGCTGTAAAGAATATGCAAGAACAGCTTCTGCGGGCTCCGCTTTCTTACCTCGAGCAAAGATGCAAAATAATGGAAGCTTTGGTTTTCCGCGCCTATGAAGATCAGAACCAAGTCAAAAATCCCTGAGTCTTAGATGCAGTTTTGGTATTCATTTCATTGATTATTTTTCAAGAAGTCATTTAGTTTGCAATGTTGCTGCTGGTATTCATAGAATCAAATTATTATTATAAATTTAATCTGAGTCTAATTTCCGTCACTGACATGTTTTTTTTTCATATAATTATTGTTATTATTATCCAATTTTCTTTTTTTAAATATATATTTCAGGCTTGGTGAGGCTTCAGTGTCTGATAATGTGCTGATATTAGTGAGTGAATATTCAGCTGGTTGACTGTCACATTAACCCTGGAGCTCACTCGTCCTTTCTGATTGCACCGTGAAGGACAGACAAGTGACAGCGACCTTAATGTGACATCCACACCCTCTATGTTCCACTAGTGTATCTTCATACAATATGAGCGTGTGTTGGGTGTTTTCTTAGTCTATCTCTGCTGCGTTCTTTCTTGCTGCCTCCTCTCTAATTCTCAGTGGATTTTAGATGCAGATAATGAATAAATCAGTTTCCTCCTAGATCACACAGCAATATGATTAGACAGAGACAAGATGCTACAGGTTGTTAGATGCTTCTTATTAATGGCAGAGCAGGTTGAACAACATGAACTCTGAGCAGGAGGTACTTTGGGGTAATATAGGAGGCTGTGAGTAATCCCAGCGCATCAAGGAAGTTAGTTTACAATTTAGAATTCCCTTTTACTGTCAAGCACAATGACATTTAGATGCAAAAGATCAAGTAATATACAATAAAAGTAATATAAAAAGAACTACAAATATATATACGTAGATAATATAAACATATACTGTAGATGTAGTGCAAATCTAGTAATCAAGTAATTCCAGGTACAGGTGATTTCACATGTATGTACTTCTATTTTTTATCATTTTGTTGGACATGGTGCTGTTCATCAAACAAAGGTTTGATTTAGTTTTAGTCTCATGATCTGAATTTAACACCAAAACCCCTTCTCATCTTAGTTCACATATTATCAATTTATCTCCAGGAATGATGATCTGTTATTCTGCATATTCCCCAAGAGTTTAGCTTCTGTAGTAGCACATCATAAATGTTCAAATTATTGTTTCTGGTGACAGTACAGCTGTATAGTGGTGATGATTGTCACTTCACTGTAAGAAAACTCTGGTTCCAAACCTAGTGGGTGGTAGATGGTCTCTGTGTAGAGTTCACATGCTCTCTTTGTGCCTGTGTGGGTTTTCTCCACATACTCCAGCTTCCTCCCACGGACATGCATTGTGAATGGTTGTATTTGCCAGCATGTCAGCCTTGTAATAGACCTTCCTTGGCCAGGGTCAGCTGGGACTGGCTAATGAATGAACCAGCAAAGCACACATGAAACTACTAATTAGAATCCAACTCACCTATTGATATCAACTCCTCCTCAAAGTCACAATCACAGCACAATGTTCCCTTACAGAAAAACCACATGAACTTCACATGTGATTCACATGTGCAAAATTTTGCACATGGTAATCATGTTGTTTACACATGGGTAACATGTTTTACACATGTGCTCTACATGGTAACACATGTGGAAAATGGGTTCACATGGGAATTCACATGTGATCACATAAAATTGGTCCCAAACCACATGTTTCCCATGTGCCATACTTTTCACTCGTTCATGTGTTTTTTCTGTAAGGGTTGGCACCAAACATGTGTCTACATTGTGTAATATGTTGACTCACAAGAAGATTTGCAATATTGCATTGTTACTAACCACAGTCCATTTGAGCTGCTTTTAAGGCATATAACGAGGCCAAAGTACCACAGCGCTCCTTTTTTTTCTTTCTTTTTCTTGACACAGAGCTCCTCCCTGTACATAATGGAGAAGACACGAGCTCCTTTATCTTACTTCTTTATCTTACATCACATGGAAATCTTATAAATCTTTAATAAGGTTTGTTCATTCTTCCCCAGTTTGCCCAGTTTCATAATCTCTCTCTGAGATGCCGCCCGATGCTCCCGCAGATTAGAAACCATGTCAACTCTCTTCAGGGCGTTCAGTCAGAGATTAAAGAGCTCTGCAGGCGTCTTTGTTAGCTCACAGAGATGTCACTGCTCTCTGTCAGTACGTATTTCTTCCTCTTCTTTTGCGCGATCAGTTCAGGCCCATGTTTACCTAACCTTGCCCTTTATAAGCATTGTAGGTTTGCTATTGTGCCACAAAAAGGAAGAAAAAAAAAGAAAAGTATTTTCAGTGTAAGAGGGCAATTTCTCAATGTGTGCAAGTGTTATGAATGAGGAATGGGAGTGGTGGTGAATGAATACAAAATTCATGTTGCTTTGAGATTTCCGTCCAATATTAAAAGGGCATAGAGAAGCTTGGAGCGTCGTGGCTTTAAAATAATGACTTACCATTCAGGTCTAACCTAAAGAGAGAGAGGAGAGGGTTTGTAGAATGTATAATACCAGCAAGTACACAGTGCCATTAAAATACCTTTATCTCAGCTGTCATTAGGGTACGTGCCACTGCAGAAGAGTCATGGTATCATATTATTCAACAGCATGCTGCTCTGTGTTAAACAGCGCTTACGAGGACGCAGAGAGCATAAGTACACGATGCATAAACATGAAGTATTTACAAAGGGAGTTCCACCTCCGGAAATGAATGTGGGGGAATAAAATGGCAACATTTCTCACTTTATGTTGCATCTCCCTGAACAGTACTATGGTTTTATTTTAAAACACAAGCTGAAGAACTGTGTTCTCCAACTGGATCCAGTGTGTGTGTGTGTGTGTGTTTTGTTTTGTTTTTTTGGCACCATAGTATATATATGTATTTGTCCTCATGAATTGTAATACAGTTCTGGTCCGGCGCCAAGCTGCCGAGGGTAATTTATCACTCACTGAGCTGGAACATTGTTCTAAGTGCATTTACATAGTGGTGTTACTTCCTTTAAGCATTTTAGAATAAGGTTTGTGTTATTTTATATTACTGTCACTGTCAAAACAGACCAAATTCACTGACTTGTTTCTCAATACTTGTCAACATGTAGAGTATAAAGGAATGTTCAATAACAACTCAAACAGTATTCTGACCAGTTCAGTTACTTCTAACATTGGAACTTACATTTAAACTACTTTATTGTCCATTAAACTTACATAAAATGGAGATTTGTCTCCAGAAATGTTGTGAAACTTTTATTTTTTTAGTTTATTTGAAAAGGGACAGTGCACAACATTGTAAAAACAAATTTAAATGTACCCAAGTTAGCTAAGAGGCTAATTTTTATTAGTCCCTCTGCCTGATGTTAAAGGGAATCCAAAAGACAGCGACAATAAAATACTGCATATAGAAAAGGTAACACATTATGAAAGAACACATCCACTATTGCATCATGAAGACCTAGACATAGTGGAACTGAATTCCATTGATGTGATGCCCTAAATTAAAAGACAGCCTGACTGAAGGTGGATTTTCTTAAGGGAATTGTGCAGATCTTCTGCTGACAGAATATCTGAAGTTTCTGAAACCAGATAACCCAGATAACACACATATAACCCAGATGACATTATGCATCCATTCATCTTCTGTACCGCTTATCCTTGGGTCCCGGGGGAGCTGGAGCCTATCTCAGCTGACTTTAGGACGAGACGCAGGGGAAAGCCTGGACAGGTTACCAGTCAATCACAGGGCTACCATGTACAGACAGACAGCCATTCACACAACCATTCACACCTATGGGCAATTTAGAGTGGACAATTAACCTAAACTGCATGTCTTTGGTCTGTGGGAGGAAGCTGGAGGACCCGAAAAGAAACCAGACACGGGGAGAACATGCAAAAGGGCTGGTGGTGCAGTGGTTAGCACTGTTGCGTGACAGCAAGGTTCTGACGTTATAATACATCAATTTAACAAGTATAATAGACTGTAACTTCAGTCCAGTTTCTAAGACAGAGGTTAAGGATAGATTGACTAAAACCTGAGGGGAGTTGATATTGTTTGTGGCCAATGATCTCTCCAGCCTTGTTGATGATTTGTACTAGTTTTGTCCTTTTGTTTGACCGAGAGGTTAAACAAAAGACTAAACTCTATGGTGTTTTGCAGTAGAGTTGAAGGAGGAGGCATGGAGGGGTTTGGCATTGAGTGAAAGCGACCTGGAAACAACAGGAAGTTAGTTAGTGTGGTTTGGCTTCCTGCCTCAGCAGTAGGAGCAGCAGTGGCAGTGACACAGAGCTCATGGAGGATATAAAGACACTTAAAACCCCTCAGTGCCTGAAAAACCACAATTTGAGTCAGAACTCAACCTCCCAATTCTCTGAGTCACAACTCAGTGGAGTAATGAGTGAATCAACATCTACAGATCTGCTTAGAAATCACTGGAAAGGGAGCTTGTCAAGGAAACATGATTGTAGACACACATTAGCACCTCAGTCAGATCCGGGCTCAGTCTGTTGTGAAGAGAATCAGAGAATAGCAGCTTTATAAAGCTCATTGGTTAGCGTCTTTTATTAGTTTATGCTAGGACTGTGTTATCTTGTAACTGATAGTGGCTTACAAAGGGTTAGTGGTTGTGCTATTGCTAAATCTCTGTCTCTGTACTGCAATTTAGGTCTCAGATTAATTTAGCCCCGCCTCTTCATTCCCATAAATTGACAGGATCGGTTTCTTAGATTTGTGAGGAAACCCCAAATGTGTTTATCAGTCAACTCAAGGTGGAAACACTCACTCATGCTCTTTTTTTACTCTTTATATACTGTATAATCTCAAAAGCTGCCTGTACTGGGTCAGGTCTGGCTACAGGTTTGAGAAATAAAAGCCGGTCTCCATTAGAAGTCCGGTCTATTTCTATTACCTGCAAATTCTTGTGATTGATCGCCCGTTTGAGTAGTTTCTAAGCTGCAGAATTCGTGCTAAATTCCCAACAGGCCTGTCCGTAGGTGTTGAAACTTGGACCCAATCCAGCCGGACTCACGGGCATTAATTCTCCAGCCGGACGCATGGTCCGACCCAACCCGACCCAAACCAAGTTATATGTATGTTTTTAAAGCAAACCTCCAGGTCTGGTCGTGTTGACCCAAGGAAAGAGCCAGAGCCTATACACAGTCTATGTCTTAAGTTTAATTGGTGCTGATTAAACTTGTAAATAGGGCTGATGTACATACATAATGTTCATGTGACATTACATCCAGCGTTTCACATGTAGGCTAAGTAACATAAAATGTTAATGGAAATTAGATTATACCACTACTAGTACACGTCCCCACTACTTATCTTTAGTTTTCATTCTTGCATTTGAGCAATGGCATTTAATGTTTTAATGGTATGATGTAATTTTCTGTCATGTTTGTAAATGTTACTGTACATTATGAATATCGCACTGAAGCTTGATTTGAAGAAAATCGTGAATCAAATCGAAATCGTAATATCTTCCAGAAAAATCACAATTAGATCTTTTCCTAAAATCGTTCAGCCCTACTTGTAAATGAATGCTGCTCTGGATCTGACTCTTACTCTTTTAAACAGTAACAATAGAACAATTTGAGAGGATTTTCCATCTCTGCTAAGCATAAGATTTGTTTAAAATGAAATAAAAGCCTGTCCCATGGAGACACCTGTCTCAAATAAGCCGGGTCAGTTTGGCAGTTGAAGCAAATAAAAGCCTGTGCTTCTATTTGACAATTTACGGTATCGTATTTAGTATTAAAAGCATCGTATGGATGTTAATGAGGTTGATTGTTGATTGATTGTCATCAGAGGAGGTCTTTGCTGACTGACTGAAGTAAACTCGGCCACACAGGCAACATTGTTTTAGTAATGGTTTGGATTTTATTTAAATAAATATAAAAGAAATGTAGTTGAGAAAACAAACTCACCACAAGCTAATTTAGCAGCTCTGGATCAGCTAATGGGCCGTGTGGTCAACAGTGGTTAAGTGGCTGAAGCTGCAGCAGTTGAACGGAGACGAGGAGCCGCGATGGCCGCCGCTAATGTGACTTTTATTTGCCGCGTTTGCCACTTAACTCGTGATTATTTGCGAGGGAATAAATATTTCTTCTCGGGCCGTGTTTCTGCACGCTGCGTGGTCTCACACCTCCTCATTAAATTGAATAATCACATGTATTTCACGGCTTGCGTCTCCTAGCTCGGATGGGGGGGCCGCAGCATACTGTGTGTCAATAATGTGAGACTGGAGTCGCAGAAACATATTTGAAGGTGAATTTGTGGCACTTTGCCTCCTCCTGAATGATCTAATGCAGGAGATTAGATTCAAACTAATCTTTACTCATCAGGTTTTACTGGAACTGGTGAATTGGTTGTGGATGACGGTGAGCTGAGAGTAAACAAACATATTTGTTTTAGCTGACTCACTCATGGATGGTTGGATCTTTTATATAGTTCCTTCACTTCTGAGAGATGCATCACGGTGTGTTCACTGCTCAGTGTTGATGAGCGCTGGTATTACATTGTGGCTTATATATAATGTGACAACATTAGAGTTATTTATTTAGGTTTTTATTATTATTTACAATTCTATTTTATTGGTAACACAGTATTTATTGCATGACAGAGATGAAGGCTGATTACTGGGGCTCTCCTGACAATTTATTTGCCCAGAGCTCCACCAGACTCTGGTGGAGACCTTTGACCTCTGGAGTAATAGAACTTCTGATAGACTGTTTCAATCTCTGATGTTTGGAGGAAAGGAAAGGAAAGGAAAGAAAAGGAAAGGAAAGGAAAGGAAAGGAAACCAAGGGAAAGGAAAGGAAAGAAAAGAAAAACATATTCCTTCATTCAAGTTGGAATGAATTTCCTGTTTCCCAGCTGCTGGTGCCGTCTCATAAATAAAACACTGTATCGTTGGTAATGACTATTTTGTGTTGTGCGGTGCACTAACACCATCACTCATGTAGGAAATGTTTTTTTCATGTTCTCAGGAGACTTCTTACAAGCTGTGTGGATTTTGCTTTGTGATTTAAACATGTGTTATGTTTCCTACAGCAGTGTAACACAACATAGTCCAAATTACATTCACATATTACACTGCTGAACTAAACTTCATTTGCATGGGTTCCTATGATATCTGTGCAGCTCTGGACGTGGACGTTCAGCTCCGCTACAGACTAACTGTGTGTGCTGTGTTGGTCCTCATGGCCGAAGGGTCTTTGTGTGTAACATAAAGGTATTTCTCATTATTGGAGGTTGCTCATCTGATTTTGATTATATTTTTATTAGCAAAAGAATCATGAAAGACACACGATCATATAAAAAAAATAAGCGATAAACTGTTGTATTGAAGTGGTACCTACAACTAAAGTAAATAATTTCCTCAGAAAAGTCATGACAGTGATTGTCAGGTAAAATTCATTTATGAGCTTCAAAGTCTCAGAGATGAGTGTGAATGATCTTGTGTGTTGTCATTAACCCTGAACATGTGAAAAAAGGACAAATGCACAAAATAAAAAGAAAGAAAATTTTTTGAGGCAAAAAAAAACTGCCCCCGACGGGAACACACATCAGCATGAATTTACCTTCAAAACAACTCTGTCTCGTAATGTTCATGATCTCATAGTGTGGTGAATGTGCAGGTCACAACTTGTCCACGAGAGTGTTTTGGAGTTGTTTGTATTTGATGAGTTTGATGAGGAAAACCAAGAAATTACATAAGCCTCTGTAGTGTAGCTCTGAGAAGCTTCTGTTCCGCCGTTCTAAAAATAGCTTGCACCGACAATTAAAGGTAACAAACCTACTGCTATGACTATAGGGATTATGCCAATGGACCAATTTGCCAAAATGTTGAACTATCCCTTTAAGCATCTTCTAAAGTGATGTTAGGCTCATGTTGCTAGGAGTGTGGTCTGAGCCAAAACAGTGAAACAGTCTTCAAACAAAATGTGTAATTACACAGACTTCCACCTCCTGGTGTTTACATTGGCTCTCAGTGCCGTGGAAATGAACCTGCAGCTTTGGCATAATGAGCTAAACACAGACATCAAGTCTATTTAAAAGAACCTTAATGTTTTTACATCTGCTGACAGAAAACTAGGTGTTGCGGTGTATTAAAGAAAAGATGTGTGGACATGCACTTCATTCCACAGTGGTGCATTCAACAGGATCGACAGCTTGTACCAATCTCCTGCTTCTGTTCTTCATTGCAGGAAGTGATGTCAGTGGAGGAGGAGTCCACTTCCTGTTACTGCCTGATGGACTCATCGAGCTGCCACCTGCTCCTGGACCAGCCTGGCTCGTACGCCCTGGTGGGCGAGCCCCTGACGCAGGCTGCCGTCAAGAGGCTGAAGCTGGCCGTGTTCGGGAGCATGGAGGGCTCCATCAACTACAGCCTGCGGGTGTACTGTGTGGACGACACGCCGCACGCCTTTCAGGTGGGGAATGATAGTTGTTGTTGTTTTTTAATCCTTTTTATGGTTGAGTTATGATTATTTCCAGCTGCTCAGTGTTTCTGGACCGTTTATTTATAAAGTCCATGTGACCAGTAGTAAATGCATGTAGTTTGGCTCCCTGGGCTGTACTGAGTCTGAAGTCTGACTGCTATTTCACAGGGCATAGCTAATTTAATGCTACACTGGTGTCTTTAAAAACAGCAGCTGAGGTGGAGCGTGCACTTGTGAAGTCCCAAAGTTCAACAGTTGTTCATTCAATTAAGCTCTGAAGAGTGTAAAGTGGAGAATACTCTTTACTCATTTTGCCATGTGTAAATAGAGTTGACTTGGTGGTTTTGGAGCTGGCTTCTTCATTGTTTTTTTAGGTTTAGGTTGTGTGATTGTGCAGACAGTACAGATGTTTTTTTTTAATTAAGTAGAGTTTGGTGAAGAAGAATGCATGTGTGAGTTACTGTAAAAACTAATGGTAAAACTTTTACAGAGTATATCTAAAGCTGCACGAATCAACATGAAGCATCAGATGACTGAGTACAGTGAAGAACCCACAGCCAGTAGGCTGACTGGAGCTTCCTCTGGTTCCACTATTTAGCTCATTGTTGCAACTGCTGCATTGGTATAAACTTAAAGCAGATATCAGTGGAATGTTTTTGTTAATATAAGTCCTAAATAGTCCTATTTTCCGTCAGCAATCACTTACATGAAGTATTTCAGCCTAAACACGAGTCTCTCCGTCACTCTGCTCTGCTGTAACCCGAGGAGAAAATTTTCCTTGTGGGATACAAGTGTTATCCAATGAGGAGAGAGAACGGCATGAAGGGCTGTGTGTGCAGCCAAGGGATGCGCGTGAATGTGGTGACGTAGCACGAGGACCAATTGATGCCTGACAAGGGCGGGGGCTGCTAACTCATGGTGCGTTCAAAGAAACTCGTACTTTGTGTTTTTCCTTCCTGTGAAGTCATACCAGTTCGATCTGGTACGAGTTCACGGGTCGGAAGTTACGAGTGGCCGTTATAGGGAACTTTCACAGACAACAGGATGGTAAAAACACGAGCTACGGGTTACCTGGAACGCTACCAAGTCGTAGTTGTGACTTGAAGCTGTAACTTACGGTTTCAAAAGCCTGCCTTGAACGCAGCATTAGCCGAAACGGCCGTGAAGCTGATATCTGCTTTAAATGTCAATCTTAAATTACAACTTATTTTGCAGCCCATAAATGTCAGGTGAAATAAAATATATGTATACTATATATATTAGTGATATACCAAATCCTGATATGTGGGCTTCTGCCAAATACCGAATCCACTGTTTAAGATTCGACCAAGAAGACCAAATCCTACTCCCATCATCAGCCCACACAGTAAACACATTTTAAATGCAGTAAACATAACACAGTGTGTTTTATTCTAACTGTAAAAAACAATGGGCAGTAACTTTCACCACTATTTTGCATTTGAACAGAATGCTCAAACTCAGAGAACATCACTTTACGTTGATGTGCGTAGGGCAAAGGGTTCTGTTCAGTTGATGTTCTAAGGTTCTGTGGAAACTGAACCCCATCAAAAAGGCCAAAATTCTGCCAAGTCTGAAACTGAATCCTGTATTCGGTACATCCATAAAAAAATATATCATCTATTGTTAAATATCTATGCAGAGGATCCTTTTTGTTGTTCTGGCATTTGAAATCATATTTCATAAGTTCCATTCCAACATCATCTTCCATTGTGTCCATGTGGATAATCTACAGAAACTGGCTGTCTTTATAAGGACTTTGCACAAAATGATTCCAATGAAAATTGTGAAAAAAAAGAAGTCTGTGCATCATCCAGAGTAGCACATTTGCTTCACATGCACACACTGATGTGGGATTTTCTCATTTTTTGTCATGTTTAATGCTATTTTTCAAAAGCTGAGAGCTCCACAAATGAAATTTCACTCAGCTTCACGGTGACAGGGGTGGAGGCAGAAACCTCCGATATCTCCAAAAGATGCTCAAATTAAAGATAAATGATCTGCATGTCTATAGCGGTAAGTGAGAAGAATGGTTTTTATGGTCCTTGCTGCAGCTTTAATGTTTTGTTTTTGTGTTTTGAGTTTTTGTGGCAGTGAGGGGGAGAAGATGGAAGAGCCCAGAATTCATTCCAGCAGACTCTGTTTGCTTTTTTACTGTCTGTGCTTTTCCCCCCACAAAAACATGAAGCTGCATAGTTTAACATCAGATATCACCTCTATTGGCAAGTCCAAGCTGCAGGTCGGGGCCTATATCCAACCTGAATGATGTGTGTGTTCGTGTGTGTGGTTTTTACTGGAGCTCTCTGTGGCAGCAGGGACCTCTCTGAACTAGTTTAACCGTGTGAGCGATTGCAGATTCATTAGCGCTGCGAAACAATACTTTGGAGCTGATCGGAGGGACTCTAACAGCCTGACAGATTCTCTTTTCAGTGGCTTTAATAGACTGAGACAAAGGCTGCCATACTGTAATCACTGCCATTGAAATGTTAACCAATTATTCTTTTTTTGGTCTTGTTTGACTTGATTATCCTTCAGCGACCTATAGGGTTTTTAAAGCATTGAGATCTCATCAGCGAACATCCGGGAAATCAAGCCCCCTTGTCTCCCCAGAGAGGCCAGACTTTAACAGAAGAAGCTCGAACACGTCGCGGCGAGCCTCGTGACTGGCTCCGACTGCCTCCCGACCGCCTTTTCTGTCATGTCGCAGCCGTCAGTGGCAGCTGGCTTTAAAATACATTCTGGATTTGGTTTATGAATTCCCAGCCTGCCGAGCAGATGCCAGACTTTCGCTCGTCCCATGGGCGCCTGTGTCTGTTAGCGCCGCAACTCTGCTGTGTGTTTTCCAAGCTCCGGCACAAAGTCAATTACAGACTGGATTGTGGATCAACAGGAAGCCTGATGCAAGACAAACAGCGATGAGTGAGGCAGCGTTTTTTTTTTTTTTTTTTTTGCCTTCAGCTCAGAGCAAAACAGAGTTTAGTTCTCGTCTGTGGACCCATGATGAAGCTGCCTCCTTGGATTCCTCTTCAGCCACAGTATTTGTATCCAAATGGATGGCAAATGGGACCATCATCATCATCTCTTCAACTCATCTTGGGCAAATAAAGCGAGTGTTGCAATAAAACATACATTTCCACTCCACAAGGTCACAGCTTTCAGGTCGTATTGAGGAGGCGGTGGGTGGAGATGGTTCAGGCTCCTACCAGAAAATATCCCCTGCATTAGTATTCAGCCGGCAGCTTTTATCTCCCAGTGTAAATGCTAAAAGAAAATACCGTTCACCTCGACCTTTAGCCCCTCGCTCCGGTGAAGGATCATTTCCACAATGTCTCAGAGAGGAAATTGTTTATAAGACGAACAATTTGAACTCCATCAGCGGTCGTGAAGGACTGTGTGCTTCATGACTCTATAGGCATTGACTGAGTCCCATCTTACAGAACACAATGGTAGAATTCAGCAGCTCCTCTTGATGGATTCTTACTCTGCTTTGAATTGTGTCAAACAGCATACAGTAGTCACAGACCCAAGGTGACAAGAATCCAGAGAAATAAGACTCCAACTTCATGTCTTATTTCACCAGGTCTCTGCTCACCTCTTCATATAGTACTAATGTAATGGTTTGTCAAGGTCAAGGTCCATATACCCCAGTATTCAAACTCCTGCTCAGGATCGGTAACAATACTGTTGACATTTAAGTAGCTTAAATATGTGAATTTTTCACTTGAAATGACTCTAGGTGTTGGCTTCCAACCTGTGAGTCGTGGGATACAAAGTTCAAAGTTCAAGTACAAAGTGAAACCGGAACCAACCGGATCAAATGTAGACTAGTGGAGCAAAAACACCAACCTTGGTTCAGACTCTCAGGTGTGAAATGTTTGAGAATCAGCTGTTTTGCAAATCCGGCATCACACTGACCCTTGTTCAGGAAGCTGTCAGCACTGAAGTGACGAGCACAAACCATCACATTTGGCTGTGGCCGTTGGTCAGCTTACTACTTTCGTTGTCTTTGGGCAAGGAAAACAGCTGTGAATGTCCTTCACAACCGGAAAAACAACAACGGACTGTTCGGCGAGACATCCTTACGTCAGTTTTGCACATATGTCGCTGAGATCTCGTTACCAAGGGTACAGGGAGACTGAAGAGCAGGTGAAATCTCGTTGGTGGATTACGGTGGGACCCCTATAGCTCATGTTGTGCAACTTTGCAGAGGTTCAACATAGACATTTGGCATTATATCATTGTAGAGTAGGGTAGAGAATACTTCATTCATCCCTAGAAGGGAAATTCAAATTAGTCCAGTAGCTCACTGTGACACAAAAAAGAAAGAAAGATGGAGCAGGGCCGCCGGATGGAGCAGGGCCGCTGGATGGAGCAGGACCGCCGGATGGAGCAGGACCGCCGGATGGAGCAGGACCGCCGGATGGAGCAAGGCCACCAGGTGGAGCAGGGCCACCAGATGGAGCATGATGGAGCATGTTCTGAAATGTAGAACAGCAAAATTAACCTTTAATGTAATAGCTAACATCTTTACTTTACTTTTCATGCACACTTTGACTTTTTGTAGCCTGTCAAATATTTTCAAATTCAATTGACCATCTTTTTGGTGGTTCCAACCAGTACAGCGGTCTATGCAGAAAGAAAAAAAAAACTCTTGGATGTTGGAAAATTCCTCCTGTACCACTTTGAAATGCTGTTCTCCTGCCTGGATTTCTCAGCCTTGGTTGACATTGCAACACTCCCTCAGCTGTAAAACATGATCTAAGACACATCAATCATGTCAAACAACAGATAAGGAAAGAGTCAGAGTCTACAAAAAGCTTCAATCATGGCTTCTTGTCAGCTTCAAATGGTTTCAAGAAACCTGTATACAGGAAAAAAGCAAAGAAGATTCCAGGGTTGTCCGGCTGCCGGTGGCGTAGCAGACGGAGGCAGATGGTGGTGGAGAAATGCCATATTTCAGGCCCCTCGCTGTCACATTTATTTTCCCCATGATGTATGTCTTTCATCTGCATGTTGCCATCAGTTGATTGTTTTCACACCTACAGCAAAGACAATATGCACACCCACGCACACACACACTCTTCTTGCATAGACATGCTCGTGCACACACGAATACTTAGTCAGAGTCAATCAGCGTGGCCTGGCATTAGTTACAGCTCTGTTCCCCGTCTTTTCCCTTTGTGATTGAGATGGCTGAGGATAGACGGGGCCCCTGCTCTGAACCGTCCCACAGTCTGGGGACGCTGAACAATGATGACAGATGAATACCTGCAAGCGACAATCAGAGTGCTCTTTCATCATCGCAAAATTCAATTTGGGAGATGGACGCTCACCCCCCCCCCCCCCCGACGCACGTGCTTCCTCGGCATTAAGTTGGAGCTTCAATCTGTCATGTTGGGGCTGCAAATGCGATGTTAATGTGAGAGCCAGAGTTGCAGGAGTCTACAGCGGAGACTTGACGTCACTTCTTGGCGGCTTGTTTCCCTGCTAATATTTGTGATGAGTCAATTAGCGGATGTGACAGAGGAAAGGATTAGCAACAGGTGCTGGTGTTGATATGTGAAGGCAGAGTTTCTCCAAGGGAAGGGGAGAGCTTGTTGTTTTCTACAGCACTTCTCTAACACCTTCTGTATGTTTCTGTCTCTCATCCCTCTTTTTCTTTCTGACAATTCCTATACCATTCTCTCTTCTACACTGTCTTTTCTTTCCTTTCCTTTCCTCTTCTCTATTTCTCTTTCCTTTCCTTTCCTTTCCTTTCCTTTCCTTTCCTTTCCTCTCCTCTCTTTTCTTTCCTTTCCTTTCCTGTCATTTCCTTTCCTCTCCTCTCCTCTATTTTTCTTTCATTTCCAATCCTCTCTTTTCTTTCCTTTCCTTCCCTCTTGTCTATTCTCCTTTTCTCTTCTTTTCTTTTCTCACCTCTCCTCTCCTCCCCTTTCCCTTCCTTTTCTTTCATGCCCTCTCCTCTCCTCTCCTCTCCTCTCCTCTCCTCTCCTCTCCTCTCCTCTCCTCTCCTCTCTTTTTCTTTCCTTTCATCTCCTTTGCTTTTCTTTTCTTTCCTTTCCTTTCATTTCCTCTCCTCTCCTCGTCTTTCCTCTCATTTCCTTTCCTTTCATGCCCTTCCCTCTCCTCTCCTCTCTTTTTCTTTCTTTTCATATCCTATCATTTTCTTTTCTTTTCAAATCCTTTCCTTTCATTTGCTCCTCTCCTCTCCTCTCCTCCCTTTCCCTTTCCTTTCATCTCCTCTCATTCTCTCCTCTCCCCTCCCCTCCTCCCCTTTCACCTCCAGGGAGTGGTGGCTGCAGAGAGAATCAGAGGGGGTCAGCTCCTCGAGGAGCCAAAGATGTTGCCTTTCAGAGCGAACACCTTCAGCCTCCAGGTGTCCATCCAGGATGTTCCTCAGTTCCTGTGGAGCATCAAACCCTTTACCACATGTCAGGTAACCATGGTGATAACCTGCAAGTCGTTAAATCAAAACAAAGACTCTATACAAACGTGCTAATTTGCAAGATCCTGTTTGTGCTGCTAAGAGCTAATTACCGAGGTGTGTCTGTGGGACTCCTCTCTAAGTTCACTCATCAGTCCAACACAGTGTGGAGCTCAGATGTGTTTGTGCTCTTTTTTGTTAATGACGTTTAATTGGATGAGATGCTGCGGTTGCTTCCACTGACTGTGAATGTTGTGATGTCTTTCACTTCAACATGTATTACTGTAATGTTAATGAACTCTCTTTGACCAAACCTTATGAGAGTTACACTGAATTAAATGTTACTCTCACACCATCTCCAGGCCCGTTCCAGTGGGATCATAAAGCTACGTTCACATAAATACGTTTTAATTTTAAAACAAATCTCCAGAGCTTTCGAGCTCCTAAAACAGAGACTGTAGGAAAGGCTGCTGACTCTGGGACTGTGTTGTAATCTGGATAGGCAGGAACTAAAACCCTGTGAACACCCACATGATTCCTGGCTGACCTTTTTGTTTTTGCCAGCAGCTGCTTTAATGCTACATTTAATGCCACATCTGTTTGCAGCTGTTCCTCATGAATTGTATTTTCGGCAACTCATCAGGTGAAGAGTAGACAATCTGCTTCCTTTGTTCACCAGCTCTCTCCTGCCCGGTGTACACGACTGGTCCTCTATGTTTGTGTTGTCAGTTGGATGGATCTGTTTCTGATACGGAGCTAAAGCACATAATTGCCCCCAAAACACCAAGATATTGATATTTATAGAACATCCTCCTGCTGCACAGGTCATCAGCTCAAGTAATCGCCCTAGAGTATTCATAAATAGCAGTAATAATAATGATAATACACTCTGTCTTCACAAAATAGCTCTTCTTGTTTAAGTTCTGTTAATATCCATCAGCCCACGTCACTAAAACAACAACATAACACAACACAACAACACAAAGCAAAGGGCAGAGAAAAACAAAATTTCAGTTCTTATTGCAACATCAAGTAGAAGGTTTCTCCACAATTAATTAAGAAAGACATATTTTTTCAGTAAAAAGAATCAAATTTACTCTGATATCTTCATATTTTTCATGTTAACGTCTGTATTTATGAATCTCAATGAGTCATTAGTGAGTATAAACTGATTTTCTGCTTGGTTTAATCTTTATTATGTGTCTATGTCTGTTTATTCATTAAGGTTTGTTTAATCATTTATTAGTACAGGGTGTTTTATCCTGCATGCTGCTGATCTGAATAACATATTTAATTTATTCATGTTTTTAACATGTTGAATGGCAATAAACTGAACCAAACAGATTTTTACATGAAAGCTAAAAGCTATATTTTTACAGATAACTTAGTAACATCACTTTATTATATACATTTTTCCTCCAAACCGTCTATAGCAGTGCATGTAGGAAGGTACATTTGTTTTCCACTCCACTAGCTGCTGTGAGCTGCTGCAGTGCTGAATCAACATGCCGGCAAGGAGCCAAAACATTCACCTGTTTCTGACCTTTTCCCTATTACAAACCATACAATGATGGAGAAGACATAAATAAGATATAAAGATGTAAATAAATCCCTGGAGTGTGGGTTTGGCTGTTTGTTTAGATTGCACATTAGCAATAAGGTGTGTGAGCTGTCACAATAAGAAGGATTTTCCTTCAAATTACTGCCACTGTACACAGTACCTGTAGGTAACCAATGATTACAAAAATGTCCAGTTGTCAAACAATGGTTAGCAGTCATGGTTTTACAGTATGCTTCCATTTTAACAGTGACTGGTTGCAAGGAGCCAGCATTATTATTGTATTGTAAGATAAGATAAGATAGGAATGACTTTATTAATCCCCAAAAGGAAATGTATTTGTCTGTCAGCTCATCTATTTGCAGAAGAATTAAAAAGCCTGATCTTCTCTTGTGATGAACCTTTAGGATTGATAGATTGCATTTTTGTGATGATCAAATATGCAACTAGACTATGAAATGTTAGACACAGTGTATTGTTTCAGTGGAATTTTCTAAACGCCGCTCTGCTCTCAGGTCCAAATCAGCATCTGTTGTAGTTCTGATTCATCCGTCTTTTCTGTTTAGCTCATTCTAAACTGCAGCAAGAGCAGTCAGATGCTAAGTGACACCGCATCAGTCCCCTTGGGTTTTAGAAAACAACCTTCACAGAGAGTTAGGCTCTGATGTTCGGGGCACCAGTTGTTGTCACATATGCTCTGACAAAGAAGACAAGGCAAGTCAAATTTGAAAATAATTTCCCCGTGAGCCTCAACGACGCTGGTCTGGTTCGGTGACTGGTTTATAATATATATCCCTGCTTGTGTGTGTGTGTGTGTGGAAGCGTTTAATGCTTAAAAAAAAACTTGAATTTCTGCTGTCACCCACATTTCTCACACGAGGATCATAAAGACGGATGTGACTCGAGATTAATAGCTTTGTGTTTGTTTTTGCTTGCGGGAGCATTAAGATGCAAACACACAGGCATTAGATGGGAACGCGCCGTAGCGGCAACTGAATGCTGTTTTTGTGTTCTTGTTGCAGAGCGCCTGAGCTGCATGTCCCAACTGTACTCTGCTGCTGCTTTAAAGATCTGAATGCAGGGTGAAAGCTCTGTGTTTTCAAAGACACCCACCCCCCCTCTCTACGGCCTTATTTATGAGGGTCTTGGTACAGCAGGCAGGCAGGCAGGCAGGCACCGGGAACCTAGCTGCTCTGGCGGAGCAGGTGTAGAATAATAGCCGAGCGTCGTGCCATACATCAAGTCAGCTTTTAGTGCTAAAGAGCATTGGAGCTTTCTACGTCTATCAACCCCTCTCCCTTCTCTGCCCGTCGCCCCCCCCCCCCCCCCCCCCCCCCTCACTCCCCGACTCCATTATCTGCTGCTGTGAGCTTCATTGGCCGAGCCCAGATCAAAGCCACAAGGGTTAAGTCTTCAGCGGGCTCACACCGGCCTGCTGCATTTAATGCTCCGGTCTTGGCTCGGAATCGTTTACAGGTCACTTTTAATATGCAGATGAGGCAGAGACGGTGTCTAGCAAAGGTCAAGGATATTTCCCCACAGATGTGCCCGTTCTCCAGAAATTAATTATACATCAAAGGCAATCTTTTTTCTCTGTTCCCATATTCCCCACATATACTATATACGAGGTACAGTACACAGCCTGCAAAGCCGCTTCCGCTATCGGAGCTTTACTGTACGGAAGATTCAGGCCATGTTTGGACGTCTTCTCTCTCTGTTTAACAATAGTTTCCACTAGGCATTAAAGGCAGTGGAACGGCTTCAAAGACAACGGTTACTTTTTATCTCGCTGTGTTAAGTGGTCGCCAGTATTGGGCACGTTACTTTTAAAACGTAAATGTGAGTTAGTAACTTAATTAATGCATTATAAAAGTAACTTATTACCAGGAAAAGTAACTATTGCATAACCCTTACCTCCTGTTTATCTAGAAGTGTGCAGCTCACTCAGTATTCCTCCACACAGACAGATTTCCAAGGCATTTTTCCGACTAGTAGATGGAATTAAAACAATGTGTAGGCTATAAGTAGCACTATTGCAAATACAGTAGTAATAGCAATGAAAAAAACTGAAGCAATAAATAGGTCCAGGAGAGCCATAACTATATGTACACAAATAGCCGGCCCGGCGCTTAGCCCCACCTCCTGAGCGGCACGCTATGTAAAGAGGACGAGGATGTTTATATCTGATACACTGCACCACCGCCCCATCTAGTGACCAAACAAAGTATTGGAATTTGCAATAGTGCTACTTTAAGGCAGGACTTCTAAATTTACACAAATTAGACGACAGACCCCCCATTGGGCAAATTTTTTAAACAAACACCAGAAATACACCAATATTTGTTCTGAGACTTAAAGGGATAGTTCAACATTTTGGCAAATTGGCCCATTGCCATAATCGCTATAGTCATAGCAGTAGGTTCGTTACCTTTAATTGTCGGTGTAAGCTATTTTTAGAACGGCGGAGCAGAGCAGCAGGCTGCTCAGAGCTACGCTATGGAGGCTAAGGGAATTTCTTGGTTTCCCTCATCAAACTCATCAAATACACAATCCAACAACTCCAAAACGCTCCAAAACACAAAAGTTGTGACCTGCACATTCACCAGGCTATGAGATAATAACGGAACGGAGCCGTTTTCGAGGGAAATACAGGGCAAATACAGAGACTGCTTGCTGAAAAACTGTCCCTGAACGCAACGCGCATCAGCGGTTTTTCATGTATTTACCTCTAAAACAACTCTGTCTCGTAACGTTCTGTTATTATCTCATAGCGTGGTGAATGTGCAGGTCACAACTTGTCCACGACAGCGTTTTGGAGTTGTTGGATTGTGTATTTGATGAGTTTGATGAGGGAAACCAAGAAATTCTCTTAGCCTCCGTAGCTTAGCTCTGAGCAGCTCGCTGCTCTGCTCCGTCGTTCTAACAATAGCTTGCACCGACAATTAAAGGTAACAAAGCTACTGCTATGACTATAGCGATTATGGCAATGGGCCAATTTGCCAAAATGTTGAACTATCCCTTTAATAACATTACTTTTTTTAGTCAATGTACGTTCAAATTACTGCCAGTGGCATGAATCTTTGGAAAAATGTCAAGAAATTTCTGGAAAATAAATGTGGTAAAATTTTGAGAAAAAGTTGGGGACCCCCTTGAACCCTCTCAATGACCCCTGGGGGTCCCCGGACCCTACTTTGAGAACCACTGCTTTAATGGATATATTATTTTGTGACAGGACTTCTTGAGTGAAGTAACAGCATATTTTATTGTCAGTAACAGTAACAGCGTCATACCAAGGGAAAAGTAACTTTTTTGATTACTATACTGAAAAAAGTAGGCTATAGCGCCATTGGTAACAATGTTATTTTATAACACCGTTATTCCCATCACTGGTGGTCGCCCACATGAGGGTGTGTTAACCTGTAAGACAAGAAGCTGAATCATCTCATTTACAGCATATGTTAACATCGCTGTGTAGTGAATTATGTCTCTGATGTCCTTCCTCCTCCTCCTCCTCCTTCTTCTTCCTCTTTTGCCACCTCAGGAATTCTCCTTCCCCCAAGTGTGGTGCAGCAACCAGCAGCCCCTGCACTGTGCCTTCTCTCTGGAGAGATACAGCCCCGCCGCCGCCCAGCTCTCCTGCAAAATCAGCGTGCGCCAGGTCAAAGGCCACGAGCAGATTCTGCAGGTCTACACGGCCGTGGCCGAGGTGAGGCTCTGCAGCTGCGGGGGGTGGAGGAGGAGGGGTGGGGGGAGGTTATAGGGCGGGTGCAGTGTTGCTTCACTTTCCTGCTCAACCTTTAAGTAACCTTCCTGGAGTGTGTCCACTGACAGCAGGGGCCAGCTCTCCTGAGCTTGCATTGTGTGTATTAATAGAGCAGAGAGGACACTCTTACTTTTCTCTCTCTCTCTGTCTCTTTCGCAATTTTATGCTAAACACAGACAACAGAGATCCAGCTGTTCGCCACGGTTACCCTGTACTGTAATGGGGCCAAAAGGCCTGACACCGATCAGGACCCCACTGTACATGTTTGTTATAACCTTTATTTGTCCTGGTCGTCTTCACAACCGCACACTGCAAAAACTCAAATAATATTTGTCTTATTTCTAGTCAAAATGTCTCATTTCTAGTAAAAACAAATCTCATTATACTTAAAATAAGACTCATCACATAAAAAAGTAGCTTGTTTTTATACATTTTTTACTTACTTCAAGCCTATTTTCACTTGAAATAAGTAGAAAAATCTGATAGTGGAGCAAGTTTTTCTTTCTTGTTAACAAGCACAAAAAACGTCCTATTTTTCTACTTATTTCAAGTGAAAATTTGTTGGAAACAAGTGAAAATGATCTAAAAACGAGTACATTTTTAGGTGATGAGTCTTGTTTTAAGTGGAAAGAGATTAGTTTTGACTAGAAATTGGACATTTTGACAAGAAATAAGACAAATATTCTTGGAAAGATTTTGTGTTTTTGCAGTGCAGCCCACTGGCGGCCTGAGCGGCTCCACCAGAGTTAGAAATCCTCCTCACTCAAGACCCACACTGTCGTTGTTAAGGCAACGGAGAGTGTAACTTATTGATTTTTATCAAACTGCTTTTTTCACATCCAGTAGCAGATGTGCCTGTCCTAGCTCAGAGCAGCAGTGCTATGCGCTGTTCCAGTCAGACGCAGGTGAAGTGTTGTTCACGTTGACATTTTATAGTTTGATTTAATCTTCCCTCCGTCATTAGTGGGAGTTGTCTGACAGGAAGACGACGTGTTCCAGCGTGTGAGCGGAATTCAAATAATCTGCACATTGATTAAACAGTCATGTCCATGATGAGAAGGGTGGATGGAGAGTCTCCACTGTTTTACGCTGTGGGGGATCAAAACAACACTTTTCAAGATGCTTCGTACCAAAATTTCAACTGTTAACTACATTTTCCGGAAAATCTGCGACAGAAAGTGTGAATGAACCCGTGTCTACATCCACTGCTGTTCTGTGAATATTAGGAGACGGGGACACAGGTAGGCGGAGCTAATCCTCCAGTCGGGGGTCATTAAACCATCAAACCTGTCAGACCTCAATCAAATCAGAACAACAACAAAGAGAGTGAGATTGAAATCAGATTTTTGTTCATTTCATGTGAGGAATGTTCCAGTCTCCACGCTGATCTGATGTTTTATCGATTCCACTTTAGCCGAGCCTGGAAACTTTTTTTTTTTTGTGATATTTTAAGTTTGTTTTGACTGTTTTCTGATTATTTTTTGTTTTGACACAAAATGGAAACATTTCCATAAAAAGCTGAACTACAGAAGAGGTACCCTAAAAAAAATCCAATCTGGATTCATTTGAATGATGCCATTTCTTTCAATGCTTGTTTTCTTCATCCTGCATAACAAAGACAGCAACAATAGTCTGTCTCAGTCAACAAGTCACATGACAACATGACAATCTGAAGTACTATTTAACTTCCAGCATGTCTTGTGTGGAATACATTATGAGAAAGGAAAGTTTCCCTTTCAATCCTGACCATTGAGATTATGACTGAAAGGGTTAATGCATCTTCCTGATCATTAACTGTGAACTTCACTCAGGTTTAGGCAGAATCCATAACTTTTATACATGTACATGCATGAAGTAAAACTACTGTACAGTTTGCATAGTGTTTATAGATCATGTGCTGCAGCTGATGTTGTATTTATGGACTGTGATACGGGACCGAACAGAGGAGGGCGCTGTTTCCTTTTCAGGGACTGTCTCCATCAGATTATGAACCAAAAACAAACTGAAATTGAAATCTGGTCTAAAAGTAATTTTAGTTAGTTGTTTTAGTCACTTTAAATCTTACACCTGTTGGTCTGAGAGTGAGACAGAGGCACGATCAACAAAGCCTCTGACTGAGCTGTCAGAACCAATGGAAGCAGAGGAGCCAGGTGCTGTTGGAAGACCATTGATCCACCCACCTACTGTATATGATCTGAATTCAATGATGTATTTACTTTAAAGGGATATTTCAACATTTTGGCAAATTTGCCTATTGCCATAATCCCTGTAGTTTTAGGAGTAGGTTAATTACCTTTAATTGTCGGTGCAAGCTGTTTTTAGATCGGCGGGGCAGAGATGTGAGCTCTGCATGGCGTGTGAAATTTCCAGCTTTCCTTCATCAAACTCATCAAATACACAATCCAACAACTCCAAAACGCTCTGGTGGACAAGTTGTGACCTGCACAATCACCACGCTATGAAATAACAATGGAACATCACAAGACAGAGTTGTTTTGGAGGCAAATGCGTAGCCGGAACTACATTCCAGACACGACTGCTCAGCATGAGTGACTTCAAACGTGAAAGTAGTTCCGAGTATTTGCTTCATGTGTCGTAATGTTACATAATTATACATTATTTCATAGCGTGGTGAATGTGCAGGTCACAACTTGTTCACAAGAGTGTTTTGGAGTTGTTGAATTGTGTATTTAGTTTAATGAGGGAAACGTGGAAATACCATACACCTCCATTGCGTTAGCTGAGCAGCTTGCGTCTCTGCCCCGCCGATCTAAAACCAGCTTGCACCGACAATTAAAGGTAATGAACCTACTCCTAAAACTATAGGGATTATGGCAATCGGCAAATTTGCCAAAATGTTGAAATGTTCCTTTAACTAGAAGACTCCAGCCATTTCAAGCCACAGTATAAGTTTGCAGAAAAGTAGATATTGCTCTGATTTTGAGACGTCAGAGACGACCAGATGTCCCCACCTTTGTTGTACTTGTTTACAGACAATGTAGCGATGTTTTGTAAATGTTGAACATACCTGTCTGAATCACCCTGACCCCCTTAAACCCCATCCATCTGGCTCTCCAAGCTGCTTAAAACAAGCACAAAGTCACATTTTGCAAAAAAAAAAAGAAAGAAAATCCTATCTGAACTCAACCTGATTATAGTCTGTATCTGTTCTGTTCCTCCAGACTGAAAAGGAGTCAGTTCCATTTTTTATGCAGACAGACTGCACCATCACGTCCCAGACGGGGCCCAAGGCCTTCAAAATCCCCCTGTCCATCCGCCAGAGGATCTGTGCCACCTTCGACACTGCCAACGCCAAGGGCAAGGACTGGCAACTCTTAGCCCAGAAACTTCACTTAGATCGGTGAGCGTATGATGTGCTTTCCTCGCTTAGTCTCCACCCAATCCTCTGCATGTGTGTGTGTGTTTGTGTGTGTGTGTGTTCCCTGTGAGAACACACTGACGAGAATGATAACAATCCTGTGAGTGCCGTTCACCTCCTGAATGTGGCTTTATATGCAGCTTGTTGCCAGGTACCTTTTATCCTTCATGGTCCCTCTCAGCAGCAGGTGACAGGCAGCTTATTTCTCTGTGGAGCATCCAACTGATGTCTGTCTGCTTTAAGAGAAGTTTAAAATACAAATGCACTTCACACATTTCTGTCAGTGAGTCTCAAGTACATATGTTAAAGGACAATTCCGGGCAGATTCAACTCGGGGCTGTATTTTCCTAACATTTTAGGTCTAAAAGAAGGAATCTGAAGATCTTCAGTTTAATTGCTCCTGTTTTGTGGTAGTTGTGTCTATCCCCGCATCGCCACGGCAGCGATGAATGGGAGCGGATGGAAGTTCCGCTGCTTAGGCTGTTTACAGTAAACATTTTTTGCATCCGCTCCCATTCATCGCTGCCGTGGCGATGCGGGGACAGACACAACTACCGCAAAACAGGAGCAATTAAACTGAAAATCTTCAGATTCCTTCTTTTAGACCTAAAATGTTAGGAAAATACAGCCCCAAGTTGAATCTGCCCGGAATTGTCCTTTAACACCTATTATTCGATTTCTGATCTCATTAGATATGCATTTATGATGAGGATCCATACTAATATTGACTCTGACCAGTTGTTGTCTTTGCTTGGTTTTAGCTTGTGGCAGCTCTAATCTCCTGTTAAGTGCATGATTCATGAGACGCTGGTATCTAAGAGTCCTTTGGGATTCCAAATTATCCAGATAAGCTTTCCTCTCCAGTTTGAACGGCTTTGAACTGAACCTGATGTGACCAATGGCTGCAGCCTTGTTTTATGCCGCTTGTTGTTATTTCTCTTGTAAAGGGACCAAGGAGCAGCAGTGAAACACTGCCTCCAACTGGACTCCCCACTACATGATGCAGGAAGCAGCTGCACCGTGTTGGCTCGGCAGCACGCTCTCTGTGCTTTACCTTGGCAGACACTGAGAATTAAATCCAAACCAAAGCGTGTTTGCCAGTAATTATTCATATCTGCTGATGATTTAGACTGATTATGTTTTAATTGACTTAAAAGGTCACACTCTTTGTTTGTGCTACATGTTAAATCAGATAGCTGAGTTTACACCGGGATAATCCAATTTGTGTTAATTTGCAGTTACAAACAGATATTATAATAAGTAGATATTCTAATAGTCAACTCAAGGGACCCAAAGATCCATATGGGTTTTGCTGATCTTAGTTTAGTTTTGAAATGATGGAGACTTCACACTTTCTTAGAAACAAATCACCAAGTATTTCAGTATTTGTCTAAACTGTGCATCAAAATGTTAGAATGTTTAATCATACGACCTTTTCCTAAAGTAACATAACAATTATATTGTAATTATGCAATTTACACCACTTAAATGTGCTCGTGGTATTTAGGCAACAGTGTATCATAGTAAAAATGGTTTTAACAGTACACTATAAATCATGATACATAAATGTCTGTTCCATGATAATCCAGTCAAATTCTGACAATTAGACAAACATATAAAAGAGCTGCCATGGCATAAATGGTGGTTTAAGTCCCTTGTTTCCTGTTGTCACTCTACTAATACCATACGATAAGGACAATAGTCACAGTAATAATATATAATGCAAAAAAAATATATATTGTCGCTTTGGACACACTGTTGTTTCTTTATTGGGCATCATCATACTGATGTGTATTTCACGAACTGACTGTATCAGTGATATCACAAAGAGGAGAGATGAATGTGTCCCATTATTCCCAGTGCTGACCACTGCACCACTGTCCTGTCCTTCCTCTGAGCAACTGTGTCCAAAAACTGTTAAAGACAGCACTTAACCACACCACTGCACTGGCCTGGGTGACATGTTCTTTTATTACCATGGAGTCATGGACACACACACAAAATAAATGCTTGATTAAATCTACAGTGGCCAGCTGAACAACTTGAAAGTTTGTATTTGTAGCTTTCGCATTTCCCTCATCAAACCAAATACACAATCCAACAACTCCAAAACACTCTTGTGGACAAGTTGTGACCTGCACATTCACCACGCTATGAGATAATAATGAGAGCTTTTTGGAATTGTTGGATTATGTATTTGATGAGTTTGATGAGGGAAAGGCGAAAGTACCATGCACCGTACTGCCCTACAACGCAAGGGACATTAAAGGTCTGCTAGCCTACATCATGTGGATAAATATCTTGATTCAACGTTATCTTATTTGGGATATACTTGTGGGTGGTTTTCACAGTATCTCCCAAAAACTGGGGTGAAACAACAAGAGAACACAGTAACTAGAGTTACCTTATTCTCTTTGTGTATACTCAAAGCTGTGGGGAAACAACAACAGAACACCGTAACATGAGTTACCTTTTTCTCTCTGTGTATACAATGCACAGCACAATCAATGCTGATCTAAAAACAGATTGCACCGACAATTTAAGCTAATGATCTTACACCTATGACTATAGGGATTATGGTAATAGATGGCGAATTTATCTATCCCTTTAAGGTGCACAGACTGACTTTGACTCATGTCGTTTACAAGATAAATAGACCCATAATCAAGAGGGATACAGCCCATATCTACAGTTACCCCCTGATATGAGTCCCTGACAACGTCTCCATTAACCCAGCTTTGTGTGCTCCTCTGCAGAAACCTGGGCTATTTTGCAAAGCAGCGGAGTCCATCTGCAGTCATACTGAGCCTGTGGGAGGCTCGCCACCAGGACACTGCTGACCTTGACTCTCTAGCCAGCGCCCTGGAGGAGATTGGCAAGATCCACTCCAAAAGCTCCCCCAAGGACCCGCAGGACGAGCCGGAGTCTGACTTCAATCACATACAAGCGGGCAGCCTGTGCGCGGCGGGCGAGCTGGCGGAAGAGACGGCGGAGGACTCTGCTCCCGAATACACAGGCTGAGGGAGGAAAGGAGCGGGAGGGAAGACTGTAACAAAACATAGATCTGTGTGTCTGTGTGCACGCACGCGCGCGCACGCACGCAGCCAGTGATGGACAACACACACCGCGGTGGTCCGCTGGAAGAGTCGTGAGGGTTGGTGGGTGAGTAGACGGTGCGAGCAGCCGACGCGCCACCACCGCCCGACCAATCACAACAGGTCGAGGGCGATGCTGATGCCTGCTGTGGATCCACCTCTCTCTGTTAAGGATCTGTTTAAGGATAGACTGTAAATCTTCTTTTTTTCTGCCTTTCCACTCAATTTTTCAGTTTGTTTTAAATTGAATTACTCTTTGTTTAAAGTTTAAGGCCCCAACCCCCTGCCGCTCGCTGTATATTCATTTCCAGCTGAGAGGGTGAGTGGGAGAGGAGAGGAGGAGAGGTGGGGAGGTGGGGCGGTGGGGAGGTGGGGAGGGAGGATTGTTTCCTGAACCTTTCTGTCAATTATTTAATGAATGTGTGTTAGAAGAGATGAGAGCTGCTTCTCCCCTGGGACTGCCCCGGCCATCTCCCCTTCCCTTTCCCAGCAGTCCACAAGGCAGCTGGACATATTTGCATAGAGGTTCTTATATGCAAATAAGGTGATACAACTGTGGCATCATTTCAGAGTTAGCTGTGCTCAATCTAATTTCCTTTTTTTTTTTCTTCTTTTTTTTTTCAAAATCCCCGTGTCACTGAATGAATGAGAAATTCAAAGCTACTTTTTTGACGTCTGATATTATATTTTTTAAAGGACGCTGCTGATTGCTTCAATGTTGTGATTATGAACTTTTAAAGCCAAGTATCTTGAAATTCACTCATTTTAATTTCTTTAAAAAAAAAATCCAAGAGATTTATTCAGTAGGAAATGTGGCACGTCTGATAGACAACAGGTTAAAAAGAAAGGAGTTTAAAAAAAACAAAACAAAACATGAAGGAAAACACAGTCGCATGGTGACTGGTGTGTGGAAGGAAAAAAAAAAAAAAAAAAAAACATAGTCGTGGCAAATGTGGCAAAGTGAGATTTGTAACCGTGGCATTACAGTTCATTACAGTTAGCTCCAGTGACAGATAGGGAGGAAGCTGTAAAACATCATTTCCTGGCAACCGCTGGGAGCGTATCACCACGTCTTATCATCCAATTCCCAGCATTAACACGTGTCACATGGACCTCATATCAGGCCCCGACAAACCCGTCTGCCCCATCTCCATCCACAAACCCTTCCCCACCCCTCGTCTGCTACACACACACACACACATTAGCTGTGTCCCAATTCAGGGGTTGCATCCTTAAGAGGACCAGGCCTACGCGGCAAAGGCCTCGGAGGCACCTCCACCCATGTCAACAGTTGGTAAATGGGATGGTTTAGCCGTCAGAGCATTTCCTGATTGTGTCCGAACTCTGCTCCTCACATCGACCACGCACCTCCAAGCCGCCAGTGTAACGGAGGTGCACTCACTCACCCATAAAGGACGTGCAAACCGGCTGCCAAGCGCTCATTGAGCTCTTGGCAAAATGGTTTGCATCGTCGCCTGCCCTGCAGTCCGTACCGAGAAACACAACGCCGAGGGCCAGATTGACATCGGCTACACCAGCAAAGTGGTTACAGCGCAGAGCTGCCTCAAATATACTCTACTACTATCAAGATCCCCAGTGAAAAGCTGTGCCAATAATATGAAATAGTATACACTTCCTGTCTCCTAAGTGGGCGTGATCACCCATCCCCCCACCTCGTGTGGCAAAAGTTGTCAGCACAAAAGTAAGCTACTATATTTTCTCATGATAACATTACAGTAAGTATTTACACAGATTACAGTCATATTTAGCATTACGAAAATAAGTTAGTGCAGGCGTTCTCAAACGTTAGTTTACATTAGGAGATCTGTGCCAAATCTTGTGTCGTTGAGACCGAGACAGGTCTTGAACAAAGTTAATTTTCTCCTGATGCGTCTGTCTGAAATTTGCCATTTTAGTGTCAAAATGTTCATGTAGCTGATGTTAATCTGGCCTTCTGCGTTGTGTTTTGGTACGACCTGCCCCAGGTGGGGTTTGAACCTGGTTTCCCACACAGCGGGCGACGATGCAAACCATTGTGCCAAGAGGTCAATGACCGCTTGGCAGTCAGGTTTGCACGTCCTTTATGGGTGAGTGAGCGCACCCTCACCTCTGTTACATTCAGAAGACATGTGGCTTGTAAAAAAATGTGTCTCATAATTACTTCGGAGACCATGGGGTGAAAGAATCAATCATAATCTGTGCTCACTCCAATGGGAGTCAATAGACGCAACACCTGCTGCCAGTCTTCTAAAGGGACGGGGTAGTGGAGAAACCGACGTGACATAGATACAGGAAGCTGACTCGTCTTGGGGCGCTTTGTTTTTTAAACCGTCTTCGGCTTCCACAACATTCCGATAGCTAGCATGTGTAACGGAGGTCTGCGGGTACAGCCACTAACAGTCACGAGGGACCCGAGAGAGGAAGTGACGACTTGTGGCGGTTAAAAGACGTGCAAACCTGACCGCCAAGTGGTCATTGACCTCTTGGCGAAACGGTTTGCATCGTCACTCACGGTGCGGGAGACCGGGGTTTAAAACTCACCTGGGGCAGGCCTGTAACAACACAACGCAGACAGCCGCTACACATGCTAGGTGGCTAATAATTAAAGGAACAGCGAGGAGTTTCTATTTGGTTATAAAAAAGCCTCACGTTAATGTGGATGAATCTACGCTACCCACACTTGTTAATGGGCCCATTTTGGATAAATATATCGTTTTGTCTCTATCGTTATTTTGTTATTATTAGTGGTGGTGGAAATGCTGGTCGAGCCGACCAGCGTTTCTTTACTTTCGGTTTCGTGGCGAGTCATGAGAATAACGCCGCCGAATCGCCGTTTATGGTCTTCGAACCTCTGACTTTAATTCTTGATGAATGAAAACATGAGTCTGTCTTGCGCCGGTCAAAGAAATGTATGGTGTGCGCGGGCAGAGGCTCATAAATGTAGTGTAAAAACACTTCGCTTTTCCAAAACTCCTCGTTGTCCCTTTAACGGCACGCTAAGAATCCTGGGATACGGGAGGCCACGAAGGATAGGTGCGCTGTGTCCTCCTAGAACAGGCAAGGGAAGGCCAGATTTGGAGGAGCCTTCGATTTGGGACAGGCCTCGTCCGGACGCTGTGATGTAATAAGCCTTCAAATGTGTCCTCCGAAGGACGCAGCCCCTGAATTGAGACACAGCTAATGACATTTGATGGCTACAGAGGTCACGTGCCCAGATGCTGGACAATTTGAAAAACAAAAAGAGAGTGAATGCTGGTGGTGTCAGACTAGAGAGTTTCCATCCGAATGTGTCACAAACTGTAACTGAAGTGTGAAAACCAAGCTGTCACATCTGTGTTAATACATCATATTAATCAAAAGTTGCCAAGTGATGGAGTCACATGATCATATTTTCCTCCCTGAACCTGTTTCCACTGCTCTTGTTCACCTTTATTCAACTTTTTTCCACAACTCACAAGCGTTTCTACTGATATGGTTTGTTATTCTGGATGTCCCCATCAACACTGAACACAGATCACATTTTTACAAGAATATAAAACAGAGATATTCTGTTAAATGGAAAGCTGGCCATCCTTTAGAGCTGTATGACCTTCTGTATTGTATCATTGTAAAGCAAGTACCCGCCAGGATAAACAACATCTGCTGTAGCTTTAGAAAACTATTAAAGATTTAACCTTAACTCACACTCTGGTTCTGTTATTGTACCCAACAGCGGTTAGTTCATGTTTATTAGAGCTGTAGTTATTTTCTTCTTTTTTTTCTGTGCTCACAAAGTAGTTATTGTTAAACTTTTTTATTTTATTTTATTTTTTAGAATCACTGGTTTCATTTTCGAATAGCAAGTGTTGTAGTCAATGTTGATTTGGGAAATAAAACCTCAGGACCTTGCTGTTTTTTTTTGTTTGTTTTCTTTTCTTTTCTTTTTCTTCCTGAGAAGGACAGATGGAGGCAGCTGAATGTACCAAGGAGTATTAAGGCTAGCCAAAAACAAAATAAAAAGCCAGGTAAAAACAAAAAGTCAGGCACAAGAAAAAAAAAGCGGGAAAAAAAGACAGAGGCTTGACCAGAGTACCACCATGGATGTATAATAGATCCAACTGCAGTGACTGACGGCTCCATGACAGCAGCTGGAGTGTGTATGTCTTTCTGAAGTGGTGCAACTGTATTCTTAGCTAAAGTATTTGATATTTTCTCAATTTATTTATTTTTATGCCTGGCCCTTTTTTTTTTCTTGTACCAAGATTTTTTTCCCCCAGGCTTTTTCTTCCTTGTGCCGGATTTCATTATTTTGTTTAACTGGCTTTTTTTTTTTGTCTGGCCCTCCTTCGTCTGAATGAGAGGAGGCTGTGGTGAGTGACTGAAGCCCGGCTGGCCGTCACCTCGGCTCTCTATATGTTAGCACAACAGTCTAAAATTTTGTAGTATGTCCAGAGCTGCAGCAGGGACGCAGAGGTGGATTTATTACATTTGTGTTGGTTTCTCTCCAGGAAAAACACATTGTCCTTCTGTGAAGATGGCATACATAGTGTCAGTGCAACAGACTACTGGATAACATTTAACATTCTCACACTGAGGTCACACAGTGTTGCCAGACTGGCTTGTGTTCCTACTTTTTTCAAAAAGTACAGTAAAAATACAGGTGGGGGTTCCTGATTAAACTCACATAGACGTACAGTAATACATACAATACACATTTAGATTCAGTGTGCCTTACACTCTCCGACAATATGATCATCTTTTATCATGATTAAACTAGTAATTCTGCAAATGATATAAGATTTGTCTTCAGTATCAACACAATCCAGTAATAGTTGCCTGTGCAGCCATGGAACATGTAGCTGTTAATAGCAAAGTCAGTATGCTTAGTTTTACAAACTATAAACAAATAAGAGCAAAGAATTAAAAAAAATAATAATAATAATCTGAAAAATACTGAATGTCACTGAATCCATGGCAACACTATACTTTCCATTGCTTGTAAATATATATAAATCTGGTCAGGGTTGGGTAATGTGCAGTAGGTCTGTGTTTGAAAAGCCTACATTAAAGGCAAGTATAGGCACTTTTCACTGAGGGTGAATTCTAGTTTCTATCATATGAAGCACCTCAAATGTGAGTTTCTTTGTAAAAACAAAAAAAAACAAATCTTAACCTAAAGAAAGAGCATCAGATTAGTCTGTCAGACGGTGGCAGGAGACGTCGGCTTCATTAGATACCGATTCGCTTGAAAATTCCATACGCCATGGTGGTTTGTTGAGCAATGACTCATTTAGTATTTCCTGTGAACGCTGAGAGAACCTTCAGGGGAAACCATATGGATTGAGTGTGGTTTATATTTCCCGAGTCTTACTAATACTGAAACTCAAAGGTTAATAGTCCAAGACGTGAAGGAAGACGCAGACAATGAGTAGTGTGGTCCAAACGACACTTCCCTGTGGTCTAAGTGATTCTGTCTGTGTCTTCAGCTAGACAGAGACTCTGGGACTTTTTTTTTTTTTGGCACACCACTGGGTACTATAACGAAATCAGAACCTATTTCTTCATCTTGCTATAATTTAAATTGGTCCCTCTAACCGTGACTGGCTGATTCCCATCATTAAGCTAAACAAATCAAAAATTCTTCAACGTTTCTCTTCTGGTTCCATCTGTCGGCTGTTTTTACAGAGCGATCAGAGAGTGCTCAGTTCTGTCCTTCAGTTATATCACATTTTATGTTGCAACCTTGAAAAAATTCATCTACACTCAGTCTCCATTATGACAAATCGAAAACAGGATTTTGGAAATATTTTCAACAAAAAAAAAAGACAAACTGAAATATCACAGTGACATACTTGTGTGTATTCATACACTCTCCCCAGCTTTTGGTTGAAGCACCTTTGGCAAAGATTTCAGCCTTAAGTCATCTTGAGTATGATGCAACAAGCTTTGCACTCCTGGATTTGGGGATTTCCTACGGTTCCTCTCTGCAGATCCACTCTGGTTTCATCAAGACATGATGCTTAGAATTGAGATAACTATATGGCAAGGTTGCAAAAATTGTCTTTCCTTTGTAAAAGGTGTATATTAAAAGATAAATATTGGGAATGTATTGGATTATTCAAAGTATGGACTTTCCCTGTGCATGTGTTCAGCTGTTAATCCTGTGTGAGCAGCCTCCATGCACAACTACATCAGGCCGTGTGAGAGACAGAGCCACGAGAGAATGAAAAGGCAGATGTGTGGACAGTGAAAAACCGTGTGCATCTGTTTCTACAGATGCTTTAGGTCCATTCTGGATGTCAACATGAATATTTTCAATATGATAACGCACAGAGTTGGAGATACAAGCTACAAGATCAGTGTGAATCTCGTTCATATCCAGGCAAACTGAAATATCACTGGATATAATCTCACATCAAATCAAATCAAAGTAGTTTTTTGTTTTGTTTTTAGTAGCCTTCGCTGGATCTGTTCCTCAACACAGTCCTGTGTCTGAGCTCTGCAGTGGCTTATTATTTGCTCTAATCAGCTCAAATACTTTAGAAGACAACTGTGTAACTACACCAGTCAAGGCAAATCAATTGAATTTGCAATATTGGACTCTAATCCAGGTTTAGAATCATCTGGGAGCACCTCAGTGACTCACCTGAGAATGTACCAAATGATCCTAACCACACCAACTGGAATCCCTAATTTTCCCATCAATCACTCCCTATGCTATTAGAATAAAGGCCCAAGAAATATCTTTTTCTTTTTTTTTAAACTATGTGGAATTATCTCAGAGACAATCAAATTTTCACGAGTCAAAGCGTCTGAATAGTTTCCACTTTGTCATTATGGGGTATTGAGTGTAGATTGATGCTTATGGCTGCAACATGACAAATGGGAAACTACTGAAGGAGTGTCAGTGTAAGAAGAGAGCTAAATGTATTTTGAACTTCAACTTCAACTTCAACTTCAACAACCAGTGCTATTTCCATCATCTTTATGCATTTCTAATCAAATGATATTCATCGTTTATGTAACTTAGGTGAGGAAAGTGAGCGATAAGGATTAGGTTTCTTTCTTCTTTTTTTTGTTTTCTTAATTGTGACTAACTGGATTCTTCTTTCATTCTTGCAAGCAAAGAGTGTCAAAAATGGAAACGTGTGCTTTTGTAATGCTTTGCGGTGGCCTATGTTGCATCAAGAGCATCCTGTCTGTGCAGTAACACCCCATCCCACTCAACACTCACCTATACATCTCGATGTGTTTAGGCTATGTCTACTGTATCTCATAAATGTGTTAATTCTGTTTTTTAGAGTTTTAGTGAGCTCACACAGACACACACACATACACACACACACACACAATGGTATCCTCACTATGTATAATGCTTTGGTGTAAGACTAACCCTGTTTCAAGAAGTTCACTGTTGCATCCATGATATTCCGTCACCTGAGTTGGTCGGTCCCATGCTCTTTTTTGCTTCACGCATGGCCTTCGGCTTCATATCACTATTCTTGTGCCTTGTTTAACTACTGTAAATGGTGAATGTTGTAAAGTACAGATGGGGATGAAAAAAAAAGAACAATTAATCATTACTGACATACATTTAAAGGTATTAGTTGAAAAGTATTTAAGATTATAATATTGAATAGACTGCAGAGCTTTTCTAGTGCTGAACATCTATGTTTGGTAATGCCAGGGCAGCTTTGTGGTATATTGTATCTATAATTATGGACATTTTGGATGTTTTCTGTACAGTAGAATTTGCAAATGTATATGCAGCCTTTTGGAAATAAATGTACAGTTGAAAGATCTCAGTTTGACTAAATGCGAGTTATTTTGTCTCGTGGACTGAAAGTGCGTGAATTAATTTTCTATCATGTAATTTACAAGTTACAATTTATAAGAGTCTGATCTCATTACTCTCTACTTTAGCTTGAGCTCCTTTGCTGTTTTATCTTTAAGGTGAGACGCTACAGGTGAATAGGGTAAAAATTTAACTAATTACAAGGTTTATCATTATATGTTAAAATATGTAAATGAGGTAGTATCTAATTAAATATGTGCTAATTTGCATACATTTCCAGAACAGAAATCTGAACACTGGATAAAGGTTCTTGTTTTATTTTGTTGACATGTTAGAGTCAAACGATTTTACAGAGGGAATTTTGGATACATCATCTTAATCACTCTAAATGAGAAAATTGACCTACTAATAGGTCACCAGCCCTTTAAAAAAACAATTTTTTTTAGGAATTAAATGTTCTATAGATCAGGCTGTGAATGATACATAAACAAACCCCACTGTAAAAAAAAAAAAAAACTTTTAGAAAGGGATATAACTTGAAGGTTTGGTGTCTGTAAGTGCTGCTGAAGTGGAGATTTCCAACTCAGAGTCTGAGGAAAAATTCATTTTGAGAGAACAGCCTTTAAAGACTTTTACTGTAAAATTACATAGATTACAGAGGTAATTACAGTGATACCTGACATGTCATGGGTCAGACAACAGGCACGACACAGTACTATGTCACTGTAGAATGCAAATTACTGTATTTAGTGAATTTAGGAGAAATCTACAGAGAATGGATGCCTTTAATGGAGGTTTCAGCCTTTTTTTTTTCTTCTGAGAGCTTTTTTGGCTCCTCATGTCATGTGATGTCAAGGTGGATTTTTATTCCTCATATTTTTATTTCAAACTGAACTCAAAAACAATTCAGATAAGGTCATTTAACAGGTGATCACAACCATGTGACAGTCATATCGGAAAAGACTGTGAGTCATGATTCAGTCAGAGCTGAACACATAGACATGAGTTAACCTCCACACATCTGATCAGAAACCAGAGGAAGGAGAAGTTCCTGTATCATTGATCAGTGACGGATGTCAGGTTGAGAGCAAACAGGAACTTAAAATACAGAAATCACTACAATAAGCTTTCTAAAACATAAACAAAACAATGACTCAATTTGAAGTCACACGGTGACAAGTTTAGGATATTATGTTTCAGGAGAAGGCGAGCTGTCTACAGCTCATCTGATGTAGGGCTAAACAGACCTGACAGTTCCTCATTTGACTGACAGCTGACAAACAACGGAGAGCGTTTGTTAAGTGAAGTTGTTTTGCCGATATTGAACTATGTAGCCATGGTTACTATTAACAAAACTAAATTAGGGAGTGAGCTGGTGACTCATTCACAGGTGACTGAACCAGGTTGGACCAACCAGAACCAACCAAACAGGTTTGAATTATGTAAAAATCCTCTGCTATCATTTATTTCATTATCATTTTGTTCATCATGAGTTTCACACATAAAAAGTAGAGAACGGGACTGAACACACATCTCCACTTCCTCCTTGTGAAATACTGAATTTGGTGCAGGCCTTATGCCCCGCCCACCACCTGCTGCTAGTTCCAGGTGGAAGAGCACAGCTCATCAAGATGGTTGGAGGAGGAAACATCAGAGAGACCAGAACCAGAGACCAGCACATGGATCAGAACAGTTAGCAGCACGGTTAGTATCTATCATCAGCATTCACACTATTGTTCTTCGGTTCGGCCATTTTCTTTATACCTTTGACACTTAACTAGTCCTTCATACTTTGTGCTATTTCAACAATTCTCACATCAAAATGTTCAGCCTTTTCGGGACAGGTGTGCTATGTCTTTTCTCTTTTCAACTATTCATACTTTTTGCAATATTTAACTATTTCTGATTTTTTTGTATTGTATTCATCCTGTATTTACAACTTTTTCATAGCTTGTACCGTTTTTGAGATAAATCCTTTAAAAGCACATGAGGATTTCTGACAAATTTCACACTTTTCAATGAGTGTGTATGGGGTTGGGTCAGAGTGGGTGACATCATCGTAGAGTGCAGGAGATCCAAAAAAGCGACTGGAACTTTTCTTCTGAAACTGCCAGCAAAGCTACAAATGACACTCTACACTCATGATTTTGGAAACAGTTTGTAGCCACGCTTGTCTTCTGTCTCACAATGCCGTCAAAAATGCACAGAGACTCAGAGAATAATTTAAAATATTTTTTAAATGCAGCCTGGGTGCTCTCTCTCTCTGCCATTCAGCCCAATGCATTTTTTTTCACAGCAGAGTAGCAGGAGCTCAACTTTTTAATTCGCTGGAATGGGCATTATACTTTGTTTGATTTCATCAAAAAATAGTCACAAGTCACAAAAAAGTCCTCTACTTACTTGTTGTGGCTCATTTATACTATTTTCTGCTTTTTTTAAGCATCATTGAAAAATCTCACATTCATTAAAGTCTCAACCTCCCTTTTCCACAACTCTGTCTGCAGTCCAGTGGTTAAGGTGGCTGCTTGCCAACCCCAAGGTCACTGGTTCAAATCCAAGGGGAGCACTCTTGTTATGTTATGTTGAATTCTGCTCCCCTCCCCCACCCTCAATTGGTTACAGGTGTTCGTTAAGAGACTCATTAATTCCCAGTGCCACAGTTTGCAGCACATCATCACATTACAATCAATGACAACATGTGTGAGTTCTCTGTGGCGAAGTGGCAGAGTAAAGGTTTATTGATCATGGGGTCATGGGTTCAATTCCTACCTCATTCATGTTGTACTTTCTGCTAGAGACTTCATTCAATTTCTGATCTGTAGACAAACTAATGGCACATTTATACTCTTTAATTTCTTTTTTTTTAAGCATCATTGAACAATCTCAATCTCAAATCTCAACCTCTCTTCAGAAGTCAGTGCCTCTTATACAGGGATTTCTTTTACTCTTCACTTATTGAATGTAACTATGGTGAAGTGGTTACATCAGTGGGCTGATGTGCAAAAGTTTGTGTGTTCAATTCCTTCCTTGGACATGTTTCTTGTATGCCATTCTGCATGTCTTTGTCAATTTATTCTGCTAATTCAGCATGGTTCAGCAATGGCTTTCAGCATTCACACCATTTCCATTTTTGGAAATGCTTTTTCTAGTTAGTTTATGTTGTTTGTTAGCTTGTCTCTAGCAGTGGTTGACAGTCTCCCCCATCCCCCATCCCCACAAATTGACAAGATTGGTTCCTTAGGTCTGCAATATATGAAGACCTTGCACTCTCATAGGGCGTTTTCACACCTGACCATTTGTTCCGAAACAGGGAGCGTTTACGTCATATATCGGTTCGTTTGGTCAGATGTGAACACAGCAATCGCGCTCGATGCGGAACAAAACAAGCGGGCCGAGATCGCTTGGGAGAGGCGGTCTCGGCTCGTTTCCATCCGAGCCCTGGAGCGGTTCGTTTGTAGTGAGAACGCAACCGACACATGTATCGGAACAAATTGACTGGTTACCTGGCAACCGGAGGAGGAGGACCACGGGCAACTGCTCTAAAAACATAATGGAGCATCAGCAGCGTGTCGTCTTGGCCTTTTTCTTGATTTTACTCTGGTTTATGTACCAAAACGAGCAAAACCGTTTGTACAATGAGTACAGACGCGACAGGATGCGAAGCAACAATGTGATGCCCATAATCAGACATCTGGTTGCTGAAAGGACTCGCCGCCGGAGAAGATACTACCGTTATGTAACCTGTGCTGCCCTAGAACTACCGCTTTTCTCCCTCAGACAGCCAAGGTAAGCTTGTTATAGTGACATGGTCTGAATTACGTTATGATTTAAGCCTGGGTGTGTTACTTTTTCTTTTTTTTTCTTTTTTACCAAGTTGTTAAAAAGTTTTATCAACACCGGCTGTTGATACCGCTTACAATGTAGCGTGTCTTGTTGCCATGAAAACCACAGGCAGTAAGTTACGGAGTGATAACAAAGTTGAGGCTAAAAAGTGTTTTATTTTATTTATTTATTTAGGGTATTTAATGAGAATGGCTAGGTGTAGGCCTACCGTTTTAGGGTGCTTCACACTTGACCAAGTTACTGATTTGAGAACGTTAATAATCTTGGTTGGATCTACATGTTGACAAGCAGAAGAAGAAGCTTTATTAAAAAATAATATAAAATATATATGTTGTATCATTTATAAAATACATGCATGGCTAGTTGATGGCCAATAGAATAGAATAGAAAATACTTTTATTTAGAAGGGAAATTCAGAAGCTGTCAAAAGAAATCACTGAAGGCCCACATGTTTTTGTCACATTGCTGTAGCCTTAATCCAGCTGTGTCAGTGTGACTATAATACATTATGTTTTGTTTTCATCACAGAAGCATATGGGTGTATCCACGCACTACATCTTGGTGGCCACACATCTTCAGCACCTGGACTGACCATGAATGGCTGTCTAACTTCAGGATGCACAGAGCAACCTTCTTTTACTTGTGTGATGCAGTCCGGCCTTGGTTGACCAGACACACAACAAGATTCAGAAAGCCAGTGCCTGTTGAGGTTCGAGTTGCTATCTGTATCTGGAGACTGGCAACAAACCTGGAGTACCGTTCTCTTTCCCACCTGTTTGGCGTTGGCCTGTCCACCTGTTGTCTTATTACACAGGAAGTTGTCACTGCTATAAACACTGTTCTAAAGTCACGGTATATTAGAACACCCTCTGCTGCTGAATTTAAAGTAATTAGCCAAGGATTTCGAGGCAAGTGGAGATTCCCCCAAGTAGCTGGCGCTATTGACGGAACACACATTAACATTAAGGCCCCTCCTGAAGTACCTGCTGATTATTTCAATAGAAAGGGCCATTATTCTGTTGTGCTGCAAGGTGTTGTGGACAACAAATTAAAATTCTGGGACATTAATGTTGGACGGCCAGGAAGGATCCATGACGCCCGTGTATTTGCCCTTTCAGGGCTGTATGAGCGAGGAAACAGGGGTGCATTGCTGCCACGGATGGAGGAAAGATTTCAAGGGGTTGATGTGCCACTTGTTATTTTAGGGGATTCAGCCTACCCCCTGTTGCCATGGCTTATGACACCTTACCGCGAGGTCAGAGGAGTAACTGAGGAGGAGATACATTTCAACCATCGCCATAGCCAGGCACGCATGACAGTGGAGCGCGCTTTTGGACGCCTAAAAGGCAGGTGGAGGTGTCTCCTGAAGGTCTGTGATGCCCATATTACCCTGATCAGCCAAATTGTATGTGCATGTTGCATTCTGCACAACATTTGTGAAGTTCACAGTGAACAATACTTTGATGGGGATAATGGAATGAGCGAAGAGGATGGGGACAATAGTGAAGCAGTTGTGAT
This sequence comes from Trachurus trachurus, assembly GCF_905171665.1. NCBI lineage: Eukaryota > Metazoa > Chordata > Actinopteri > Carangiformes > Carangidae > Trachurus > Trachurus trachurus. The sequence continues at coordinate 33,342,797 of NC_139895.1, forward strand.
GCAAGAACAGCAGGGAAATGCAAGGGCTAATGACATTAGAGGTGCACTTTGCAGACATTTTGCCAGTCTGTAGTGTCCCCCCATGTCAGTCCCTCCCCTATTTCCACCATCCCTCATCTGTACAAAAAAAATTTAAATACTTACTTTTCTGTTTCAGTATACAGTTTTATTACACTGAGTAAATATAGCATTCTCTGTAACATAAAAACAATCTGCTAAGAACAAAATAATTTAACTTAGAACATTTTTTTTTCTCTTTGTAATATATATATATATATATTTTTTTTATAGGTTTTTTTTCCTTACTTACAATCTAAACTTGTGTAACATATTGAACAATGTAAATTCTAGACAGAAATGTAGTAGTGTGTAATAGGTGTACAACTGAATTAAACTACTTCAATTAAAGAAGTCTTGAGTGGTGTTGTTAAAGTGAATTGTGTTGTGAACACTATGCAAAATAGTGGAGGTATCCACAGGTTGATCTGGCCTTTCACCAGTCTGTGGGTGGGCTGTCGGCTGTGGAGTATGAGGTGGCAGAGGGAAGAGGTGCTGCTGTGAAGGCCTCATCCGTGGTGGTTCAGGGTACATAGGATGTGGTCCAGGGGGTGCTGGTCCAGGATGTGTGGCTGGGGGTCCGGGTGGTGGTGGTGATCCAGGGTGAATGGCTGTAGGACTGAATTGATACATTGGGGGAATGAGGCATGGTGAATTGTGGGGCAAATTCTGTTGCGGCTGCAATGTACTAATCAGTGTTCCAAGCAGCTGCATGAATGTTTGTTGAGAGGCCTGTTGTTGTGCTTGCATGGCATTAAACCTTCTATCTTCTGCCTCCTGCTGAGACCTCATAAGGTTTTCAAATAAAGCATTGTCTTGGGCTTGATGAACGCGATCCTCATCACGCATTTGCTCCAGGAATCTTCTTTGTTCGGCCTGGAACTGAGACAGGTCCTCGGGAGAAGATTTTGCTCTCCGCTTCCTGGATTGACTACCAGGAATAGGCAGTCGGGGTGTTACTTTCTGTCCTGTTTCTTCTGCCTCTGTGTCAGTGAAGTTGGGAGTGGTGTCCAGTGAATCTTCACTCTCAACTCTCAAGTCTGGTGTTGCACCATCTGTCCCTGTCAATAAAAGAAGTAATTACTTAGTTGAAAAATGATGAATTTCACTGCAACATCATCAAGGGTATAATGTCTTGCAAGCACAGACTGTATGAAATACTTATATAAGTAATCAAAGGTAAATAAGTAACATTACTCTGATGAGTTATTCAAACATTTGTATTACTTATTACATTTTAACAGGGTAACTAGTAATATCCAAAGCCTTCCCAACACTGTATTTATAGTAATAAGCTTTTTAACAGTGGCCTAGTTGTAGTATGATTGTTCTTATGGTAATGTGAGGTAGTTGCCTAAAGTTACCACTAGGTGGTGCTCTTGTCTCGTTTTGTTACTGTGCAGCTTGCAGTACGTATCATTTAAGTCCCGTGCAGGGCACCTATTTTCAAAAATGCAGATATATATAGGCTATTAAGATGTTTAAATACAGGTTCATGTAGGTTTCAGCAGTTTATTTGTAGGCTATCACAATTAACCCTAAGCAAATGTTTATTATAGCATTCCTAACTCTCAAGTCTCTGTCAATCTGCAGCAGACGGCGCGTGTCATAAACCGGAGGACGATAATGTACACAAACATGAAAGCCTGTGGCAAAGAGAAAAGACAGATGCAAACACAGTGAGTCTACACCAGCCTTTCCAAGCTGACACTGAGCTCAGCGGGTGAGGAGACGGCGACTCCCTCCCTCACCCACTCCCCTCCTCCGCCTCCTCCTCTTTGCGCCCCCCACCCCCCTCTCTCTCTCACGGGCAGTGACACGCTCTGTCATTCATTCACATTTCAGCGGACACCGCGCTTGGTCACTAATAATGATAATGTAGCGCCTATTAGGTTACATTTGTAGCGACACCACAATAGGCACACTTCAAGGTCTAGCCCCTTCTGCATGAACCAGTCAGCTGCTGCATTTTTTTTTTAAATCGAGCTAAATCCAATCTTGTTTTTACTGTGAGCTGCTGTAACAACTGATTTCCCCTCTTTAAAAGCTCAAGGTTTATTTTATCATTCAGTAAGAACGGGATAATTACCTAACGGTTAACGTTAGCGTACAAAGGCAATAGGCTGATGTGTTACTCACCATCTCCAACGTCCACCTCGGCGGACTCGACCATGTCCACCGGTTCGACCACTGGTTTTGTTCCGAGGATTTTGTGTATCTCGTCGTACCAGGGGAATTTGTCTTTCTCGTCTGTAGTACTTCCGCTTTTGGCGAGCTGGTCCCTGATCTTTATGTACTGTTGTCTGAGCTTCTTTGCCTTGGCCCGGCACTGCTCGACCGAGCGCTCATAACCCCCCTCTTTCATACGCTCGCTAATTATTTTATATACATCACTGTTTTTGTGTGTAGTGTCCAAAAGTTGCGTTATAGCCTCATCTGCCCAAATATTGATGAGATATTTTACCTCCTCACTGCTCCAAGTCAGCCCGCGGTTCATTGTTGCCATTGCTCAGCTGATGGGTTGTTGTTATGGGCCGTTGCTATGGCGCTGTTCACAGCGCAACGAGCTGTACCGCTTTAGAATCATGCAATGTGAACACAAACGGCCCAGAAAAAAGAACGCAACAGTTGTATCGGTTCAGTTGCTGAATCGGAACAACTGCAGGTGTGAAAACGCCCATACTGTAGGGGTTTCACACTGGCAGGGCTCTGTGCCGGTTCGGGTTCCAGAATTCTAATTCTAATTCTGAACCGGCCGGCGCATTCAGACCGAAAAAATAACAGGAACCTGTAAAGTTGTAAAGTGAACCAAGAAATACCTGGTTCTTCCCTGGGAAACATGACATCATCAGTGGGTGTGTCCTATTCTAGGCTGTGAAGATGAGCAGAAGGAGGAGGAGAGGGCAGTGACTACAACCTGGAGAAAAATGTACAGTGGTCTGCTAAAGAAATAAAATGGTTTGTGGCGATTTGGGCAAATACGGAATTTGAAGAAAAGCTAGAAAGCACAACAAGAAAGAACAAGTTGTATGAATTTCCCTTTGGGGTTAAGAAAATAAAGTAGCTAATTCTTATCTTTGAACTCTAGGAAGAGAAGGCCAAGGTCGGGTTCACTCCAATGCCAGACCAAATAATTAATAAACTTAAAAAAACCTGAAGAATTGTCAGAGACAGCAAAAATGTAGAGTACAACTGGTGTGAATGCAGGCTAGTTCACCAAAAAGCACCAAGATTCTGAGACTCCAGAACCAGAACCATGTCTTTCTGAAAGCATCATCAGTCAGTGTTTCTCAGACTGTCACTGGTTCACTGTGGAAACACTCTGTCATGGTGCTGACTGATTATTACGCACATCTTGTATTTTATGGAAAACACCACATAACAAGGTTACTGAGTGTTGGCAGTTGAAGCAGGTGTTGGGTTTGCTTCACTTCTGACTCATGAAAATGTATGGCAGATAAATGTATTCAGAAATTGTGATGCTCAAACAAGCATCCAGCCTCCTGTATTTCTGAGGTTTACTCTGAATGAGAGATGAAACTGTAAAATAAATGTGTGAGTAAAATCTGGCCTAAGAGTATAAAACCCACTGTGCTGTTTTAGTATGAGTAAGCCTGTAATCACATTCACGAGTTGGTCCATTTGTTCAATTGCTACCCAGTTAGGAACTTATATTTCCTTAAGTATTTATTAAAGTAATCTCTGAGAATTTGAATATACCTTTGCCTGCACTGTCCTCTGTTATACTGACTGCATTTTACGTCGGTGAATGAGATGTAAGCTCAGTGGAGTGAAACACTCTTGGCAGCACGTAAAGGTCAAGTACACAAACATAATTCAATCAGGTCATATTTGGTTTGCTTTACAGCTCATTTGTTCCCTCAATTGTGAATATAAAGCCAGGTGTTACAGCTGAGTTTCAATTTGTAGCCAACAGGAGGAAGATGGAGGCCCATAAAAAGGATGGAGGACCCACCACCACCACCACCACGGCTACCCTGGACGAAGAGCTCTCAGTCCTGGAGGACGGCTCATTGGAACCAACTACTCCTTTTGACACTGGTGCCGATATAGATTACATGGTAGGTTCATCATATATAGATACATAATAATGATGTGTAGTCACACTGCAATCAGCAGCCTAGAGAGAGTCCTCAATGTTCTAAAATAGCTCATTTTTAATATATTAATATCATAGAATTGTGGGAAATGCTTTAGAAAATTCTGAGAAAGGGATCTCATTTGAACCATTTGAATTAAGCCTTGTATTCCAGCTCAAAAAAAGAAAGAAAGAAATTTCTTGTGAAGGTCCTGGTTGTTTACATAAAGATGAAGTGGTTTTTAGGGTGAAGTGTGTGCTCTTTTTACCATAAATAGCTGATCCAGTTGGAATCGCACTTCAGTTTTTGTTGTCTTGTCTTATTTGAATGGGAAAATGTGAAGAGGTCTGGGTGAAATCAAAATGAGCCAAAAACAGTTGTATTTGGATGGAGTGTATAACCATTATGACACAGGCTATTAGTGAAATATAATTAGTTTTCCAGTCTGGTCTACCTGAGGTACCAGAGGTCAAATTCCGCCTGGACATATCCGTGATAATAAAACATCTGAAAAATTACTCTACTTTTGGACAGTTACTCATTAGATGTTACTTTACTAATTATTTGATTCAATACTCTAAATTTACTCTAAATTCTAAATAATGTGTTTATTTTTTAAGTTTGTGAAAATTTGTGCTTGTGCTCTACATTCGCTCACATCCTGTGCATCTACTGGGGGCTAAGCCCCCCCTGTCCTGAAAACCTAGTGACACCCCTGATAAAGGCTGATCACATTAACCACATTAACCTCCATCACTGAAGGAGTCATCAAGTGCCTGTTTCCAACTGGTTCAACCTGATGCAGACTTTCATGTAGCCTTTATGTATGACAGTTGCACTCCAGGATGAAGACGGTGGCACTCTGGAGGAATACGTTCAATTCTAACTCCTAATTATTTGGTCACAGATTAAAATCTGGCTTGTAATTGTCTCCGTGGAGGAATCCCTATTAAACCCTCGCACAGTAAGTAACAGCTTTGTCAGCCATGTGTCTAACTGTAATCAAATTGAGAAGACATCAGTAGAAGATCTATATAAAGTCCATCTGGAGAAGAGAATAATAACATGTGACCCCCAGATGAACCTCCTACAACTTCAAATTAAAAACTTGAAATTGATGATTTTATAAACCTACGTTTATTTCAATGTGCATGCTGTAAATAAATTAAAACATATCTTTTCTATTTATATTTATTGAACATGCAAGAAAAAAAAACTGCTGATTGGGATTGGGAGTGTGGTGACAGAACTTCTGCTGCGTAAGCATTATTCCTTGAGCTGATCATGACTGTATTGGTCTGATATCACATTGTGCTGTCTATCCTATACTGTAGGCATGGCCTGGGCAAACTATCCCACAAAGGGCCGTGTGGCTGCAGGTTTTTGTTCCAACCAAGCAGCAGCACACACAACTTCACTCATTTAATCAACTGATATTAGTCTCCAGACAGTTGATTGGTCAAATTGTGTGCTCTTGGTTTGGTTGGAACAAAATCCTGCAGCCCCACTGCCCTTTGTGGGATACAGTAGTTTGCCCATGTCTTAGCAGGATTAAATGTGATCGTGTCAGATAAGGTATGACACACACAGAACCAGGGGTGGAAAGAGTACCAAAAAAATCTACTCAAGTAAAAGTACAGTTACCTTGATGAAATTTTACTCAAGTAAAAGTAAAAGTACTGGTGTAAAAATCTACTCAAGTAAAAGTAAAAAGTAGTTCATTTAAAATTTACTCAGAGTACAAGTTACTTAGTTACTTTTTTTTTTTTTTGTGGGGGGGGGCTATAATGGCCAGAGATTGGCCTCACATTCTCCGTGCATGTCTCTGTGTTTGAATGTGTCCCTTCTCCATCGATACACTGGTCTCCATCATCTTTTAGCTCGTGTGGCACCAACTTGATTCTGACCTTCTGACACTGCAGTTGTCCAGAGCCAATCAGATGGACAGTTACTGGCACTAAGGTTGTCATGATCATGATCATGATACTAACATTTTCAACTCAATATCGATATTAAGGAAAATATTCGATACTCAATACCATTTTCAATATGGATAAAAAAAGAAAAGAAAAATCTCTCTCTCCCTCTTTCACTCACACACACCTGCTTTTTTTCTTTTTTACTGTCTTTCCTGTCTGCTCTCAAGGAGGGGGGGGGGGGGTATTTTACTGTAGGTTCTCTCTCTCTCTCTCTCTCTCTCTCTCTCTCTCTCTCTCACTCACACACACACACACACACACACACACACACACACACACACACACACACTTGCCTCTTTACTGTAACTGCTCTGAAGCAGTGGGCTGCTTGTCTGTTCCTCTGAGCATGGCCATGGATCTGACTGGGCTCCTACATTTAACTCAACGGACTGCCGGTCCGGCCTTCAGCCCCGGTGTGTCTGGCACGGTCACCATAAACGTAGCCGAATAGATGGACATGCCTGATAACGTTGTCTTTAATCATTAACGTCAGCTTTTAACCGCTAGCTGCGGCTAATGGCTAATATTAAGACGACAACATAGCGACGAGCCCTGTTATGCACAAACACACGTAGCGGTGAGGGGAGAGGTGTGTAGGCTACCTGCTGCTGCTGTGTACGTCTGTGAAGGGACAGAGAGAGAGAGAGAGAGAGAGAGAGAGAGGCGGCAGCAGCGTAGCTACTTTTGACAACCCACACAGAGTTATATATTTTTTACTTTGTAACTTAAGCTATTTAAAATGTAACTAAGTAAATTTCCTCCAACAATATGTACTCAAGTAAAAGTAAAAGTACTGATTTTAAAAATTACTCAAAAAAGTACAAGTACACAAAAAAGCTACTTAGTTACAGTAACTTGAGTAAATGTAACTAGTTACTTTCCACCCCTGCACAGAACTCATTCATATCATGAGTGCTTTGCAAACATCCTGGATTACATTTACAGGAAGACAAAGGTTGATTTTTGTGTTTTATTCAACAGAGATTGTCCTTGGTGTCAGAAGTGTGGTGACTCATGTGAGGCAGCACCTGGGACTCAGCAGCTGCAGGTGGAGGTGGAGCACATTCACTGTGGGGACCCAGCAAACCTTTCTGGTACTGTAAATGACAATGGGCGTCATTCATCAATATTTTCTTAGATTCTTTCATACATCAGATTCATCATCAACGTGTTCTTAAACCACAGAATTGTTCGCAGGCTGCAGCTGTGTTCCTACATTGATGAATGCTATCTCCTGTAAATTAAGAGCGGAGCACCTCCCATTGACATATTGACATTGACTCCAAACGTAAAAAGAACTTTAGTCGTGCTGAAGTGGAGGAACTGCTGCAGGAAGGGAACAAAAAAAAAACAGTTTATTTAGTTTAAAAAAGCAGTTATATCCATATTGATGCTTTTTTTCCCCATCCAAAATCATCTTCGCCTCCTGAATCCATGTTTTCCTCACGTTGTTGCTTTTGTTGATATGGAAACAGTCCTGTGCTCGACAGTCAACCAGCAAGGTCTACCCAGGAAGCTAGAGTAAACAGAGGTACTGTACGTGATGAAAACACACGTTAACACAAACGGAGTTATGCACACTCAATGTTGCAAGGCAAGGCATCTTTATTTATATAGTGCATTTCATACCAAGGCAACTAAATGTGCTTAAAGACAATACAATACAATAAAACTTTATTGTCCACCATTGTGGAAAATTGCCTTCGGCTCACCGTAAGAGAAATACATATTTCATAAAAAAAAAAGCAGTTAAATATTCTGTTAAAAAATAAGGAAACAGCTATAACACAATTAAACATAAAAGAAAAAAAGGTTAACATTACAGAACATTACAAAAATCAGCATAAAACAGCATAAAAACAAACTTTTTTTTAATTACAGTATAAAAAAAAAAGTAAAAGCAGAATTAAAAACAACATTAAACACAGTTAAAGCAGATATCAGCTTCACGGCCGTTTCGGCTAATGCTGCGTTCAAGGCAGGCTTTTGAAACGGTAAGTTACAGCTTCAAGTCACAACTACGACTTGGTAGCGTTCCAGGTAACCCGTAGCTCGTGTTTTTACCATCCTGTTGTCTGTGAAAGTTCCCTATAACGGCCACTCGTAACTTCCGACCCGTGAACTCGTACCAGATCGAACTGGTATGACTTCACAGGAAGGAAAAACACAAAGTACGAGTTTCTTTGAACGCACCATGAGTTAGCAGCCCCCGCCCTTGTCAGGCATCAATTGGTCCTCGTGCTACGTCACCACATTCACGCGCATCCCTTGGCTGCACACACAGCCCTTCATGCCGTTCTCTCTCCTCATTGGATAACACTTGTATCCCACAAGGAAAATTTTCTCCTCGGGTTACAGCAGAGCAGAGTGACGGAGAGACTCGTGTTTAGGCTGAAATACTTCATGTAAGTGATTGCTGACGGAAAATAGGACTATTTAGGACTTATATTAACAAAAACATTCCACTGATATCTGCTTTAAAAGCAAGAAGAGAAGAAGAATAAAAAAATAGAGACAAGAGAAAATAGATAAAGTGTAATGTTCTTAAAAAGAGCTCAGGCATAAGCACATGAAAAGAGAAATGTTTTTAACCTGGATTTAAAAGTGCTTACAGTTGGGGCTGATCTCAGTTCTGCTGGTAGTTTGTTCCACTTGTGTGCAGCATAACAGCTTCACCATGTCTGGTCTGAACTTTGAGCTCCACCATCTGACCTGAGTCAGTAGATCTCAGAGCTCTACTGGGTTTATACTCTATATTAACGGAGCGACTCGTATAAAAATCGAGGCCACCCCAGTTCAAAATCCAATATTTTTTTCACAATATTAAAGCAGAAGTAAGCGATCCGGTGGTTTTGGCTAACTTCTTGTCAGCAGATGGAGTTAGCAGCCCCCGCCCTCGTCCCTACGTCACCACATTCACGCGCATCCCTTGGCTGCACACACAGAGAGGACTGCCCCTTTATGCCGTTCTCTCTCCTCATTGGATAAAGGTTGTAGGATACAAGGAAAGTTTTCTCCTCGGCTTACAGCAGAGCAGAGTGACTGACAGACCCGTGTTTCAGACGGAAGATATAACTATTTAAGACTTATATTAACACAAACATTCCGCTTACTTCTGCTTTAACCCAATATCTTTCAGACAGCATATTAGACCACTACCTTTGAAGCGTATGGCATGGCATGAGACAGGGAGTTGGAGTTGTTCTTGCTGTCTTGAATTTGAGGCATATGGGTAAAGGAGTAGGGTTGAAGGTTGGTAATCTCAACTGTGTTGCTTTGGCAGGATTTGCAGACTGAAATTGATTTAGCATGTCTCCGGATATCTTACCCCTCCTCATTATTGATTGTAACACATAGCTTCCTTTCCCTCTCTCATGTGCTCCTAAGCCCCTGTAAAATATCAGAGGATGTAAAATACATATATCCTGTGTTGTGTCCTAACTATGTTGGCCCTAAGGGGCGTGACCCCAAAATACCCACACAAAGATAGTATTAAAAATAGTTAAAGGTTCATAGATAACATAACATAGACAATAAGTAGGACAGTGAACTAAGACAAGGTAAATATTAATTGCCTCTGTCTTCTGATGTTGTCACGGCCCGGGACGTTTTAACGCCTCACTCCCAGGCCAGGTGGACCTTATGGTGCATTCAGGACCTGGGTGGAGCTGCAGGGGAAAAGAAAAAACACTTTCTGCTATAACAACGAGGAATCAACCAATACTTCTTCAGCTTTTTGAAATAAGAATTTCACAACATGGAACTTTGTAATGTTGTGCTGTTGATCATATACTGTAATACCATATCGGCATATTAGAAAAGACCTGTCTGATGATATGGTTCTTAGACTTGTGTTAAACTAACTATTGCCACAATCTCTCCTGAAGCTCTCATAATCTTATGCAGAAGGTCTTCAAGTCCAGGGCTTAAGATTTTGAAAGTAACTCGTCGCTGTCGGTCTGAACCAGGCCACAGCAAACACTGAGGTACCAAATGTGCAGTTCCTTCAATGACCACTAGAGTCTGGCTCCAACAGCGAGTTTGGAATTCACAGAAGTCATGACTCCATGTCCCTCCTTTATTTCAGTTTTTCGATTAGTCTGGAGTTCAGCAGAGCAAAAGGTATCATTTTGAGTTATATTATTTACCTTAAACATCATAAATGACCATGAATGACCAAATGATTGATTGTTGTCGTTTGGTTTTCTTTCTTTTTTGGTAATGTTGGTATTGTATTGTATTATATTTTTTGTGTTTTCCCCCCCTCTAGTTAAATCTTTGCTGATCTTGCTTTGATCCCCTCATCTTGTGTAAAAAAGACATATTCATAGATAGGCTAGTTGATGCACATGTTGTATGAACCCAAAAGCATAGAAGTATGTTCCCATATGTGCCAACAACAACAACATTTTAAAAATACAATACCTAAATCCTCAAGAAAAATAGAAAGTTTATTGTAGACTTTTCAGTAGAACTATATCTTTTTTTGCTCTTTCCTTTTGTCAAAGACTGCCACCCTCTCTAACTACAATGCACTTTGTGTTAAACTTTAACACTGCTCGTTTCTAACACCCTCACTTTTTCTTTTCATTTTCATTTTCATTTTCTAATTTTCAGCTCATCTATCAGACTTCTCCCTCTTGATTTTCAAAAGACAACTAGAGCATTAGATGGTTTTAAGATGCATCCTTGAACTTACTTTTACTAACAGTACGTTAAAAAGGATTTTAAAAAATCACCTCTTGTTTGTTCACTTCAACAATGACTCAGATATTTTTGACCTCTGAGATTTAATGTCAACACTGACGTCTGCTTCCTAATAACAACCTCAGGAATGTTCACTGCATTCCCTCACTTTATTTTTTTCTACACCTTTGCCTGAAGTGTTTATTTAGCCACACCTTAGCATGCAAGGAAGGTTGAAAGTCCCTTTGAAGAAACTTTTATGGTTATGAAAAAAGTGATTTATATCCGTTAGGTTGTTAATGATTGAAGCCTGTTTGCGTGCTGCCTGGTAGGATGTGCCTTTTGCAACCAGCACACGGGTTCTGGCATGGGGTATCAGTTATGAAACAAACATTTCAATCAGACTGATTTGCTATATAAGGAAAGTCTCAAGGAAAATGTAAACCGAATGCAACTTTCCTTATATAGCAAATCAGTCTGATTGAAATGTTTGTTTCGTAACTAATACCTCATGCCATGCAAGTTAAATATGTGCCAACAACATTTTAAAAATACCTAAATCCTTAAGAAAAATATAAAGTTTATTGACTTTGCAGCAGAACTGGAGATATCTTTTTTTGCTCTTTCTTTTTGTCAAAGACTGCCCCCCTCTTTAACTACAATGCAATTTGTGTTAAAGGGACAACGAGGAGTTTCTCCATCGGCAGAACGAAAAATTCTGCGACAATAAAAAAGTCTCATATTAATGTGGATGAATCTACGTTACCCACACTTGTTAACTCATTGAGTGCCGCGCTCCTTTCCAAAGTTTTAGTCAAGTGTACCGGCAATTTAGACCATTTTTGACTTTTTATGTAGAGCCACAGTGTATTCTATATTATTGCCACCAACACATACTGTGGCTCAATTGAAAGGTTTAACTTAATGCTTCAAGTGGCCACAAACCGTTTGTTTCTACGTGCCTCCGTTCCTGAGAAAAGTCAAGCTAAACATGGCTGGGTTTCACCAAAATCCCTCCTTTTTTTCTAGAAAAGGAGATAGAGCGTCTTTTATGAAAGGTGCGCTGTTTGTGTCTGTCGCTCTTCTGACACTCGCATTTCTGGATCAAAGGGCTCGTATAAGATAAATATATACAACAATGGTTGTTCTATTCACAAAACCACCAGCGGGGGCGGGGGGGGCGCCACTAAACAACAATAACACAGACGCACCGTGCCGTGTCACAGCTTCTCGCCGCGGAGCGTGAGGGTCAGTCGGCCACCGCGGCTCGGGAAGACCGGTCCCGCCGGTGGTCGCGGTCCTTCTGTGGTACGGGTCGGTGCCGGCGGTCTGCTTTGGCCCAGAGACCATCAGATTTTACCGCGGGAGGACTTTAGGGAGGACACGGTGTTGCTCCAGATGAAGACCGGGCGGACTGTCGGCTGAGAGCTTCCTGGTTCAGCTCCGAGCAGCTCGAGCAGCTGGAGCAGCAGCGCGGGTGAGGGCGGAGCAGCTGCGCTGCATCTGCATGCAGAACTCCGTTTGCAGAAGCCGAGTTATGATAAAAACTTCCAGATCATGAGCTGTCATGTGACTTTGATCGTCATCTATTTCAGTTCTCCTCGTCATAGAGTCCCCAAATTTACATATAATGTGTATTAAAGTGTCTATTTTCATAATTTAAAAAAAAAGCAAAAAACGTAAAATTACGTTGTTGGCACTCAACGCATGGGAACGAAAAACGAGAAATTACGTGGTTGGCACTCAATGAGTTAATGGGCCCATTTTCGATAAATATACCGTTTTGTCTCTATCGTTATTTTGTCATTATTAGTGTTGGCGGAAATGCTGGACGAGCCGACCAGCTTTCTTTACTTTCGGTTTCGCAGACGCTGCCCGGCGAGTCATGAGAATAACGCCGCCGAATCGCCGTCTTTGGTTGGAACTACGACGGTATCTGAACCTCTTTGAACCTCTGACTTTCATTGTTGATGAATGAAAACAAAGAAACAAAGAATTTCACGGTGCGCGCGGAGGCTCATAAATGTAGTGTGAAAACGCTTCGCTTTTCCAAAACTCCTCGTTGTCCCTTTAAACTTCAACACTGCTCAACCAAGTCCAGTTGCATTCGATTTAAATTTCCTTGAGATAACTATGACCTGGACAAATGAGAATATTCACAGGCTTATAGGCCTACTGTATAAGGAAAGGTAACACATAATTGTCATATAATGGCCCTTACTCCCTAACATGATCAAGTCCAAGTCATCTTCCCACATGTTTTAAACATTTTCCTGGGATACAACCAATATAGAAATCAAGAATTTACACAGACTTCACTCATCACTGTCTTGAAAGCCTAAGTGAGCTGTTCTAAGGAAGCTTCAATCACTGTCATTTGTAACCACACCTAACACAGTTTAAAGGTTAAGAGCATGTCCCATATGCCCAATGCAGTGATTGCTGGATTGATTCCCAACTGTGCCTATTTGTAGTGTGTCATTCCCACGGTCTCTCTATCCATTATTTTATCAATTTAAGGCAAATATGCCCCCAAATATCTAAAAAAAAAAAAAAAAAATCTGTTCAGCAGAACATGACTTGATTTTGGCCACAATAATCAGTGATTCCATGGTTCTTTTTTTTGCCTCATGGGTGAATGCTGCTCAACATTTGTTTGCACTGACTGAAGACTTGTATGGACATGTTACTAATTCACTTCACAGTGTAACATCTGCATCAAACAAGTGTTAAGCCTGAACAACTATCTAACTAATCTGAAAGCATGAAACAAATGTAGCACCAGAGGGACGTCCCCATGTCTGGTCTGTCCCACAAGCTTCTTTGTAGCTGTGAAATCTCTCATTCTGCATTTCCTTTATCTGTTATTTGTTTGTTTGTTTTTTGACAGAATAAAGTGTGCACAGTCTAATTAACCCATGCACTGAAAGCAAAGTACTTTTCATAAGAAACGGACGCCTGAGTGATCCGTGATCTTTAGCTTCTGGGAATTGCACCTTGCTGCAGTTCTGAGAATGGCATGCACTGTGGCTTGTGGGTTGTGGGTTGTGGCTTTTGGGGGTTTTTTTCTTTAAAGCTGCATTGTTACAAAAGCTATACCTTGATTGAGGACTGCGGATGGAAACTAGCTCTGACCTAAATCCGGCACACTTACAGGATGCCACGGCGTTAACTGTTCATGAATGTGCACTGTCCTCAAACAAATAAACAACAAATGAAATGAAATGACATTGAGTCATCAGAGCATTACATTTTTTTTCTTTTTCTTTTATTTAAAGCCCCTGTACGGAGCTTTTAACTGGATACGCAAAAGTCTCTGGTTTCTGCTGATGTGTCTGTTACCTACAACAGCAAATGAGCCCATCAGTGTGAAGATACGCTATTTCTAAGTAGTCTAATTCTATACCTCTGGAAGGCATGGTCGGGTCAGACCACTGACCAAACGATACCAATAGATACATTACGCTGCTAAAAAAAAAAAAAAAAAGCAAGTCCCGTCTTCTTTCCAACGTTTCCAAAACAAATCTACACGCGCCGCCAGACAAACGTCTTCATGACAGTGGGAAATGCAGTCTTCATTCTGGCAAAACACCACCGCTTTCGTCCACAGGGGGCGCCAAAATCAACACTAAATGAAAAGTCTGTACAGGGGCTTTAACAGGGGCAGTGCTCAATACATATTGTGCCAAGGTGTAACAGTTACATCCATAGGCTACATGGTATCATTATAGTCCAACATTTGAGATTCCCTCCAAATTAAATGAGGAGAAGAGCTATAGTTAAAATACATGCATCACAATTTCATTATCCTACCATACAATTCATTGCCTATTATACACATTAACAATCATAAATGTCATATTGATTGTCATTCCTGCTATGTGGCTGTACTGTAGTTCTGTATATTGTCTGTTGTTCCTTGTGTTTGTGGATACCTGCGTGTGTGTGTATGAACAGGCTGGGCATGACTGTTCCTGCTCATTCCCCACCAACACCTTCACACACACGATTCATCCTGATTACCACTCCCACCACCTCCAGTATAAGAACCGGTCTCTTCCTCCACTCTCTGCCAGTTTCTTGTAAATCCACAGCTTGGTTCTTTTTTCTCAGTGAGCAACTTTGATCATGTGTGTTTTTTCCCCTGGATTATTCTCAATGCTTGTAGCCCTGCCACTGCCTGCACTCCTCTTCTGCCTTGCCCAGCCTGAGCTTCCCTGTATTTCCCCTTCAGGATTTTTTTGCCCCGCTGCTTCCACAATAACTGTGTCCCACCAACCCTGCCTTTCCCATTTCAATTTGAGTTTTGGTTTTTGTAATACATTCTTTAAACCTCCCACAGCCTCCTGGCAGCCTTTGAGGTTCTTCCTGTTTTCAGCCTTATCCTAACAATGTCAGAACCCCATTCAGTTAGCTTATAGCACAACAGTTGTTCTCCTTTATGGCCATGTCAATGGACATATGTAGCCTATAGAGGGGTTACAGCTACTGTGGTCAGTATCCCACACATAAATTTGGAGCTTAACTTTTGAGTGCCTTTTATGTTTTCATCCAAAGCACTTTACAGTTTGTCTCATATATATATTTATTTATAGACGAGTGGCATTGAGGGTAGACTGGTCTCACCAGAGAGAGAAAGTTGGGGTTCAATGTGTTGCCCAAAGAAGATGGTCATACTGCCAGGGGCGATGGGTGAACAACTCATTCCACAGTGATATGCAAAAGTTTGGGCACCCCTGGTCAAAATTTCTAGGAACTAAGCAGGATTTCTCCTGTGGCTATGCTACATTTTTACCTTAATTAAAAACCTCCGGAGTAATTGTGATGACTTGTGACTTGTTACGAGTGAGAACGGAGGCTCTCTGCCTTCCACCTGTCATCTCACGGCTGAAAACCAACCTTGCAACATCAGTGTAGTACCTGGCCTGACACAAACATGCTCCATAACCTGTTGTCTTTTGTTTATGACAGTTAAGACTACACAAATATACTGTATACTTAGTAAAATTATGTTATATAACATTATCCACCGCTCCATGTATTGATTTTTCGCTGGCTTTGTTGTAAACAAATGCACAGAGGTTGAGGGTTAGCAAAACAGCGGAAAAGAGACCAGACTTGCATAGTTCCTCTTTAATGTGAACAGTTAGGCAAATGGAAGATGAAATGATCTCCAAGAGGCATAAAGTTACAGATGACCAGGGGTGGAAAGAGTACCAAAAAAATCTACTCAAGTAAAAGTACAGTTACCTTGATGAAATTTTACTCAAGTAAAAGTAAAAGTACTGGTGTAAAAATCTACTCAAGTAAAAGTAAAAAGTAGTTCATTTAAAATTTACTCAGAGTACAAGTTACTTAGTTACTTTTTTTTTTTTTTGTGGGGGGGGGCTATAATGGCCAGAGATTGGCCTCACATTCTCCGTGCATGTCTCTGTGTTTGAATGTGTCCCTTCTCCATCGATACACTGGTCTCCATCATCTTTTAGCTCGTGTGGCACCAACTTGATTCTGACCTTCTGACACTGCAGTTGTCCAGAGCCAATCAGATGGACAGTTACTGGCACTAAGGTTGTCATGATCATGATCATGATACTAACATTTTCAACTCAATATCGATATTAAGGAAAATATTCGATACTCAATACCATTTTCAATATGGATAAAAAAAGAAAAGAAAAATCTCTCTCTCCCTCTTTCACTCACACACACCTGCTTTTTTTCTTTTTTACTGTCTTTCCTGTCTGCTCTCAAGGAGGGGGGGGGGGGGGTATTTTACTGTAGGTTCTCTCTCTCTCTCTCTCTCTCTCTCTCTCTCTCTCTCTCTCTCTCCCCCTCACACACACACACACACACACACACACACACACACACACACACACACACACACACTTGCCTCTTTACTGTAACTGCTCTGAAGCAGTGGGCTGCTTGTCTGTTCCTCTGAGCATGGCCATGGATCTGACTGGGCTCCTACATTTAACTCAACGGACTGCCGGTCCGGCCTTCAGCCCCGGTGTGTCTGGCACGGTCACCATAAACGTAGCCGAATAGATGGACATGCCTGATAACGTTGTCTTTAATCATTAACGTCAGCTTTTAACCGCTAGCTGCGGCTAATGGCTAATATTAAGACGACAACATAGCGACGAGCCCTGTTATGCACAAACACACGTAGCGGTGAGGGGAGAGGTGTGTAGGCTACCTGCTGCTGCTGTGTACGTCTGTGAAGGGACAGAGAGAGAGAGAGAGAGAGAGAGAGAGAGGCGGCAGCAGCGTAGCTACTTTTGACAACCCACACAGAGTTATATATTTTTTACTTTGTAACTTAAGCTATTTAAAATGTAACTAAGTAAATTTCCTCCAACAATATGTACTCAAGTAAAAGTAAAAGTACTGATTTTAAAAATTACTCAAAAAAGTACAAGTACACAAAAAAGCTACTTAGTTACAGTAACTTGAGTAAATGTAACTAGTTACTTTCCACCCCTGCAGATGACACATTCACTTTACATTTTAAACAATTTATTTTATTCTATTTTTTCATCTTTTACAATTTCAAAATGACAGAAAAGTAAAAGGGCCCACAGCAAAGATTTGGGCCTCCTGAGTCTCCTGTTTCCCATTCTTTTGCAGGCTGCTGCTTTATTTCCCCTTTTCACTCTAAAATTGTAGAAAACAAAAATAATGCACTGATATTGCTTAAAAATATATAAGTAAAAGAGTTTCATGTTTACTTTATAGCTTTTGGAGATCATTTCATCTTCCACTTCCTGAACTGTTCACATTTACAGAAATTTTGACCTTGGGTGCCCCGAGTTTTGCATGCCACTGTATATCCTGAGCTACCTCTGTATTACCTCTGCTGACCCTGCACTGCCAGGATGTTAGATGCAATATAATGACTTTGTTAGCTCAACAACATAGGTTAAGTTAAGTTATTCCTTTCTCCTTTTCCCCTCATTCTCTTTACTCCATCATCTCAGACTTTGTCAGTTTGATCATCCTCACTGTAACACGCACACTAACATTTCATGTTCCCTGAAAAACACGTTAAGTGGATAGACGATTGTTTGATGCTTCATCAGTCTTGACAAAAGTACGCCACACAAAGCACATCGTTTGATTTTTTTTTTAAAGCTCATTTCGTGTCTGTCTTTAAACCACAAAAGGCTGTTTGTAGTTTCGCTAGCGCTTCTTGATGCCCTGTTGGTTCATATTCTCTTTCAATAGGGTTTTGACTATTCATAGAGGAGTAAAACTAAGTAAATGGGGGATTACCCTTGACAATATTCCTTTTATTCTGAGTCAGAATGATCTCGAAGCCTACACAGCATACCCCGTATTGCAGTAGACACCCCCTCTGAGAGAAGAAAAGAAATTTGATTTTCCATATCATTAGAATTGATCTTGACCTCAGTGCAACAGATGAGCAGAAAGAGGTTTGTCTCACCTCGAACACAAAACTCATGTCTTATCTCGGAAAAAAGTGGCTTCAGGGTTTTTGGCCTCCTCCCTCACCTTATCACCAAAAACACAAGTTCCAGCAGAGCGGCAGGGTAGACGGTGCAGAAATTTTTTCTACATGCAGTTAGACTGAGTGATTGGAGGAATAAAATTGGTAAAAACTGAAATGTAGCGTAAAACTTGAGAATAAGATATTGATGTGCCGTGGTGCACAATTATAGCCTGCAGTCTTTATTTCTCCACCCTGTCAGTGAAACTGTCATACACCGAACTATCAGGTCTCCAGCTGTCACTCAAACGGCACTCTACAAGTTAGCATGGCAACACAATTAACATAATAAAAATGAGGTATTATTTAGTTGTCATATTATACACACATCCCAGTCAAACATGTGCAGTTGAATCTTCCCCATCCTGTTTGGCTCCATATCTATGCGCTGCAGACAAACTGCTCATCAGATAATGTTAAACTGGCACAGGCATGGGGTGAGGTTTTCTAAAAAAAACTGTTGATGGCTGACTAATGTGGTGTTTGATGAGAGGCTTTGTATAATGTTCTGTTTTCACAATTATTCTAACAGCACAGGAACCACTTAACTGATTCACTCATATTTGTAACGGCCAAAATACGTTTTCATTTTCTATTTATTATCTGTAGATACTGTTGATAATGTTATTTGATGATGGAGAAATTCCTGTGTCTTTTGAGAGGTTCAAGCTGCAAAAAATTACTAAAAAGGCTTCATTTCTAAACAAAATTATTTTTTTCTAAAAAAAGAAAAGGTTAGAATCTGCAGCTCTAAATAATTGCCCATATGGTCTCCACATGTCAGTCCTGTGATTGACTGGTGACCTGGCCCCATCACAGGATAAGAAGTAGCCTACTGTATAGCTCATGTTGATGATGCACAATATTCCCTCATCTCAGAAGAGGTGTTGTTGTTTGCTGTATCGCAAAACAAGAAAAATTAAAGCTGGTCAAGACAACACATCTATTACAACATGCATTTTGTATTAAGCTTAACTCACAACCTCCTGCCAAGATGGCACAGGATGACAGCAGCTGTCAAGGCAGAGTTCAAAAATTGTCAAAATGTCAAAAATGTTGTTATCAAGACAAAAATCTGAAAATATATTGCATCTTGACAGCATGGGAATGCTAGTTACAGTAACTGTGTTACTCCCTACAGTAGCTAAGTGAATAGCTGATGTTCTGAAATGCCATTCTTACATTGAATCTAATTGTTTTCATATTTTCAGAAATTCAGTTTTTCAGATAACATTCTGATATTTGCCAAACTTCATTTACTATGACTCCAAAATGTTGTCAATTTTTTTTTCAGGGAGATTGAAAATGTATTTAGCAAGAATACTGCTACTGTTTACAGTCACTGTAAACTCAGTTTTTGAAATATCAAACTCCTGGGTGGTATAGCTATTTTTGTGCAGGGCAGTCTGAGGATGCAGTGGTGTCAATTGAGCAGAGGAGAAAGGTTTAATAAAGTTTTACAGTTTTTGAAAAAAGAAACAGACACTGGATTCAATCATACAAAAGTTTTTTTTTTTTTTTTTTAAGTATAGAGATTGCCAGCGTGTCGTCATCATGACGTTTTCCCGGCGGGGAACGCAAAGCATTGTGGGAATATTTGGCACAAACAAACGCGCCAGACTTTGAATTTGTGGAGGCAAGAACGCTAGTTTCAAATATCTACTGCTCTGGTTTGAAGATGCCGTCAACCTGCTGTGTTGTGAATTGCAACAGTCATTCGCACGATAGACAGGGCAAAAAGTTACATTTAGTACCATATAATTATATATACCGTAAAACTTCAAATAAGGGCCGAGTCCCAAATTGCCGCCGGTCCCAATTAACCGCCGGGTGTAGCAAAATATTTTTTATATTAAACGCCCATCCCAAATAAACGCCGGGTCAAACATTGTTTTTCTGGTTGTCAAAAAATATTCTATGCAAATATAGCGGGTGTCTCGTGACGTTAAAGACGGCCGAGGACCGACGAGACGTCAGCTGGTTGCTCCTGCCCGGTCTGTCCACTCCTCTCATCCGCACTTCAGCACCTGTCCTGGGCTGCACAGTGTCGGCTCGGCTCGGCTCGCTCCTCGTTTTAAATAATAATAATAAAAAAAAGGACGGTGGTGCGAGCCAACACAGGTGCTGAAGTGAGGGAGAGGAGTGGAGAGACTGGGCGTCCGCAGGGTTTTTGCAACTTGCGGCGGATCAAGAAGGGCGGAGGACCGACATGACGGGGGGTCTCAGTCTCCTGGTACCTGTGCGGGCCAGGACCGCGGAGGTCAGCGAGAGAGAGAACAAGTCCGCCCCGGCCGTATTTACAGTAATGCCTTGAGAAACGCATGCACGTATCATTCCACCGCCGCCTGCCGCCACGGAGTGAAGCCTCTTTCCCCAGAAGGAGGTCCAGGTTGAACACTATTAATAAACGCAGGTCCCAAATAAACGCAGGTCCCTAATAAACGCCGGTTGATTTGAGCGATTTAAGCAAATAAACGCCCGGGCCTTTATTTGGTGTTTTACGTATATGGGTGCTGGAAGTTGGGCAGCAGGTTAATGTCAGCGGACCACACCTTATGTTTATAGGGATCCAGCCCTTTGATTGTCTTTATTTTGTCCTCGCATCGTTTCTTTGCGGCTGGATTTAGTTTTAGGCGGTATGGTTCTTTGTTGTTTTCCTTTGCCCGCTGCATTGTGACAGTTAATTCTGTTTTTTATTGTACTTTTGTTATTATTTACATTGTCCATGTCTAGCGCGCTATGTAGATCGGGGGAAATTGGCCAAAGATACCCACAATCCTTTGCGTTTCTGATGACGTTGCCGCCCAGTTGGTCACGTGTCTTGGCAATCTCTATTGGCTAAAGTAGGCTATTTTTAGATGCTTGCTGTCCCCGTAGCTCAGGCTGCCTGGCCCCTAACAATGAAAACTATCATGAGTTGTTTGTGTTTTGTCAGTTTGATATTACGTTTCAGTGCTTCGAGACACACAGAACACTGAATACAATTATTGTCTCAACTAAAACGTCATAGTCCTAGATAGAACTAATCTGCATTATCAAACAATATGGCTCATGGCACTGCAGGAGGTTCCGCTGCTGACCTGACATGAACTTTGACTGCGTTGTGCAAGAAGCCTATAACCACCGCAGCGTGTGTCTGCTTCCTCACATGAATCAGGGCGGTGTAAAACCACTTTTACACTGTCAGTGTTTACTAGAATGGCTACTACTGCCTCACACAGAAGCCTACTCCCTTTGCTGTTGACTTCCTGTCAGTAGCCTCGCGCCACTCCTGACAGGCAGAGCCACAGAGACTCCGCCCACCAACTCTACCGGCATGTCATCAGAGCCAGAGCCGACACACCTGCGTCAAACCTCTAGAGTGCACGAGCGGCGGCTGTTGAAGCATTTTACTGTAAATAACGTTTGGAATTACGCACTTTAACGCTGTGGACTTTGACCCCTTCTACGAAAACATGACTAACTTTGTATGTGTGGTAAGTTTTCTTTTCTTTTCTGTCTTTTTTTTAACCCTTCCACCTACAACGCACTTAGTGTCAGTCGCTACCAGAGCAAAACAACTTACTCTGTGTGACAGTAAGACATCAACAGACTGTTGTGTAGGCTGACTCCTACATCGAAATGGTAGGCTATATCTCCCCAAAGGCTAAGTAGTTCTTCTAAACTAAAGAGTCAGTGAAGTGAACGAATAAAAAACAGCCTGAACTTACAACGTTCTGTCCCGAGCGCGTGAAGGCTGTTTGTTTAGTTTTCCATCGGTTCAGTGTGAGTTATATTCTGTTTAATAGCTGCACAGGACAGTGACATGTTGGGCTGAGTTTTTTTTCTTCTTATTATTCTCAAGTGGGTACATGTTGCACAGGGACAGTAAGTCGCTGTGGGTTATTTCCCAAACGCCTTCATCCTAATGTCTCTTCACGTTCACCTGCTAAATTCCTCATAGTCATCAAAAAAGTCACAACTAATGGGACTCAGTCACACTAAGATGTTGCCACAGTGAGCTGCTCTGAGGATTCTGAGCCTGAATGAATGCTTTTATTATGGCAGTAGGCCTGTCTCTTACATACTACTGCCGTACAAAGGCAAAGTGCAGTATCTGCAAAGAGTACTCCCTACATTCTATAATTTACTCTGATTCCATTGGAGTAAAACCAAACCAAAACCGTATCTGTAATACCAAGCCAAAGTGCAGTATCTGCACCAAAACCAAGTCAAAAGTGCAGTACCTGCCATAAAATGGTCAAAATTGGTCAGAAAGACAAACTACAAAATAAATTTAATTCAATTCACCTAATCAATAGACGTTTATTCATAATTTGATGCTTAAACCTTTCTCAGTTTGGCATTTTTACAGATAGCCTACTGCACTTTGCCTTTGTAGGGCAGCATACTGTAGCTGCATGCATTTTGGCCGACTGGAAGTGCTGACATAAACCACAACAGAAAGTAAGAATTGAATCAAATCTTATGTGGATAACATGCTGAGTTTAAGTGCAACTCCCAAAGATACAGAGGAAGTATTTCATTTAGGCCTAATAGGTGTCTGTGTCGGATGTAGACATATTACTCATTAAAAAGTTTGTCTTTTCAATGGGGGGTTGTATCATATTTTGCCTTCACCTTTGAGGTCTAGCCTACTCAACTTATTTAGGAGTTTATGACGTGTTTCCCTTTCTTTCTTTTTACTGTGTGTGTGTTTGTGTGTGTATTTGTAAAAAGAAACCTCACATCTTGTCAATCAATGTTTTCTTTATTTTTTATTCTTTCTTCATTGGACATTAAAACCGAAGACATCAAAACTATGAAGAAGGAGTTGTGTAGTAAACAAAACATAGAATCTCTTATTAGATGTGCTTTAATGAGGGTTAGGTTTGGCTTTTTGCACACTTTTGATTTGAGCACTTTAGCTGTTTGGCCTTCACTCTGCGGTCCAGCTCATCCTAAACAGATGTTGTTGTCTATATAGGCCTAACTCAATGTGTCTTTCTTCATAGTTTTGCTGTCTTCAGTATGAATCAATAATGTAGAAAGTAATAAAAAGAAAGAAAGAAAGGCCATTGAATGAGAAGGTGTGTCCAAACTTTTGACTGGTACTATACTATATTATTATTATTTTTATTAGTTTATTATTAGTTAAAAGGGCAGAGGCAGTAAAATGCCTACATGTGCACAGCCATGGGCAGTGTGTGTGTTTGTGTGTGTTCCACAGGTGTGTGCATGCTTGTTAGGAGATGCCGCCTCCTGTGATATGTAGGCCAGTGTGTCTCGTGATTCTGGGTGTGGAAAGCAATCTGGCCTGTTCATTTACCTTATTTGGTTGCTACTTCCAAATTCTCAGGTAGTGGCTCACATGTTGTTTGTGCCCAGGTTTTTTTTCCAGATGTTCTTTCATCAGCCTGACTGATTTCCTCAGTGCTATCTTAATGCCAGAGTGTGTCTGAAGGAAATCCCCTCCTCTATCTGCTCAGCTATTTACCTTATTAGTTATGTGGCCTGATCAGAGGTGCATTTCATTGGTTGAGTCCTGTGAAGTGTTGCATCATCATCATGTCGCAATAAAACAAGGAAACTCGAAGAGAAAATAACTCTCCCTCTGTTGAAGGTATTACTCACGAGAAGTATTCCATGGTAAACAAGTCATCTCCCATGAGCGGAAATGATATGTTTACAAAAGACCTCAAGCTGCTAAAAGATAAAAGTGTGTCAACACAGATGACACACAGGGATGGATGGGGAGAAAAAAAGTGGAAACTAATTTGTGATGTATGTCAATTTGTCCAAAAGCTCTACCTTCTATTTGTGGGTTTTGTTTGGGTTAAATCAGAGGGGGGGGGGGGGGGGGGGGGGGGGGGGGGGGGATCTCAGTTTCCCAAAATTGAAGTGGAATTGTTCAAATTTTTCAGTCCAAATCCCAGTCAAGTTCACAATGATTTAAAACAGGATTTACATCTGAGAAGCCAAGAATGTACAGTGTCATTTATGCTTTAAAAATCCATCCATTAAAACTACATGTAGGACTACAACCAACTAACTCCTGCCAGCAAGTTTCTTTGGCCCCCTTATTTTATTTTATATTTCTATTGTTGTATCATTATTACAACAATTATTGTATGTATTCATTATTGGACTACCCCCCCCCCCACACACACACACACACACTTATTTTTTTTGACAAACCAAGTGAACCCTATGCCCCTCTACTGCTGCTGTTGTGGACTTTATTCACTACCTAATGAACCTTGAACTTTGAACCTTAAACAATTAAAAATGTATAAATGTCAGAGAGAAATATATATATTTTAAATTTATTTGTCATCTGTTCAGGTTTTTTGCATATTGATCTTTCACCTCAAACCCACGGGGGCGTTTCCACGGTCTGGTCTTGACACGGGAGGCGGCAGAACGCGGCGGGGTGTTTTTTGCTCAGCCGACCTGCAGTACCCGCACGGCAACATCTGCTGTTTGAACTGTCCAGCTGGTAAGCCACATGGAGCAACACTTTATTTAGTCCACACACTGAAGCTCTGTCATCAGCTCCAATCAAAAAATCCATCAGAGGAGCTATGAAGCAGGTTGAGCATGGCATGAGAGGTTATTAGTTAGCCCAGTGACAGTTGGATTTGAAAGCTCAATGAAATGGTGTGTAAAGGAATTTTTCCAATGTGTTTTGTATGTGTGTGTTAGGTACACATGTGAAATCTCATTGCACCGGAGAAAAAGAGAAGGGGGAGTGTGAGGAATGCGAACACGGGACATATACTGAGCACAGCAATGGGCTGGGACTGTGTTTCAAGTGCACTCGGTGTCGGACAGGTAATTGTACTTGACACTTTTACACTATCGAATGAAATGACTGTAGAAGAGAAATCAATATTCAACCTTCTATGAAGTGCTCTTAGAGTAAACTCGGCCTTACAGACATCTTTTCCTTGCTTTTTTTCAGATCAGGAAGTAGTAAGGCCATGCATTTCCACTCAGGATACTCAATGTCAGTGCAAATTGGGGAGATTCTGTGTTCCTGAAGAAGCATGTGAAGTGTGCAAGAAATGTTCAAGGTGAATATATTCAAACTAAAAGGGCTTGGCTCATTCATGCTTTGTAATTGGAGAAACTCCTCACTCATTTGAACGATTGCTGACCTTCAATCTTTTTGCCCACCTCCAAACTAGGTGTGAAGAAGATGAAGAGGTAGTGAGGAACTGCACCCCTACCACCAACACTGAGTGCAAGAAGAAAACTCAGCCCAACCCTGGCTCTTTCTCAGGTACAGTACCGAGTTGAGCAATCTGAAAAGAAAAAAAAAATCAGAGACAGGGCTAAGCTTTTTGTCCCACCAGAATATGATGCCTACATTATCATGTGTGAAGGTACAAAGTCAAGTGATAAAAGCTCAGATTTTGCAAAATGGCTTGTAATGGGTGGAAATCATTTCAAATTTGGGTTTTGATATGTCTCGGTGTCAAAACCCAAATTTGAAATGAGTAAGCTAAAATGACATAATCAAATAGAGTCAAGTGATTTTCATTTTATTTTGTACAGTTTGTGGTCTGTGTTTCACAGAAACGCACATTCAGTTTCTTATCAGATAATTTCATTATGATTTTCATGACTTTAGAAATGACTCATTATCTGCACCCACATTTAAAGATACATCATCCCGAAACTTTGCCAATATCTAGAATACCAGAGAAGAACTGACTCAAGAGACATTTACTGGAACTAGTCAAAGTTGTTCCTGCTGCCTACCAGCACCTGGCTCTACCTGAGGCTATGCATGGATGTTTGATTGACAGTAGAGCCTTGTTTGCTGTATATTTTATTCTGTAAATTGGCTATGTTCATATTAATACCGGCATAACTCCATTTTCCCCCCAAATATCAGCAAGTGCAGCAGTGATCGTGCCACTTGTACTTGTTGCTGTACTCCTCTGCCTGGTCCTAGGTTGCTGGTGGTGGAAAAGATTCAAAGTAGCAGGTATGTTGGGATTGGGGAAACAAAAATAAGCCTTGATAATATCCAAAATATACATCAAATCACATTAATAAAATGTCATTATCCATGGTTTGCAAATGAATGAAAAGCATGATGACAAACAGTTTGATCAAACACTTTTGTAAAGTTTTAAAAACAGTGACAGCGTTTTTATACCTTAGGAAGGGATTTAGTCAAATTTCAGCCTGGATCAGAAAGTCAAGACTTGACAAAGGTGTTGATATTAATAATGAAATAACACTTTTCAGCACCACACAATTGGTTTTCATTTCTGGCAGACCATAGTCACTCCTTTTTATAATTCAGCATCGTATTGAATCCTTTTCTCTAATGTCTGTATAAGGGGAGTCTGATAAAACAAAGTTACACCTGTGACGTCTCCTTAGATACCAATACATCCATCAGTTGATAAGCACTGTCAGTCATACAGCACAAAGACACTGAGTTACTGTATATAAGGTTCTGAATCAGCTCTGAATCATGTTCCACTGCAGGCCACAGCTGAGACATAATGTGTGCATCACTGCTTAAAGATGCTGCTTGATACACTGGTTTTGGTTCTGGTGCACCCTGCAGTTCAGTGTGTGGTGTCCACTCAGCTTGGATAGGCTCTGCTCCCCTTTAACCCTGTGAAGCTTAAGCTGATAAAGATGATGGGGGGTTTCAGGGGTAGATACAGTTACCAGCCTTAACACTCTGCACATGAGCCTTACTCTCATTGATGTATAATTTTGAACTCTAATGAAATGTAATGAAGCAAGTTGAGAGCTGGCTTTGTTGCTGTTGCCTCTAGAGAAACAACATTAGCTGTATCTGAGAACTGTTTGATAGCCGACTCCTGTTGTCCAGTGAGACCTGTTGTCATACTCTGGCTTCTCTGTTGCATTTCACACTCTTAGACCAGCTCACAGGGCCAGTGTGATTGGACTAAAACACAACAATGACCACTTGCCATTTTGGCAAAATTGGCCCATTGCCATGATCCCTATAGTCATACCAGTAGGTTTGTTACCTTTAATTGTCGGTGCAAGCTATTTTTAGAACTCAGAGCTGCTCAGAGCTACGCTACGGAGGCTAATGGGATTTCTTGGTTTCCCTCATCAAATACACAATCCAACAACTCCAAAACACTCTGGTGGACAAGTTGTGACCTGCACATTCACCAGGCTATGAGATAATAACGGAATATTACGAGACAGAGTTGTTTTTGAGGTAAATTCATGCAAAAACGCTGATGCGAGTTACTGTTGGGGGCAGTTTTTTGGCAAGCAGTCTCTGCATTTGCCTCAAAACCAACTCTGTCTCGTAATGTTCTGTTATTATCTCATAGCGTGGTGAATGTGCAGGTCACAACTTGTCCACCAGAGCGTTTTGGAGTTGTGTATTTGATGAGTTTGATGAGGGAAACCAAGAAATCCCATTAGCCTCCATAGCGTAGCTCTGAGCAGCTCGCCGCTCTGCTCTGCCGTCCTAAAAAGAGCTTGCACCGACAATTAAAGGTAACAAACCTACTCCTAAAACTATAGGGATTATGGCAATGGGCCAATTTGCTAAAATGTTGAATTATCCCTTTAATCTGTCTGTGAATAGATGAGTATTACTTGATTAACAGTCTGTGTAAAGAATGGTTAGGATTGAAAGTACTGAAACGGATGTCACAGCAGGGTTTGTTTCTGACACCCCGAGCGCAAAAACGAGTTTGACAAGATTTCAAATAGCAGGTCTGATCCTTCCAGCTGATGAGCCCACAGCAGCAGGTGGCATGGCAGATGATGTGCCGACAGTAGCTGATGATGTTAGAGCAAAGCGTCGTCTGATGAAACGCAGATAACATAAATAAACCACTGGCTGGGGTGTGCGTCATCGTCATCCAGACCAAACCTGACACTGGACTGCTCTCAGTTGTTGGCAAATACAGTCAGATACCTTTCCATTTGGATTTGCCCGTGACGGCCCTGTGAAGATGATTGTTCCAGTCTCTGTTGTTTACCCGGCTGGATCTAAACTGTGTACAGTCCAGCACAAACAGCTACAGCATCGCCTGGGTTCCAGAGATGACATGTGAAAATCCCATGCTCCAACACCACTGCCTGTTATGGCCAGGGGTGCTGCAATAACTGTTAGAAGCTGCACATTTCTGTTATTTTTTTGTTTATTTGCTGTGTTGATTTAAACAGGAAGTTGAATTGAATTCAAAGCACACAGTGGTCAAATGGCTTTGACAGTTTCTTAAAGTTACATAATCCTCCCTCTGTCCTTTCTCTAGGCACTCAGAGCCATCTGCCTGACAGGATGAAAGATGCACAGGTCAGTCCCTTCTACTATCTTTCATTTCCTTATCTATCATTTACTCACATTTAATCCATTTCAAAAAGTGATTTGTGTGTTCAAACATTCGGCTCATCTTACCAGCATCACACCAATAGCCATCCTACTAAGGAAAAGAGGAACGGAGAAACTCGAAAGTCCTTCGCACTGGTGAGACCTAAATCCTCAGCCAGCACGGAGGATGAGCGTAAAGTGCTGTGTGAAAGCCTCACCAGCTCAGCCAGTAACTCCCAGCACAGCCTAACCAACCTGCCCTGCTCCCCTGCCTTCCCCGCACCTCCTGCCCACGTCAGTCCCGTGATTCCCAGGCAGCCCGACACGAGGGTGAGAGCAACAGCTTCTCTCCATCCTTGCATCTTCCCTTCTCACCTGCTTACTCCTTGTTTCTCTTCAGTAATGCTTTGCTGTCTTGACCCGGCTTTGTAGTTGCACTGGTTTGACTGTGCTTCTCCCACTTTCCTCACTTTTGTCCTTTTTGACATATTTGCATGAAAAGTGTTCGCTTCTTCCTTAAAATGTTGCATATATTCTACTGTAGGGTGGATGAGAAGCACTGAACCCTGGTAACAAACTCTTACTTTTCAAAACCTACTTTGACCACTGAGTTCACTGTGTCATGTGATGCAAGGATCACAATGAGTCCTGCACAAATTTCTAATTACATTACACTGACTGGAAATGTATTGTATGTTATAGGGCTGCAACTAACGATTATTTTCATTATCGATTAATCTGCCGATTATTTAAACGATTAATTGATTATTTGTTTGGTCAATAAAGTGTTACAAATTTTGAAAAATTATCAGTGTTTCTCAAACCACAAGATGACGTCCTCAAATGTCTTATTTTGTCCACAAACCAAAGAGATATTCAGTTTGTTGTCGTAAAGGAACAAATAAACCAGAAATATTAATATTTAAGAAGCTGAAATCAGAGAATTTTGACTTTTTTTTCATAGACCTCAGTTGTTCAGAATCACAGTGGCTGTAGTGAAGTACCAGTGACTCTCAAAATCCAGTCTCTTCAATCTGTTTTGGAACTAAACCTCCCCACTGGAGTCATGTTCTCAGCCATGGAGATCAATGTTAAAGCCAGAGACACACAGCTTTGAAAATCTGCTTTCATTTTAGTGCATTTAGTATTGTGAAAGGAGTTGTTTTGATCGTCACAAAGAAAAGGTAATGAGTCACATGCTTCTTGTTGTACCTGTTGAGTTGCGTCACTCAAATCCTCATGGGCCTGCTTCCTCTCCATTCAAACCTAAGTACATGTTTGTATCATCAGAAACCTGCCTGACAGAAAAACATAGTTTTGATTCAGCTCAGTAGAGCAGCTGCCTGATCAGTGGGGAACATGTGGCTCTTGGACAAGCCAAGTAATTGAATAAGAGATGAGTTGTGTTCACCAAGACTGACAATTGGCTTATTTGAGTATTAATAATGACTGCCTCTTCTCTTTGTCCTTTAGGAAGAAGAGCCATTTCCCAAACTTACTCCTGTGAATGGTAATGTGTTTTTTTTCATTTGTTTCTTTTTGCCATCCCTCTCACAAAAGTCTTGCCCACCCTGATGATGATTCTCAGATGCAAAATGGATCAATGTGACAGAGAAATAACTTAATTAGACATGACAGTGGAAAGTTGGCCTTTGCTTTTTCATGATGCCACTCCATTCAGTTCAAATCAACTAGCCTACTTTATTTGTCCCTCAAGGGGCAATCTGAGGCAATAGTCCTCAAACAACACACACACAGTCAACTCAGCTGTACACACACAAAAACAATCCAAAAATACAAACACCAGAAATGTGCTGTTCCAGGTCTGCTTTCTGATTTCAAATGTTAATAACATCGACGCCAGATTGTGGTCCAGGTCTTTGAATGAAGTTCTGTTTTTGTTTGCAGGTGAGGAGTCTTTGAGGAGATGCTTTGCTTACTTTGAGGAGGAAATGGAGGTCACCTACTACAAGAGGTTCTTCCGTCACCTTGACATTAGTGACAATGTGATCAAAAGCAATGAGCATCTTCACTTTGAAGACAGGATGCATGAAATGCTGAGAATTTGGGTGGAGAAAGTGGGCAGAGATGCTAGCTTAAATGACCTGCTCAACACTTTACTTGTTCTTAATCAGAGGAGAACAGCTGAGATGATCCGGGCAAGAGCTATTCAAGATCGCCATTACGTATGTGAGAATCAGAGAGACGAGGACGCTCTTTCAGAGAGCCCATCTGAAAAGACACAGTCCTGAGAAGACTGCTTTCATTGTCAAGTCCTTGTTGCAGAAAGTTTCTTTAGTGTCTTACAAGGCCATGGTCTGTAGTGGTGTTACAGCCACAGGCAAATCTATTTGGCCGAAGGTTCATACTACAGAGAAAGCATGGGAATATAAAGCCAAGTGTCTGTGCTAAACTTTGGTATTGTCAATTACACAATACACATGGCCTCCATCCACAGGTCTAAAGGACCCCATGACTGTGTGACATGAGGTGTCTTTGCTCTGTGAAAGCTTCTCCATTGTCCTGTGTTTTCCAGTGGAGTATCAAAGCACAAGGCAACTACCTTTAGTGGTGTTTTACAGAAAAATAAAACAAACACTTGCATGAAGTGCCTGTCTTAGTGAGACTGAGACAAAAGGCATGTAGGGACATGTTACTGTACAATCTAGCCCTACTGAGGAAATGCAGGATCTCATGAACTGCACATACACATTAACAATTACAGCTGTGATTCAGTTGTGCTTGTTTTGTTGTTGGTTTTTTTTAGTCTGTATGACTGAGAATGTTCAGCTCTACCTGCAGGGTTGATAACATATTTATTTACAAAGAGTGTTAGCCGTCTTTCTTACCAGACTGCTGTTTACTTGTCTCAAGACAGGATGATTGTTTTTCATAGTAAATGACATTGAATAGATTTTTATGATGTTTTGATCCCACAACATGCGCCTTGTGTATTGATATAATGTCCTCAGGAATTAATGCTGTTATGCACTGATTGAGCAAGAGAACACTTGAAGCATCATGCCATGAGATCAATGGGATTACCTGAAGAATGTTGAACAGATCAGGATTATTTAATTGCCATGTTCTGTCTTGACTTCATCTTGGCATTTACGTTGTCCATGATCATAGTTATGCTGAGCTTTTTTTTTTTTGTCTGTTTGTTACATTATAACTCTGTCTCCCACAAAAGTAGTTGGAAAAGGTGAATTTCCTTCAGTTCTCTGCTATTAATGAATTATGTCTACAAAATGATGGTTGTGCTGTATGGGTCCAACGGAAATCACGTATAGGTATAGAGTTGTGTGACTAAATTAAAAATCAACGTGTCGTGGAAAAATGCTGGCCATGTGCCACCAGAAGTGCTTCAGTGTTCCTTGACACTAATTCAGGACACTGTCCAACACAACAGTCCAAAGTCCCCCATATGTTTTCCCCTGGGTTCTAGTGACTGAAGACCATAGCTATGATTCACAGAATTTTATAATCGTCGAACCAATCATCAGTGAGTCCCTCAAGCCCCATACAAGGGAGCACTGTCAGGCTGTTTCTCAGCTCTCTATTTATTTTTCTGGGTTTTCCCATTAAGTTTTCATTAGTAACTATCACAATGTTACACAATGTTATTTGGTTTTCCCTGTTGTCATCTCTGTCTTGTTCAGGTCCTGCAATAATAATCAGTCACTTGGTTTGATCTGAGTTTACTGCCCTTTTCTAAGGTTGCTTTTTAGTGTCATTACAAGCCAAGTCCTGAAAGCTGAAATTTAAAATTTCAGCCTGCAAGCATAAACTGAAATAGGCTACAGAACGCTTTGATAATAAAATATTGAAAAAAAACTGCCTATTGTCTTATTGTACTGTAGGAGTAGATGTTTTCACTCATGAGGGGAATCCACTGTCAAATCCCAGGCTGTCATACTGCAAACGGATGTTCCAGCCTGTTTGTATCACAACTACACCCTTATGGTGTCATGCTTTTGTGAGGAAATTATTTAATTGAAAGTGGTCAAAGTTCAGGGTGACTTCAAGCCTGTCACATTTTTTAAAGTGTGCCTGTTCAGGAATTTCATCACATTTCAAGAAAACGATCACATAGACTAAATCCTGCGGTTAAAGGTTACTGAGACCTCACAAAAAAGGAGAGGTTAATGTAATTGTGTTTCACGACTTGAAGAGATTTTTCTCATGGGAAATGATCTCATTGCAACTGCTGTGCATTTAGTCTATGGTGATAGGCCTATAAGTGTGTCAACAGATGCTAACTACAGCTTTAAAAAAAAAAATCACGTTATCAAAGGAATTAAGCTCCACTTCATCTGTTTGTCTTCTAATTTAATTTTCTTTAAAATAAATACTGTCTAAGTTACCCACCATGGATTGGGGACTACTCATGCATTTTAACTTTTTTAAGCTATATTTAGGCTATTTATTGGGTTTTTATACACTATGTTTTTATTTAGGTAGCTACTTTGTTTTTGTGTTCCTGTGATTTGTGTTTTGTCTTTTTATGTATTTTCCCTTAGCCGCTGCTTGTGACATTTTAAATTTCCCCTTGGGGATTAAATAAAGTTATCTATCTATCTATCTATCTATCTATCTATCTATCTATCTATCTATCTCAATGTGGTTGCGTGTTCCGCTCTGCTTGAGTGCTTTGAAAACTTGCAGGAGTGGGTCATCAAGCGACTATACCTATCTTTGTTTTTCTTGCCCATGTGCTAGTATAGGCTACTAGGGACAGAGAAACTGTGAAACCTGACAAAAATTGAGATAAAGTAAAGAAATTTGGCGCAGAGCCTAATTGTTGATAAATGAGAAACAGCTGAGGATTTGTGGCTTTGTGTAGAACTGCGTCCACTGGCCTGTAAACAGTCCATCCTGGTGAGTTACTGCGTTAGCATGGTAACGGTAGCATAGTGTTCAGCATGTAAACTTTTAGCCGCAGCATAGGCCTATCTTCATGCTGTTAAATTAAAGTGGTGTTTAAGCCTGGTAAGCAGCTATATTTTGCACTGTTGGCCATTAAAGTGAATGCTATTTCTTACACTACGAGTTGTTGGCCATAAAGGAGAATGTTACATTTAGTGTGGACTTGAATGAGTAATTATAATGCAGGTTGCTTAGCTCATATAGAGGGTGGATCAAACACAGTCTGCTCCCCTGACTTAAAGCAGAAGTAAGCGCTATTTTTGTGTTAATATAAGTCATAGTTCTATCTTCCGACAGCAATCACTTACATAGAGTGTTTGGACCGAAACACGGGTCTGTCAGTCACTCTGCTCTGCTCTGAGCCGAGGAGAAAACTTTTCTTGTATCCTACAAGTTTTATCCAATGAGGAGAGAGAACGGCATGAAGGGCTGTGTGTGCAGCCAAGGGATGCGCGTGAATGTGGTGACGTAGCGAGGACCAATTGATCCATGACGAGGGCGGGGGCTGCTAACTCCGTCGGCTGACAAGAAGTTATGGTGCGTTCAGGGCAGCCCGTAACTCGTGTTTTTCCGACCTGTGAAGTCGTACCAGTTCGATCTGGTGCCAGTTCACGGGTCAGAAGTTACGAGTGGCCGTTATAGTGACTTTCACAGGTAAAACAGGTCGGAAAAACACAGATTACGGGTTGCCTGGAACGCTACAAAGTCGTAAGTCGTGACTTGAGACTGTAACTTACGGTTTCAAAAGCCTGCCTGGAACGCAGCATTAGCCAAAACGACCGGATGGCTTACTTCTGCTTTAAGTTTGGATGCTATGAAACATCAAACGCTTATGCTTCAGTTGAATTCTCACCTCTGTTTTGTTTTGGTTTGGGCACACCTCGCTAAACTGGTGGTTAAGGTCAAGGAAAAGGTAAATCCATAGTTGCATGAATTGCAATGTGCACTGACATAATATTATATTAGATATAGTTTGTTATAATGACAATCGATTATGGACTTAAGCTGCCATGAGGTGTTTGTGATTGTTTGTTGCGCAGGTGCTTTTGTGTTGTCAAGTCAGATTGAAGACGTTTAGAAGAAGTGGAAACTCAGTAGAATAGAAAATAATTTATTATCTGTATATTGTACATCAGGTGAGAGTGTTGTCATATTCAGGACATGTTCTTCAAACCACTGACTCCTGCTCCTCTTTAGATGTGTGCCTGAATGTGTGTTATGGTGACAACAGTGCCATTTACCAGCAGGAGTCTTAAGATCACTTGGAGAGGGACATTGTCAGTGCCGCGGCCCGCAACAGAAGAAAGCTCTGTTCAGTGGTGTGCACCTTTGGCCCTGATAACAGCTGCAACATGTTGTGACAGTGACTCAGCGGGGGCCGTGCAGCATCCTGCTGAGCTTGCAGGTATTAGCACTCCTTGTGACTCTGCCAAGGTTGTTGGGTGTGGTGTGGGGGGAATCACCTGGGCCTCCTCTAAATGTTTGCAGATTTCTAATCTCTCGTTGCTCCTGTAGCTGCAGTTAAAGTGACAAACTCCAGCTCCGACATCCACACATGATTGTGTCTTCATGAGCGGCTCAGACCTTCCCTTCATTTGCCAATCATGCTGCTTCATTTCCTCCTCCATTCTTCATTCAGGAGGTTTAATTGCACTTTTCATTAACCCTCATCAGAAGTTTTTTTTTTTTTTCTCGCGCATTAACATTATGAATGTTAACAGGATTACCAGGTCTGTCAATTCCAATACCAGCCCTACGGTGTGTACTCGAAGCTGAAGCGGTTAATAGAGGTGTCACAGAAACATTCGGCTAAATAATGCTCTCCTCTACCAGTCTACGGCTGTAACCAATCAGCTCTCTGACTCTTATGCATCAAACTAATGCTCACTAAGGACGTTATTAAACATTCTGCTGCAGCCGTCCGGTGAAACAGCCAAATTACCACTCAGGAAAAGTGAAAGGAGGCAGAGCTCTATTTAAGATCTGCTGCTCAGTGGCCATATTGTTATGACATACAAATGTATTTTGAAAACTATAATCATTCTGTTGCTGTAATAATGCTCTGCCTTTGCATATATCTTTATCTAAAAATACTATGCTGCCATACCATCAAATACATTTCTGTTGACAGTGAAATCAAAACTGAGGAAGTAAATCACAATATGCTATTTAAAACAAATGCCACTTTCAGACTATTAATTTCTATACAAATTTGTTATACTTATCTCATGATGACTGTGACTTATTTCCCCTATAACTGATGTGTTAAGTCAGAGCAGGGTGTGGTGCAGCCAGGGTGATGAGAATTTGAAGTTCCGCAACATCCAAGTTCCTATTTTTGCCACATAGCCTATGTGAAATCTGGTGCACACCCGGTGTCTTTTCTCTCTCGCTCGCTTGCTCCCGATCCGCATGATAAATTACATTTATTTAGCCTGACAAGCCAGACTATATCATTAAAATGTATAGTCTGGCAATGACCGGTAGACCTCGGCTCAATCCAGACTGTCTTTCAAACTTCAAAAGCCTCTGCACGCAATAGGGTAGCGCTACGACCAATCAGAGCAAAGAGCAGGATGACGTTAGCCTGACAAGCCAATTAAAATGTATGTCGTCATCGCGTTAAGCCCGCCTAACGACTCTCTAAACAGATAGAGCGCTGTGATTGGTGAACACAAACGGTGGTCGAGACTCAAAAAGTCTCGTTTCTAGACCCACCTACGGAGCAAATATATTTGCTGCCACTAGGGTGCAGCTAGATTTCTAGGCTAACATTTATTATAAATTTGTAATACATTTTGCGACATCACAAAATCCTAGACGGTCTGTATGTCCTACAAGAACAAAGGGGTGGAATATAAGTTATACTGAGTATTTAGTAGGGCCCGACCGATTTATCGGCGAGCCGATTAAAACCGATTATAGCCTGTTTGAGATTAATCGGTAATCGGCCAAAACTCGTCGATTGTCGCCGATATTTTCAGAAATAAAATGCAGGGAATAAGACTTGGATTTACTTTGAAAATGTTCCCCCATTTAAAGGTGTACAGAAATGGCCGTTTGTCCTGTCTGTCGCGCCGAGTTGTCACGAGCTGCAACACAAGTTTACCCGAGTGAGGAAAACGAATTTGATTGGTCGTTATCGAGCGGGCGGGATATTTAAAGCTTGGGGCGACCCCGAGCTCCGTGTGTGTGTGCGCGTCTCAGACGTTTGAATGACGGATGACGGATCCAATATCAGTGGCTGATGAATCGTGTACAGGCTGACGTATAATCCGTGCGCCTGCATTATCCAATGCGGAAAAAAAAATACACACTTTCATCCCGGATTTACCCAAAAATAGAATTTTGCCCAAAGTTTGGCCTACATCGTCTGATAGATGAGTTATCACATTAATTTTATGACCCAAAGTGGGCTCAAATTCAATTTTCTTTTCTACACCTTTAAAAAGATCCCCGACATTAGGATATTTATCCTGTAGAGGGCGCATCCAACTCTCTCTCCACTATCCACTAACCACCTCACACACAGCAGAGTGACTGATCTGCAGCAGGACACGCTCTGCCATAGCCTTGTCAC
Organism: Trachurus trachurus; assembly: GCF_905171665.1. Classification (NCBI taxonomy): domain Eukaryota; kingdom Metazoa; phylum Chordata; class Actinopteri; order Carangiformes; family Carangidae; genus Trachurus; species Trachurus trachurus. The sequence continues at coordinate 33,379,956 of NC_139895.1, forward strand.
TCACACACAGCTTATTAACAACTTGATTAACTGTTAACTGTCTCAAAACCAAGGGGGCAGTTGTGGATCTGAGAAGTGAAGCTCACTTCCGCGTTCAAAAAACTGCAATCCCCCCGGCTTCCTCTGGGGGCTGGTGTCAGAAGGGAGCATTCCCCATAGACCCCCATGTTAAAATCGCCGATTTTACATCCTCAATAAACATGTTAAAAGCCTGGTGTCAGAACATTTTTTTTTCTCAATCGATAGTTTCTACCCCCGCACACACTCTGAGGGGGGTGAATTTTTTTTTAACTCTACCATTTTACTGTTATTAGGTTAAAGTCTGGCCAATTAGGGCGCGGAAATGTTGAGTGACAGGTCCGAGCAGCTCCGTGGACAGCTGCTTCGAGGCCAGTGGGCGGGTTCTCGGCGGTTCTCGGCCGGCCAATCCAACATGGCGCTGTCCAGGGCCGCCATATTTGAGTCACAAAAACGACTCCCCAAAACCAATGGGTGACGTCACGGACGCTACGTCCATTCTTTTTACAGTCTATGCTCAAAACCAGTGTTGCCCCTGGCTTTCTTTTTACTTTTTTTTTTTTTTTTTACCGCGGTCGGGTTGTGAATTAATTAATTAGGCTAATGCTCGTGATTCCGGTCGTGTTGGGTCCGAGATTCAACAAGCCGGTCGGGTTTTACCGGCAGTATGCCCGTTTATCACCAATAAACGCAGTAGATGAGGTGGGTGAGTGACTGAGCTCAGGCTGCGTAAGACGGGGTGTGAGGAGGGGGGGGGTTGGGGGGTCTCTGACTGCAGCGGGACTATCATGTCTCTGCTCCGTTACACTGAGACTGGCCGCCGGTGAGCGCTTTTGAGACCGGCTAGTCGTTGAAAACAGCGGTGATAAATGCTTCCACTTCGAGATCAACAAACCAGAAACGTCTGGAACAACATTGGAAAAAGTCGCTTTTGATAAATAAAAAAAAAAAAAAAGAGAGAGTGAGTGAGAGAGAGAGAGAGAGAGACGCCGTGCCGTGTAAAAACAACAACAACAACAAAAAAGTGTCACGTGTCATGACTTCCTGTATCTGGCCCTTCAAAATAAAAGCCCTATAGCCTTTCATATACAGTTCAGTCATATTGATTTTGACTTAATTTTGACAAGACAGGGCTCCAAATGTTGTTGTTTTTTCCTGCGACCAAGACCAGTGCTTGGTATACTATTTATGGGCAGCCCTAATTTATATATTATATAAAATATATAGATATTACTTAAATTAATACAATTTTAAAACTTTATTTAAAAAAAAAATAATCGGCCGATTAATCGGTTATCGGATTTCCCCCCCCCCCTAATAATCGGCATCGGCCCCAAAAAATCCATATCGGTCGGGCCCTAGTATTTAGTAGTAGTGACATTAAAGACAGCCTCTTTCATGCTGAGGAATAGCTTCTCTGTAATACATTGTATTGGTGGGGGGTGTTTTTTTGTTGTTGTTTTTTTCAACCAAGGAGTATTTTGGGTGAAACACTAATGCTAACTCAGAATCATGAAAAACCCCTAGTTTGACCCCCCACAAGTTACTTTAGGCCAAATTAAACATTTTGGAATTTTTTGAAAATTCTGGTTACAGGTACCCCAACTTTGAGCAGTTTGTTAGCGGGTTTCCCACGGGAGTTGAATTTCAGCATTTTATTACATGAATATTACTTCCCAGATTTTCATACAGTATGTTTCTTTTCTTTTGTGTCACGGTGCGTTGGATCATGGGTTAAATTTATGCCTTTAAGGATCATGGAAGTTGTAAACATTTATCCTCTGCAAACCATGAATGTAACAGATTCATCCAGTGGATGTGGAGATACCGTGGCTGGTTGATAATTCCACCTGTTGGTGTTTCTTCATCATTTCCTTATGGCATCTATTAGGGCTGAACGATTTATCGTTTTCTGATCGAAATCGCGATTTCAAACAGCGCGATCACGTGATCGTCAAAGCTGCGATTTTTTTCAGTGCTCCTGACTGACCTAGGATCTGTTTTCGACTATTTCACACATGCATGCCGTCTCCGTGCCATCCTGCCAAGCTCACCAATCAGAAGCGGCATGCTGCTCGTGGACAGGTCAGGCTAACCAATCAGTGAAACCTGCACCACCTGCTCGTTAATTTCAGAAATGGCTGCAGCCGGGGCAGACGCCGACCTCGGGGATTTAATCTCCAAGAGAAGCAGCACGTCAGTGATTTGGGACTATTTCGGGTTCGACGCCACAGACGTCCAGCAGTCTCAGGTGTTGTGTAAAACATGTCGCGGTAAAGTGGCCACATCGAGTGGAAATACTACCAATCTATTTCGGCACTTGAAGAACCACCACGGCAATCTACACGACAAGTGTATGAAGAAAAAGTCCGGTGAAAAGTCAAGCGGCGCTGATGCTCAAGCCCATAGTAGCAAACAGACTACAATTACAGCATCTTTTGCCAGTGTAACTCCTTATGACAAGAGCAGCCGAAGACACCGGGAGATAACGACGGCCATAACACACTACATTGGCAAGGACATGGTGTCTGTTAACACCGTCACCAAAGACGGATTTAAAAATCTCCTCCGCACGCTCAACAGAAGATACGCGATTCCCTCCCGGACCTACTTCAACCAGGTTGCCATCCCACAGCTCTACGCGGAGTGTAAAGAAAAGGTGGTAACAGAGCTGAAAAACGTTGAATGTTATGCTACAACTACTGATATGTGGTCAAGCAGAACAACCGAGCCCTATCTCAGCCTGACTGTGCATTTTGTAAATGACAACTTTGAGTTGAAAAGTCGCTGCCTGCAAACAGCGTACTTTCCCACTGACCACACCGGAGAGAATATTGCCGTGGGATTGCGAGAGTGTCTGTCAAGCTGGGGTCTGAACGAAGAGGAGCAGACGTGCATCACAACCGACAATGCGGCAAACGTCATCAAAGCTATGCAACTTAATCAGTGGACCAGACTTCAGTGTTTTGGACACAGATTGCATCTTGCAATTGGTAAGTGTAAAAAGTGTTTTAAGTGTGTGTTTTATTTATTCATTCACTTATTCATGTGTGCCTATGTCTAGTACAGTTTTTCTCTTAATGTTTTTCTTGAAAGCCCTTACAAATATCTAATTTGTATAATTAATATTGTGGGAACAGATCATTCATCATCAATGGTAGATGATGGATACTGTTATGTGCTTTTGATCATTGATTTTCTTACTGTTTGTAATATGGCTTTATTGGATTTACTTTATTCTCTTGCTAGAAAATCTGCCTGCAAAGTTCACCATTATCATCCTTACATTTTAATTCTAATTAACTGTCTATGTTCTTCTTTATTGTCCAGAAAATGCTGTTAAAGATGATGCAAGAGTTAAAAGGGCCACCGGACTGTGCAAACAGATAGTTGGTGTCTTCTCTCATAGCTGGAAAAAGAAGACGGCACTGAAAAAGGCACAGCAAGAATTAAATTTACCCGAGCACTCACTGATAACTGAGTGTCCAACAAGATGGGGCTCAAGGCAAAAAATGATTGGGAGGATGTTGGAGCAGAGCAAGGCGTTGTCTCAGGTTCTGTCTGAAGACAAGAAGACACGTCACCTGGTCCCCACTTGGCAGGACATAGATGTCCTTGAATCAATGAACAATGCCCTTGGTCCACTTCAGGAGTTTACAGATGCCCTGTCCGGTGAAGCCTATGTAAGTGTGTCATACCTGAAGCCAGTTCTCCATCTCCTGAGAACATCAACCCTGGCTGAAAATGATGAGGACACAGATCTTACCAAGGAGATCAAGTCAAGAGCGCTTGGCTACATTGAAGATAAATACAGTGACCCAGCCACACAGGAGCTACTGGACATTACTTCCTTCCTCGATCCTAGATTCAAGACTGACTACATCAGTGCAGAAAATGTCCCAGACATCAAAGAGAGAGTGAAGACGGAAATGGAACAGGTGGCACGAAAGGTAACTTGCTCTGTGTAGTTTGGTAATACAAAATGCCACATCAATACAAGTGATATTTTTATTACACTGACATTTTTAAGGTTTAAATAGAATGCCCAATCACTCTAAATCACACCAGACTACAAAACTTTTGACGGCTCTTATCTCTGTGTTTTGCAGGAAAAGAGAGCTCGTGTCAGCACCACAGATCCCAAGCCTCATGATGCAGCACAGGCAGAGCCATCCACCACAGTGAAGGGAAAGCGGTCACTGGGCAGCTTCTTCAAGGGTAAGGCTGTCCCTCGAGCTTCCACTACACAGTTGGAGGATGCCATTAAAGCTGAACTGGACAGCTACCTGATGACTCCTACCATTGATGGAGAGGAAGATCCACTGGCCTGGTGGAGACTGCACAATGTGAACTTTCCATGGCTGAGCAAACTGGCTCGTAAATTCCTTTGTGTACCTGCTACCAGTTCACCATCGGAGAGACTGTTCAGTGCAAGTGGCAATGTTGTGACATGCCAACGTTCATGTCTTAAACCGTCAAAAGTTGACATGCTGGTTTTCTTAACCAAAAATCTGTAAAGATATAGAGGCGTCAGGGAAGCAAGTAGCATTGTTTTAGCCCTTTGGAGATTTTATTTGTTATGCACCTCACCCTGACTTGTACCAGCCTTTAAGAGTTTCTGTGTTCACTATTTTTGCTTTGTTTGAATTTTTTTTGTTTAATGCTATAAAAGGAAATATTTGTGTGCTGCTGAGCCACAAATGAAAGAGTAGTGTCTTTAACTTGTGCATGTTTCTTAATAAATAATTTTCTAATCAATGCTTAACTTTAGTTTTCATTCTTGCATTAGAGTAATGGCATTTATTTTGAATGGAATGATGTAATATCTGTTAATGTTACTGTACATTATGTATATTGCACTGAAACATGATTTGAAGAAAATCGTGAAACAAATCGAAATCGAAAAATCTGCCAGAAAAATCGCAATTAGATCTTTTCCTAAAATCGTTCAGCCCTAGCATCTATTCAAGATTTGACACTGTGGACCATAAATGTTCCCAGAGAAATGTGAAGAGACAGTTGTTGTGTTGTTTGTGTGAGTTGTGAGCTTGTGAAATCACCGTTACAACACTGTTAGATGGAATTTGTCAAAATTCTACCCTATACAATTTTAGCTGATGCTTTGAAAACTCAGTTCAGGAGTTCTAGTTTATGAATGTATGTAGAACTTCAATCAGATGTTATGTAGGGGATGGTGTAACACAACCTGGGGTAAATTGTAACAGTGAGATTTAAGAACTAAAAACTGAGACCACACCACAAAACATGCATCTATGTAGGTTTATTGTGCATGTTCCAACACTAAAGCATCTTCCTATGGTTCAGTATGGACAAAAATAACTCATCAGTAACGTCTAAATGAAGAACAGTGACAGTGGTGTGGATCCTAACATGAGAAGAACTGTCTTAAAGAACACCTTCAGATAATTGTACATGTATGAATGGAAGCCTTCAGCAGGAAGTCAGAAGCAGCTAATAATAATCCATGTGACACTTAATAAAACAACAATGGTAAAAGGTGTTACATAAAGAAACAACAAAGGAAAAATGTGTTATTTAACAAACAACAAAGGTAAAAGGTGTTACAACCATCCCCACTCCTTTTAGCTTGTTTGACCAGTTGTACCAGCATGGTGGTTTGAAATGAACATCGATGAAATGATGTTCAGATTTTTTCACATTTTGGTTCTAAAACTGCACACTTCTTCTAATAGCCTTGCAAATTCACATGCAAGGTCAGGGAGGGTGTTGGTGGTGGGTGACACATGATATTATTAATCACATATTATCCCTTATTGGGTGCATGCCAGATGATGAGGTCGTCAAGAAAGACCTGTTACGCCACATGTCTTACAACGGGTTAGGAGTGTGTGTGTGTGTGTGTGTGTGTGTGTGTGTGTGTGTGTGTGTGTGTGTGTGTGTGTGTGTGTGTGTGTGTGTGTGTGTGTGTGTGTGTGTGTGTGTGTGTGTGTGTGTGTGTGTGTGTGTGTGTGTGTGTGTGTGTGTGTGCGCTTGCATTTGGGCTGTTTGGTCATTTGTATAGTCAGGGGGAGGTACTGTACCATGGGGAGGGTGGATGGAGTTTTGTTGACTTTGTCTCTGTGATGACACTGTCTTTTCATGAAGAAAATCAATGAACAAAGTTTTGGGGAGAAAATTGTGTTTGACCTCGCTCAGGAAAATACAGCAGAGACTCTAACTGTGAGAAAATACAAAGATGAAGGTGTACAGGAAGAAACTTCACACTTTGATGAGTCCTACTTTGATTCTGACATGTTTTCATTTGGTTCAGCTCAGGATCACCAAGTTGTCGTCTCTGGGGTCCGTTTCAGAAAGCGGGATTAGTGGAAACTCTGAGTATGTTGAGCCTGTGAGATGAGGGAAACTCAGACTCTTCCGTTTCAGAGAGCCGGATCAGCGTAATGCTGAGTCAGTCGCTATGACAACATGTGCTGTGAAGCAGTTTTGATCCATCTCAGCCTTAAGGTTGATGCCCGCTGAGCGTGGAGCAGGAAGCAGAGACATCGTGTCCTTTGGTGAATGAAGTCGTGGACGTGGAAGTGAAACTTTATTTAAAGGCCGTTGAAGAGCGGAACATTACAGTACAGTGTTGGAGGATTTATTACCTTTATGAAAGATACAGCTGTTTCACCACATCCTGGATAGGCTGGAATTCATTATCATCGGCACAAATTTTATGTTTATTTTTTGTCATTAGATTTTTCACCGACGGCAGCTTTTTTAAAGTATTAAAAGATTTAGATTTCCACCCTAAAAACGCTTGTTGACCATTTAAAGGCTCAGGAAATCTTTGCAGGTGTTTGGAGTTTATCCGCTGATTAAGTGTGACAGTATAGTAGGGTTAGATACTGAATTTTGTGGTTTTCATTAAATATAAGCCATAATCATTACAATGAAAAGAAACAAAGACATGGAATATTTGAGTCTGTGTGTAATGAATCTATAATATATGAGTTTCACTATTTGAATTGAACTATAAAAATAAATGAACTTTTCCATGATATAAATTGTTGAGATGCCTGTTTATTCTACTTTATTGCTTTCTTATTGTCTATTTCAACAAAAGTGTGTTTGCACAAACTATGAAGGAGCAGGCTTTTTCATCTACCTCTCCTTTAAATTACCAAGGTAGATCATTTAGATTTATTTGGCCCTGAGAGTTTTGCCTCCATGGTGCAGTGGAGGTGGTTCGTGGAGACTGACATTTAAAAACAAAAAAAACTCAATGAACCTCAATCAACACTTCATGAAATGGATGATTGCAATCCATAGCAAGAGAGTTTCAAACCCTTGATATCACTGCTGGTTCACCACAAAGACATCATTGCGTTTAGATCATTCTTTCTTCAGAGCTTCAGCTCAGGTTGTGTTGTATAGAAAGTGCTTCTGAAAAGAACTCGATAAGTAGGTTTTCAGCGCTTTGAGCAACAGAACTCAAATGACCTCCATCTTGTTTGAGGGCCAGCGTCCCTCAGCCTGGATCAACTCAAACAAATAAATACAATATTCCTTTTTTATCATTTCTATGACTGTACATGTATATTTTAATAGTCTGTATCTGACCCTGATGTGGTAACAAGGCATTTTGCAACTGTAATGGTAAATTTCAATATTCCTTTGGTTTAATCACTTGCGACGTCCCTACCCCCTGCTTTCCTCCCAAGGTATCAGAACTCCTTTGTTTGTTACCCATTTGTGTATTCTAATGTCTAGACCTCTAAACATGTAACCCTGCAGGATGCCCAAGGTGTGAAAATACACCCTCGGGGGTCGGTGCCAATACCTGCAACAGACAAAGAGCATTGAAAACACACTGTCTGAGTATTGAACCGGCCCCTGCAGCAGACAAAGGGGTGTGGCATACCTGAGGGGGTGTTTCCTCAGGTATAAATGTTTCGGTCGCCCCATTGTCTTTGTCTTTTCTTACCATCACCAACTTCTGTCGAATTGACCTTTCCTTGCAAGGAAATAAAATCATGTCCGCCGGCAAGTCCTTATTTCATTCTTCACCAGCAACAGAGAATTTCCACGACAATTTGGGGGCTCGTCCGGGATCCCTCGTGCAATCGTCTGGGACGGTAGCGGACAGCGACAGGCCAATCCTGGGAGAGAAAAACCTTCCAGCCTCCAAAACCTCAATTTTCTGAGAGGGAGGACTGACCGCGGACGCCCCAGATCGTTGCCGCTGGGATTCCAAGAACGTAACTCTATGAAATTCATCTGGTGAGCACTGAAATATTGACATTTAAAATATCTTTCTCTAAAATTTGGGTTTAATTAGACATAGCATTTTGATTTTTTTTATATCCACAATCGGTCGGCTTTTTGATCACTTGTAGCACAAACTAAGAGATCTGCTTTTCGATCACTTTGTAGCAGGGACAAAGGGATCGGCTTTTTAATTGTTTGTAGCCTAAACAAAATAATTTGCTTTTATCATTTGTAGTATGAACAAATTGATCGGTTTTTGAATTACTTGTAACCGTAAAACTAAGTGATTTGCCTTTTGTCGCTTGTGGCATAAACAAACCGATCAGGTACTTTTCAATCACTTTGTAGCCTTAAAGAAAGTGATTTACTTTTATCGTTTGTAGTATAAACAAAACGACTGGTTGTTTTTAATCACTTTGTCACCTTAAAACAAAATGATTTACTTTTATCGTTTGTAGTATAATCGAAACGACTGGTTGTTTTTTAATCACTTTGTCACCCTAAAACAAAATGATTTGCTTTTATCGCTTGTAGCATAAACGAAGTGACCGGCTTTTTATCGCTGGTGCCATAAACGAAGCGGTCCTTACAGAGACGTCTGTATTGAATTATCGTGCACGATCTCCATTTGTAATGGGGAATATTCCGTTGAGATTACTCCGGGGGGAACGATTGTGGATGTTATGAAAAGGGAAAATGTGGGAACTAAAATTTTAAATATTTGAATGTTTGTACAGCTGAGTCTGGATTCCCAGTAGGGGGATCCCTTGGTTTTTAGAAGAATACTGCAATTGAAGAAAATATTAACGGTAACAAAAAGTGAAATTAGGAAAAAGTCTGTAAATCATGAAAGGTTAAAAGAATGTTTACAGATGGTGAAAGCAACACAAGAATTGCTTCTTAAAAAAAAAAAAAAAAAAAAAAAAAAAGAGAAAATTTTGAAAAAGAAAGAAAAATGCAACTCACACTAACACTACAGCACCAAGCTTGTAGATTTCCTTTTCTTTGTTTCCACAGTTGACAGCTTTGAAGCTGGATCCAGACCTCAATGGCCATCCACCATCCTCCCTCAGCTCCACCATCATACAACTCTGCAACACCCAGCAAGGGAAGAGAAACAGACTCCACCACGCCACAACAAAAAACCAAGCTCAGGAGCAGCCCATTCTGATGTGCCTGTTCCATCATCTTCTCCAATTGCACACAGACTACACCATTCCAATCAAGATATAGCCTTCAACATGCCCATGGTTGAAGAGTCAGGACCAGAAGGTACAACAATGGTTTTCTGTGTATGGACTACCGACATCAACACAGTCTGGAAACATGGACAACCCAGTCATGGACACAAAAAGAAAGGACACAGGAACTCTGGAAGAAAAGTTCCCAGTGACGTCTGCTATCATTGTCGCCAACATGGACATTGGGTGCATAACTGTCCCACAAGAACATCATCAACTCCAGCAAACAAACATAGACTGAGGATGATCGGGGATGGTCGGAGGGGAATGGATCCTTGCTGACAAGCTTAACCAACCTGTGAAATCTGAGAAAGGTACTGCACCACATTCACACACACCATAGAGTGTATAGATTATACACATCGCTACAAATTGTGTTTGAACACTGACACTAGTTATGAAAGAACTGAGCAAAAATTATGTGTTGTGTTCATCAGGTCAAAAATAGTTAGAGATACTATGGGTTAAATTCAAATTTCAAACATGCATTCATGCCCTCTGAAAACTACCCAATTAACCTGATGGGCAGATACTTGATGTGCAAATTAGGCCTTTGTCTGGTCTCAACCCCAGATGTAGCAAAACAAACTGATCTAATTTGAAACCAAATGTTTTTCACACTACTTTGTTCACCACACCCTAGACCAGTATGCATATCAATGGAAATTGCAACCCTTAACGGCCTTTTCCAAGCTTGTTACAGAACCCAGAAAAACAGTTTTTTTGACACCAGAGGAACTGCATTGAACCTCTTGTGTCACCAGGACCTGATGAGACATTTGAAAAAGGTTGGTTGGGAAAGAGAGTTGATAATGTGAACACACATCAACCGGACAACACAGATGTGCTTTATCATTCTCTCTCACACCAGTTCAATTTTGACATGTACACCACGAACCATTTGGTTCTACACATTTACACTTATAATTAGAGGGAAGATTGGGACCCATTTAAGAAAAACAATGTAAGCGCGCAGCCAATTGGCTAGAAAACACCTGATCAATCTAGAGCTATTCTTAAGAGTTTAACATCTGTTGTGCGCACTCAAAGAAAATCCAGCTGGTACCTAAAACACTTTTTAGGTTTGTTTGTTTGTTTGTTTGTTTGTATGTTTGTTTGTTTGTTTTTTGTCTGTTTTTGTCTGAAACAAGTTAAAACTATTTCAGCCCTACAGGAGGTCCCTAAGACACTGTGGGTTGTCAGTCACTGTGATGTTTGGCCTCATCAAATATGAACCTATGGTGATCACTCCGAAATCAAGAAGCTATTGATTTGCATAATGCCAGAGTCTCTTAAAGCAGCAGGAAGTAATTGTTCCCTGTAAAGACTCCCCAGTTGGCACACCTTTGTTCCCAGTCAAGACAATTAGAAGTCAGAATCCAACAGAATTGCATTTTGTTTTTGTTTTTTTTGTTCAGAATCTGCAAACAAGTAATGAAGCAATCCAACCCAGAGCTTCAAATGTTCCAAATCCTTATACCATCTTGTCTCAGGTTCAACCTAATGCAAAATTATTTTCAGTGATGAATCTTTCTGATACTTTCTTCAGTGTTCCAGTTCATCCAGGAAGTCAATTCTGGTTTCGTTTTCAACTTCAATGAATCTCCACGATTTACCTGAACTAAATACCTTCTCATCTCTCCACAGCACAATGGCAATATTTTAAACCCTATCACTCTTTTTCCCCCACCAGATGATGAAAAAGAACATAACTGAATTGCTATCTTCCAACAGGTTGACTCCTGACTGGACCGACAAGAATAACCATTAACAAACTAACTAACTAACTCACTATCTAACCTGATTTGGTTCCTTGCCACATTCTAGTAGATCTGTTTAAGTTCACTCTCCTCTCACTATTTTGCTCCCACTTTGCTAATGTGACACATGGGTAAAACCATGTGTCAAAAGGGGGGATATTGGATGTGTATGTTTTGTTTTATACAACAGATGCAGCAAGTGAAAATCAGCCTTTTCACGACCAGCGTCCACACTACTCCATGATTTCCAGCTGTGAAGATGGTCACTGCAGGAAGGAGCCAACAAAGGAACCAGCTGTGAACCAGAACAACACAAAGAGGAACTCCAATCAACAAGGACCATCCAGACGCATAGGTCCTTCTTCATCACACCTAAAAAACTGCCAGAAGTGCTGAGGAGCAGCGCAGCAGAAGAAGATGATAGACCCATCCAGCACATCTGAGGAGCAACGCAGGCCTGATGGCCCAGAAGAAGATGACAGACTTCCTTTAGAACACAACCATCAAGAGATCAGAAGAACAGTGCGAGCATAGATATGATGCCCAAAGAATAAACCCAAGAGGATTACATCAACATTTTACTACACACACCATAGCCCTCAACAAGCCAGAATTCCACTGTCGTGTGTGCAAAAGGACTCCTACTCTTGCCATACTTCAACTCCATCCATGCTGCCTACCCAAACCCACCACAAATAAGAAACTGAACCATGGTCAGGCACTGTTCCATGTTTCTACCTTAAAAAAAAAAAAACATTTGTTCGTTGGAGAAAACAACTCGCCTTACCCCTTTCCACTCCCTTTTCACTTCTCCACTTCTCTCTGAAGAACACCTGGACAAGACACCGAACTACAAACCACATAGACACTTGAGAATCTTGAGAACTCTACAGAAGACATGACCCTGCTTTCAAAAGCAATGACAGCAATAAAGTTCAAGATGTTACAGAATCGTGTTACACATAACTACGTTCTGACTACATCAGGAAACCTTACTATCATCAATGGACTGAATATTACATGTTTATTCAAGTTAACGATGTAACTTGACATGAAACAACATATGACGTGTGAAAATAATACAATCGATTACATAACATTGACACCACAAATTCATTTGGAAGATTGACAGAAAGTCAAGTGTCAGTAGGCTGTCTAACATTTTGAATTTGTGCTTGTTTTGGTAATTACTTGTTTTGTCAGTCTGAATTTCTGAAAATCTTTACATTTGAAAACCACATTTTAGATAACCTTCTATTATAGACAACCCTACCCCTCAATGCAGAACAACTTGTTTAGAACATGTTTAGAATTGGCATAATTGTTTTCTTTACCCTAATCGTTTTATTGTAACTGATACCTGGCTTTCCTGACTATAATTTCTTACTTTTGTGACTTTTTCTTGTGTGATTAATGAATAATCAAAAGGAGGAATTGTAATGGTAAATTTCAATATTCCTTTGGTTTAATCACTTGCGACGTCCCTACCCCCTGCTTTCCTCCCAAGGTATCAGAACTCCTTTGTTTGTTACCCATTTGTGTATTCTAATGTCTAGACCTCTAAACATGTAACCCTGCAGGATGCCCAAGGTGTGAAAATACACCCTCGGGGGTCGGTGCCAATACCTGCAACAGACAAAGAGCATTGAAAACACACTGTCTGAGTATTGAACCGGCCCCTGCAGCAGACAAAGGGGTGTGGCATACCTGAGGGGGTGTTTCCTCAGGTATAAATGTTTCGGTCGCCCCATTGTCTTTGTCTTTTCTTACCATCACCAACTTCTGTCGAATTGACCTTTCCTTGCAAGGAAATAAAATCATGTCCGCCGGCAAGTCCTTATTTCATTCTTCACCAGCAACAGAGAATTTCCACGACACAACACTGAAGCTGCTCAGTATTTTTTACACAAGGATCAAAATTGCAGGTGACTATGCACAAAGTGAGGAGGTCACTGATTGTGTATGAGTCAGTGATGTGATGCTAATATCCAAATAACCATATGGTTAAAGCAGAAGTAAGCGATCCGGTCGTTTTTCTGACTTCTTGTCAGCCGATGGAGTTAGCAGCCCCCGCCCTCGTCATGGATCTATTGGTCCTCGTCCCTACGTCACCACATTCACGCGCATCCCTTGGCTGCACACACAGCCCTTCATGCCGTTCTCTCTCCTCATTGGATAAAGGTTGTAGGATACAAGGAAAGTTTTCTCCTTGGCTTACAGCAGAGCAGAGTGACTGACAGACCCGTGTTTCAGACCAAACACTATAAGTGATTGCTGTCGGAAGATATAACTATTTAAGACTTATATTAACACAAATATTCTGCTTACTTCTGTTTTAAGTCAAATTTAAAAGAGTTAAAATTTGAAAACAAATATCTGTATGATTCACTTAAAGCAGAGGTAAGCGGGATGTTTGTGTTAATATAAGTCTTCAATAGTTATATCTTCCGACAGCAATCACTTACATAGAGTGTTTGGTCTGAAACGGGAGCGTGCCTATGTTCCCACAGCCCTATGTTCCCACTGGACTCTCTCTACCTATCTGGACTCTATCTATCTGGCCTGTCTAGCCTCTACCTGGTCTTTTTACTAAACTTAACCAACTCCTTTCTTCATTGCCTAAACCCAACCAATGGTGGGAACATAGGGCCTAATTTTCAGTGACAACAAAAGTTAGAAATGTGGGAACATAGGGCTGTGGGAACATAGGAATGACCCCGTCTGAAACACGGGTTTGTCAGTCACTCTGCTCTGCTGTAAGCCGAGGAGAAAACTTTCCTTGTATCCTACAACCTTTATCCAATGAGGAGAGAGAACGGCATAAAGGGGCGGTCCTCTCTGTGTGTGCAGCCAAGGGATGCGTGTGTATGTGGTGATGTAGGGACGAGGGCGGGGACTGCTAACTCCATCGGCTGACAAGAAGTTAGCCAAAACGACTGGATCGCTTACTTCTGCTTTAAGTCAAAGTTAAAAGAGTTAAAATTTGAAAACAAATATCTGTATGATTCACTTAAATACTTAAAATGCCTATTTTTAATGCATTTTAAGAGAATATAGAGCCTACAGTATGGTGGTGTAACCCTATAAATAATTCTACTTGCTTAGAAACACTAAATTCTCAATAAAACACCATATCAACTTGTTAGTACTTGGTGTATTTACAGCCCATTGCACTTCCCAATAAAATCTTATGTTCATGGGGAAGCCACTCTTCCTTCCTGCAACTTCTGACCTTTTCAGCATCTCTTTTCTCTGTTTTACAGATTTGACCACAGCTTCCTGCAATTATTGGTAAGACCCCAAAAAGCCCAGCTGCCTCTCTAGAGAATTCATTCCCATTTTGTGATAACAGCTCCACTGGCTTTCCACAGCTGCCAAGGACTTCATGGGGCTGAAGGCAGAGACCCAAAGCCCTCTTGTGTGTGTGTGATCATAAACCAAAAGGCCTCTGGGATCACATTGACTTCCAGTGGCGATATTGCAATTGGTTCCCTTTGATGAGAGAGCTCTCAGGTTGTTTCCAGTGCCACAACACAATACCTTTAATACACCAGTGTTTAATTAGCATCCCTTCAATTCCAAATCACGTTTTCATGACCATTGTACCTACAACGTGCAACAGTAATAAATTAGATTTCCTCTAAAATTGTCTCGCACAATTCCCCTCACATCCCCTCTAAGGGCTTTATTTCTAAAAGGATGCTGGGTAATTCTTCTGTTTTGAGTGAATAGTGGCTGATTTTGATGAAAGCTATGATAATCACTTCATTCAGGCCAAGTGAAATGGAAATAAGACAACTTGCCAGTCTTCATACCAAGAGCTGTGTTAATCAGAGTTGAGAAGGGCATAAAAAAGGCTTTCCATCTTACTTTTTTGGCCTTCAGGGCTACTCCATATAACTCAAAGGACAATAGGAGTGAAATTCAGCTCTAAAATATGAAGCTATAGAGAGAGAGGATAAAATATACTACCTCCTTTGCTGGAAACAAGGAGAGATTTGTCCTGTCTCTTAATCTGAATTTGTTACACTGATGTAAAACTCTACTGAGAATAAATTGCTAAAAGGTAGGAAAGGTCAGCATGACAGAATTCAGGATTACTTTCTCAGAATAAGGGGAGGTCATTTCTGATTCACAGAGTCAGCCTTGTATTCACCGCCAGTGCTGCGGCTCCACGCTGTAGATCAGTATGACATCACAGATTTGACTCTTCACTTTGCTTCAGGACAGAATCGTTCATTCCACTTATTCTGCAGCTTTTAATAACCCTGAATGTCAGCTTCAGTGGGATTCCCAGCGGGGACCATATATATTTCCTGCACTTTGTCTATCAGGACAGTGAGCTTTGTGAGGTGAACTGCTGCAGAGGGAGACAGTCTCACCAGAGGCCTGCTGCTGGTAGATGACTCAGCACTTGGGCTTGGTGACATATCATGGGACAATCTTTGAGTGGGAGTCAATACAGGAGCTGAAAGTGAAAGAAAAAGAAAAAGAAGGATTAGTCACTTAAAAAAAAGAATCCACCTAACACTTAGCACTATTCATAAAATACTCATAGTCATCATTTTGAACCACAAATCCTATGGTGTCCCCTTGCATCTATTATCTCATTCTTCGCATATGTCATTAAGCCATAGCAGGAGATGATGTCATTAAAAGAGGACCAATCAAACCTCAAACAGTGGAAAAGGACGTAACAGTGACGGAAATATGACATTTCTGTAAGTTTCATCCAGCTGTTTTTATATAGATGACTGGAAACCATTTAACCGTTATGCAAAATGATTGCAGTCAGCTCAAATAACTGCGATTATGTAAAACATTGTGACAGGGCCTACCCGTAACAGGGACTTGTGACAAATGATCCAAGTGAGGACTGGCAGGAAGTGAAGGGCAGAGGAAGCTGTTCAGGAAGCAGCGGTCTAAGAGGAGCCTTTTCAACTCTGCAAATGGAAACCATGAGAGGGAAGGAAAAGTGAAACTTAGAAGAGGGTGAGAGCAGGAGCCGTAAAGTGAACGAGACTCTGCAAGGTGGTGGGAGTGAAGCAACACGGAGCAACAGGGAGGTTGGAAAGGAGAGGGAGGGGACCTGATTGGGCTCAACTGAAATATTGTGACATTTGTGGTTTTGAATGAATTGATAACACCCCCCCACACACACACAGGCTAAACTGTGGTGTGAAGGGGAACATTCCCCGGCCCTTTTTTTTTTTTTTTTAAGGTTCCTATGGTCCCTGCTGTTGCCAGTCGATGGACTCTCTCTACTTATCTGGACTACCTGGTCTTTTTACTAAACTTAACCAACTCCTTTCTTCATTGCCTAAACCCAACCAATGGGACAATTCCACTTCTCACTCAAAAATAGGCAAAAATCTGCAAAGTCACAACTCCACTTCCAGGTATGGGACCAAAAACTGCATGTTCCCTGGGTCCTTTTGGGGAAAAGCAGGGAACGGGTCCTACGTTTCCCGGTCACCAGTGACTTTTTGAAGGGCAGGGGTGGAAAGGCAAAAAAAAGGGTGTGTCCTCGCCGCTAAAGAGGGCGCTTTAGCATGCGTTTTGGCTCCTAGAGGGCACCCCCCACAACCCCCCCCCCGTGCACGCCACTGCCGATCACATACAAAGCGGGGAGCATAGGACCCCTTTTTCCCCGCTTTTCCACAAAAGGGTCCTACGATGACCCCAGTGTAGTGGTCTGTTAGCATTATCTGTTAGCCTCAGGGCTCTACAGTAAATACTATTTGATCCGTATATATAAGCAGCTTGAAGGGCTGTCCAGAGACTGGAGACTTGATACCAAGCTTGTTCTTCAGTTCTGCATCTCAAGGTTCAAATAGCCAGAGAGAGAGAGAGAAACAACCCCAGGACTGTCAGAATGAAAGGAGCGAAGGAAATATGGAACATTAAGTCAGATGTCCCCGCCCGAACAAACGCCTGCAGCTGTCCTACTGAGTCACTGCAAACTCAGAATGCTTTACGCAAGTACCCTCATTCTCATCACTGTGCCGTTAGTGCCAGTCACACCGAGGAGGGGACCGGGGGGAGGGGGAGGCATCAGAAAACATCACTTCAAGGAGTCTGTTAGAGGATCTGAGAGACTTTGATAACGTAAGGCAGGGACTTGCACCCGCTGACAGCTCCATTCTTGTCTGTTGGCGAGAGCAGCGCTGGAGGACAGGGGCTCAGGCCTTCTATATTGATGCTCCTTTCCCTTCTTACAAGCAAATGTAGTCAGTGTGAGACTCAGAGAGATTACTATACCAACCGCAGCTGAGAATGACTGTATGAGGTTTTCAACATCAAACAGTGATGTTCCAACCTGGTCGTAGTTTTTAGGTTGAACCCAAACTTGTGGTTGATTTGAAAAGGGAAAAAAAAGCGGTGCACTTGCTTTTTGCACACGTCTGGCAGATTTGGGGCAGGCTTGCTTTTATTTGAAACAGAATAACCATCTTTACTGCCCTGAAGCCCCCTCTCGCCCCCCCACTGTCTGTCGCATGTGCTCAGTAGAATAACACAGGGCAGATCTGAGCTAATACATGTAACACGGACTGAGGACTGTGTGTATTTGACTGTTAGGAAGTTGGTTTTAGATGAAGTGTTTGGGCATGTTCTGCAGCCTCGTGGTTAAATACACACCAAATGGTTGCTATGTCAACAGTGTGATCTTCAGTGCCATCTGGAGAACCTTCCTTTCAACATTTAGGTTTTTTTTTCTCTCTCTTATGTTGGGTATAAAACCCACAAAGAGGTCCTTTAAGTGTTCACAACAGGGAGCCTTGGCTGAAGAGGGGCATTATGGGAGCTTGGGGTTGTAAGATAATAAGTGAACCTTGAGTTCACAATGTGTCTGTGCTGCACTAGCCTCATGTACCTGCGCGCATATTTTATACTGTGTCCTTGCTTTTACTGTGCCACTGTGATTTATGTGTTTTATGTATAAGTGCTTTTTATGTCTGTGTACTTACCGAGTGCTTTGTATTATATAGTAGCACACCTGACAATGAAGAATAATGTATCCTGTAGCCTATGATGTTTTTACTGAAATTAATATTCTCTCTTATTATTATTTCTCTCCATGTTTATAAATAATCCAAGTAACTTTGCCATTTTAATCTGACTACTTTTTAAGGCTTTTTAGAATTCATTCAAGGACAAGATATGAAAAACAGCATCTTGGTTTAAAGTGGTTATTGATGTTCTCTCTCCCTGTTAATTACACCAATAAAAAAAGCAAATAATAGAGAATAATATTGCAACATGAGATATTTCTAATGCAAATGTTCCAAATGATATACAAAGAAGAGATTATCCATATCTGTATGCATTTCTTTTAATACACATTTTCTTCTTACCTACACAGTCCCTGTCTTATTGTCCTATTACTTTGAATGTATTATTTGGTTTGACTTTTTCCTATTTATTTTAACACTTTTCATTTCATATATTGTTCCTTATTGTTTTATTGTTGCTGTATGTTATATGAAATGAACTATGTGCCCCTGAGAAATAAACAGAACTTCATGAATTGCTGTTTGTCTGGCCATCAGTTGTTCTGTATGAGCAACGGTGTGTAAATCTACAATATAATCTGTCACATCTTCTGTAAAGGCCCATGTTGTGGAGTTAAAATAAAGTGCCATGTCTGTGCATGGACACAATGCACAGAGGGAAGCAGATCAACAAAGTTGTAATGATGCCAGACAAATACTGAAGTTGACACAATAGGCTGAGAGAAAGGAGAAAGTCTCATCAACATTTAGCTGGTGTGACAAATATATAGTCCTTGGGCCAGACCAGATACCGGTATCACTTGAGTGGGCAAAACCTTACCTATACTAAATTGTTTTTAGGGTCAATATAAGTAAATTAAAATATGATAGCCGTTTCATAGGAGCAGCTTTTTATATATTTTTTTGCATTTTGTTGTTTTCCCATATAGGCAGATTGTCATTTATTCCAAAAAGAACACAGACGGCCAATAACACATTAAAAGTCATTTAACACTCTTTTTGGACATCACACATCATAGCTTTTTTCATGGTCCTTCGAGCCAGATGCCATGCTCCCACCCATGCTGGAAAATGGACCCATGACCCGTTCAGCAACATGATGGGAGAGAGCAAGGAGAAAGGCCACAGTGGGAGAGAATGCCTCCAAGATATCTACAGACTTAACTTTATGGCAGGCCTCCCCAACAACCACAGGCCAGAGCGGCACCTGTATCACAGCCTCCTGAATCTGTCCTACTGAGGCTGGAAGTGGCACAACTAAGGCTGTCTTTACACTGCATGGTTCAAGTGGCCCAATTCCAATTCAATTTTTTCCTCTCAAGTGGCTCAGATCGGATCTGTAACATGAACGTGTAAACAATGTTTCATTTTCATGGTGTCAGAGCGTCTGTTTTTGTCAAGTCTATGCAGATCGATACGAGGGCAAGCAAGGGAGTGGTAAAACAGAGAGCGCGAGAGAGAGACAAACACCAGATTTCGTTTGAGAAAGGCCCAAAGTTGTTAAAGTGAGACTCTCTAACAAGGACAAAACCTTTGATGCCTATGCCATCTTAAATGATGGATCGGAGTGCACAATGTTGTTACCTGGTACAGCAGAATATCTGGGCTTGGAGGGAGAGCCTGAGCAACTTGAGCTTCGTACAGTGAGGCAACAGACCAAGAAACTTGAAGGAAGAACCTTAGATTATCCGCTGCCTCAAGCCCTGAGAAAAAAATACTTAATTGACAGGGCTTTCACATTCAAGACCAGGGGCCTCATTTATCAAAGAGGGTGTAAAACTGCTACTAAATATTTGCGTACGGCGAAAAGACGAAAATGGCGTACACCCTAAATATTTACACCTTTTTCAGATCAATCAAACTGTGCTTACGCACAACTCTCCGCAATAAATCACACAGGACTCAAGAATGGTGCACACGTGAACACACCTCTTACTCCACCCCCGGAACGCCTATATACAACTATATATGGTCAGCACGTGCATATTTAATTAGCCATGTGCTCTCTGTGGCGCAGCAACTTTTGTGACAACAAAGTGACAACGGAGACAACCGGCGGAGGACGGGGGGAAAGAAGCTGAACTTCTCCGCTTCTCTGAAAGCAGATACACGGGCAATAAATCAGTCAGAAAAATGATCTTGCATTTTAATAAGCTACAATAAAAACAAAAACCTCCCAAATCTCAGCAAAAGGGAGCAGAAAGAAGAAGAATCTTATGTAATCTGCCCCTTTATCCCAGAAAATCTTTTTTTTTTTTTTTCAGCATCAACGGTCCACCACTACCACAATTACTTTAAAAAATCCTACTGTGCTCTTCTAAATTTACTCCGCTCCTCTCTCCCTCTCACACTGCAGTTCTCTGACTCAGCAACGGTGTCGCCAATTCCTCCTGTTCCTCAAAAAAGGCGTACGCCAGGGTCAAAATGGGTGTAAATGTCCGCACTTTCCCCCGTCAGGTTTTGGCTTGATAGATCCCAAATTTGGCGGAGAAAAGTGCGTACGCACAAAACGAGGGGAAAATGGCGTAAAAAAAGTTGTATCCACAATGATAAATGAGGCCCCAGGGCCGTAGCCAGGGTTTTGAAATTGGTGAGGTCCGGAGGGGGTGGTGGGGGGTTGCTAGGCTATGTGAACATGTGGAAAATGTTCACATTATTGACAAAAAAATATGCTTCACTTTGGACCCCTCTAGCAAGTAGTTAGCAAGTACCTGTACATCATTACATCAAAATGACCCACAATTATATAAAATAGACTGGGGGGGGTTTCAGGATAGTTGAGAGAGGCAGGAAATGGGAGGGAGAGAGGGGGGGAATGACACGCAGGATAGGGCCGCTCAGCGCTGGATTTGAACCGGAGTCGGCTGCAGTGAGGACTGTTAGCCTGAACACATGGGGCAGGTGCTTTACCAACTGAGGTAAACACCGCCCCAACTTTATTATTATTATTATAGACCCATTTGATATGAAAGGAGGCTGATTGAGCCTCTGACAAACAGGAAATGTCCTGTGGTTTTCAGCCTTTTATTAACCTACCGTTTACAGCTGAGAACATCAGGTAGTCTGTTGTTCCCTCTCCATTAAATAAAGTGCAGTGAAAAAGTATTTGCCCCTTCCGGATTTCTTACTTTCTTGCAGATTTGTCACACTTAAATTTTCATTTTATTATTATTAATTGCATTCGTGCCTGTGTGCCTTGCCTTGCCTTACATTTACAGTAGCCTATATCAAGTCTTCATTGGTAAATGAAATCATCATTTAAAAACTGCATTAGTTGGGTCATCTTTGTCTAATAAAAGTTGTTTGTTGATCTTAAACAACAGTGACAAAGTAGGAAATCAGGGAGGGGGCAAATACTTGACAGCATTGTATTGAGCCTATAAGAGGTTGAAAATCAGAGCACATGACACTATAGTCAGTGGTCCTGAAATGTGTGCTTCTCTTCTATAATACACATTCTACATCTCGGAGGCGACGTCTTTCCACATACAGGCTTCCTTCGCCTTTCAAACAGAGCAGAACCGGTCTGACACAACACCGGCACCCCCATGCACACACACACATCACGTTTTAACCAGGGCGCCTGTCATCTCAATTCAAGTTTTCTGCGTTCTGCCGATACATCAACTTCCCACGTGTCGTTTCAAAATAAAAGATGACCGATATGGTTATCATGCTATTTAGGCTGTGGCTTCTTCAATTTTTTTCTCACTGAAATTTTTACCAAGGTCCGGACCTAGGTGACCTCATAGCTGGCTACGGTCATTTTGTTCACATTTTGTTGATCTGCGTTCATCATTGTTCAGTTACCAAAATAAAGGACTGAACTGATATCTGGATCCAGTATCTATCTATCTATCTATCTATCTATCTATCTATCTATCTATCTATCTGTCTATCTGTCTGTCTGTCTGTCTGTCTGTCTGATTTCCAGGGATGGCACTTTTTTCGTTTTTGAACAGCAACAGTCTGTTACTTTAAGAGGTGATAAATACTATAAAGCTGCCAGTCAGCAAGGTCTATCATATCAAAACTTAATCTAGGAGTGTATAGGAATAAAAAAATCACAACTAGAATTTGCCCTCCCAGGTGATACCGATATGTGAAATTTTGGGTCTTGGCCCAAGGACTAATAATGTGAAGTGAGCAAAATGTGTATGAAACAAAAACTAAACAGCAGGACAATAAGATGGTGACTGAAGCTGCCTGCAGGTGGAGCTGAAAGACAACACATCTCCACAGGTCAGCTTTCCTGAGGCAGCCCTCTGCCTCCAGTCACTCAGCCTGGATTTTCAAATAGTAGAGGTCCATGTTTGTATTGATTTTGAATTTGTGGGTTTATTTAATTTATTTTATTCTGTATTTTGATATTGGGTGTGTGTGTGTGTGTGTGTGTGTGTGTGTGTGTGTGTGTGTGTGTGTGTGTGTGTGTGTGTGTGTGTGTGTGTGTGTGTGTGTGTGTGTGTGTGTGTGTGTGTTATTGCTTATTGCTTTCAGAGTTTCAAAGAGCCATTCTCTCTAAACTGTTCATCACTGATCTCCTGTCATCCAGCCCAGGAGGCTTCACAGCTGCGGTCACAGCATCACATACAGAGCGCAACTTTGTATCATTCAAGTGAGTTGCATAATTATTAAATTATGAATAATAATTAACCGTGGATAGGCTATAATAGGACGCCGTGCTTGCCGAACGTCAGCGGTAATGATAAGAACCACATTTCCCACAAGGTATTGCGCCGCCCACAAGGAAATTGGTTTGGTAAATAACCTCTTCCTGGTATGAAGGTGTTGTGTTTGTGAACGCAGCTCGTATTCTGGACGTTGCGACTTTTTAGATGTGGAGTGTTTCTAAATGAGGTAGGACGTCCACGCGCGTTTTCAAAACGTCAACTTCCAACGTGTTGTGCAGCCACTGTGATAAGGACAACTTTACAAGGCTTCATTTAAAACTCCGCGCAGTTAAGGTCACATTACTGAAAGCGAGGAAACGCGTCGACCGCGACGTGACTACAGTTAGCCTACTGTCGACACTCTGTCATTCGGTTTACTAACAGTGTGTTTTTATTTTATTTTTAACGTAGACAGGGGTCGCCAGGTAATTGTATAGTATTGGTTAGCCGGTGCGTCAGAGCTACGCCAGTGTTGAAATGATGCTGCGTTCGAGACAACTCGGAACTCAGAATCTCCCAGTTGAAAACTCCGATTTCCGACTTCAAAGCGTTCAGGCAGCACGCCAGAGTAACCAAAAACATGGATGACCGGGGAAAACTTTGCATTCAAAGTGCTTCACGCAAGGCATTAAAACATTACAAAGGGCACAAAAAGGAAACATTTTAAAATAACGAAACATATATTTCAAAGAGAAACGTGAATTTGCTGTGTTCCACAACACCAGTAGGCTAGGTGTGTTGTTTACCATAAGTTAATATTGTAGGCTACCTATCTTTCATGACGTTTTAATGTATTTTGGCAGTCGGGGTGGATTTCTTTGCTGAGCGGGAGCTGCGATATGAGGTGACGTTCGGGTGCACTTTGAGGAGGTCGGAAAAATCCGAATTCCCAGATGTCTCGAACGCAGCATGAGAATATAGCCTGTCTGTTGTGCCATGAGTTCACTCCAGATGGATGTATGATAGGCTATAGCCTATTTATCACATGCTAAAACCTTTGTGTTCACACTACTTCAATATTCCCTAAAAATCTGACATTGTCATTAGTTTGAGAGGAAACTGTGAACTGCTGAACATCACACTCCTACTTACTTTTTCTTTTTTTACTATTTCCATCTTATCTAGAGGCAGCAGATGCAGCGGGGAGGCCCCTCATCTCCCAGCTGCTCCACCTCCACCTCCACCTCAGACTGCTTCCCCCTCGGCCACCTTGAAACAGACGAATGTGGAAGTGAGACCTCAGCTGAACCAGAGAAACACGAAGTGAGAGCAAATAGCAGTAAGAATATCGGTCAATGATTGACGGGGAGGAATCATGAGACAGAGTTGTGATTTGGAGTTATATTCAGTGTAGTAGAGTAGGAAGTGCTTTCAGTTTTACTGCAGCTGTGGACAAGGTAAGGTCACAACGCATTTCTGACTAAAAAACGTGTGATAAGATTTTAACTTTGAGAGAAAAGTCAAATTTAAGAGCTGCACACCTATTTCTATTGCAATTTATTTGTGATTGCTTAACTTGAGTACTTTATCTTGTAATTCAGATATATAGTAATTGAATTTTGACTGGTAGCTGCTACTTAAATCCACTGCAGAGGCTGATTGGACGATGTCCTGATTTGGTGAATGTGCCAGTGTTAAAACCAGCCTAGATTCTATTTAATTTTTTATTTTTATTTAACCGGATGAGTCATTGAGAATAAATTCTTATTTGCAATGGTGACCTGGCAAAAGGCAAAGCCCTTTGAGGGACAGGGGGAAGGAGCAAAAAAGGATTAAAGTTAAAAACTGTTAGTAGGCTACACCATCAACACATTTGATCTGGTGGGACATCTAGTTTCCATTTAGCCTTTTTCCCAACAAAATGTTAAAATGTAGACATTGATATTTTAAATATGAGTGATTCTTAAAACCTGTAAGACCTGCTTTGACCAGCCCGGTGTGTAATTTATTTATTTATTTCGGACCTGTTAATTGAATCAGACTTCATCACACACAATTTCAGTTACACAATATAAGCAACATGACCGAAAGGGAAAACGGGAGAAGCATAAAGCTTATCAGGTCCCGCCCCGATTACCATTCAGAATACATTCATTTCATCACAATTTTTCTTTCTTAGCATACGTGATACAACAGCAGAGCTGCGATCTGGACTCCAGACAGCCAGTCCAGAATAATGTTAGACCCCTCAATTTATAATTGTCTAGAATAGAGTTTCGTATTTCTTTTTTAAAAGCCCACAAGTTTCTTGATTTTTTAACCTCATCAGCTAATTTGTTCCACTGTTTGACACCAGTGACTGAGATAGAAAAGGATTTTAGCGTAGTTCTCACTCTCCTCTGCCTAAATGACATATTTCCTCTCAGATTGTGTGTCACTTCTCTGTCTATGAAAAAACCTTGTAAGTTACGCGGAAGGTCCCTGTTTGCGGCCCTGTACATAATTTGCAGAGTTTTGTAATACTGTAGGTGGTGACTAACTCATGTTAGGATTGGATCAGCGCACAGCACTGTCACTGTCAGTCTAACCGCCACGCTGTCCCTGCTGTCCTTCTGTTCTGATTGTACTGTTTTACTGTATTCAGCCCACAGACGGGTCCAGGATGAGGTCCATAATGATCTTCTACATATGCTACCTGCTGTGTCTGGCTCTGGGCCTGGCCTGCGTGGTGTGCGTGTTCTTCTGGAACAGTCAGTGGCGCGGCGGGTTCGCCTGGGACGGCAAGGCCCGGCAGTTCAACTGGCACCCGGTGCTGATGGTCACAGGTCTGGTGGTGGTGTACGGCATCGGTGAGAGACTTTTTTTTTTTTTTTTTTTTTAATTTGGATCACAGAGTTTCATTTCTGTTTCTCACTTCTGTTCCTCCTTTCTGACAGCCAGACAGTGTTTAGGTAATTACACACTTTAGGTTTCATACAGACCCGGTCTATAATTTGATGCATCATCGCAGTAACATAGATGTGAGGTTATGTCCACAGTGACAGTTTTGTTGCTTTAGATTCCACATCTTTGTGAGTGACAGTATTCTTCTGGAATCAAGAAAAAAAGAGTTTCAGCAATGAACTGTAACTGTCTTTTTCATACAGCACAGTGTTCTGGACATTTTACAGTGATGATGGCTTCTCATTCATGTGAGCACCATTACAGTCTTGGGAAGTTCACACTTCTGCCACATTTCCCCTACGAGCAGATAATCTCATCAGATTGTGGAGAACTGTGCTGCTAATATTTGCATATGAATGTGTGAAGAAGTAATGTTTTCTCCCGAATGCATGAATGAGCTAAATTCCTTCACCTCATTAGGTGTAAATACACTGTGTCATGATGACTGTCGCTGTCCATCCCAACATTTAACGGTGTCAAAAGTTTTCAGACGAAATGAAACAGAAACACACTGATTTTTTTAATACAAGATTACAAGAGTTTTATATTTATTTCTTATGCACAAATGTACATACATTAGAAGTGAAACTGTTCACCCAACTAGTGCCACAGAGATTGTGAATCAAGAATTATTTGATAAAAATTAAATGAAAAAACAACACAACAATAGCCCATCAACATGAAAAATGTGAATATAATATTTATCAAGTTATAGTTCATATGATATGAAGTCAGTGGACAGCAGTAACCTCCATATTATGTTCCACCATCATAAATGTAAGTGAAAGCAGCATGTTCTCAGAGCAGCAGCTGCAGTTTCATTTGCACCATCTGTGCGAGAGGAAAATAAACTTAAGGTGAGAAAATGTTATGATTGTGCCAGCTGTTTGATGGCCTGTGTAGACATCGCGGTTGATTCAAATCAATGCACACCCGATCGGTCGCAAGTCAGCTACAGATATAACTGTAGGTTTTTCAGACCGTTCTTTAGTAATGAAATACAGTATAATCTTATCATACTTGTTATTCTAATGAAGCAGTAACTGAAAGTCACGGTTCATTTAAAATAATCACGTAGACATCATTTTAGGAAGATATGGACAAAGACAGGTAGTGAACTGCTTTTACTATCTTTTTAACTGCCTTTAAAAAAAAAAAAAAAAAAACTGTCTACTTCTTCTCTTGACTTCACCTGTTTTATCTTTAAGTTGTCTTTCCAATTCTGAAATACACAGTTGAAAGGAAATGTAGTTTATCCACGACCAGGGTGTATCACATCGCTTTTTCACATTTCACAAAGACGAGCATGCAGCAGATATCTCAAATTCTATAGTCCCTGGCGCGAGTCAAACTCCGTAATACTATATCCTTTGTTTCCCATAATGTAAATCATTAGTACGGAAGCGTATTGCATTCACTTGAAAATGAAAAAGCTCTGTTTTTTCGGGGTAATTCATTTTTGTTCCTGTTTTTCAGAGTGATTGATTCTTCAGTTTTTCTGAGTAATTTCTTGCAGTTTTTTGGGGGTAATTTTATTTTTCTGACTTTACGAGATTTCAAAATCCCGCGAGAGGCTCCCACCAAAGTAACGTAAGGACTGACTTCAAAATAAAGGTGCTACATCAGAAACTATGATGAAGTGGAGGCTGACTTGACCGCAGCAGTTAAATGTTACTTGAAGGAGGAAGTTTCTCACAGGATTTTGAAATCTTGTTAAGTTAAAAAAAAATATTCCTCTGAAAAACTGAAAAAAAAAATATTACTCAGAAAATAGGGGGGGGGGAATTAACTTCTAAGAAAAGCAGAAAGTGAATGCAATACACTTCCGTTCATTAGCACCTTTCCTGCCAGACAAAAGCCCATATGTTTTCCGTTGGTTGCCCCCCTCTGCAGGAGCTGTGTTGTACCGCATCCCCCTGACCTGGGGTCAGAATAAACTCCCCTGGAAGCTCCTTCACGCTGCGCTGATGCTCCTCGCCCTGGTGCTGTCCATCGTGGGACTTTGCGCCGTGTTTGGCTTTCACAATGCCAACAACACCCCCAACCTCTACTCTTTGCACAGCTGGATTGGTATTGCTGCTACAGCTCTTTTTGCCGTTCAGGTACACAGGTTGAAATGCAAGGACAGAATTATTTGAGTGCAAATGTCGTTTCCCTTGTGTTCTCACTGTCCGTTCATATGTCCGTCCAGTGGGTGGTGGGCGTGGCCGGCTTCCTCCTGCCCTGCTCCCCCGTATCACTACGAGTACTCCTAAAACCCGTCCATGTGTGGATGGGAGGCAGCATCCTGTGGCTCAGCATCGCTGCCTGCATCTCTGGAATTAACGAGAAACTCTTCTTCGTCCTGTAAGTGTCGTTTTCTCTGTTACTTTTTTATGAATTATTTAATTTCAGAGAGACAATCACCAACTGATTTTTTTTTTCACAGTAAAGGAACCACCAATGGAACGCAGCCGTACTCTAAACTTCCAACGGAGGCGTTGTTAGCAAATTCATTAGGAGTTCTGATCGTAGCCTTCGGTTTGGTCGTCCTGAAGATTTTATCCCAACACGAGTGGCAGCGGCCGGACTCTCGGCCCGAGGAGCTGGCTTACACGGTGAGATCAGTGCAGCCGATGTGCATTAAATGAGACTGGAGGATTTAATTTTTACAAAGTATTACAGCCTTTATCTACTCTCTTCCACAGCCATTGCTTCAAGAAGAAAATGAATGAAGGAAGGACATTCCCAAACTACACACTGCATGACACCCAGCCATGCAAACTCAACTGTTGAACTGGCCTGGAAATGTCCGCTCTGAGTCCTCACCTGCACTGTGTAAAGATGATCTGCATGTAAATATTTATTTGAACTTATATTTAAGAGTGCCTTTTTGCCCAAAGAACAATTAAAATGTGTTTCATGAGAAAAGTGACATATTTGTCTTGTCTATAAATTCTTTAATGTTGCATCATGCAGTAAAAGTCAAACTGAGTCCAAGGACATTATCCGCCAGGGTTTTTTAACTACAGTCTGATGAAAGAGCTTTGAACGAGACACAAGTTCAAAGTGCTTTCACAATAAAAGTTTACTCCTAGAAGTTAAAGGGCAACTATGCAAGTCGCTTTTCCTCTGTTTTGCTAACCCTCCTCTCAGCCATGTGCATTTGTTTTCAGTGAAGCCGGTAAGAAAGCAATTGATAGAGGAGGTGGATAGGTGGATAGGTGGATAATGTTAGTTATCATATACGATGTTACGATATTTGTGTAGTCTTATCTCTCAAACACAAGCGATTACAGGTTACGGGGCGCGTTTGTGTCGTGATACCACCGAGATGAGAGCTGGAACACTGGGTCAGAGGCTCCGATCTTGTAAGGTGACACTAAGTGAAAGGCAAAGAGCCTCCATTCTCCCTGTAACAAGTTACATGTCATCTTTTTAACCATCACAATTACTCCAAAGCTGTTTAATTAAGGTAAAAATCCCACATAGTTCCTCTTTAATGTGGCACAACTCCTGTCCGTTTAAAATAACTTGAAATCAGACTAAAGGAAAATATCAACAGTCAAAGAAACATCACAAGTGTGTAGACTGTACCTTTTCCAACTCAGGGCCAAGTCAAAGTTTGCAGCCCACTTCAGAGCCCGTAAATAATATGGAGGCCAAATATTGCGTTCCCAGAGCACAAAACAAAACAATAAAAAGAGTATTTAAACATGTTTAATATAACAAAAATGCTATTTTGAAAATGATTTGATGGCCCACAGGTTGGGAATGACTGTTAGAGTGATTATCAGTCCACTGCTTTGGTCTTCACACTGACTAGTCTCTCTAGTCTGTTTCTCTAATTTGACATTTTAGACCGAGAGTGAAAGTCTCATGGATTACCACACGGTTTGGCACAGTGCATAGGAGGTCACCAGCCCTGACCTTTAATCCTGCATCATGTCAAACAGCACCAGTGACAAACTTTACTGGTTCCTCTTAACAGTAAATTCAGTGGAAGAAAACATAATAATGGGGAACAAGGCAGGAACCATTTAGAATTCATAAAAAGAGGGAAATAAGCTATGCTGTTACAGGTAATATGGGAAAACAAAACAGAAGTTTGTGAACATCCTTTCTCTTTGTTTCTATAATATAACTAAAATCATCTGATACAATACGGAGGAGCTTCTAATTGTACCTGACAGGCGGTCACAGTAAGATTCTGTATTATACAATGAGACCAATAGGATACAATGAACAGATACTACAGTAGGTACAGTAAGTGAATCTTGTGTTGGAGAGTATATTATCACATCTGTCCTCTCAAGTTTAGGCATTAAACTCCAAGCTTGTTCCACATATTGAGTTTATTACTATGTCTACAGTCCTTACATTGAATGTTTTAACTGCAAAGTTGGTCACTTCCTTCCTTTTGTTTCAGTCTGGTGACTATAACCACAACATTCTGTGTTGTGATTTGTCTGGTTTGTTAAATCTTTCACCAATCAGGAAGATCACATTTACTAGAGAACAACTGGTGAAAAATATCAGATAGTTTATCACGGAGGTTTTTAACAGAGGCTTTCAAGGACTCAGGTTATACACCGATCAGTCATAACCACCTGCTCAATATTGTGTTGGTTCCTTTTGCTACCAATACACAAACAAACAAACTCTGCTGCACTGTGTTCTGACAGCTTTCTATCAGAACCAGCATGAACTTGTTCAGCACTTTGAGCAACAGTATCTGGTCTGTTGGATGGGAGCACACGGGCCAGCCTTCTCTCCCCCACATGTATCACTGAGCCTGTGGTCGCTTCACCACTGTTCCTTCCTTGGACCACTTTGATAGATCCTGACCACTGCAGACCAGGAACAGCCCACAAGAGCTGCAGCTTTTCACATGAGACCCAGTAGTCCTTGCCAAACTGGATCAAATCCTTACATTGCCCATTTTCCTGCTTCTAACACATCAACTTTGAGGACAGCATGTTCACTTACTGCCTAATATCCACCAAAGCAGGTGGAATAATGAAGTGTTATTTACTTTGCCTGTCAGTGCTCAGAATGTTTGGCCTGATCGGTGCAGATGGACTTGGTTTAATAAATGATCTGATCTCACTATGTGAGGCCATTTGCTTAAAATCCTGCCTTAAAGGGATAGTTCAACATTTTGACAAATGTGCCTATTGCCATAATCCCTATAGTCATAGGAGTAGGTTCATTACCTTTAATTATTGGTGCAAGCTGTTTTGAGATCTGCGGGGCAGAGACGTGAGCTGCTCAGCGAACACAATGGAAGTCAAACTCATCAAATACACAATACAACAACTCCAAAACACTCTCGTGGACCTGCACTTTCACCATGATATGAAATAATAATGTAACATTATGAGACGGAGTTGTTTTCGAGGCGAACGCATAGCCGGAACTACATTCCGG
This sequence comes from Trachurus trachurus, assembly GCF_905171665.1. Taxonomy (NCBI): domain Eukaryota; kingdom Metazoa; phylum Chordata; class Actinopteri; order Carangiformes; family Carangidae; genus Trachurus; species Trachurus trachurus. Next base: position 33,411,182 of record NC_139895.1, read on the forward strand.
ACACGGCTGCTGGGGGGAGTGATTTCAAAAGCGCAAATAGTTCTGAGTATTTGCTTCATGTGTGGTAATGTTACATATACATGATGATTTCATGGCGTGGTGAATGTGCAGGTCACAACTTGTCCATGAGAGCTTGTTGGAGTTGTTGGATTGTGTATTTGATGAGTTTGATGAATGGACAGGGGACCTGTACCATTCACCTCCATTGTGTTCACTGAGCAGCTCGCATCTCTGCCCCACTGATCGCAAAACAACATGCACTGACAATTAGAGGTAATGAACCTACCCCTATGACTATAGGGATAATGGCAATAGGCGAATTTGCCAAAATGTTGAACTACCCCTTTAAGAACTACAGGAACAGCTTTTATATTCTCAGCCAAACTACACTGAAAGTGAACAATCAGGCTTTGCATATCTTTCATTGAGTTAGGCAGAGTGACATTTTTACACATACATACATACTGAGAAATGATTTTCACTTGTGAGATTTGCTGCATTTCAGCTCACATCTTCTAACTGTAACGTTTCCCTCCACTCTCAGAGGTGCAGTTAAGAATAGTAAGAGAACATGAACCTATAGACTGTGGTCGCAGGTGCGATTCCCTTCCCGGACCCCAGTGGTCCACCACAGACAGGTTGTCCAGGTGTCACAGTCGCCCACAATAACAGTATTTTTACTGAAGTTGTTTTGTTTGCCAAAGCCACTAAACAAGAAGTAGAGAAGCACCCAGGGGAAGTCCACTCCGCAGAGAGCGTGTGCATCGCAGAGTTCAACAGGATTGTGAAGGTGAAAGCACAGAAACACAACAGATGTCTCACAGGCTGCACGACAGGTGTAGAGATTCAGAACGGCCTTTCTGATGGAAAACATCAAACAAGAGAAGCTTTGGAGCTTTGCTGTGAAGCGCAGGGTGTGAGGATGATTCATAATGTGATGATTCTGAATGTTTCTTAAATAGGTCCCTCTTCGCTCTTTACACGTCTCAGTGCAACATCACATCTCGCTCTGGTTTTTCTCTGGAGTTTTCACTTTTCTGCAAGTTATTTAGTGTAGACTAATAGAACAAGATGACAAGTTTGTCTACTTACAATTACAGCAGGGAAAGTAAGTATTGAACATGCCAACAGTGTTGCATGGTGAGCGTGCATAGAGGATGTTGGTTGAGTGCATTTCTCATTGTTTTGGTTTTTTTTAATCACCTGTACCTGCTAGTTCCAGGTCTGTGTAGCTCTCTGTGAGTGCTCCAGTTGGCTCTTGGACGACTCTTCTGAGTTTTCTTTTGACTTTGTCAGAAAGAAACAGGTTAAAGGGATAGTTCAACATTTTGGCAAATTGGTCCATTGCCATAATCCCTATATCCAAAACACTCTTGTGTGCAAGTTGTGACCTGCACATTCACCTCACTAAGAGATAATAACGTAACATTGCGAGACAGAGTTGTTTTCGAGGTAAATTCATGAATTCATTCTGTCGGGGGCAGTTTTTTAGCAAGCAGTCTCTGCATTTACCTCGAAAACAACTCTGTCTCATAACGTTCCATTATTATCTCATAGCGTGGTGAATGTGCAGGTCACAACTTGTCCACCAGAGCGTTTTGGAGTTAGATTGTGTATTTGATGAGTTTGATGAGGGAAACCAAGAAATCGCATTAGCCTCCGTAGCGTAGCTCTGAGCAGCTCACAGCTCTGCTCCGCCGTTGCACCGACAATTAATGGTAACGAACCTACTGCTACTATAGGGATTATGGCAATGGGCCAATTTGCCAAAATGTTGAACTATCCCTTTAAGGTCTGGCGAGAGCTCTTTGCTTTGACCCATCATGAGATGCCTCTTATGTGACACATTGGTGATGACAAACCATTTCATAGGCATCAAGTGGGATAAAGCAGCTGATGTTGATGGGAGACAGGAGGACTTTCCAAACACTGACTGATTCCAGCTGCTTTTTTTGTCTTTCATTCCTTTCTGCACCTCCTCCTTTTCTTGATGTGTTCAATACTTGTTCCCTGTGTACTTATTACAGGGAACAAGTATTGATTTTTTTGGTATGTTTTGGCTTGGGTTGTTACTGACATCTGGTGAAAATTTCATGTCAACAGCCCAATAAGAAATATATTTACTGAGAAAAAATGTTGTCTGCTTTAGTGGACCTTTTGAAACCCACGTTTTAGACCAAAAGGGTTAACTGAGTGGTTTTTCTAGATTAAGCAAATGACGTGGTCTCAGTTATTGTACTATTTACTATTGTTTCCATCTTCCTTATCTAAATTCAGAAATTGTTTATGACATATTTCCAATTCTCCCTTTAACTATTATTCTTCATTCCCCCTCCATCCTCCATCCTCCATCCCCTCTGCACCTTCTTTCCTCTGCTCCCCCCAGCCTGCCCACCAGGAGCTGCCTTCATCAGCTCCTCTTTGACTGAACAATCCCCCATATTATTCCGTATGTACACAACATCTATTAATTTGCACGTCTGCCCATGGATGCATCCTCTGTCTCTCACCCTGAGGTTTCTCCTGCTTTTTCCCTGTTCAGGGTTTTCTTAAGGCCGATGTGAGTTGAATACAGATAAAAAGAAAAGTTTAGGCATATGATAAGAGGATCAGTGCAGGCGACAAAACCCTCACCATAAGCTGCCATGATGATCACGATTATATGTGAATGTCAGTGAAAGTGAATTGGCCAAGGTGTGGGGTAGACTTCAAACTCAGCTGCCGAACAGGAAAGAGAGGGAGATGAAGAGTGTTAATACAACACGGATCAAAAAGGAGGCAGGTGCAGGTAACAAATGAGACAGTCTCCACTCATGCTGTAGTGGTGACAGCTGTGGAGCACATGATCATCAGGTGCTGTAAAAAGACAGATAGCTATACTGTAAATGCTTAAAGGGATAGTTCACCAAAAATTCAAATTTCACTCATTATCTACTCACCCTCATGTCAATTTCTCATGTCGGGGCTTCAATACAAGAGGGACATTACAGATGAGCTGTGTGGAGGTATTTGGATGTTTTTTGGTGTGTCTTTTTGGACGAAGAAAGTTGGTATCCATTGACAACCATTATATGGACAAATACTGCTGCGCGGACCCCGCCGTAACTCAGAGAAGGAACGGAGGACTCTGAAAATTCTCACAGCTCTTAGTTGACATGAGGGTGAGTAGATAATGAGTGAAATTTGAATTTTGAGTGAACTATCCCTTTAAGAAACCGGTGTTATGAAAGGCATGTGGAGCGCTGTCACACAACAGAGGCCAGACCAACACGGCAAAGAAAAGCAGACTCTCCTGTAATCCATCTGAAACTTTCATATTCACCAGGATTGTCAGAAGATTTCAGCAACATGTGCTCTAACTGTTCTGTGGTCTTGATCTGGTTTGCGCTGGTTCAAACCATCGCAGCTGTCTTGTCAACACACACACACAAACACACACTGCACTAATGAGTCGTCTGGTTTATGTTCTCAGCGAGAAATCTGGGAAGAGAAGGTGACCTAACACTAAGACTGAAAAAACATCGGTTTATTAGTTGCATGCGGTGTGTGCTCGGTCAAACTGAGCTGCACAGGGAGAATGTCCTCATCAGATTAACACAAGGGGGCAGCAGAGTCTTGTCAAGCCCAGTAGAAACACTTGAGGTTAAGCCCTATACACTGCACTCCTGTCATGTTAAATGACATGTCATTAACAGCAGCTATTTGCTTTCACAGACTGTCAGATGAAGAGCAGCTTGACAGGTAAATGTCCTCCTACCCATCACAGCTCAGAGCTGCCTTCATGTTCTCTCAGAATGGGAACAAATTGGTGTCAGGGGAGTGTGGAGGTGTGTTATAATTTCATGTGTTATTATCATTAATTATGCTTGTTTATGGAACCATGTGTGATTCACAGTAAGTGAATTAGACTCTACGTCTGTTGGACATTTGTTCCTCTTCATTTTGAGGCACAGTGCTGCTCTGTGACTCTCATTCCTAAAAAAAAAAGAGAGAGTGAGAGAGACAGGAGCCAAAATAAGAAGACACTCCAGCTTAATTATCATCTTCCAGCCAAAAAGCACTTGAAAATCCAACAAAGCATAGTCACAATGTCTGCTTGTTAATTAGTTTTGAGGTTACAAAGCTACAATTTAAAGGAGAACAAAAGACAATACTTTTTCTTTGTTTCCTTTCCAGTGATGAGTGATGAAACCTACCATTAATATTACTAAGCATTAGAATTATATTGGAACCTGCACTTTGGGCTTTGATAAAGAAACAAAAGCAAAGACGAATGGGAAAACACATGCTCAGAACTGTTCATTATAAATAATAAGTTGTTGTATTGCTTTATGAGACTGTGACTGTATGTAATATAATGTAATGTACAGCTTTGCAGTTTGAGGCAAAATGGCCCTGAAGCGTGTTCATTTGTAATTTCGGACAGGGAATCAACTCAATAAACCATTAGAGCCATAAGACCTGCTCTTGCTTGTTTACAGCAGCTAATTAGTGGCAGTGAAATATTCATTAGGGTGTAAAAGAAGTGAAATATTGTTTGCTATTTAGGTTTAGTTGAGACCTAAATGAACAAAGCAAAAAATATCAACCTGTAACAACTAAATTGATTTATTTATTTATTTTTGGAAACAAATCATTGCCTTTCTGAGCGTGGGTGTTATTTAAACTAGAAAACGTGCATGGCAGCAAATAATACCCCCTTTACATGAGCAACATTCATATTCATTTATTTCTGTAATGTATCTTTGGTCACTCTCCACTAATTGGGCAATTGTGCTAATCTCTTAATGTGTCTGTTTGAAGTTGTTTGGCAGGTAGAGTGTGTCTTTAGAGCTGTATTGTTGCACACTGCAGCAAAAACACAATGGGAGTGAAGATGGTGAAATATATACAAAATTACACATAACAGCTGCAAATTAACTTCTTGCGAGTGGGCTGGATCCATCCCAACACTATTGGTCTAGTTGCTCTACTGCCCTGTTTTTTTTTCTGGTTTCCTTGATTTGACCGTTTTTTTCCTCGCATTTTTTCCGACACTCTTTGAAAGCACCATTGCAACTTTTCATAACTCTCAGCGCTGTGTGTTGAAGCCCTGAAGCGAGACTCGCTGTTTCCACGTCCCGGGCCATCTCCGGTGAGGTCATCGTAAAGGTGGGCGGCGGTGGGGCGGGGCCAGCGCAGCTCGGGGTCGTCCAAAGCCTGGATCTGATTTGCATGAGAGGGAGTGAAAGTTTAGAGAGAAGGAGAGAGGAGAGGAAGAAAAAAAAGAAAGAAAAAAACAGCTGAGTTTGGGCTTTGGTCTGGACACAGTGAGCTGCATTGAGCCTGAGAGGGAGCGCAGCCTGCAGGAGCTCCCAGTGAGAGGGGACTGTCCCGAGCTGAGCTGAGCTGAGCTGAGCTGAGAGAAGTAAGTTGTTACCACAGCTATAGAGCTTTAGTGTTGTGTTGTTGCTGCTGAGACTTCCAGTGGGAAGGAGCAAGGAGCTAATGATGTTTTTAATGTGCTGTGATGTTGCTGCAGTGGTTTCATGGTCTTCAGCTTTGGCCTTTATTGGCTCCATAACAGTTTGATTTGCCACATGGTGTCTTTTTGAAATGTGTTGTGTTGCAGTCTTTGTCTTACCAACTTGAATGCATGGCACGAAGAGCTTCATCTACTGGTTCATCATCAGACGATCAGCTGAGAAAAAAACACAAAAGATTTGACTGGTTTTCATCTGTTTTATAGGCTATAGTTGCAATACTAATACTTTAAATTAATTTAGCTTTTGAAGGATTGGTCAGACACTTTGTCACTATGTATGTACGTATTCAAGTAGTATCTTCAACAATTCAAATAGTTTCCAACCATTTCATACTCTTCATGTATTGTTTCATCTCTTCAAGATTGGTTCAGCAATTTCTTCACTTAATTCAGCATTGTTTCAACAATTTATTCAGCTCATTCAGCTTTCAGCATTCACACGTATTTCCTTCAGGAAATGCATTCTCTAGTTTACTTATCACTTACTTACTTTGGCCTTTTTGACTTTAAGCCTCAGTACTCTCAGGCAATTTCTGATGTAACATCAAATAGATCTGACACATTAACTGATAATGATAAAGTTAAATCATCAGAAGGCATTTTTATTGCAAATATGTTGCAGCTTTCTCCTCATATGAATGAGGCCCTTCTGTTTTTCTTTTATTGGGTGGAATGATTTTAAAAGGTGTTGGTGGTGTGGAAGGCCGGGGTGCCATGGTACAGAGGAAACGTCAGCTCTTTGGTGCTTTTAAAACTGAACCTTGTCTCTGTGTCGGTGTGCAGAAGAGCTGCCGGTGGAGCGCTTCAGAAAAAAGGGCAGGAGGAGAAGCAGTTGACATTCTTACAAACTGACATTTTGACCTTTTCAGCCAGTGCAGATCCCCCCTCCGGCAGCAGGTGGGACATGTCTGACTTACACGAAGGTGAAAAGCATACAGGGCCGCAAAGAAGACCTTCCAACCTTTCTGAAAACACAGCAGTGCTGACATTAAGATAATGCAGTTCTTAAAGAGCCATTCATTTCTGTTTCTGAGGGCGAAAGGCAGCAGATGTTTCGGGTTTCATGTGTTTCTGGATCAGTGAAGTTCTTGACATTTTGTGAGGGGGTTGAAGGGAAGAGGGGCCAGATTCGAACATCCTGGATATGCTGTTGTGATGGATCACACTTCTCTATAAGTGACTCCAAGTCCTCATCCTCGGCCAGCCCGTTTGTTTTCTAAGCTTGAAATTAGAAACATCTCTCACTTCTTTATGCATTTGCCTCAGCTGAACCTTGGATTTGTTCATGTTTGCTGTGCTAAGGTTGTTTTTTTGTTTTTTTTTCCAAATGATAACTGTTTGGGCTCGACACACACTGAACTCAGAGCCAGAGGCGGAGGGGCTTCATTCCGTCTGTTCATTGTGTAATGTGTGTGTTGTTTCGAGCTTGTGTAACCCACTGCCACGTTACAATGAGAGGAAAGTAGAAGGATGATCTGCCAGATGTTTTTCACACAAAAGCAGAGAATTTTGTAGCGTTTAACATTTGATTGGTTTGTGGAAACGCAGCTGTAGACGAGTCACTGGGGCATTTTAGTTGTGTGCACAGACACATAAACTCTTGGTTATATCGGTCCTTGAATGTGGATTGTGATTTATCCTTTCTGTTTAAAGGTAGGAGCCGTGCTCCAGCCATATATCATTACCTCTCTGTGGGAGCTGCAGGTGCCTGTCTCAACCTCCAGTCCAGCTCTTCTTGGATTCCTCATAAATGATCACTTCTCAATGCACAGTGACTGGAATCACTCTGCCACTGCTTCACATAAGCTAATGCTGCTTTATATCATCTATTGAGTGATAACTGTATCCAAAGCAAATGGAAACAATTTAAAAACTATTACTGGTGTTGAGTAATGTGTTTTACATTTGATTACAGTATGCAATTTGTTTAAACAGTATAAAACATATATATATATATATATATATATATATAATGCATAAGTTCAATCATATAAGACACCACAAACATAGCAAGAAGATAAACAATGGTGGATTGTAAATTTAAAGGGATAGTTAAACATTTTGGCAAATTGACCTATTGCCATAATCCCTATAGTCTGCAAGCTGTTGTTAGATCGGCTGGGCAGAGGTTTGTCCACGAGAGCGTTTTGGAGTTGTTGGATTGTGTATTTGATGAGTTTGATGAAGGAAGGTGAAAGTACCGTTGCGTTAGCTAAGCAGCTCACGTCTCTGCACCGCTGATCTAAAAACAGCTTGCACCGACAATTAAAGGAGAATTCCGGTCATTTTTGACCCCTAAATCGTTGTCCTGATGGTCACCCAGTGTTGGGGGGAGCAAAAAAACGTGACTAAAATTGATGCAGGCAAACCGGAGTTACACCATGGCTAGACGGCGCTAGGGATAGCCACAACGCTAACCTATGGGGGCAATTTTTTCAACCACAACAAACACTCAAAAAACAATCAAATATCTATGGTACATGACTCAAATCCTTATGACACACCACATAACTCATATAGTGAACAGTAGTATAAACTTTGTGTTTTTGCATGTAGTCATCACCTCAGATAGCCGAACTCTGAAATATCCTGGAAAGACATTACTATCTGATCACAGAGCGCCTGCTCTCTCCGCCACAGAAACAAACACGTTTTCCTTGTTGTGATGATTTCTTTACAAAAATAAACGGTCGAGCAGTGGTAATGTCCAAAATATCTCCGACCATTTCACCTAATGAACCTACTCCCATAGGGATTATGGCAATAGGTGAATTTGCCAAAATGTTGAACTATCCCTTTAAAGCTGCTATTACTGACTAACTCTGTTGGACACATGGGGGCAGTGAAGGAAGCTTTGCATGTTAGCATATTGACGCCCACATGTTAACTAACATTATTGCACTGGTCCACAGTGATGGGAATAACAGCGTTAAAATAAATTGCATTACTAACAGAGCTACTTTACAGCTATATATTTCTCTATATAGCAACCTGCTCACTCTACATTAGCCCTACATAACTTCTCACATCTTGCAGACATGGACCAACAGTTTCAAACATGTGGAAAAAGTAATCAGTATTCTCCCCTCTGGAGGTGTGATGGCTGTAGGCACTAAAACAACACCTGGCGTCAGGAGGAACAGTTCCACACCCCGTCACTTAGCTTCATGCCAAAAAGGAAACGTGACTTCATCCAGTAACCGTATCGGCAAAATACTAGCCGGACACGTTTTGAGTCACCAGAGCCACAGTCGTATTCTGAGCCAGAGGAACCGACGACCTTGTTCCTCTCGGTATGAAACAGATTGGTGGGTTTTCTCCTGTGGCCATGGTACAGGTGGAGCAGCAGGTGGAGACTGCAGGAAGGAGATGATGGTTTTAAAGCCATTTTAAAAACACAGCTAAAAAAAATAGTAGACTGCAGAAGTGGCTTTTGGTGGTAGCTCCACTTCTGTTCCATCACAGCTTTTTCCTGAAGCAATTCTTTTTTTTCTTCTTCTTCATCATCCCTCAGACGTTTCAATAATGACACATCAACTGTCATGTGCGGGGAAGATGCACTTTCTGGCTAATTAACAGACCGTAACTGGAGAACAAGCAGGAAAACCATTGATACACTGAATATAATTTTTCTCAGCAGGTATGTGATGCTGTTAGTGGATGGATATGCTAATTAGGGCACAGGATGCATTGCTGGTTCACATTTTAGAGACCTAACTCAGAAACAATGAGCTAATTCCACAATTCAGTACCACAAAGTTTAGTTTTTGGAGAAGTTCTATAATATATGATGAAAAAAACTCCCCCACTTGCAGTAACTATTTCATATGGATGTGCTGCTGTAAGTTTATGGTCTCAGTTCCAGCTGCTTGTGTTTCTGTTGTTTACATCAAGTGTTCATATCTGCTAGTTTACTTTATCAGTGACTGATGGTATCTCTCAGTCTCTCCCTCCCCTGCTCTTTGATCACTGTGTTTGGTCCTTCCTCTGCTTCCTTCAGTGATAATGTCACATGTTATTAAAGTAGTTGATTTGGTACTGGGGGCTCAGTGCAGGACAGCATGGCTAACACTGGCACCTACAGTATCCATCCATATTGGTTAGTTGACTGTCTTTTACCCACCAAGGAACACTGGATCCTACATTTCCCATCATGTGAAAATGTATTTTGTTAGATCTTCTTTGCCCAGTCCTGGATACCAAGTCCCCATTTTCTAACACAGGCTTTCTGTTACAAATACTGTAAGTGGTATCCAAGCCAAAGTTTGAGGAGTTATTTTAAAATGGCCAAAACAGTTTTCCCTCCAGCCTTGTTCTTCAGTCTGATTCTTATCTAATAAACAGAAACCACCATTGTCAACAAACATCTGAGACATGGCTGCCAAGGAATTTTAATGACCGCTCTTCTTCTTTTTTTTTTATCTTTTCCAACAGCGCCAACCAAAATGCCGACCGCCCACCACCTGCCCCGCTGCACCGTCGCCCTGTTAGTGCTGTTAAAGCTGACCCTAGCCCAGTATGAGCACCTGGGTTACCCGCCTGGTTACCCAGACCCGGAGCAGGAGCAGTACACGGCCCCGCAGCTGGCGCCGGACACGCCCAGGATCCAGCTGCGCTTGGCGGGAGATAAGAGGAAACACAACGAGGGCCGCGTGGAGGTTTTCTACAACGGTCAATGGGGAACGGTCTGTGACGACGACTTCACCATCCACGCTGCTCAGGTGGTGTGCAGAGAGCTGGGCTACCTGGAGGCCGTCTCCTGGTCTCCATCCTCCAAATATGGAAAAGGAGATGGTGGGTGAAGTAAAGCAGTGTTACCTCTGTGTTGTTCCTCTTGAAACAAGGAAGCAAATTAAGCGGGGACACTACAGGTGAATAGGGTAAAACAGATATCACCAAGAAACTTCCCAAGTTTATCACTTACATTAGACACAATATGCGCTAATTTTCATACATTACCAGAACCGAAATCTGAACAATGGATAAAGCCACTTTCAAAATGATTGTTCTATTTTGTTGACATATTAGAGTCAGAAGTTTTTACAGAGGGGATTTTGGATATCTCTTTTTAACACTCTGTAAATGAGAAAATACTGCCACCAGCCTTAAAAAAGATCAAATTTTGCCATGTTTTTAGGAATAAAATGTTGTATAAATCAGGCTTTGAACGATATATCAACAATGCCCTCTGTCAAAACCACAGGAATACAACTGGAAGTGCTGCTGAAGTGGAGATTTCGGGCTCAGAGTCTGAGGAAAAACTCATTTTGAGAAAACAGACTTTAAAGACTTGTACTGTAAAATTCCATAGATTGTTAATGTAAACCATACTTTTACAATTGGATGTGGATATGGAGGGAATGACAATGTTTGGAACTTACATAATTGTTCAGGAGAGAGAGAGCTTTACAATGATACCTGACATGACATGGGTCAGACAACAGGCACAGCTCAGTCTGTCACAGTAGCTGCTAACTTGAAGTAAAAAATAACCACCTTAATGTGGATTTTCTACCATTTCTTTTGACTTTTCTGAAAGAAGACATGTTAAGGAAGAAAAATAAAATAATAAAATAAAATAAAAAATCGCAAAATTGATCAGTGCATGAAAAAACTGTGTTTTTGGCTGTAGTGTCTCGCCTTAATTCAAGAAACATTAACTCAGTCTCAAACCAAACAGCATCATTTTCCTCAGAATAAAATCATGTATTATGTCAGATTATTTTCCGCCAATACTGGCAGACTTATCCCTGATGTAACCTGCGTGTATAATTTTTCAATTTATGACATAATATGTAATATCAATTGGGAAAATCATTCATGGTAGATATTCCAGTGATGGAGGGAGCAGCCTCGCCTTCAGAAGAAATTTATTTTTCCTTTGTTTCACCTACTTAAGGGGAAAATGTCTCCCCATGGAAGCACTGATGAATCTCTCCTTTGTCCCATCAGGGCCCATCTGGTTCGACAATCTCCACTGCACCGGCAAAGAAAAAACCTTGGCCCTTTGTCCGTCCAATGGGATCGGTGTCTCAGACTGCAAACACTCTGAAGACGTGGGCGTGGTGTGCAGCGACAAGAGGATACCTGGGTTTAAGTTTGTCAACACCCTGCCCAACCATATAGAGGTAAACCTGTGTTTCCTGAAGTCTCACACACACCGACCTGAAAGCTTTGTACATTGTTGTTTTTCATGTCCTCTTTTTTATGATCCATCCTAAGGACATTTGTCTCTTTCACCTTGCAGCTGGTGACAGCTGAGCTTTAGGATCTGCTTTGCTTTTAGTTATTCTGTACAAACAGAGAACTTAAGTCTCAAAGGCTCTGTCCAGTGTCCACACAAGGGGATGTGTAACAAAGTTGTTTTCATCTGTCTGTTAACATAATGGGTTAGTACATGCTTGTTGCTATATGTCATTGAAATATTTCCAGGCAGGACTTCTCAGGCTCACTGTTAACGCAGTATTTGTCATCTGGTTTCCACCAAGGCCAAACAATCCTACACGTGTCTGTGAGCTACATATGATCATCTGGATCAGTACCAAATCAACATACAAAGAAATTGATGAAAGTGTTGAAGAATCTCAAAATGTTTAAGAAATTAAAAAAAAAAAATCCTGGATATGATCCTTTAACTGGATCTACATGAAGATGTAATAGGTTTTCCCTTCATCCATACCCACTCTCTTCACTCCCTGTGGTGCAGAGTGACTCAGCACTTTTTGTGTGTAGTCCTTCAGGTGACCAAACAAGCAAACAGTGGTTAGAAGATGACCTCCATGGTGGAGGTAATTGTAAGAGGAAGAGTGAGACTGACAAACCTCTTTTCTGAAATTCTACTCTGAATTCCATCCATCCATCCATCCATCCGTCCATCCATCCATCCATCCATCCATCCATCCGTCCATCCATCCATCCATCCATCCATCCATCCGTCCATCCGTCCGTCCATCCGTCCATCCATCCGTCCGTCCGTCCGTCCGTCCATCCATCCATCCATCCATTCATACATCCCGCCGTCCGTCCGTCCATCCATCCATCCATCCATCCGTCCGTCCGTCCGTCCATCCATTCATCAAATAAAGCAGCAGAGGCTGAGATATCCCGACTTTAAGACCCTGGCTCCAAAACTGGAGAGCTGCATTACCCATGTTGCAACTTGATAGTTTTGGACCTTCTTGCATGCAATTCCTACGCCAGTTTCAACACTTTCTAAAAACCTTTATCAGCTGGAAGTTCTGGCTGAGATAACCATGATGGCATCACTGGAGTTTTACTATCAGAGTGACAGACAGCATCCTCTTCACAGCCTTAGCAGTGCTCACCATATCCCTTTAAGTAATAAATCTGTGTGGATGGAAACAGCTCCGTGCACCTAAAGTCAATAACCCATCCCGACTGTGTTTCACTAATGCTCCGTTCTAGATAGCCTGCAGTGAAAGTGTGTCAGCGAAAGTGAAGTTAATGGTAATTATTAGGTGTTGCACTCATAACTGTCAGAGCTGTCTGGAGCGGACGGACCTTTAAGAGCCACCAAAAGCAGAGTGTTATCTTTCTGCTCACTGAGCAGGCCTCATGAATCCACATTCCAACGTTATGAGCAAACTGCACAGCAGAGCTAACTGTGTGCCTCTGCCTGTGTGACCCACTCCTCTGCTTCTTGGGAGAGTTTAAAAACTAATATTGCCTTATTTTTTCTTTTCAAAATGCCCTCAAAACATGTGCGGACAGCTCAATAGAGCTTTTCTCTGCTTTTCCAAAAGCTGCTGGTATGATTTAGGGATTGTTATGCTTCGCCCTGTCCCAGAGCTTGTCAGACGTATACTACCTCTGGCTGCAGAGGTATCATATCTGGTGGAAATATGAAAACAATGCCACAGTAGATACAGTGGATTTCCATTGACATGTGTCACACCTCTTTATCTATGGCATACTATATGCTGGTGTCCAGCCAGTACTGCTGTGTGAATAACAGCAGTTGTTTTGTTAAGATAAGCAGCTGGTATTAACTGCAACAAGATGTCAAAATGAAACCTCAAACATGCAAGAACAATGCTGGAAACAGAAGTTATCCATGATTCATATCTCCATGTGAGGAAGGTTACACTCCATTTCAGCTGCTACTTTTCTTCTCCTTGAGTAATGATTCCATTGCACCTATAGTACATTTTTATTAATTTAATAATTTACTTTCTACCTAAGCCAAGTGTAGAATCTTTTTTTGTGACTTTATTTTAAACTTTTCTCATTTTAATTTATTTTATAAAGCTTCTTTTATTCCTAAACTTGAACCATGCATTACACTAGGTGAATGGAAACCCATGTGCTGTGAAAGGTGTCACTTCAGTCTCCGTCCTCTGAGCATCACTTTCAGACACAGCTGGCACATGTTTTCAGTTAGACCGTGTCCACACGTAAAAGAAAATGGCCAAAACCGGATACTGTGAGAGCAGGGTAGCATGTTGCTACAAGCAGGACTGTGGAGCTCATTCATTCTTATCATATGGCAGGTGGTGTGCTTGCTGCATGCATTTTGCACGCACAAGTGTGCATCGCTATGGCGTTGCCTTGGGTTGTGAGTGCGCTTGACACACGTCTATATTGAAAGTCATGGATCTGTGCGCATAAAAGACACTACATCTGAACGGCCCCTAAAGGGGTTTCTCACGCCACTCTTACAACAGAAAGTATGACGGGCAGTCATGGCTGTAGTAAACAAAGCTCAGACCAGAAGTATGCTAATTCAGATTCACTATTCACTATGGAATTGTGCAATGCACAGTGTTTTTGTTTTTACATGCAGACAGATTTTTTGTGTGAATATTTTGGAAACGGAGGAGGGAAAAACTCTGTTTGCAAAACAAGAGTGATAACGCCTTAGAAACCAGCTGGTGAACTTAATGGAGCATTGAGAAGCAGCAGAGACAGATGGTAGGGACCAAAAACTGAGCTAAAAGCAGTGTTTCAACTAAACTCAACTAAACCCCCAGTATGTAACTTATTTGGCTTTTTATTAGGAAAAATCAAGTATTGCTTATGTGTATTTCACGTTCAAGTCGAGTCACACCCGCATACAAATGAAAGCTTTCTCGTACCTTAGAATGAGTTGTTCCAAGTCGTTACAAATGTGGGCGACGCACCGAACCGAGGCGGCCATGTTGCATCGCCATTTTTTACGTTCAGTGGCAGCGTGACCGTAGGTAACCATGGAAACTCACCAGAGCTGTCGGCTCGGGGAGAAAGTTTTCCAGGTAGCGCCTGTTAAAACTGTCACCACTGTGTAGTGTGAGGAAGGACAGAGGCACTGGTGTTGCATTCAGGTGCAGTCAGGCAGACGGCCGTCGGCAAACCAACCGGATGTCATTTTACTCGACGAGAGAAAGACGGTAAAACGTGGGTCAGGTAAACAATACGACATCACCATGACAACATATTGTCACGCCTGTATTGTTTTGCCTCGTGCTGGCGGACCACTTGTTTACATAGACGCTTGTTTATCCTGTTACATGCAGCATCTGTTGTCTGTCTGACGTCTGCCCGATTTCACGTGAATGCAACATCAAGAATACGTTCAGATCATAGACTGTAAAAAGAATGGACGTAGCACCGTGACGTCACCCATTGGTTTGGGGGAGTCTGTTTTGTGCCGCTACTACGGGGGTTTGAACTGCGCCATGTTGGATTTTACTTGCCATATTTGGAGAGGTGCGGCGGTTGGCCGGCCGAGAACCCGCCCTCTGGCCTCGAAGCAGCGGTCTCCGGACCTGTCACTCAACATTTCCGCGCCCTAATTGGCCAGAATTTTAAACCTAATAATAGTAAAACTTCTTTATGGCCCTTTTCCACTAGCACGACTCGGCTCAAATGTATTATTTTTTATTGATTTTTTTTTTGGGGGGGGGGCTTTTCGAGCGCAATGTCTGACACGAGAATCAAACACGGTAATTAAAAAACAAAACAGAAACAGCGACCACTGATCTGTACGGATATATTTGTTATTCTTACACAAGTTAACTGACTGCTGCGAGACGACGCAGCCATGGCGGCTGTGATATGACGACTCCGCCCACACTGAGGAGGTAGTATGAAGAAACAGCTGTGATTGAAAAGGACCCAAACCGAGTCGAGCCAGGCCGAGAAGAGCTGTAACTGTGTAGTGGTAAAAGGGTGCCAAGTAATAGTAACTGGTAGATTATTGTGTGTCCCAATACTGAAGCAGTGGAGGCAATTATTTAGTCGTGGCCGCCACGAAAAGAAAAACGTAGCTGAAACCCTGTAAAAGGGAGCAAATGTTGGATCAGAATTAATCATAGCTACAGAATCATGACTGTAAGTGAATGGTAATTCTGCTCCACAGTGCTTTTGGAGAGCAGTGCTGGATAGTGAGATTATTCCAAAGTCTGACCATCTTTTTTTTATTTCACACACTCTTCTTTGTGAAAACAACGATGCAGCTCTACTGCTGACTCCTTGTTGGAGATCTGGGTTTGTTGTTTGTAGCAGCTAACGTAGCCTCCAACCTCTGGCTTCAATCAGAGACTAGGAGCGGACTGCAGAGGTCTGGTAAACTCACTTCCTGTCTCTACAACCCCCAGATTTTCTTTTCATTCTCACAGTAGTCCACTTCCAGAAAGTTTCCTGACAAATGCAGTGGCGGTCCCCAAACCCAAGTAAACAGACCTTGATGTGTACGATTTTAGTGGAGTTTCCCTTTAAAGCTGTGACTTCCTGCTCAGAGCTTTGGAGAGACAAAAAGGGGTAAAGATTGTGATTCTCGGGAGAGCATGTCTGCAGAGGTCTAGACGTCTGGAGTCAAGCTGGGATGGCAGCTGAAAAAAAGAAGAAAAAAAAGAAAAAATCAGACTCAGCTTTTCCATTCACTTCCATACGGCACGTGATCTCCGTGCATGTAAAACACAGCCAACCGGTCGGTCGCTGCCGCCACACACAGCCAGTGTGTCTCTATCATCTGGAAGTGGTAATCTGGTGACTCACTCTGGCACATTCTGGGGTGTAATGGCCGCCATGACGACAAGTCGCCGGGGGTTTTGTGGTCTGGGATGATTAGTACGTAGGTTTTTTGGAGTGCTGAGGAGCACCGCTGCTTTCTCAGGTGATGGCTAGCCTCAGCACATTCACCCACAAAGGAAATACCCAGAGAGTGAGCTAAGAGCTGGGCTGTGAAACGTGAAGCCTTTGCATGGACGTGTCGCTGACCTTTGGCCTTTGCGTGTGCTCAGGCTCCCCCTCTGTCTTCTCACATTGTTGAAATAAAAGACGAGGTGTTGCATTTTGAGCCTTTTTTTTCTAACCAGCTTGGAACTTGGAAGAAAACAATCATCTTCTTCTATGAATCTGTTCTCATGTGGCCGGGGGGAAGTTTCATGGGTTTGCACGGATTCCAGTGGCTCCATATTTAGAACAGTGTCTCAGTCAGCTGGACAGTAAACAATGCAGGTTGACACCCAGTGTTCGCTGGAATATTTAGCGCGGCATCTCTCCAGCGTTTATTTATACACTCCTCCCCCTGCCGTGGCTTGAGGAAGTCTGCTGCCTTGCCTCGCCTCGGCATTTCAGTTTGTGCTGCAGAGTTTTTTTGAGGTCTGACCTGCGAACACACGCAAATGCATCGCATTCCATTGCAAACCGACTTCAACAGTAAGAAATTCTGGGGTTTTAAGAAATGTGATGTTTGGCAGTGACCATTTCCAGAGCGGTCCAACAGGCCTCATTTATTAAATTAGGTGAACAGTGATGCAGTCAGAGTTCTCAGCCTGATTTTTCGTAAGTAGGCACTGAGGAACTTCTGAGGAGAAGCCTGTGAAGGAGGAATATTCTGAGCCATTTAGGGAAATAGCTGTTCAAATGGACACTGGCTACATGTCTTTGAACAGCGTAGGAACCTAGGGAAGATGGGATTTGGACTGAGAATAGTAAAGGCTAGAGCCAATTCTGGTGCAAATATCCTTATTTATAAGTCAGTGGGTAGAAATGGGTGATAATACTTTGTAAAGACATGTTTAACTATAAAGAACCATTGTGGAACATGTACAAGTCACTTTCTGGGGCAAATTTTCAACAAAAATAACAGATATCACCTGGTTCCAGCCTCTCAGTTGTGATGATGCAGTTACACAATTGGTCAGCAAGTGTAAGTGTTGGAGGTTCCCTACTGGCTGTTGGTCTTTCAAAACAGGAAAGGAGGACAGATACTGGACTTAATGAGGAACTATGTACCTTAATTAAACAGCTTCAGAGCAATAGTGATGGTTAAATAAATGACTTGTTACTTGTTCCAGGGAGAATGGAGGCTCTCTGCCTTCCACCTAGCGTCTCTTGGCTGAAAACCAACCTTGTAAGATCAGAGCCTCCGACCCGGTGTCCCAGCTCTCGTCTCGGTGCCACAGCAACACAAATGCGCCCCATAACCTGTAATCCCGTAATCTGTAATCTCTTGTTTTTGACAGATAAGACTACACAAATATACACATTGTAACACGTATATGATATATAACATTATCAACCACTCCATTGATTGCTTTCTTACTGGCTTTGTTGAAAACAAATGCACATGGCCAGGAGGAGGGTTAGCAACACAGAGGAAAAGCGACCAGACTTACATAGTTCCCCTTTAAAGTGATTGTAATGGTCAGTCTTCAGAGCCCATCCTCCCTAAACACACAACACTAACGGTGCGCTGGGCCTCATGTTGCACTGGGGGCCTCATTTTATGTGAAAATCTATGTGCAATTATGGTGCAGCACAGTCTCCCTGACTTTAGTAGTGTGCAAGATTGAGGGAGGAGAGAAAGGAGGTTATCTACCACACACACACACACACTGCTGCAGTAATCTGATCAATCACTGCTCAGAGCTGGGTACCAGTGCAGGTAAAGAGATGGCAACAAAAGTCCACTTTTTAAAAGGCACATGCTTGTTTACCTCATTGACCTGCTTGGAGATGTTTGACATCAGGCCCTGTAGGGACAGGCTGATGTCCTGCACCGACAGAGGTCTCTACTGCTATTTGTTTTCACTTTTTCTTTGTTAAATGATAACTTTATTTGACAGAATTTTGGTCAGGGCCTCTTGTCAGGTTTTTTCAGATGTCACTCACTGGCCAATCTGGATCTTGGATCTTGATATAAAAAAGTCAGACATATAAATGGTGTGGAGATTTAAGACTTTGTACCATTTGACAGATGTGTGTTGGACTGTTTGGACTTTGTGGTGGTTGGAGCCCTGAGAGCCACTCTAGTCATTTAATACATTGAAGGTGACACTGTCTAACTAAAATGAACAGCAATCAAAACTATGGCAGTAGGACAGTGCTCCTGGGGCGATGGATGATGGTAATGTTGGAGAATCACATTTCAGTCCTGCTTTCTTTCATCCATCCGCTTAGGAGTAAAACCAAGGCAAAGTGCTGTATATGTAGCTAACACCAAGCCAAAGTGCAGTATCTGCACCAAAACCAAGGCAAAAGTGCAGTATCTGCCATAAAACGGTCAAAATTGGTCAGAAAGACAAACTACAAAATACATTTAATTCAGTCCACCTTTATCTAATCAATTATATATTTGGCAGTTATTCTATTGATGCTTAAACCTGACAATGAAAAACACAAAAAGCTGTTTTTCTCAGTTTGGCATTTTTACAGATGCTGCACTTTGCCTTTGTAGGGCAGCAGGGCCAGTGCATCAGTACCACAGATATTAAGTTAACTCATTTGTAATAATGACTTACTTGTGAGGTTAACACAAAACTATTTGAATAAATAGAGACCAGAGCAAAGCCTCCTCTTGGTCCTCAAAGTAAGAAATGTGCTCGTTTTTCACAGATCGTTGTGATTGTGAATAATCTGGAAGTAATCTTGGAAGATGATCTTGATAACAGACGCCTGGAGGCCATTTCCCTTGCTGCCTTGCTCAGTTCACCTATGTTAATTTGCTGTCCTGTCCTGTCCTGACAAATCTGCTGTGGTGGGCTGTGTTTGAACCGGCAGAGATGAAATCTGACTGCAGCGATTAACAGAAGCAAATATCTTTCTTTATTCCTGTTCCTCCACTGCCTTCTTTTTCCTCTCTATTCTCTTTATCCACTGCTCTCTCTCTCTGTCTCTCTCTCTCTCTCTCTCTCTCTCTCTCTCTCTCTCTCTCTCTCACACACACACACACACACACACACACACACACACACACACACACACACACACACACACACTGACACACACACAAGTAATAGTATTACAAGCAGCCATGAAGTCCCCACAAGCAGAGTTTACAGCTCCCATTTTCCTCTCTGAAGTCATTTTTTCCCTCTGCGGCCTTAAGGTCAAATCTTCCACTTTCCTCGGTGTAAACCTCCAATCATGTCGCGGTAGGGTGCCATAAATCACCGTGTCAGCCCTCCAGCACGTTCGCACTGTGAACTTGGAATGGTACACGGCCGTCCCTTGTGTCAC
Source organism: Trachurus trachurus (assembly GCF_905171665.1). NCBI lineage: Eukaryota > Metazoa > Chordata > Actinopteri > Carangiformes > Carangidae > Trachurus > Trachurus trachurus. The sequence continues at coordinate 33,431,169 of NC_139895.1, forward strand.
GATCTTAAAATGGTTTTAACTGTTTAATTATTTTTCACACATACTAGTTGGAAGATGTTTCTGCGGCGACGTAAAAGTCTGCACCCGGAGGCATCACATTCCCACACAGAAGGCGGATGTTTAGCCTCTGGAGATTCTAAAATTAAGTCCTCATCTGACACCAGAGTGAACACAGGGCAGAGTTTGCTTTTGGTTCGTTAATATGAATTTCAAGATCTAAGCTTCTTTCAGACAGAGAGGTAATCCCTTTGATTAATCATGGTAAAGTTCTAATAGAAATTCTTAAAGGTCATTTTTTTAAACTCTTTTCCTGTGTTTGATTTGAAGTTTTGGTCCATTGACATACTTGTGGTTTTAAGTACCAACATCATCTCAGTGTAGTTTTACAACTCTTCTCTCAGTCTTCTCTCTGAAACTCTAGCAACAGCATGTTGGTGAGCCAATCAGATCACAGGAGGCTCTGAGCCTCTCTTCTGATTGGCTGACTGTAGTAAGCGATTATATAAAATGAAGCAGGTGTCAGGTAAAACTTAAAGGGATAGTTCAACATTTTGGCAAATTGGCCAATTGCCATAATCCCTTGTAGCAGTAGGTTCGTTACCTTTAATTGTCGGTGCAAGCTATTTTTAGAACGGCGGAGCAGAGCCGTGAGCTGCTCAGAGCTACGCTACGGAGGCTAATGGGATTTCTTGGTTTCCCTCATCAAACTCATCAAATACACAACCCAACAACTCCAAAACGCTCTGGTGGACAAGTTGTGACCTGCACATTCACCACGCTATTAGATAATAACAGAACGTTACAAGACAGAGTTGTTTTAGAGGTAAATTCATGTAAAACCGCTGATGCACGTTGCATTCAGGGACAGTTTTTCAGCAAGCAGACTCTGTATTTACCTCTAAAACGGATCTGTTTCGTAACGTTCTGTTATTATCTCATAGCGTGGTGAATGTGCAGGTCACAACTTGTCCACGAAGGCGTTTTGGAGTTGTTGGATTGTGTATTTCATGAGTTTGATGAGGGAAACCAAGAAATTCCATTAGCCTCCGTAGCGTAGCTCTGAGCAGCTCGCCGCTCTGCTCCACCGTTCTAAAAATAGCTTGCACCGACAATTAAAGGTAACGAACTGCTATGACTATAGGGATTATGGCAATGAGCCAGTTTGCCAAAATGTTGAACTATCCCTTTAATCCTGCAAGGCTGAATGGTGGGTCCAGGTGGGCGGGGCTCAGGGCCTGGCCAAGAGATGGCTTGCTGCTTTGTTGTGACATCATAAAGTTACAGAAGTCCTGACCGGCTGGTCTGAAACATCAGTCTCTGAATACAGGCCGTGTGTATTTCTCTGTGTACACAGCCTTTGATTTCGTTCACAGTATCAACATAAAACCTTTAGAATCAAAAACACATGGACACATCTACCCTATGCAACAATGGATCTTTAATTTGTCTGGCCTGTTTCACCACATGTTCATATTTTGTCACAATCTGTAACATGTAGCCTATGTAACATCTGTTACTGTCCTGAAGTGGAGCCTCAATTATATTTTAAATCATACTACAAACTAAGCCCTGGATCCTGACTGAGCTGTTTTGTCACAGTAACATTTCAAAGTGCTATGAAGGATATTGGTTGTATCTGTGACTGACATATCCTAACAACTGTGAAATTTGAGTACAAATATTCACGCTCCGTTCAGGAAGAATTTTGTGACTTAACATAACTTTAGTGATCCCCTGCCTCCTCATTTGATGCCGCCTACAGGTCAAACTTTAAATTTCTCCAATAATTTAGTTCATAACCACATATCTGCAAAGCTAATGAAATCCCCATCATGCTCGACCATACTTGACATTTTTGTCTTTTTTCTTTTTAGCAAAAAGGTTTTGTTAACTTTTGGGTGGACTGCAGTAGAATTTGGTGTGGATGTCCGTGTGTTGCCTGGAGGATAAATCATAATGACTCTGGTGATCTTCTGACATTTCATCAACTGATTCCTGCAGCTCAAATATTTTACATATTTCTCTCACACTGGCACCAAACTTTGTGGAGACATTACTATTTCCCAGACTCTTCATACTGCGCCATCATCAGGTGGAAAGTTATTTCAGTTTGTCCAGTACTTTGGTTTATGACCAAGCACCTGCAAAAACCCATAGGATTTGGAAACTTGGAACATGCTAATACTTTGTTTTTGTTATTTTTACTGTAGTTCCTTAGTCTTGCTATGTTTTAATTTTTTTTTTTACTTATTTGTTACTTGATTGTAAAGCACTAACAGAGTCTTATGCACATGATCTCTAAGGATCACAGTAAATGTTAAGATTATGGAACATATCACTGGCTTTAACTACAAAGGTGACTGAGAATCCTTTTTTAAACACATGATTTGATTCAGTTAAAAATAGGTAATCTATATGTGTTTGCACTGTGGCTGTACAGCAATTGTCCAAACTGCTCTTTATGCTGAACCACAGGCATTTTAGCAAACAGTACACAAGTCCATGCATTAGTAACAGCCATGTCTGCTCAGGTTTGTTTTTTGTTGTTGTTAGTTTGGCCTCTGTCTGATGTTGAAGACCATTGAGATGCAGCACAGGCAGTTCTGAGGAAAAACACAACAGCTGTGTAGCTTCATTTTTGAATTAAGCGGCTGTTGTCTATTTAGTTGGGTTTGTCACACTGTAAACTTTGTCTCCTCAAACATTTATGCTATCAACAGGATAAGAATGCTTTTAATTTGAAACACACAAGGAGAGCAGCCGTGCCACCGCACAGAGCCACGAACGCCGCAGTCGCTCCCAAGTGTGACTTTAATTTCCAATTGCTTCAGCTTTTGACTTCATATAAAAGCAGTTCACTTGCATCCAATCATTGTCTTCGTGAGTGGTACTTCAGCTCGGGGTTCGTCACAACTTTGTGGCGCATCTGTTTTGGGTTTGTTAACAAAGGCTGGTTTAATCGGAAATGCACACTGCGACACACAACATTCTCTGCATTCTGTAAACACTGCAAAAACAACATCATCCTCAATTTGTGTCGCAGCTGCTGCAATAATCACCGTCTCTCGAGAAAGACGGTATGTTAGATGTGTTCTTCAAGACGGGGACTTGTAAAAAAAAAAGTGCTGAGAACAACAGACGGAGCCGAGAGCGGCTGTGGTGCTCACGAAAATTCTAAGAAAACGGTTTGTAACTAAATACCACACTGTATGTGAACCCAGTTTCTTACTCTGCTGCGGATGTGAGGTGATTTCTGCTGGCTGAGAAGAGAGAGTTGTTGAAGCCCTCTATTGGAACCATATGTTCCTAAGCTGCATGCACTTTGTTTTTTCTGGCGAGCGATGTCTTTACTGTGGATTGTAGAGGGCCCATGTCCTTATAGGCCTACAGTAGTTCCTGAAAACACACGATGCTGAGCTGTGGGTTGTGTTCAGGGTGACCTGTGAGAAAAGGGAAAGAAATGACAAGGGCTCCTGATGATTGATGCACCTTTGGTCTTTGGCTGCCCCCCCTCACTCCCTTCTGAGACTTCCCTTCGGGGGAAACCTGTCCGAGTGTTGCAGAACAACAGCAAGAGAACTGTGAAAAAAGGCTTATTTAGTGAGGTAGAAGAAACAGGGTCCTGATCTGAACCTACCCTTTCACCAGAGAGAAAAACATGCGTAATGACTCAGAAGAATGTGAGGCGTTGAATAATATTCTTGCTGCTGAATCTTTCTTTGAATGTGAATCTGGGCAAGAGGATTGTTTCCATTTGCCCAGTTACAAAATACTGTGCAGGGCTTGTTTGTCCCGTGCATTACAGTGAGATTGTGCTCTGAAGGCATCATGGCCAGTTTAGAAAAGACGAATGAATATTCTGAAAGTCTCATCTTCCCTTTAAAACCTTAATATCCTGTGATTATTAGAGCTTCCACACTTTAAAGTGAGTTTGTTGCTCTAAAAGGAGGAATAACACTTTGTCCTTTGATCAGTTATGTGCACACAGGGGTGAACGGTCTTACATGGTCTAGTATAGTATGACCAGCAGCTTATGGAGGCTATTATTTGCAAGGTTATTTGGTATTTTCTGTAAACGTGCTTAGATGATTTATGTCAACTGTTTTAGCAGGTCAGATATCATTTTCCCACTGGTTTTATTACAAAGCAAATGAAAAAGAAAAGACAGTGGGTTCATATGTTTGATTTTATCTGAAAACCTTCAAAAAATAACTTGGTTTTGGTGTTGTGTTGCTGAGGTAGCTGCTTAAAGAGGAACTATGCAAGATATTTGCCATATTTTTTTTAAACTAAGGTGTAATTTTGATGCTTAAACAATGTTACAGGGAGAATGGAGGCTCTCTGTCTTCCACCTAGCGTCTCTTGGCTGAAAACCAACCTTGCAAGATCAGAGCCTCCGACCCGGTGTCCCAGCTCTATTCTCTGAGGCACCGAGACATAAACGCGCCCCGTAACCCCGTAGTATCTTGTTTATTACAGACAAATATACACATTGTAACATCGAATATGTAACGCCATCCACTTTCTCGCCGGTTTTGTTGAAAACAAATGCACATGGCCGAGAGGAGGGTTAGCAAAACAGAGGAAAAGCGACCAAACTTGCATAGTTCCCCTTTAAGTTAGCATGCTAACTCAGTCACCCTCTTACGTGCTTATTATACCACTTTGAACTCCAAGAGAGTCACTGCAGTGTCCAGCTGGGCTCAGTCCTCAGCAGTATGCTGTGAACCCTTGTGGAAACCATTATTCCATGGTTCTTCACTGTTTGGCAACATGTCAAAAAAAAACTGCCCTACTCTGAGGTTAGATCCATTGAAGTGAACTAGCTTAAAATACAGAGAGGGCAGTGATCCCAGTCCTTGAACATGCACGCAGCGGCAGCACGCTCTCATGTGTGCCCTGGTGACAGAGAGGAAAAAAATTTAAGGATTGTTTGATGGTGCCGATCAAGATTTGCCGTTCTGTGCTTGAGGGTGAGTCCAGCTATGGCGCAGGGGAAGGGTCAAACTAAGAGAGAGAGGCAAACAGCTCAACTTTTGTGGGAAAAAATAAAAAGCAGTTGGACAATTCACACATTTCCCCCCCTTAAGAGAATCATGGGAATTTTAAGGAAATTGAGTCAGCTGTTATCCTGCATCCCCCGTAAACCCTGGTAACATTATTCAAGAGTACAACATGACTCATCCAGACTCATCTGTTTAGTTAAAAGGAGTTGACTTGACATGCAAGTTATTCTACAAAACTCCCATCATTAATTATGGGAACATTCATAAATAGTCCTGCTCTGCTTTTAATAGAAACTTTATATAGACGGTGGTTTTTCATGGAGAGAATAAGAGGATGGTTATTATGTAGGTTCTTCAATTAAGCAGCAAGTGATTGATCCATCACGTCGTTTCTAGTCTTTAATTAAAGATGACATCACTGTGTAACAACAACCTTTTAAAAATAGTGGTGACTCGGCTGCTCTGATGTGATTCATAGCTTGTTGCCCAGCTGCACTTTTCTTTATATTTATGTCCCGTGTGGTCTTTGGAAAAACTGCCATTAAATCCCAGCCAGAAGTCTGACAGAGTGTTGTTTTGTCAGCAAAGTCCAAATGCTGAAACCGGCGAGTGTGTGATTTTCATGAGCAGCAATCAGTGTTAATTATTCTCATATTCTTAAAGGTCAAGTGTGTAATAATTGGCAAGGTTTATTGGCAAAATCTGAATATACTACCCATGATTAATGTATAATCGCTATAAAATAAAATGTGTTTGGTTTTCGTAGCCTTAATTGTTCTTTTATAGCAAGGGTCTTGCTTTAGAGAGTGTCCGCCATGTTTGTACGGCTGCCCAAACGGTAAGTCCAGCCAACCAGAGAGCACGTTTCGCGAGTTTCGCATTCATAAATAAACCAACTAAGAAGAAGGCGGAAGGAAAGAAGGAGGAGGAAACAGCAGACATATCGTAAAATGGTTTAGATCTTCACCTCATCGCTCCATGCTCCTGAAATACTCCCAGTGAGCACTACAATCTAGAATCTGAACGATGTCATGCCCCCTCTCCAATTTTACACACTGGACCTTTAACCTGCCATCTCCTGATTGCAGCTGAGTATCTGTCATTTCTGTTGCTCAGAACTCAAACCCCAGCTCTTTGGAGTTTTAAAGGGATAGTTCACCCAAAATTCAAATTGCACTCATTACCTACGTCCAAATCTCGTTTGATTTGCGCCGGCGTCAGTAATCGAACTGACGCCGGCGCAAATAGCGCGAGATTTGGGTGAACTATCCCTTTAAGATCTGTGGCTCCCTTTGAATGTAAAGCTGAACTAATTAATGCTTTTATCAAACCATGTGTAGCAATGCACTTTTAACAATGGATCAAATCACCAGCACATCGATCTTCCACTTTCTCCACAGTGAGCTTTTTATCTCAGCTCACGGTTTTGATTCTGAGCTCCGTTGGCTGTTTTGTTTCAGTCTCTGTTTTATTTCTGCCTCATTTCCAGACACAGCAGGCAGCTGTCAGTAAACAATATATAAAACATATATGAACCATTATGGGCTTCCTGCTCAGCACCAGACAGGAGACGGACAAAATCAGCAACAGGCTGCTGTGGGAGGTTGAATTCATAGCATCTGGAGAGCCAGAGAGGTTTTCTCAGAAGTTGGTGGAGACCAAAAGAGAGCTCAAAGGAGAGTGAATACTGGACTTACATTTAGCAGAAAAACACATCCATTTCTAATTTGATGCTGCATGATTGCTGTCTGAGGCGTTTTAGGAAAGAATGCTTTGCTGCTTCAGCGCAGTGGAGTGCTTTTCAAACTTAAAAAATGATTGCTTGAAGCGGTTACGGTATATGTGCCTTTTAAAACAGAAAATGAATAGTAAAAACCCAGAGGTGGCCTCAGTGAATCAGAGCTGAATTGCAACAGAATGAGGTCCTTTCACCTCCTCCTGTTCAACTCATCCCACTAATGGCTTTTCCATCTGTGCCACTTCACCTACCGGACAGGCAGAACCTCAGGAAGCCACCCCCCCCTCCTCCCTGGAGAACGCCAAAACGAGGCACACATGTTAGAAATCTCTTCTTCGCTGCAGTCCAATGGTGGATTGTTGTCTGCAAACAAGACATGTGAGGACTGAACTGATCGAGCACTAAACTGGAATTAATTAAAGGAAATTAAATGGATGGGAGAGGAATGAGGAAGAGGAGGGAGGAGGGGGGCCACGTGAGCTGGGTGTCTCGTGTGCTGATCCTGAAACATACTCACAGGAGAAGTGTAGATTTTTTCAGGTTTTTAAATAAACTGTATGTAGTAAATGTTTTTGGTGGATCTGTCAGTGGGAAAACATCCTGCTGTTTCTGTGTTTATGTGAAGTTAAACACACATTATGTAACTCCTGCCACAAGGGGTCTCTCAATCAAAACAATACCAGACAGTTTCATGATGGAGAGGTGTGGGATGATGGGAGTTTACTAGTTATTTTTGGTTTGGGGCTGAGCTGACTAATACTTATACTAATTAATACTAATGTATTCTTGCTGTTAATATTCTGATGTCTGATGATTAACATCCTTCATCTAATTAAAACACAGCATTGAAAATGGTCAACATGTAAAAGGTGTATCTCAAATATGTGGCGTGATATTATGGAGTCAGTTTGGACATGATTTTATGCCATTGCCAGACTGTTGCCATGATTACAGTCATGTGTTTGTCAGGTATGATCATTGCTATAAACATGTGGGACATGTAACTATACAGCCCCTAATAGAATACCATATGTCTTGTTGGTTTTAACTATTTTAAAGGGACAACGAGGAGTTTCTATTTGGTTATAAAAAAGTCTCACGTTAATGTGGATGAATCTACGTTACCCACACTTGTTAATGGGCCCATTTTCGATAAATATATCGTTTTGTCTCTATGGTTATTTTGTTATTATTAGTGGTGGCGGAAATGCTGGTCGAGCCGACCAGCATTTCTTTACTTTCGGTTTCGTGGCGAGTCATGAGAATAACGCCGCCAAATCACCGTTTATGGTCGGAACTACGACGGTATGTGATCGTCTTCCAACCTCTGACTTTAATTCTTGATGAATGAAAACATGAGTCTGTCTTGTACCGGTCAAAGAATTCCACGGTGCGCGCGGAGGCTCATAAATGTAGTGTGAAAACACTTCGCTTTTCCAAAACTCCTCGTTGTCCCTTTATTGAGAAAAAGTGAAATATTGTAACTTAAAGAGGAACTAAGCAGGATTTCTCCCGTGGCTATGCTACATTTTAAAAAGCTCCGGAGTAATAGTGATAGTTAACTACATGACTTATACGAGTGAGAACGGAGGCTCTCTGTCTTCCACCTGGCGTCTCACGGCTGAAAACCAACCTTGCAACATCAGTGTAGTTACTCTGTCGCCGCCCCGGTGTCCCAGCTCTCGTCTCTGCGCCCCGCTACACAAACACGCTCCGTAACCCGTAATCTTTTGTTTATGGCGGTTAAGACTACACAAACACACACGTGGTAACATCGTATGGTATGTAACGTTATCCACCGCTCCATTTATTGATTTTTCGCCGGCTTCGTTGTAAACAAATGCACATGGGCGAGAGCAGTGAAGGCTAACCAAAACAGTGGAAAAGTGAGCGGACTTGCATAGTTCTTTATATCTTGATATTTGAGCACGATCGTGTTGCACACAGTGTGTCGACATCCCAGCTTCCTGTTTGGTCGAATGTTTAGCTGGTCTGCATTTATTTGCTCTTCTGACTGAGTCATGTACTATATATCCAGTAAACCCAGACAAGGTCACCATCCCCACATTTCCAGTCATTATCATGTTCCATGATTTCACCCTGTATACAGTTTTATATCCTCTGCAGCCCAGACCGTGTTGCCTCTAACCACAGTGATTAATGTGGTTATCTGTGGGAGAGAAAATAGCAGAGAGACTGAAGATTCGTAGTTTTCACTCTGGCAGCATCTGTCCGTCTCTGGAGGCAAATGCCAATTTAGGAAACCCTCCTTTCTCATTATTTGATGTCTAGGTTCTTCTTGGCAGTGTGGGAGAGGAGTTTATACCAGTCCATCTGTTGAGCAAAGCAACACCCCCCACCCCCCCACCCCCCAACCCCACAGCCAGACTCTGCTCCCTCCCCTCAGCCTGCACTGTCACGTAGCACAAGAATGTGGGTTCGGACTATGGGAGAGGAAAATGTTTATTTAATCCATGCAAAAAAGTCTGAGGGGAAAGGCTCTGCTTTTTTTTTTGTGCTTTTTTTTTTACAGCATACTGAGTTTTGCTCAGATGCCTCCTCATGCATGGTGGTAAAACAGTCATTCTTGATCAAAGTTGAAAATAAATATGCAAAGTTAATTAATGTTCCTAATTTGAACACAGACACTAAAATCCACCATGTGCCTCCAGTTGGCTGATGATAACATCTCATTCATATTTACAGAACAGAAACACTTTGGCATGTGCACCACAGGTTTCTAGGAGATGAGTAGTTGAGAGGCCCAGACAGGGGCCCACCTTAACATGGTCCATGTGACAAAAGGCTCTATACTAACACTCCATGTTAACATGACAGCTGAAATCGTATTTCATTTCATTTCTTTCTTTCTTTCTTTCTTTCTTTCTTTCTTTCTTTCTTTCTTTCTTTCTTTCTTTCTTTCTTTCTTTCTTTTTTGAATGTGATGCATGTAGCAGTGGTGGTAACCCTAACCCTTTTAAATGTAGGCTATTTAGTATCTGGTCTGACATGTATTTAATGAAGCATATTATGTGCAAAACTGTATAGAGTGGTGAAGATGAGATGACATCAGTGGGGCAAGTACATTATTGGATTACCATTCAGGTGTTTCCTATAGCTAGAGCACCAGTGGAGCTGGACCAATCAGAGAATCATGTGTTATAGGGTTTAAAGACCATGTCAGTGAGAAATTCTGGATTCTGCAAGCCTGTTGCATATCACATGGTTCTCTCTGTTACTGGAAGAGTACAATGACATGGTTCTGTATTCAATTTCCTGTCCTACACTCTGTCTTTGACCTGGTTTTTCCCACCAGCCCAGGTTGTTCTGCTTTAGCCGAGCCATGATGACACGGGCATGCACTGCAGCCTCCGAGCAGGACAGCTGCACCAAGCCTCTACTGTGTTCCTGGTAGCTAACATGGCCACAGACCGCATGTGCCACTTTGGAGTTAGAGCTACTGGAGACTAAGAGAGGGATCTGTTTGTAAAACTTCTGTGTTCATCTCATGTACTCTTCTACCGTCTACCTTCTATATGTGTTTAGGCGTTCCAGTTTACACTTTTCCGTATCAGCACCATTCCACTGTTTACTGATTGTTTTCAGCCATTGGTGTGAGTGTCACCAAGTTTGCAGAGCTTCATTCATTGCACAGCCATAAACCACTTAATCCCAGCCTGGCTCTGCCCATCTGCCCTCAGTACTCCGCCTGGGATTGAAACGCTTTCATGGCTTTTCCACCCCTGCAGAGAATCTACCGGCCAATCAGAAAACAGAGTGGCTGAGAACAATGACGCTGAGGTTATGCACAGATAGAAGTTGTAGTTCAGTAAATGACTGCAGATATGGATAATATAATAATAATAATGATAATCATAAAGTTTATTTAGTCTATAGCACTTTTAACAGTCAAATGTCACATAGGGCTTCACAAGAGAATTTAAAAGGTGATTCAAGAGACGAAGAACAGACACATAAAATAACAATATAACCTATACAGAGAGTAAGTAGAGCAAGTAATTACGTAAAAGGTTACCCAAATGCAGCCCAAACAGAAGTGATTTAAGTTGCTTCCTGAAAGTATCAAAGAAAGCAACATAGGGACGCAGGAAGAATGTTCCAAAGTTTGGGAACGCCCAATCGCCACGAGTCTTCAGGTAGGTGCGACAGAGGATTTTGTGTGTTGGACCTGAGGGAGTGAACTGATGAGTGGGGGTGTAAGAGTTCAGTCACATAAAGCGGAGCCTGACCATGTAAGGCTTTGAAGGTGAGAGTAAAAGGATCTTGAATTGAACTGTGTATGCTACTGGAAGCCAGCCCTTCTATGTGTCCTACTTAGGATGTTTGCGAAACCATTCGTTCCATTGTGGCATCCAAGAATTATTGCCTGAATAAGAGCAATGTTGACAAAGTTCCATCCTGTGTATTCGTACATTTGCATCATTCAAGTGGGCGGGTGGTCGTTGTTAACGGCACTGCAGCAGCTTCATTGCTTTTCGGCCGGTTCCAGCACATGATCATATACATCATGACCAAACATTAAAGGTAGAGTCTGGAGTTTTTTGCCCAAAATTAAACGCTAGACTTATACAAATGAAATCCGTCATCATATCGCTTCTAGTCTAGTCAGCTTCTGTGGTGGTGGCTGTGTCTGCAGTGTCTCCCAGTTTACCACAACGGCCCTCCTACTTATTACAGCATAACACTGGAGGCTCCCGTTGTTGGTGACGGTCGGCGATCGGTCCACGGCTCCAGCGCTTCTCTCAGACTGTATTTCCTTTGCGGCCCTGGCAACTGTTGCTGTCTGGGGCAGGAGGCCACACAGTTGAGCCTGAGAGGAGGGGCCCAGTTTGAATGTTTTGTTTACAAACTGCAACAAACAAAACTCCAGACTCTACCTTAAAGGGATAGTTCACCCAAAATTGAAATTTCAGTTAAAGGGGGTCTCGGCGTAGCAGTGCATGTCCATATAACGGTTGCAAATGGATACCTATTGTCTTCGTAACAAAAAGACACACCAAAAAACATCCAAATACCTCCATGCTGCTCGTATGTAATGTCCGTCTTGTATTCAAGCCCCGAAATGCGAAATTGTCCTGAAAGAAATTAAATAGGTTAAATCTATATTTCAAGCTTGTTTGTAGCGGAAGCTCCTCTTCCCGGTTTGTCAAATTTGGACGAACCAGGGTCTGTCCTCTTCCCAGTTTGTCCAAATTTGACGAACCGGGAAGAGGAGCTTCGAGAAGCTTCCGATACAAAACAAGCTTGAAAAATAGACTTATTTAATTTTTTTCGGCATGAGGGTGAGTAGATAATGAGTGAAATTTAAATTTTGGGTGAACCATCCCTTTAAGGATTGGGTAAAGGCAGATTGAGTAGTTTTAAACAACAACAGAGTTTCTGCCTACCAGAAAGTAAACATTTCTCAATGGATAGTGACCAATCTCTATGCAACAGACTGGTCAGGACCTGCCTGCTGTGAGGTCGCACCCAGCCTCTGCAGCTCGACTGACGGCCACGCTTCATAGTGCGGCCCAGAGCTACTGTCCTGTGCACAGCGGAAAAACCTTGGCTTAAGGATGACATCATTCGTGTAATCCATGTCTCATAATTTACCCCGGCGGTGCATGAAAGTGACAACTTTGAAGTCAAAGACAGAAACTAACTTGTGTTCTGTCTCGGTAGCGTGGAGGAGTCCTGTCTGTGGTTGATGAGGTAGACCGGAGGCGTTCGGAAAGAAAACTCAGCGTTTTAATTATCTCCTGCTCACACTGCTGTTTCTGTGCATTTTTCTTTGCTTTATTGACCTCTTTGCAGCAAGACACTAAAACGTGTGTTGCACACATTACCATGGAAACCCTTCCGAATACCCTTTGGCTTTTAAAAACAGTTGCGGAGCAGTCTGTCATGGTGTTTACCATTAATAAGGTGATTTCACTGTAAAAATGTTTGAGCAATCTGGATAAGATTTACAAGCGGTGTGCAGGGAGCAGAGCAGCTGTGCTCACGGTCGGGACACGGGGGGTTAAATGTCTTTGATTGCTTGTTATGTAACACAGGAAGCACTTGACAGATGTGAAGTGTAGCATGTCTACATCACGTTGGATTTCAGAGGTCTGTCTAACCAGGAAATGAAGGTTATAGAAGTGATATAGTGTTTTCTGAATAAGCATACACTCATTTACTGCATATGAATGGACCAAGGCAAATAAACACTGTATTTATTTGGCAATTAGACAAAAAGACAACCACATAGTTTCTATATGACAATATGTCAGAGAGAGAAACAAGCCTCCTTCCTTGCCAGGCCTCACAGCCAGGGCCGTGGTTCCACAAGTTTCCGAACGTCATCTATGGTCAAACCCGGAAGCCGGTTTTGCCGGTTTGGTGGAATTGTACGTTTACGTTTCCATGGTTTTCAGCCGTTGTCATAGTTGCGGTAAACGCATGGATCTATTAACACTGGCTTTTAACACAGATGTCAATTTGTGTGATATCCACTGTTAAAAGCTGGTGTGATGATCAATGCGCTTTACAGATTTTCATTGAAAAAAAAAAAATCCATGCATTTACCGCGACTACCGAAACCATGGAAACATAAACACCGGAAGAGCAAAACCGGCAAAACAGGCTTACGTTTTTGAAGCTCGGAAAAAGGTGGATAGGGGAGAAAGGTGATGATAATTCTAGGGGCAAAAAACCCCAGTAGTCTAATCTTTGTATGACTGATTTATTCTGCATAAGACCCTGACTAATACAGTAATGCTGCATTAGCATCAAAACAAAGTAGACAAAATAAAAAATGTAATTACATTCGTAGTCTAAGAAAAAAAGAGTCAGGGGTAGGGGCCCACTTTAGAATTCTTTCAGGGGGCCCAGAATTCCTAGCAACAGCCCTGCTCACAGCCCAGATCAGTTTTTGTGTCACTCTGAGCACGTTTCTCCATAATGTCGTCCACAGAGCCTGGACATCCAAGTGGAAGACGTGCGCATACGGCCGATCCTGTCGTCGTACCGTAAGCGGATCCCGGTGACGGAGGGCTACGTGGAGGTCAAGGATGGCGGTAAATGGAAGCAGATCTGCAACGCCGAGTGGACCCAGTTCAACAGCAGAGTCATCTGCGGCATGTTCGGCTTCCCCGGGGAGAGGAAGTACAACGCCAGAGTCTACAAGTGAGTTTTCCACTGTGGTAACAATAACGTGCGGTCCTGGGTGACAGCGAGGAAAGGTTGGGGTTAGGTGGTGCACTGGTCTCCAAATGAACGTGGGTGTATTGTTGGATAATGATGTAATCTGGCTCTGGGCAGATGGATTATTTGCTACAGCCACAAATTGGTAATGTCATGTTATAGCCACTCTCCCTGTGCCTGACATAAATACCAAAATGTAATTGTTCCTGTGGTCTGGTGTTGACCAGGTTAAGAAACACTCACACAGCAAAGGGCTTTAGAATGAGGAGGTATCTGACATCGATAGAACTGTCAGTGTTTCCAGAGATACCATTTATTTTCTACACCACCTTGAACAGAGGCTTGATTCTTCTAATATTTAAGTGTGAACACAGAGGAAACTCCATCACCCCGTGGTTCCAGGATCTTATTTTTATTATTTGCTTTTTCAGCAAGTCAGCAACAACCCAGCATAGGCTACTGACTTCTAAAGTCTCTTATAAAACGCTCTTGTAAAAGATACAGTATGTATCCCAAATACTCTGTTAGTCAGCACTATATACTTACATGCTACATTCCCTCATGTTTTCTAAAGCATCAGTTACACAATTTTATTCAAAGGAATTTAGTATTGCACCTCCATAAAGCTGAGCCACTTGTGAGAAACAGATGGCAGAATGACAGGTTGAGGTTTTCTCTCAGTGCTAAGTATCTAGAAGGACGGAGTCTCAGAACCCAGAGCTGGATCTCAGAGTAAACTGATTCATATGCCGCGTTCCCACTACATGGTACCGGCTCGACACGACTCCACACGGCCTTTTTGTTTCCATTATTTCTTTAGTACCTGCTCGGCCGAGGTTCCAAAATGGGTGAATAGGTACTAAAATGTGATGTGTAAACACTGCGGACCACTGATTGGTCAGAGAGTTTTTTACAATTGTATCAGCCACATTAGTTTGTAAAGTGAAGCTTCAGATGTGAGCTGGACAGAAGAGCAGCGCTGCCTCGGGGCTTTGTACATATGGTCACATTTCAATAAATACATGTTTTAAAATGAACACATAAGTCTATATTAAATTTTGTTTTATTTTATTAAGCGCCGTCGCTATGACGAATAGCTACTCTAAAGGCAGTACTATCCTGTGATGGAAACGATCTCCTAGAAGTGTCACAGAGTCGGGTCGAGTCGGGTCGAGCTGGTACCACGTAGTGAAACGCGGCTTTATATGAAAATTCCGGAGTGTGCCTCTCTAAAAATATGCACCTATAGTTAATCTAAACCAACTATAAATCACTGTTCTTCAAACTGGGACGTTCAGTAAAGCTTTTTGGTTTGTGACTCCTTGAATTAAAGCACTGCAAGTTTGTCTCCCTTCAGCTTATTAACACCAGTTGTGACTGAAAAGGTCTGGAACATCTCAAAAGTCACAAGAGAGAGTCACGTGGGTGCAGCATCCAAGATGGCCGCGCGTTAGAGGAGCTCCCGTCCTGCACATGCTAATACTTTGAGTTGATAGTGTAAAACGCACATTTTCAGGTAATTAAACACTCACTCCACGTTCTTTAATTGACGGAAACGAAATACTGTCGGTAAAGAAAAGGCTTCGAAGATATGACGACATCGAAATACTTCGAGAATTCTTCTCGCATGCCCACCCGGCAAACACCGATGCATGAGGACGACCACGCTGCCGCTGCTGACCCCCCCATGACCGGGAGTTTTGGAAAGCTGCTTACGCAAATTTCAAAGATGAATGACACACTGCTGACCGTCGCAACCGACGTTTCGGCAATTAAACAAACAACGACGGAGCTGAATAACACGGTAACGGCCATGCAGGAGAGGCTGGGCGAGGCCGAGGTGCGTATTGCACACCTGGAGGATACCTCGGAGCTGCTGCTGAACGACAAGGGGAGCAATGATAAAAAGATGGAGGACCTGTGGAATAGAGTGCAAGTCCTGGAAAACCATAGCAGGCGAAATAACGTGAGGTTGGTGGGACTTAAGGAGACCTTCGGCACGAATGGGACGCTGCCTGAATGTGTTCAAAAGATTCTCGCGGAGGGGCTCGGGATTGAAACTGACGGAGAGATGGAGATCGAGAGGGCGCACAGGCAACTGGCACCGATGCCAAATGCAGATCAGCCTCCGAGGCCAGTGTTGATCCGCTTTTTGAGGCAATCTGCGAGGGACAAGGTGATCAATGTAGCCAAGGAAAAGCGAGGATTTGTTTGGGAAAACTGTCGCCTTTCTGTATTCCCAGATATGTCCAGGGAGCTGGCGCAGAAGAGGAAAGCGTTTACACCGGTGAAGCGCAAACTATATGAGCTCAACATCAGATACACGCTGGCTTTCCCCGCAACGCTGTACTTCAAATGGAGGGGAAAAAACGTGAAGTGCAACACTGTCGAAGCTGCGGAGAAGATCATTAATGAGTAATGATGGAGGAGATGTGGATTGAGATGGACGGAGTGAGGTGAGCTACGGTTTACACCCAATGTTGGATGATGCGTTTTGTACTGAACTGAATGGACTCATTACTATACACATGTGCAGGTCAGAGAGGGCCTTCTCTTGACACGGGACGGTTACCATGGGAGCGGCGTTAATCCCACGGACCTTATGCGCGTTACTCTTTTTTTTCTTTCTTCCTTTTTTCAACAGCGAGGAGCGGTCAGCACTCGGACACTGGTTGCGTTATAGCAGCCGGACACTTTTTGTTTCATGTTTATGTGCAAGTTCAGTTTGCATTGTTACATGGTTGTTTAGTCATATGTGTTCAAAAACAGGCAGGTACAGAGCAATAAGTGACCATATGGAATCAAAAATGATAACATTCTCCACTACAAATGGTTGTGGTTAGACATTTATGGCATAGAGTAATTATCCATCCTCCTTCTCCTTTTTGTTTTGTTTTTTATTTTTATTTTCTATTGATATTATCATCATTATTATTTTTCTTTAATCTAGTAAGGAAACAATGTCATGACAAGCAGACCAGTTAAGTTTATTTCTTGGAACATAAATGGTTGCAGTAGTCCTATTAAAAGGAGGAAGATACTATCATTTTTGAAAAATAATCAAGCAGATATTGTTCTAATACAGGAAACCCACATGCAAGGTTTAGAAGCAGAGAAATTTAAAGTGGGATGGGTGGGTTATATTTTCCATAGCTCATTTTCAAGCAAACGTAATGGGGTCTTGATTTTGGTTCACAAAAACATAAGTTTCATCTTGCGAAAACAAACTAAGGATGCAGAGGGAAGGATTATCTGTGTTGAAGCAATGGTAGAGGGAGTGCCCCTTGTATTATGCAACATATATGCACCTACTAAGGGAGATCCCAATTTTTTCCACAATGTGAATAAAATACTAGGAGATACTGAAGGTGAAATTGTTCTAGCTGGGGATTTTAATGAAGTTATGGATCCAGTACTGGATAGGAGTTTATTCAGACCTCCTCTCATGACCAAGGAGAGAGAGGCCTTACATATGTTAAAAAGAGACGTGGGACTAATAGATATATGGAGGTTGACAAACCCAAATGCAAATGATTTTACTTTCTTTTCCCACTGCCATAAAACTTATTCCAGAATAGATTTTTTTCTAATAAGTACTTCCCTGGCAGACAATGTGGCTGGCTGTGACATAAAGACAATCACTCTTACAGATCATGCTCCTGTTGAGCTGCTTATCAAGGCCAGTCTAAAGACTGAAAGGAGAGGTAGATGGAGACTAAATACTGGTTTAATGTTGGACTCAACTTTTAGAAAGACAATAGAAGAGGACTTAAAAGCCTTTTTTGAAATCAACATTGGTAGTACTGAAGAAATAACTACTGTGTGGGAAGCCTCAAAGGCTTATGTAAGGGGAAAATTCATAGCACAAGCCGCTAAAAAGAAAAAAGAGAATCTCACCAAAATTAAGGATTTAGAAAAGAAGATAAAAGATAAGGAATTAGATCTGTCGAAACACTTTTCTAATGGGAAATTTCAAGAACTCTGTAAGCTTAAATACTCTTTACATGAGATCTATAATAAAAAAGCAGAGTATGCACTTTATAGATTGAAAACAAACTTTTATGAAGGTGGAGAAAAAATGGGGAAATTATTAGCAAGACAGTTAAAGGAAAAATTCTGTGCTAATACTATACCAGTTATAAAGCAGGGGGATGTACAATTTTTTGCTGCTACAGATATAAATAGAATATTTCAACAATATTATGAGAAGTTGTACACATCCTCCATATCTCCAAATGCTTCACAAGAAGACATAGAACAGTTTCTCCTTAATATAGACATACCCAAGCTCCCACCCCAGGAGGCAGCCGGATTGGAATTACCCATAACTGAGGGCGAAATAAGAGCGGCAATTTCCTCAATGAAAAATGGGAAGTCGCCGGGTTATGACGGACTCCCAGTAGAATATTATAAAGCTTTTGTAGATACTGTTGTGCCAGTATTACAGAGGGTATATCAGGAGATGTTTGATAAGGGTCGTGTAGCTCCAACTTTTAATGAAGCGGTAATTTCATTAATCCCTAAAGCAGGCAGAGATGCAGCAGATCCCTCCAATTTTAGACCTATAAGTCTGCTCAACCTTGACTGTAAGATTCTTACAAAAATTTTAGCAACACGTTTGCAACTGGTTTTACCGAGTATCATCCACCCAAACCAGGTTGGTTTCATGAAAAATAGAACTTCTACTGATAATGTCAGACTCCTGCTACACTTGATGTGGCTGAGTCAATCTCAAAACACTCCGATAACTGCTATTTCTTTGGACGCAGAGAAGGCTTTTGATAGGGTGGAGTGGCAGTTTCTGTTCTCCACCCTATCTCATTTTGGCTTCAACACTAACTTTATTAAATGGATAAAGATGCTGTATAAAGAACCTAAAGCAGCAGTGATGACAAATGGAATAACCTCCCCCTTCTTTAATCTAACCCGTGGTACTCGACAGGGATGTTCATTGAGCCCACTATTGTTTATCATCTTTTTAGAGGTTCTGGCGGTGTCTGTTAGAGCACACCCTGGAATAAGAGGAGTAAGGGGAGGAGACAATGAACATAAATTGTTATTATACGCTGATGATATTTTAGCAGTTGTATCTGAGCCTTTAACTTCCCTACCACATTTGATGAACACCATAAAAGCCTTTTCAAGATTTTCGGGATACTCCATCAACTGGAGCAAATCTGAGGCAATGCCTCTCTCCAAGACATGCACTTCATCTATGGTAGAGAAGTTTAATTTTAGGTGGGTACGACAGGGAATGAAGTATCTTGGCATCAAACTTTCTGAGGATATAGACAAAATAGTGGCACTTAACTTAAACCCCTTACTTCAAAAGATAAAAACAAACCTTGATAAGTGGGGAAAACTAAAACTGACATTGTGGGGAAAAATTAATGTTATAAAAATGATTACTGCCCCACAGTTTAGTTATGTGGCAATGATGTTACCATTAAACATACCATCCACCACTTTCAGACAACTGGATGATGTAATAAAACATTTTCTGTGGGGAGGGAAAAGATCACGACTTAAACTGAGAAAGTTATGTACACATAAAGAGAAGGGGGGGCTGGGCCTCCCAGATCTCAGATTGTATCATTTAGCTTTTGAGATGGCCAAAATAGCAAGGTATTGGCCAGCCGCAGAGGATAAAGCAGCCTGGATGGAGGTAGAAAAGGAGATATGCTTGCCTTTCCAACCAATAGAGGTGTTATCACAGAAAAGGTCTAACATTACAAACCCAGTACTTCTACATTCAAAGGATGTTTGGAGCAAGGTACATAAAATGTTTAGACTTAAACACACTCTTCAAAGGTATTCATCATTGTGGCATAATCCTGATGTCTGTATTGGGAAGAAACCTGTGTTTTGGAAACAATGGCACTCTAAAGGTTTAAGTACCATTAATGATTTGTTTGTAGATGGGGTGTTTTCGTCATATGATAAACTGTTGCAGAAATTTAAGTTGACGGGAAAAGATAACTTTTGGAAATTCTTGCAAATAAGAAGTTGTATCTCATCAAAACCATACAATATTACTGATAATGTGGTGATAGATTATATGAAACTCCCACTTGGAAAACGAAAAGCCTCACAATTTTACAAAATTGCTAACTCTTCTCTTGGTAACGACTCTAACCAGTTAAGGTTGACTTGGCAGAGAGATCTGGGTGTAGAGATTAGAGATGATAGATGGGAAAGAATTGTGGCTGAATGTGGTAAATATGTGAGAGAGGCAAGGGGTAAACTCACACAATATAATGTACTACAGAGATACTACTACACACCATCTAGACTGTATAGGATGAAGATACTGGATAATGATTTGTGCTGGAAATGTAAACAGGTAACTGGAACCCTTATACACTGTATGTGGGAATGTGTGTTAATCAGACCCTTTTGGACTCAGATTCTAAATATACTGAGCAACTGGCTCGGAGCAGAAATCTCCTTGAGCCCAGAGCTTTGTTTATTGGGAGATAAATCTCAGTTACCCAGTATTAGTAAATGTGACTTTTCTGTAATTTCAGTAGGCACAGCAACAGCTTGCCGAGTCATTTTAAGGCATTGGAAGGCACCAGATATTCCGCAGTTGAAAGAATGGGTCAGTACAATGACTGCAACTGCATCATATGAATGTATGCTCAGCAGATTAAGTGATGATAGGGGGGAGGGGGTGACCCCTTGGGACAGGTTCTGGAATTACATAAAGATAAATGATGACCCCCACTAGGATTTAATATTTTGCTTTTCTTGTTTTGTTTTGTCGTACTTCCCTAGGGGTATTTGACAATACTGTATACACCAGAAACAAGTCTTTATGATTTATGATGTACGGGTGTGTATAGATATGTTACATGTCTAGTTGATATTGTTGTGTACCCTTTGAGAGACAAAATATGTCTGTCACGGTTATAATTTTATAATTTAATAACAACTACTTGTTTTGTATGGAGAAATACTCTATGTTTGCCATGTACCGAGCCTTAAAAAGTTCAATAAAAACTTGAATTCCAAAAAAAAAGTCACAAGAGAGAAGGCAACAACTGCTCTGAGACGTCAGGCCTCACATTATGCCGTTAATATTACATTTGACACTGTTTTCATTTCATTTCATCAAGCCAAATTTGCAATTAGTTTTATTTTTCGTGCACCTCCGCTGCACACCTGGAGCTTCTGTGGAGCTCCGGGGCTCAGATGTCTGGGGCCTTGGGTCAGTTCCCTGTCTGGCCCTGTCTTGTGAGGAAGTCTCACGTCACTTCACTGAAACTAAACATTTCACCTGATGTGTGGACTCTGAGGACGGATGTCAAGCCTCACATCTGACCGTGTGGTGGGTGGGTTACGTTTCCAACCTCAACCCGACACTCAAAACTTCAAACGTCTTAGTCAGCTCATCAGGGCCCTGACCTGAAGTAGCATATAGTATATTTTTAACCCTTTACCAGCCGCTGCTTGCGCCAGAACACCAACTGGCTATTTGTAAGGCTGTTAAATAAACTGTTTCTCTCTCAATTCATTTCAATTCAATTCAATTCAAAAAAATATACTGTATATATCCTCAGGGTCAATTTAAAGGGATAGTTCAACATTTTGGCAAATTGGCCCATTTGAACACAACACACATGTCTATTTGCACTGTAAAACATACTACTGTACCTTGTGGCTGCACAAATCATCATCATCTAGTTGGTAATATTTTTTCTACATACGTTTTTCTTTTGTTTATTGTGTGTTTTTCCCATTTCTACACTTTTCTTTCATATTTGATGCCGCTGTCTATGTGCCTTAAAGGGATAGTTCAACATTTTGGCAAATTAGCCCATTGCCATAATCGCTATGGTTTTAGGAGTAGGTTCGTTACCTTTAATTGTCGGTGCAAGCTGTTTTTAGAACAGTGGAGCCAAGCCACAAGCTGCTCAGGGCTACACTACGGAGGCTCATGGGATTTTGTGGTTTCCCTCATCAAACTCATCAAATACACAATCCAACATTCACCACGCTATGAGATAATAACGGAATGTTGCGAGACAGAGTTGTTTTCAAGGTAAATTCATTCAAAACCGCTGATGGTTGTTCCTGTCGGGGGCAGTTTTTCGGCAAGCAGTCTCTGCATTTGCCTCGAAAACAACTCTGTCTCGTAACGTTCTGTTATTATCTCATAGCGTGGTGAATGTGCAGGTCACAACTTGTCCATGAGAGCGTTTTGGAGATGTTGGATTGTGTAATTAGCTCTGAGCAGCTTGCCGCTCTGCTCCGCTGTTCTAAAACCAGCTTGCATCGACAATTAAAGGTAACAAACCTACTCCCAAAAATATAGGGATTATGGCAATGGGCCAATTTGCCAAAATGTTGAACTATCCATTTAAGGCACATAGGCAGTGGCATCAAACATGAAAGAAAATTGTAGAAATGGGAAAAACACGCAAACAAACAAAATAAAAACTATGTAGAAAAAATATTACAAACTGGATGATGATGATTTGTGCAACCATAAGGTACAGTAGTATGTTTTACAGTGCAAATAGACATGTGTGTTATGTTAGAAAAAAGTGCAAACGGAAAGTTTGAAAAAACAGAGATTATGATACAGTGGAATGCATGAAAGATTGATAAAGTGCAAATAGAATCAAAGTTAATAGAGTCTGGGTAGGGAGGGCAGTAAAGTGTATTAGGAGGATGTGTGAAGCGTCCATTTAAATAAAACAAAGATAATCGATTAAATTCACATTAATGTATATAAATGTAGTTCTTGTAATTTAAGAAAACCACCACCAGGGTGAAATACATAACCCTCTTGTGTATTTCACCTGAATAACCCTGAATTCTACATGTAACATGTGTGTTATGTGTTTGACATTACACTCTGAGCCCCAGCCTGACTCCTGTACGTACGTCCAGCATCAGTGCAGCATTCCACAGAGCTGTGGTAATGTGCAGCTAGGGATCTAAATCTTGCTTACATGAGGAAGCTTGTAGGCAGGCGGCCACAGGTTAATCGCGGCGTACCATAAAACTTCCAGCACTTGAGTTAACCTTGAATTTACTGTCTGTCTGCCTGGGCTGGCTGGAAGTTTCCTCTGCTTTAGGTAACCACAGCAGAGACGGCGACGGCTCCTTAACTTTCCATCTACGTGTCAGCCCTGCTCCTGCTGCAGCCCCATGAAACGCGTGCAGCGTGTTTTTACAGGACACAGAGCCAAGGGCTGCTGCAGTTTCATAATCTTAATTGTGTAGTTTTGAATTTAACCAGCGTCCCTCAAAGATGTTTAAGTTAAATTAAAAGTATTAATGAGATAAGACGTGGAAATGGTGAATGTGTTTAAACCCAGTGTTACTGGACCCAAATTGATACACAGATACATTACACATCTGATAAAACTTTGTCCGCAGGTCTCACATCTGGGTAGAGTTTTGCTTTTAGATGTTGTTGTACAGAGATGGTTTTGAAAAAAAGATGTGTTTGAAACCCATGACCAAAAGAACGGACCAAATAAAATAAAATAAAACAAATTATGAAAATATCTCTAAATGTCACGATCAACAACAGGCAGGATGATAAACAGAGAAGTGAGACACTGCAGAAAAACATGCAGGTGAAGATCCCTGACCACAGGATTAACTCGGAGAAAGTCTGAGAAAATAAATCTGAGTACACACAGATACACATCTAAATAGAATTTTGTCCCCGGGTCTCACATCTGGTAAAAGTTTTGCTTTTAGGACTCCTGTGAATGTGCGCTGAACAAACTGACTGAGACAATGAGCTGGTGATGAACAGATGAAGAAATGGGATATGGATTCAAGGATTCAAAGAGGCTTTATTGTCATTATTAAATTATAATAATAGAAAAAAATATATGGTACTGCACCTATACACATCTTCCACGTTTTCCATCCACAGCTAACCCTTGAACATAGTGATGTAGAGATCCTGTCTCCCCCTCCCTCCTACTGTGCTGCTGCTTCAGTAATACAATCTAATGTTTGTGTGAGCGTCCCCTTCTGGAGACGCCTCTGCCTCCAGCTCTAACTGTCCTCAGCGTAATCATTATCTCATACTTTCTATCTGTTGGCTTCACATTTGTAGTTGTGTGAGCTGTGCAGTTATGAAACAGCAGACCAGACATCTGTTCCCAGCGTTTCTCCTTCAGGCGGCTCTGCTGCCTCAGGCTCACCGCTGCACATTTAACGGGATACTCGCTGTATGATGCCTGTAGGGAGCCACTGCCTTTAAGACTGAAGTCAGGGGAAAAAAAAAAAAGATCCCAGGCACAGTAAACGGCACAGATTAGCCGAGTGTACTGTGAGATGATTGGCTGTAGTCTGCAAGATGTGCACTGAGATGTATCTGTAGTCCTGAGTTGGGTTTTACATATACGCGTCTTGTAGCCCATTATGGTTGAATTAAAGGGGACATATTATGGAAATATCACTTTTTGAAGGCTCTTTAAAGACCCCCTCCCATGAAAATCGTGTTTTTTGTGCTTTTCACGTGTTCCTGTGGCATTTTTCTTGTGTTAGAGGACATATCAGCAGAAAAGGAAGTGCAAAATTGCATTTCTGAGTTTTTCTGCCTTCAAACTGCTGTGAACCAACGGCAGACGCAAACTGGCAGTTTCAGGGAGACTGGAGCTGACGTGTCACAGCTCCAGGGGAGGGCACTAGTGCTACAAGCTCCCGCCCCGCTCTGCATCTGGCTCAGAGGTGAAAGGCTGGACAGCTCGGTGTCGCTGCCAAGGTATAACAGGTATAGCTCACCTGGTAGAGCAGCTTGCACCGTTAGCAAGTCTGGGATCGAATCCCAGTGTGCAGTTTTACGCTAAACGCGCTGAATCGGTAATTGTACAGTGTCCAGCTGTCAGCGAGGGGGTGGCTGGGCGGGGCAGCGCAGTCTCCGCCCACCCTCCAGAGGCGCATTGCTAATGAGCTGCTGGTGCTGTGCAGAAGGAGAGCCCTGGGAAATGGCACAGGTTTTGTGATTTTGACTAAAAACTTCATAATCACAATTTAAAGACCACAGAGAATGTTTTAAAATAACCAAAAAGGATCGCGGGAGGGGGACTTTAACATATATTTGGGTGTTTGTCTTGCCTTCTGGCCCCCAAAATGTGAGGATTGACAGAAAACTCTGTAATGTGTGCAGGCTCCCTAGATCGAAATCGTGGTTTTACGAGCTGTTCCCTCAGTTGTCTTCCAGTGATTCCAGTTAGCATAACCCCACCCCTACCTGGGACCGATAGAAGGGGCGGGGCAAGCAGTGGTTCATTTGCATTGAAACCAGCCGTTCTGAACAGGGCTGTTTTGAGAGGATGAAACGAGCTGTGATGTTTGATCCATGGGGTATTTTGACCAAAGCATGTCACAGACATGTCTTTAAGACACCTGGGAACTATATTAATTTATGGAAAGGGGGCATAATATGCCTCCTTTAATACTGGAAAATGAATTCTTTATTTATCAGATTAAAGTCTACACTTGTTTGTGGTATGGGTCAAGTTCCAACCCGCTGCTACACCTCTCATAAAGCAGCTCTCTACTAACTCTTAAGACCAGAGTTTGCAACCTAAGCCAAGATGATTCATGTCATGACCCTTGAGTTATGTTCTCAGACTTGACAAAGCTCCCTCAGAGCCACAGAGGACATTATACAGCTGTCAAACCTTTGGCATCGAGGCACAGCCAATGTTCCCTTTCATTTAAAGGCCCACACTGATGATAATGATGATGTGCATAATCATTCATTTTAAATAGAAAGTAAAGAGCGTAAGAGAGGCATTTGAGTCGATCAAAGCCGAACTAAGAGATTTTGATGATGCGGACAAACCCTTGCAGCCTCAGTTTGTCCGATCGCTGCTCCATATGAACAGTCCTGTTATGCATCATGGCTGTGTTCAGATTGCATATAGATAGCAGCACCAGTCCTCAGACTGTGGTTCAGGACATGAGCCTTGGACAACCTCCAGTCTGCAGCTTCCTCCTTGCCAGCTCCCAAATGAAAAGCAAATGCTGCCTGTCCCTGTTTCAGTCTTTTTTTTTCTTTTTCTTTTTTTGTGCGTACAACAGATTAGCGTCACAGCAGGCCTGAAAGAGTGTCATTAACCCCAGTTTGTTCAAGTTCATAATGGAAGATAATGAACTCTCCAGCTGTTAGCTAACCTTTTGCTTTTGGTATTAATTATGCAATATGCTAATGTAATTAGAATAGGTCGAGGTTCACTGTGTCGGGATACAGCTTTCTGATGATTTTCATTCAAATATTGGTGAATGCATTAAAGAGGAACTATGTAAGACCGGTAGCTTTTCCGCTGTTTTGCTAACCCTCTTCTCGGCCATGTGCATTTGTTTACAATGAAGCCGTCAAGAAATCAATCAATAAAGCGGTAGATATAATTATATATACGATGTATATATTTGTATAGTTTTATCTGTCATAAACAAGAGATTATGGGTTACATGGTTTACAGACACAATACGTGACAGGCACGTAGAGAGCCTCCATTCTCCCTCGTAAAAAGTGAAGCCATTTATTAAACCATCACAATTACTCCAAAGCTGTTTAATTAACAAACATGTGGCTCAGCTAAGCTACAAATCCTGTATAGTTCCTCTTTAATTATTGGTTGAAACACTGGCATTTCATGAGTTTTCATAACAGCACAGATTCAGCTGCTGCTTTAGTCTTTTTGCCTTTAGCGAGATCAAATCCTGTTTCCCAGTCACACAGTACACAGTATTTGCCCAAAATGAATAATTACATTGATTAAGAAAAGAGTGCAGATATAATTACATGTAAAGCACCATTTGTTTAAAAACTGATAATCACTTTTTTTATTTGAGCACAGATTTACATCACACATGATTGATATAGTATAAGCACAACAGCTTCCCACAGTGCATTAAAAGGAATTCACTTAAACACTTGTTTGTTGAAAATGAATGACCTCAGTGAATCAGAGTCAGTGAACCTGCTCTCTCTCCTCCATCTGTGCAGAATGTTTGCTCGCAGGAGAAAGCCCTCGTACTGGGACTACTCCGTCAACTGCACCGGCAACGAAGCCCATTTGTCCAGCTGTAAACTGGGCCAGGAGGCATCCCTGAAGGCCAACGGCACCTGCGGCGACGGCTTGCCCGTGGTGGTGAGCTGCGTGCCCGGCAGAGCCTTCTCACCGACGCCCATGACGGGATTCAGGAAGGCCTTCAGACAAGAGGTAGGAGTCATTCATTTTAGATTTGTGTTATACAACTGACAAAAAGGTTTTTGATTCCTTCTGTCCTTTTGATTTTCTGTCGCCATTGTTCAGACTAGAGGTCAACCACTTATTGGGATGGCTGAAAATATCGACCGATATTTGGCATTTTTACGATAATCACCACCGTTTTATTCATCGAAAACCAATAAAATAAATGTATTTTAAAAAACGCGCTCCTTCGGCTCTGATGCAGCCGCCTGTAGTCACCGCTCTTGGCTGTGTAACCATGTCCCGCCCACAGCCATCACTGATTGGTTACACGGCACTCCGGTGAGCCAGCAGTTTACTGTATTTAGTCCAATCCCAGGTGTGTTATTCTGAATGTTGACACCAAAATTTTTATTTTCACTGCAAATGAATATGAGTTCTACATATTGGTTATCGACTTCCTTGATTACCGATAATCGGTATCAGTATCGGCCCTGAAAAATCATAAGGGGGGTGAATAGGGTAAACATTTTAACCAACAGATGAAACTTCCCAAGTTTATCACTTACATTAAAACAAATATTTTTTGTATTACAAGTTTTGTCACATTTTATGTTTAAATATGTAAACGAGGCAATATCTAATGAAATATGCACTAATTTTCATATTATTTCCATAACAGAAATCTGAACAACGGATAAAGCCACTTTCAAAATTCTTGTTTTATTTTGTTGACATATTAGAGTCAGAAGTTTTTACAGAGGGGATTTGGGATATCTCTTTGTATCACTCTGTAAATAAGAAATTACTGTCACCAGCCCTAATATTGCCATGTTTTTAGGAATAAAACATTGTATAAATCAGGCTGTGAATGATATATCAACAATCTTCTCTGTGAAAACCTTCAGAATATAGACAGGATAAGTCTGGAAGGTTTGGTGTCTGTAAGTGCTGCTGAAGCAGAGATTTCAGGCTCAGAGTCTGAGGAAAAACTCATTTTGAGAAAACAGCCTTGAAAGACTTGTACAGTAAAATTCCTTAGATTATTAATGTAAATCATACTTTTACGATTGGTTGCGGATACGGAGCAGATGACAATTTTCCTACATAATTGTTCAGGAGAGAAAAGGCTTTACAACCTGACATGACATGGGTCAGACAACAGGCATAGCACAGTACTGTATGTCACAGTAGCTGCTAACTTATGGTGACATTTCCACTTTTAATGTGGATTTTCTACCATTTCTTTCCACTTTTCTGAAAGAATACATGTTAAGGAAGAAAAATAGCCCAAAATTGTCAAAATTCATCAGTGCATGAAAAAACATTGTTTTTGCCTGTAGTGTCTTGCCCCAATCCCTAGTTCAGACTATCTGTATCTAGATTACACACAGTTTTCCAAGTCAGAATATTTTAATTCTGTGCTGATTTTAGAGCTATAACATCACATTGGTGTAATATAGGCCAATGACATTAAGTGGATACTACAACATTGACTCACTCATTAGTGTGTAAGGGTTGTCCTCCTCTGTGTCCATGGCTGGTGTTGGTGAACTGAAATGGTAAACAGAGGAGGTGACTGGTTCAGTTCAGTTCACTGGCTGACATGTGATGGGTGGGTGCTGCAGTGTTTTGGTTGGACCGACGCTCAGAACGCAGTGTCACTCTGTGAACTGCAGCTGTAGCTGCTTTGGACGTTTCACAATGAATTATCTTCACCCGAGGGTTTCACAGATGACATGATGTAGTAAAAGTTTTTGGTACAGGCGAAGGAAAAACATGTATCTTCACAGAGAGCCTCGCCAATGTCAGCTAACTTTTCTTCTCCTCAAATGTCCCTGAGCATGAAACCAGAGACAGTAAAAACTGTATTGTTGTGGCAGATTTTACACAATTTGCACATCGTGAAAAACTGATCTGAGAATCCAAGATGGAAAATCTTCTCTCGCTTTCCTCCTGACATGTTTGCAATTGCAACGGTGTCTCTCCGTTGTTGGATTAGCTGAGGGGACTAACTCTGCAAGTCTGAACAGCACATTTGAAAAATAACTCAAATATGCAACATTTGTTTCCTCTTTAATTTCATTATTTCATTATTATGTTCTATTGTTCACCAGTGCCAGATGTGGACAAGTCTGATCTGGGGATATCGGTCATGGTTTGCCTAACCTTGTTACCAGATAAGGGAAACAAAAAATAGTGGGATTCCAACATTGTGGCAACATTTTTGTGGCATCTTCTTCCCTCTGTAGCATAGTTTTCCCATTTTGCTGAAGAGCTGGCCTCCACAGTCTGACCTCTGCCCCATCCATCAACTGGAGCCCCAGCTCTGTGAATGGGAGCAGATTCCTGACTGAAACCAGAACAAGTTCATTTGCTGTGATTTTGTACATGGATCATATTCATTTCATGTTCACCAGTCTGGTGAGGATGCTTGGTGTGTCCACACGTACAGTACAAGTTTTAGGCACTGTAAGTAAAGTGAAGATGCTTTCAAAAATAATGCTATGAATATTCTTTATTTATGGATTAACTTCATACACTTGCAAACATCTTGCAAAAGTTGCCATAGTTCCTGTGTGGATTGAGGCTGTCTAAGGCCCCGTCCAGACGAATTCGTTTTTTTCGAATCCGGATAAATACTTTATCGGATTGGCCTCGCGTCCAGACGGATCCGGCGTTTTCAGGGGGTGAAAACGGTATTTTTTGAAAACGGGTCCCAGAGTGGGAAAATTTGAAAACACCGCCCCAGCGTTTCCGTTTGGACGGCCAATACGGACTTTTTCAGAAACGATGATGTCATGATGCCCCCCGCCACTCTACCTGTAACCTGACACACACACACACACACACCGCTGCTGCAGCAGCTGCTGCACACTGACAGTCTATGCACGTAACAACAACAACGGCCGACTAACGTCGCGTCGCTCAGACGCTGCGGCTGAATCGCACCTGTTTAATCATCACTGATCATCATATTTACTCTGACACGACTCCCTGTCAACATTTAATCCCATGTTTGAGTTTGAATACAGCGGGGAACTTCTTCTTCTATTGAATTACAGCGGGGACTTCCCGTCTTCTTCAGCTGTTTTAAGTGTTTATGTGTGGCAGGCAGCGCTGCAGCGACACACACACTCCACACACACGCCTGCAGTATGTAGGTACTACAGCGTTTTGGGTCGTTTTCACTGGATCAGTTTGGACGCAGATATTTTTGAAAACGATGCCGTGTTTACGGAGATCAAAACGATTAAGAAAAAGATCGGATTCAGTGAAGCCGCGTTTTCGTGTGGATGGGGCCTAAGTGTCTTCTGTCTCTTCATGTAATCCCAGACTGAGGACTCTGTGGGGGGGGGTACACCATCTGCTGCAGCTAATAGAAAAATACAGCGGTGTGCAAAAGTTTGGACACCCCTGGTCCAAATTTCTGTTAATCTGAACAGTTAAAGGAGACATATTATGGAAATATCACTTTTCAAAGACTCTTTATTTGGGTGTTTGTTTTGCCTTCCGGCCCCCAAAATATGAGAATTGACAAAAACAATCTGTAATTTTCAGGCTCCTTAGGTTGAAATCCATGTGGTTTTACCAGCAGTTCCCTCAGTTGTCTTCCAGTGATGTAACTAGGATTTGAATTTGCATAACCCCACCCCTACCTGGTACCGGTAGGAGGGGTGGGGCAAGCAGTGGTTAATTTGCATTTAAAGGGACAGGCACTGAAAGCAGCCGTTCTGAACAGGGCTGTTTTGAGAGGATGAAAAGAGCTGTGATGTTTGATGCTTGGGGTATTTTGACCAAAGCATGTCACAGACATGTCTTTAAGACACCTGGGAACTATTTTAATTTGTGTAAAGGGGGCAGAATATGTCTCCTTTAATCAAGTGGAAGGTGGAATGATCTCCAAAAGGCATACAGTTACAGACGACACATTCCCTTCATATTTTAAACAATATCTTCTTTTTTTTCCATCTTTCACATTTTCAAAAAGACAGAAAAGTAAAAGGACCAGCAGCAAAGGTTTTGCCACCCTGCATAGTTAGTACCTATTAGGGATGGGCATTTGAAGAAATCTTTTTGATCGATCATCGGGGAAATTAACGATCAATTATCGATTTAATCGTTAATATTAATATTCATATTAATATGAATATTAATTTTCATATTTAATAACAGAATGCGTGCGGCTATGGCGTGTGCCAGTAATCCAGGGCAGTCCCCGTTTAGGAAGGTCAGACAACAACATACACAGACGTCTGTGTGCTTGTGCTTCACCTGCAGGGACCGTGCCGACACCGGCATTAAAAAAAAAAAAAAAAAAAAAAGCACCGTTGCGCTGCCTGGCTCACCTGCAGCTGAGCTGTCAGAGCAGCTCTGCTGTCCTGCTCTCTTCAGCCTCGTGTTTGGCTGCACTTGTACGAAAAAAATCGCAAGCACTTTCAAAATGTGAAAGCGTGTGTTTTATTGTTATTTCTGTAGCCAACACGGCGGAGCGGCGCTCTGATCAGGAGCACAGAAAAGAGAAACTAACTATGCAGGATATTTACCTTAAGTTTCATTTTAACCGTCGTTAAACAGCTTCGGACTAATTGTGATGTTAGATAAATGACTTGTAGCTTGTAACTTACAGAAAGAGTGGAGGCTCCTTCCACACCGCTGCTGAAAACCAAACCTGCTGATCAGAGCGGGCGGAGCCGCGGTGTCACAGCTCACGTCTCTGTTGCACCGAGTCCGCGACACAAGCGTGCCCCGTCATATTTAATGAATGATTTCACTCTTAAACCATGTAATAATAATAATATATAATAATAATATAGAGTTTATTGGTTGTTATGAAAAAAAAATATTTCTACATAACAACATCTGCCCTCTACATGATCCCTTATAATAAATCGATAAAAAATGAACGTGATCGATAAAATTTTTAACGATCAATAATCGATCATCGATTAATCATGCCCATCCCTAGTACCTATAGCCCCCCCTTTGGAAACTATCACAGCGTGTAAATAGTAAATCTCTTGTCTGATACCTTGGTCAAAGTTCTCTGAGAGCTCAAGTCTCCTGGGTTTCCCATTCGTTTGCAGGCTGCTGCTTTGTTTCCCTTTTTCACTAAAACACAGTAGAAAACTGTAGAAAACTAAAACAATACACTGATATTGCTTAAAACATTGCAAAAGAGTGTTTCATGATGAACGTTATGCCTTTTGGAGATTATTTTATCATCAATCTAAATCAAAACATCTGCAGTGGCTTAAACCTTTGCACAGTGCTGTATATTTGGCCATGCTTTGTGTGTTTTCATCAGTTGATGGGCCTTTGTATGAATTCAAGATGGTGTTGGTATCTGGTTGATCTTTAGTTATTTAACAACAACCTTACCCTGACATCAGCCATTGTCACTTTCTTAAATCAAATGGATGTCAGATCTTAAGTTTTACTGCTACTGCTTTCATTTAAGCAAATCTAATGATGATAGTCAGCTGTGATCCTGAAAGATAAACACAGAGATCATGGTGTTATTATGAGTTTTTATTTGCAAACCCACAGTAAGTCTTCACTTGACTCCCTTTCAGCTCCAGAGAGAGGAGTTCCCCACTGATCCTGAGTCTTGGCCTCAGAATTTTCTTCTTACTGTCACCAACACAAAACTTTGAAAAAAAAAGACATTTTCATGAGTCTTAAGTCTCCGTAGAGCGTGCCTGCTCTCTGTCACGTTCCACAGCGCCGAGCGCCGTGCCTGACATCACATCTCAAATCTTCCACTACCCTCAGACAGACTGACTCAAAGGAATTTGATCTTAAAACCAGACGTTTTACTACTTGGAAAAAAACAAAGCTGACACCCGCTGTCTGATGCAGCTATACCTGCAGGCTGCTGGGGAAGTCTTTCTTATACACCGATACACATTAAACACTATATTCCCTTCAGATTGTATCATTCTGATAGTTCCTCTGGTTTGTAACATCACACTGAATGAATCTGATTCCTCATTTCCATTGTGTTCATATTTATGTGCATTTTCTCTCCACATTGATTCAGTTTATTATCATTAGATTTATTATCATTTTTGAATCATTTTCATAGCATACAGAACACAATACAATTGCAATGTCCAAGTTCTTTAAGGCTTTAATTTAATAATATAAATGATTTAGAATTCAATCCTAAACTGAGATCTCTAATTGTTGCTGCTAATTTTTCTCAATTAACTTTTGACTCATTCTCTAATTGTTTCAGCACTAGTTAAATAAGATGTCATCACATAGTACCAGCCAGGATGAAATAGATCTTCCTATTGATGGAAGTCAGTCTACTAATGTGTTTCTTTCTATCTCTGTTCACACAGTACTTGTACTATCTTATAATCATGTGTCCTGTTTGTTTGAATAAAATATATATTTCTGAACAAATTACAGCCAGTTGCAAATGTTATTATCATCACTTATCATAGGAATCATGGAGTTCAGTTTAGTCTTTGATTCTGCTCTTCAGTGAAATTCACACACTGTTTAATTTCTTCATAGGATTATGCATCACTTTCCTGGATGCTCAACATTTGAGGTTTCCAGTGTTAATCTCTCTGTAAGACTGAGGTGTCTACAGTAGGAGGAAGGATGTAATCCTCCAAGCCCACACATAAACATGTCTGGCTTTTACTGTGTGGATACAAATGGCAGTAAATCAGATTGAACTCTGCTGTTAATGTGTTTACTTGTAAAATTAAACATTTCCAGTTTTCCTAAACGGTTAATGGGAGAACCGCATTAATAGCATGTTGTATAAACCATGAAGCCACCCAGTCTGCCGCCTCGGCATCAGGAGGAAAAGTTGACATTCCAAACTTTCAGCTGAGTCTGTTAATATTTGAGAAAAAAAGAATAACCTAAATATGCGGTTTCAGAATATGAACATCTCATATTCTGTTCTGTCTTTTAAAACCAGCGTCTCTGTTTGAACTCCTCAGCAAGCGTTGGTTCGTCTTCGCGGTGGGGCCATCGTAGGCGAGGGCCGAGTGGAGGTGTTGAAGAACGGAGAGTGGGGCACCATATGTGACGATAACTGGAACCTGCTGTCGGCCACGGTGGTGTGTCGAGAGCTGGGCTTCGGTACGGCCGTGGAGGCCCTGTCTGGAGGCCGCCTGGGACAAGGTATGCTCTCTCTTTTATTTATCCCTCCTCTTGTGTTCGGGTACACAAAGTACCACATAAATTTGTTTATAGCATCAAGGCTTTTTGACTTTGTTAGGCACCTCTATTTAAACAAAATTAAAAAATTCACAAAATTCACAAAAATCTAAAATGCTCTGGTTAAAATGATGACATTTGTGATGTCAATTTTGACCCGGTTATTACGATAAGAACAATGAATCCAATCATGGATAAGGAAGTCTAACAAAGTCTAACAATGTAACCAAGAGATGAGAAACACATGGAATGATAAATAATTGTTTTAGTGTGTTTTACAGCTGATTTAAGACTCGGTCCAAAACTTACCCGAACACCATACAGTAGATGGTAGCAGAGAGCTCACAAGAGGAAAGTTCAATGGAAGACAAGGAGTACAGTATACTGACAAAAAAAGGCCCAGGGGCCCACCCCCAAAAAATATTACAACCAATTTTTCATGGATAAGGAAGCCTAACAATGTACCCAAGAGAAGAAAAGCAAATTGGATGAAAAAAAAAAAGTTGTATTTTACAGCTGATTTAAAACACGGGTCAAAACTGACCCGAACACCATAGATGGTAGCAGAAAGCTAACACAAGACGAAGGTTATGCAAGAAAGGTCATTTGAGTTTTTTCCAGCTTGCACATTTGGCTCTGAGGAAAAGTTTTTTTTTTTTTTTTTTTTTAAATTAACCTAATGCATAAAAAGAAGCCTGCAATCTAAGCCGGAGAGCCGCTCTCAACTCTGCCGCCACTCCCTCTTCTCCTGTGATGTATTATGCAACCAATGGCTAAAGCATAAAGACATGAACACTGGGCACGCATATACTCATGTACAGAAAACCCTAAAAAAAGCCCGGACTAGACACACAGTACTTAGTCCACAGACAGTCTTTATTGTTGGAACGACTGTCCGTGTATACGGCCTGCATGGCATGTGATGAGAGGTTATGACTGTGTTGCAAAACCACATATCCCAAACATTTTGGGCGGTAATTCTATCCTCTATGCCCTCCTCCGCATATCACCCCCTTTTGTGCCACCGAGCAGGGTATCATGAACTCGCAGGCCCGATGGTAAGAGCGATTTAGCCTGGTGGAACAGGATTAGCTGCAGAGCGCAGGTTCAGCGAGGTTGGGGGATCGGTTCCTGAGCCGGTATGAGCTCGCATATCTCTCTGCGAGGATATTTGAAAACTCTCCGTTCCGCTTAGATTCGAAGTTTACTGCAAGAGGAAAAATACAGACAAGGGCGAGTGTAGCTCGGCTGAGAGGAGACTGTGGAAAACCTGTGTCTGTACTGAAACACAAACCTCTGACCCATCACTCCCTGTTCAGTTCAGATGCTGTTAGGTGGAAACTGTGACTTGCTTATTGGAGCTGATCAGTATACAGAGCTTTGATACTGTACCTTTAAAGCCCCACTGTGTAACTTCTGTTGTTCCCTCATCAAACTCCAACAACTTCAAAACGCTCTGGTGGACAAGTTGTGACCTGCACATTCACCACGCTATGAAATAATCATGTAGAATTATGTAACATTACGACACATGAAGCAAATACTCAGAACTCACTCTGCCCAGCAGCCATGTCTGGAATTTAGTTCCGGCTATGCATTTGCCTCGAAAACAACTCTATCTTGTAATGTTACATTATTATCTCATAGTTCGGTGAATGTGACGGTCACTACTTATCCATGAGAGCGTTTCGGAGTTGTTGGATTGTGTATTTGATGACTTTGATGAGGGACAGGGGATCTTCACCATTCACCTCCATTGTGTTAGCTGAGCAGCTCACTTCTCTGCCCTGCTGATCTCAAAACAACATGCACCGATGATTAAAGGTAAAGAACCTACCCCTTTGACTATAGAGAGCTTAAGCGGAAGCAGGAAGTAACGGCGCCATGGGTCCTCAACTCGAAAAAGTCTCCATGTAAGTGAACGGGAGTCAAAGTTTTATTTCGCGATTCGATTGAATTGTGCCATGAGAAAAAAATATGTCCTCTACCTGTTTAAAACATCACGTTTCATGCCGAGAAATCAGCAGTTTGTTGTAAAACTATTAAAATAAAATTCCGAAGAATCCGTAACCAGAAAGACTACAGGTGGCGTAGGTGACGTCACACACCACATGCCGCCCTTTCCCGTGTCAGTTGGTGACGTATTTTTTGTGGGACACCATATTTGTAGTCCGTAGAGCGTTGTCACACAAAATACATTCTTCCGTTGCCGTTTTACGATAAACTGCGGATTTAAACAATGAAACGTGATGTTTTAAACAGGTAGAGGTCATATTTTTTTCTCATGGCACAATTCAATCGGATCACGAAATAAAACTTTGACTCCTGTTCACTTACATGGAGACTTTTTCTGAGTTGAGGTCCCATGGCAACGTTACTTCCTGCTTTCCGCTTCAGCACTCTATAGGAATTATGCCAATAGGCAAGTTTGCAAAAAATGTTGAACTATCCCTTTAAGGCCTTTAATTTCCCTGTGGACTGAGGCTTTGATACTTTCACAGTGTTATAGAATACAGAACTCTAGAGCTGCTTTATAATAATAAAAAAAGACATGGATATGTGACTCTGTACCATAGGACCTTTATCATAAAGCTGTGTAACGCCCACCTGGGGCTATGCAGCATATTGAAAGTAGACTCTTGCTGTGCGTGCATAGGGGCGCAGCAGGAGGTTGTTACTCGTTAAGACACTCTGAGCAGGGATCCAGGTGAACACAGACAAAGCTGAGTGCACCAGCTAAGCCTTGAGCACAATTTAGGTTTGTGGGTTTATAGGTTTTTGCTGTGGTTTTCTTTGCAGGTCACTTGTGTTTCCGTCTCTTTACAGCAGCGTTGCCGTGTTCCCAAACAACTGCAATTACTGTCATTTTTACAGCGTTTCATAACCGATTATTACAAGTGCAAAACTGAGTCTCAGACTGTAATGAACTGCTATTATCCTTATTTACACAGCAGGTTTCACCGTTTGGAATGAGCAGGTATCATTTGAAATGTGAAGGAAAGTGTTCTGCTCGGGCTGGGATGGAGAAGAGGAGCGTAGGTCCTCCTTTTATTGACTGGTTCCTTCCTAATAGAGGCCTTCAGTCTGAGCAGGCTAGGTTTATGGTCTCATCTGAGGAGACAGGCTGCACCAGCAGGCTGCATGGAGAGTTTTACAGGTTTGGAAGTTGGGACCTCCCACCCAACTTTTATAAATTGCACTCTGTGTTTAACGCCCCGGTAGCTCACCTGTTAGCAGGACAGACCACATAAAAAAATACATTTTCCTCTGAGGGTGCAGCAATACGAACCCTGCACACACATTATCTCTGAATAGGAAGAATTGTCTTTTCCATAAACAAGGACATGCTGTACATTGCTGCTCATTCCACTGATATTAGACATGGAAAATGTCGAAACAGGGAATGTTCTCCCTCCAAAAATCATTTTCCATCCTGATTTCTCATCAGTGGCTCTGTAACCTCATGGAGAAAAACAAAACGCAGATGGAAATAATAAGAAGAACTGAGATACAACAGAGAGAGAATAATGATATGAATATCAGCATTATTTAAGGTTTTACTGACTGGACAGATCAAAATCTTAATACCATTTTTGATCAAATTTAATTTCACACACGACACAACTTCATGGTGCAACCTAACCTTAGGGATGCTCCTAGTCTTTTCAGGTGGGTAGTGCAATAGATTATAGTGACCTGGGGGTGGAAGACAGAGATACCACACTGTGAGAATATAATCAATATTTTGTACTGCATTCAGAACCTTTACTGTTGCCCATGACGATGGAATAATTTTGTTTTCAGACACATTACTGTTTTTATTCCTGTTTATACACATCAGTAATCACCTTTGACCAGATTACATACTAAGTCCCAGTTACCAGTTTTGGGAAGATATATGCTTTATCTATTAAAGGGATAGTTCAACACTTTTGGCAAATTTGCCTATTGCCATAATCTGTAGGAGTAGGTTCAGATTATCTCATAGCGTGTTGAATGTGCAGGTCACAACTTGTCCACCAGAGCGTTTTGAAGTTGTTGGATTGTGTATTTGATGAGTTTTGAGGGACAGGAGGTCTCCTGTCCCTCAAAACTCATCAAATACACCCTACCCTACCCTACACCTCCATTGTGTTGGCTGAGCAACTCACGTCTCTGCCCCGCAGATCTCAAAACAACATACACGATAATAAAAGGTAATTAACCTACTCCTATGACTATTGGGATTATGGCAATAGGCAAATTTGCCAAAATGTTGAACTATCCCTTTAAGAATAAATCACATTGTCACAATCATTTCATGACAACAGCGTATTAGCAAAAAAAGTCCTGACGCAGACAAATGTTTCCAGTCAGTGTTTTGTGATATATTTTCACATTAATATTACTGCTGCTTTAAATGTGTGTGCTGCATTACATTAGTGTAAATGTGTATGTATGACTGCCAGTTTATTATGCACCAATATTCTATGTAAGTTGAACAGACATGTGTAGTGTTGCTGTCCTGTAAAAGCCACACCATGCTGTTTATTTTTAAGTTGAAATGAGTCATGAGATTAGAAAAACATGTTCTCAACAGAGTGATTACGGTATGCACTTTCCAGCTGCTCCAGGAGGGTTTTTCTAATTGTGTTTAGAGAGTAGGAGAGTTTCTCAATAACATTCAAATTTGAAAAATTCAGAAACGTTCAAATTCAAATATACCAAATCAGAAGATCAGTGGTTTTCTCTGGACATGGAAAAAATATAACATTTAAAGGTGCAATATGTAAGAATGTGGCCAAAAACAGTTACTGCAGTCAAATTCAAAACACAGCGATCTCGTTTTTTCTCCCAGCCGTAGCAGCAGCTCAGTGGACCAGACCGGAGGCTGAAATGCCACTGACGCCGCCGTGACTGGGAGAGAGGGCTAGGTGGCGCAACATGCCAACACGTAAATTCAAAACATAAACATGATTTGCAGATTTTGAATGCGAATACTCTGGCTGTGCTATTGTTGTTGGTGAGTTCATCATGTTATATGAACATTGGGCCTCATTCACGAACCGTTCTTAAGAACAAATTTGTTCTTAAGTCCTACTTACGAAGTTTTTACGAAGATTGTGGCATTCATGAATGTTTTCTTATCCAGAATTTGTTCTTAACTAAGAACAAAATCTAAGAACAGTCAGGAGTATACTTAAGCACTTTTAGGTGCTGAGACTTCTGCAAAAATAACCGATTATAGCGTTTTCTTTTGTTCTGCAGTTGTATGATGATATATGATTTGAATAAGAATTATTTTCTTATCTTTTATGATGTTTTTAATAATCATATATTAATAATAATAATTGACAAATCATTGCAGTCTCTTAAAAAACATTATAGACACTTAATTCATATCATATCTTTTTTTTTGGGGGGGGGGGGGGGGGCAGCCCGCAATTTTCCTAATTGCGGGCTGCAACAGTGCACTTACTGTAAGTGTTCACACTACACACAACTGTTTTTTTTTTCATATGTGATAATATGATGATATTTATGATGGCACACGTGAAAGTGTGGTCTCTCTGATAACAACCGAAGAGCTGCATCCACTGCTGACGCTACTAAATATAGCCTAAATATAAATATAAAAATATAAAGTTTAAACTAAATATAAGCCTTTTGTTTGTTTCTTTGTTTCATTCCTGCTGCAGTAGCGCCACTTCACTACTTAAGTTCTTTTTACGTTTGGAGTCTGGTGCTCCCTCCCAGATTTTCATTTGAGCATTTCAACTTTCTTTCTTACTTCACCTTCTCTGCTCAGTGCCTGTGGGTGCTGTGTGCACACGGCCCTGCAGTCTCGTGCCCTTTTACGGGCATTGACAGAGCAGTTACCTATGCTAATCCTATGTTAATTAGACTCACCTGGCACACGCCCTCAACTTACGAGGAGATGGCATAAGAACACAGCTGCGAACAATTCTGAGGCTTACGAACGCGTTGATGAATCTGACGTAGGGTTTTCTTAAGGAACTTCTTAAGAACAACTTAAGAAAGAATCTAAGAAGGTTCTTAAGAAGATATTGGTGAATGAGGCCCATTATTCCTGAGTCTCTGTGACATATTAAGAGGATTTTACGGCCAGTTGCTTTAGATTTCTTACATATTGTACCTTTAAGTAACAAAACAAACCAATGGGTTCAACTATGAAGTCACATGAAATGGAGAGTAAAGTATAGGAACCTCAAAGTTGGTGTTTACATGTATTACATGATGTGGGGACTCTGTTAGGAGTTAATTGACTTTTTTGGTTATGTTATGGCTTCTTGATTAATTGACTACTTGACAAGTTTGTGTCATCCTGATCATTTGACCTCTTTAAAGGTCACATCAAAGGTCACTGGACATGTTGGGGATACACTTACACACTCATATTTACAGAAGATTAGATCAGCAAATGAAAGCCAATCTCTTGTCTGTACAGTGAACAAGTAGTGAGTCAGGCTGATGGCTTCCTCCTGCCTCTGGTCAGTGGCTCCTGGTTCTAATGTATAACATGGGTATATAGCCCAAAATATCCCCTAACTGTTTCTGTTTTTATTGACTGAAGACAAAAAAACACAGACATCTATCAGACTTTATTGTTTTCCTCTCAAAACTTCTGTCTATCCTCTGTGTTTTTCAGGTATGGGCCCGGTGCACATGAATGAGGTGGAGTGCTCAGGATTTGAGAAGTCCATTACAGAGTGCTACTTCAACAAGGAGGCTCTGGGCTGCAGCCACGAGGAGGACGCAGCCGTCAGATGCAACGTCCCTGCTATGGGCTTCCAGGAGAGGGTCAGTCCTGACGCCAACTGTCACGCGCTCGCTGAGAGAGAAACGTGATCCAAAATGCAACAGTGAGCAGTCTGTCCCGCATTATGTAAAAATAAAGAATTACCTGTTATCCAACAGCTGCGCCTGAGCGGAGGTCGCAACCCCTACGAGGGCCGGGTGGAGGTGCTGATGGAGAAGAACGGCTCTCTGGTGTGGGGGACGGTGTGTAGTGAGGGCTGGGGAACCATGGAGGCCATGGTGGTCTGCAGACAGCTGGGCCTGGGCTTCGCCAGCAACGCTTTCCAGGTATGAGTCACTGCAGCCAGGGGAAAGTCAGTAGCTGTGGAGGAGAAGGTCTGAATATAACAAGAATTTGGGGCTCCAATATTACAGTCTTTAAAATTCAACTCGGGGGTGTATTTTCCTAACATTTTAGGTCTAAAAGAAGGAATCGGAAGATTTTCAGTTTAATTGCTCCTGTTTTGCTTGAAGTGTACATTTCTTTCCACAGACAGCATCAGGTGGCTACTCAAACATGCGCAGAGAAGTTTTTTTTACTTGAAGCAAGTCAAGAGTTGATATTCCTGTGTTTATGACACAAACGGTAGCTTTTCCCACTGCACCTGAACACACCGAGCACGGCAACTTGGGTCTCGCGCGAGACTCTGGGAGACTTTGAATTAGATCTAGTTTTACAAACATGTCGGCTTGTTGAAGTAAATAAACTTCTCGGTGAATGTTTGAGTAGCCATCTGACGCTGTCTGTGGAAAAAAATTGCGGCTTTGAGGGATGTAAACAGCCTAAGTAGCGGAACTTGCATCCACTCCCATTCATTGCTGCCGTGGCGATGCGGGGACAGACACAACTACCGCAAAACAGGAGCGATTAAACTGAAAATCTTCAGATTCCTTCTTTTAGACCTAAAATGTTAGGAAAATACACCCTCGAGTTAAATTCGCCTGGAATTGTCCTTTAAATCGTTTAAATCGTTGCTCTGGTTTTGCTTGATCCAGATGTTCTAAGTCTTCAAAAATGTATTGATTGGTTGAGTTTACAAGTTCACAGTATGATTTTGGTAAATGGACTGATGTTGACCACGTACTACTAGTCACATTCACTCATTCTGACAGTGCTTTTACCTAAACATGGCACTTATTCCATCATATACACATGCACACGCCAGTGACACACTGAGGGAAGTCTGCCCAAGGTCACTTCAACATGTGGTTACCATGGGGATCAAACTGAAAAGGGGAGGAAAAGCCAGCACCCTCACGATCCCTTTGACAAATTTTTATTACAGGACAGGCAAGCACAGACGTCTCGAACCATTGAAAAAGACTTTGGTCGAAACGTCTGTGCTTGCCTGTCCTGTAATAAAAATTTGTCAAAGGGATCGTGAGTGTGCTGGCTTTTCCTCCGTTTTTCAGTTTGCTGCTGTACAGTAGCCGTGCACCTCGCTTCTCCCTCTTTTTTTAACATGGGGATCAAACCAATGACCTCCTGATTGACCCGTTCTCCCTCCTGACCCACAACTGCTTATTTCTTTGAATTATTTTTCATGGAAATAACCAAACATGTTGTTAATTAAAGGAAAACTCTTAGGTGTTTGACTTGAGTTCAGTAAATTTTCACAGTTTTGCTTGATTTCTTAAATTCCAATTCATTCATGAATTATTTAAAACAATGGTTCTCAAACTTTTTTACATCAAGGACACCCTAAACTGATACAAATTAGACCAGTTCTGCTCTGCTCTGTTGGACAACATTTTGAAACAGACATCAGAAATACACAAATATTTGTACTGAGACTGAATAAGT
Organism: Trachurus trachurus; assembly: GCF_905171665.1. NCBI lineage: Eukaryota > Metazoa > Chordata > Actinopteri > Carangiformes > Carangidae > Trachurus > Trachurus trachurus. Next base: position 33,474,072 of record NC_139895.1, read on the forward strand.
CAGTTTTAGTCAATGTTTAGGGCCAAATGGGTGACTTTTTGGAGAAATTTAGAGACATGTCTGGAAAAAAAAAAGTAATATTTCTGGAAAAAATATAATAGTATAATTAAAAGAAAAAGTTGGGGACCCCTTTCAACCCTCTCAAGGACCCCTGGGGTCCCGGACCCCACTTTGAGAACCACTAAAACGCCATTGAAAGTAGCCCATAGGAAACCCCTTCTTTATGTTGTTGAGTGAAATGGCATATAGTGTTAATTCCTATTTTTAAGCAACAACAAACTTTATACACCATCAAACTCACTTTAGGGGTATACGTTCAAGATCATTTCTCTTTTTCACCATAGTAACATTTATGTTGCACATACTGTACAGTATTGTTGTTTTAAGGCCGGTTTTCATTCCATGCAGCAGTTTATTCCTGGGCTGCAGCAACACAGTAAATTCATGGCTTGTACCTCCACTGCGGGTGTCCTCTGACTTGTTGTGTGACTGCTGTGAAGTGAGAGACTCTCCGTCCGGAGGGCCACCACTATCTGCCAGCTGCACTGAAATGCCCCAGAGCGAGCCAAGAAAAAGCCCAACTCCTCCAAGTTCTTAAATACACAGTGCGTTTGGTCCAGCAGTGAAAATAAACCTGCCACATCCCCTCCTTCATTTCAGAGAGTTTTCTCCTGATTTGATCTCGAAGGCTTTTTCCCCTCAAATGTTCTCTTCTCCTCTTCTCTCCCTCCTTGATCTCAACTCAATTTTCTTTTTCACTTCAGCTGTGTGGTTCCTATTGGTTTAGATAGGTGTGTGGGCATCAGCTAGCAGCCAGTGTGCTTTGGTGTTAGTCTTTTAGAGGTTTCAGGACAGGCTTTATTAACCTGCTTGGCCTACCAATAGGTGGTACCGGATACCTGTATGAAAAAGTTCCTAAAATGCTGTGGTGGTATTTTCTTTCTAATGTTTCTTAAAGGTCCAGTGTAAGTGTATAATCGCTATAAAAAAAATGTTTGGTTTTTGTAGCCTCATAATTCTTCTTTTCTATATAGCAAGGGTCTTGCTTTATATTTGTCGCCATCTTGTGCTGCCATATTTGTACGGCATCCCAAACGGAAAATCCAGCCAGTCAGAGAGCTGGTTTTGCAAGTTTCGCGTTAAAGGGACAACAAGGAGTTTCTCCAGCGGCAGAACAAAAAGTTCTGCGACAATAAAAAAGTCTCATATTAATGTGGATGAATATACAATATATTTATCGAAAAAGGGCCCATTAACAAGTGTGGGTAACAGACAAGTGTGGGTAACACTTGTTAATGGCCATTTTCGATAAATATATTGTTTTGTCTCTATTGTAATTTTGTTATTATTAGTGGTATACGACGGTATCTGATCGTCTTCGAACCTCTGACTTTAATTCTTGATGAATGAAAACACCAGTCTGTCTTGCGCCGGTCAAAGAATTTCATGGTGCGCGTGGAGGCTCATAAATGTAGTGTGAAAACGCTTCGCTTTTCCAAAACTCCTCGTTGTCCCTTTAATCCTAAATAAAATAAAGTAAAGAAGAAGGCGGAAGGAAAGAAGAAGGAGGAGGAAACACACTGGACCTTTAAATAAGAAGCCCTAACACCACTAAAACAACACTTTAAGTGCATTTTGTCACAACAGCATTTTTGTTCCAAGTGGCTAAACTACTAAAACCTCATCAAGGAGTTGCTGACTATACATAGAATCATTGTTATTATGGTGTTTTCCACTGTGTAAACGAGAGGATTTTTTCCTTTTGGTTCATCACAGTTTGCTCAGGCATAGGAACAATCACAATGTCACTGACTCTGGATTCGTTGTGGTCTTGACTGTCCATTGAGACCAAGATTATGCATATTGACCTGATAATTGTGGAGCTATTCTTGATTTATTTTGGGTTAGGTCTGTTTAGGAACCTCACCTCTAAAAACCCTAAGGCTGAACCAGCATCACATTCTGTCGCCCCAACACTGCACCGAGTCACGTGGTAAAGTTTTTTGTGTCCCAAGTGGACAAACACAGGTGCTAACAATCAGTTTCACGTGTGGGTCAGGATTTTTCCATCCAAAAGCTAAAGTGAGATCCTTGAAAAAAAAATTTCATCAAAGCTCATTTGACTTTGAAATAGAACGCTGCAGCTAGGCCGTTTTCTACTTTCTTACAGTCCTGCCTGTAAAAGTAATGAATGGGACATTGATTTTTTTGCTGCATGGAGACTGAACAGAATAGTAATGAGACCGAATTCTGAGCTGGATCTTTTCAATCTTGGCGGCTGAAAGAGATTCAGACGGGGAAAAGAATGGTCAAATCCATCTAAAAGCAATTTTTAGAAAACCATTAAATCTTCACAAGTGAATGAGATTAAGTTGATATACAGTAATATACAGGCATCAGCCTCAGTGGCATTGGCACAGACACCTCTGGTTTTTTGTGAGCCCGCCATTTGTTACATTCATCTTTTTTCCCTAGGAAATATATGGCAGGGTGCAAGCTGTGAAATGATCTGCCTACGGATTTAAAAATGATAAATGACAAAGTTAAAATTCAAAGCACTGTTTTGCTTTTCATGTGTAATTACTGCCATAGTTGAGATGAAAGGAAATGAACACTCTGTTTACATTTAGTTGAATACTGGCAGTGATGCACCACTGTCCGACTCCTGTCTCTCCTCCTTTGTGTACGTCGTTGCAAAGAGCAGCAAACAGGACATGAAGGACCATTCTTTATATAACAGGGAGAATGAGGGCACCTCACACACTGTGTAAAGTGCAACAGTAGGTAACTAGCTCTGTATGAGGACAAAATGGCAGGACTGAGCAGGGACCGTCTGTTGCATCAGTGCATCCAGGCTCATTCCGTCATCTGGCAGCTCCATCACACACACATTGATTTAATATAGACGTGGGAACACAGGCTGCACACACAGCCCTTATTAGTCAGCTCAAGCTGCAGCCACTCATAAAATATATATACCAGGTAATTACATTCTTTACAGTAGCTGACAGAAAAATATACTTACAATGAAGTCATCAGTTTAATACTGTGGCTGATGTGTGGGGATTACAACGCTCCCCCATCAGTTCAGCACAGCTCTGTGCCACCATGCTATATAAGGGTACACTCCGCCACCTAGTGGTCGATGTGGGGAATCACCTGTCCTCACAATCACTGAAAACACAGAGGATTTAGAATCATAGTTGCTAAAGAGGGTTTTATACATTTACATAGCAGCATACTATCAGTCTATATTTTATTTTTTCAGATGAAACTGCTCAGAGGTGTTCAGTATAAGTCAATCAGTGTTGAATGTACTAAGGCAAAAAGGATTTCACACAGTATCATTCTGCCCTTAGACCCTCACATCAACTAAGGAAAAACTCCCAAGAAAACCCTTAACAGGGAAAAATGGGATGAATACAATATAAAGACAGTTATAGATGAGTATATTTATGCTGTTGTTTCTGAAATGTATTCTACTGATACTAAATAAGTGCAGTAAAAGAAAAAAAACTTTGAATTATGTTTCATTCTCCTTGGCTTTCAGACCTATGAGTTCTGACTTGACCCAATTGTCTTATGTCTGTGTACTTTACATGTCACTTTGTGGATGTCTTGTTGTATCTTGATGTATCTTGATGTATCTATGTTTTGTTTAGTTTATTATTATGGATCCCCATTAGTCACTGCCTCAGCAGCGACTATATTCTTCCTGGGGTCCTACATCACAATACAAAATTAAAAAATATATACGTATATGTGCTCAATCCGAAAACATGTATGCACATAAACAAATATTACATACATGTTAAAATATTTAATGTAGATATATACACTATGGCTATATATCATAGATTGTTGACTATTGTTTATTGTGCTTTTATTTTATTATTGTATTGTTAAGCACTGTGGTTAAACTAGGCTGATTTTAGATGTGCTATAGAAATAAATGTGACCTTGACTTAGCAAACCATTTGATTCTGAATCATATCTGAGGACAATCAGTGGATTATGATCAGTGCCATTCAATAAAAGGCCGGTATCAGCAGTGTTGAATGTACTCATACATACTGAGGCATCTTATCGTTCTAATGAAGTTTCCACACTGGACAGTTCTACATTATTCACAGTCAAATTAACACTGTCAGTGTAATCAAAGTGATGATACGTGGGTGTGAACCAAATGTTCTCGTTTCCTCACCAGGAGACGTGGTACTGGCCGGGGGAGGTGGGCGCAGACGCTGTTGTGATGAGCGGTGTCCGCTGCTCCGGCACCGAGATGTCTCTGTCCCACTGTCTCCACCACGGAGCCCACCTCACCTGTCCCAAAGGAGGGGGACGCAACGCTGCCGGGGTCTCCTGCTCTGAGAGTGAGTGGATGTATTTAGAAAATGTGCTGAAACATCACGCAGTGTGACTGTTAGAGCCATTTTGTATATTACACATAAGGTGATACATAATTTAGATTTGTTGGATTTATCCTTTATATACGGTATTTGAGGTTATAAGAATGCCTATTAGTTAATAACAGCTGCTCTCTTCTTATTGGCTGAGACGTGCGTAACGTGATGTATGCGTAATTTGGTTTAGTTATGATTATGGAGGCGAGGAGAGCACACTAGTTTTTGACCGTGCTGTCGTGCTAATTGTGCTAATGATTATTGCCTGATTTTGGATTGCTACACAGTTTTTTATTATTTGTTGTAACTTGAAGAAAGGTTTCAATAAACCCTCGTGAGAAAGAAGAACTGTGGAGTTTTTGTGGCAGAAGACACGCGTCAACTACATGCTTGCGCTCCATAATTTTAGTGTGTGTTAAAAAGTAAAAAGAGACGGAGCCACACTTACATTAGTCAAAAACTACGCTCGTTGAGATAACGACGCACACGGACGGATACCTCTACAGGAGAAGAAGAGGATTAAAAAAGAACATAGAACAAGCCAGGTGCACGTTCTGGATGTGGATAAGCCACGGAGTGGGTAACGGAGATCACGGTACAGCAGCCGAACGGGAGCCGGCGGCAGGTGAGCCTGAAGCCGTCACGCAATTGAGCCGCGGTGGCTAACTTTTTAAGCACACTTGATGTTAAAACTCTTGGAACTTTCCGCGGAAATATTGTAGAAGAGTGAGAAGCTGTCGTCAAGCAAGCAAGAGGACAGTTTGTGTGCATTAAAGTTAATTAAGAGTGCATCCGTAAATAATGGAAGTTGCGGCGGACGGCCAGAAGAGGACGCCAAAGCCCACGGCAAAGGCTGTACAAGAAAAATTGAACAGGCTCAAGAGTGAAAGAAAAGGCAAGTTATCTCAGATTACTCGCAAAAGGAATGATATTGATGTCCTAAAGAAAGACAGAGCTAATGTGGAAATCATTAAAGAAGAAGCACTGTTTATTTTTGGCAAGTTCTATGGACAATTTAAAGAGATTAATACTGCGTTATTACCTCTTCTTGAGGATGAAGATTTGAAAGAGGACCAGGTGAACTGGTTTATGCCCAAATGTGTGGAAATTGAGAACTTTGTTCAAGAAACAGAGGATTGGATCGATAGGATAGAGAATTATCCTGAAGAAGAAAAGAACAGTTATGTTAATGACAGCGACGATGATATACAGCCAAGTGACAGCATCTCTGAGGTTATCAGTCGTGCATCCAAAGGGAGAAAAAATGGCTCAGTGGCAAGTCGCTCATCACAGGTGTCCACCACAAGTTCTGCTCGCCTAAAGTTGGAAGCAGAACGTGAAGAACTGCGAGCACGAGCTGCCTTCTTAAATAAAAAACAAGATATTGAGATGGAGGAGGTACGCTTAAAGGCGCGCAAGGAACAGTTGGATATAGACGCCAAGATCGCTGCATCAAATGCAAAGATAAAGGTTTATGCAGATTATGAAGATGGCCAAGACGGAATGAATGAATATTATGAATCAGAGCGCAGGCACAGAGCAGGCCGAAAGGACGCTTGTCAAGTTAAAGATGAAGATGAGGAGACACGTACACGAGTGAGTTACACTGCACCTATGGTTGCGCTCCAGTCATCTCAGCCTGCTAATGTTCATCATACGGTTTTGGCACATGCACCTATAGCCACACAGAGACCAGCCTGGACTGCTAATGTTCATGCCAGGGCTTCAACTCATGGAGCAGCCAGTTCAGCAGCACCTATAGGTCAATCGCAGTAAGCAGTCACATCTGATGGCATCTGTAAAATAATGCAGCGTCAAAATGAGATAACAGAGATGTTGGTGAAGCATCAGCGCATGTCACAACTTCCAAGGAGAGATGTTCCAATATTCTACGGAGACCCGCTCAGCTATCACTCATTCATAAGGGCGTTTGAACAAGTGATAGAGAGGAAGACTGCTAGTCAACAGGACAGGTTGCTTTACCTGCAGCAGTTTACAAGTGGAGAACCTCGTGACCTTGTTCTTAGCTGTGAACATATGAGACCAGATGATGGTTACAACGAAGCAAGGAGGCTACTCCAACAGCACTACGGGGACGAGCTGAGAATAGCTACGGCTTTCATGAAGAAAGCTCTTCAATGGCCACAGATAAAAACAGAAGACAGGAAAGCTCTACATGCATACGCTTTGTTCCTAATAGGGTGTAGAAACACAATGAGTGACGTGGAGTTCATGGTTGAGATGGATAACCCCAGCAATATGAAAACTGTCATCTCAAAGCTACCCTTTAAACTGAAAGAGCGGTGGAGGAACCAAGCATATGAGATCCAAACAAGATCAAGAAGAAGAGCCAGGTTCTCTGATGTAGTGGATTTTATCAACTGGCAGGCAGAGGTTATCAACGACCCGCTGTTTGGAGACATCTTGGACCTCAGCATAGAAGAAAAGGGGAAGCCCAAGACAAACATTAAGAGAAGTAACCCCAAGAGCAGCTTTGCTACAACTGTCTCTCCAGCTGGAGGACAGAGTGGTGCTCAACAGTCACAACGGAAGGAGCATGGTCCAGTCAAATCAGCCGATGCTTTTCAAGGTCCTTGCATGTACTGTAAAAAGAATCACGCATTGGAGGTCTGCGAGAAAATAAAAGAACAAGCTCCCAAAGACAGAATCAGATTCCTAGCCACAAAAGGACTCTGCTTTGGCTGCCTCACACAAGGTCATCTGAGTAAGAGTTGTCGTAAAAGGATGCAATGCAACGAATGTCCAGGAAAACACCCCAGCATTTTGCACGTCACAAAGGATGCTCCAGCCCTGCAAGAGAGGGATGAAAATAGGAACACAGAAGTTACTGGGGAGGTAACCAGTGCTTTTGTAGAAGCAGAGCATGAAAGCAGAGGACATACTGGGGCAGGTAATAAGGAAGCTATTCTCCCCATAGTACCAGTGAAGATAAAGTCCAAAAGAAGTGACAAGGTAATGCAGGTCTATGCATTTTTAGACCAAGGAAGCACGGCAACCTTCTGCACTGATGAAGTTATGCAGCAGCTTAACCTCCGAGGAAGAAAAGCAGAGCTTTTACTCACTACTATGGGAGCTGAGAAGAGGGTAAACACTCATGTCCTGTCAGATATGGAAGTGTGTGGCTTGGAAGAGGAGAATTACATAGACCTTCCACGGGTATTCACTCAACCAAGTATACCAGTGAAAAAAGACAACATTCCTCTGCAGAGAGACGTGGATCAGTGGCCTTACCTGCATGAAGTTCGCCTCTTGCACATTGAAGCAGAAGTTGGCCTGCTTATTGGCACTGATGTCTATAAAGCCATGGAGCCTCGGCAGATAATAAACAGTAGAGGTGACGGGCCCTATGCAGTAAGGACATCCCTTGGATGGGTTATCAACGGCCCACTCAGAGGCACTGCTGCGGCTAACCAAGACGTTGTGAGTCACTCAGTCAATCGCATTTCTGTGTCCAATGTGGAAAACCTACTGACTCAGCTGTACAATGCAGACTTCCCAGAGAGAGGATACGACGACAAGTCAGAGATGTCACAGGAAGACCATCAGTTCCTCGACTCAGTCAAAGGATCCACACAGCTAGTCGATGGTCACTATTGTATCGGATTACCACTGAAAGACAAAGAAATAAAAATGCCGGACAACAGATCTCTAGCCGAGCAGCGCCTCACAAGCCTCAAGAGGAAGTTGCACAGGAATCCTGACTTCTACGAGGAATACAACCGATTTATGACAGAGTTGGTAAACAAGGGATACGCCACCAAAGTCCCAGAAGAGGAACTACACCGTGATGATGGGAGACTTTGGTTCATTCCTCATCACGGAGTTTACCATCCCAAAAAGAGGAAATTAAGAATTGTCTTCGATTGTACTGCATCATATCAGGGAGTATCACTGAACAACAAACTCCTTCAAGGCCCTGACCTCACGAACACTCTTGTAGGAGTTCTGACAAGGTTCAGGAAGGATACGGTGGGCATGATGGCAGACATTGACTCCATGTTTTACCAGGTGAAGGTACCTAAGGAGGATTCAGATCTGCTGCGTTTCTTATGGTGGCCGGACGGCGACCTGAGCTCAGAGGCAGCAGATTACAGAATGTGTGTGCACCTGTTCGGAGCAGCATCCTCCCCCAGCTGTGCCTCATATGCACTAAGGAGGACAGCTGAAGATGGAAAGACATGGGCAGCGCCTGAAGCAGTTGAGACAATCTTAAACAATTTTTACGTGGACGATTGTCTGAGCTCAGTGTCATCAGATGAGCAAGCTGTTGCGCTCGCTAAGGACTTGAGAACACTATGTCTCAGTGGAGGATTTCACTTGAGCAAGTGGACAAGCAACTCCAGAGCTCTGCTAATGTCGATTCCAGAAGAAGACAGAGCTTCAGGAATTAAAGATCTTGATCTGGATAATGACCAGCTACCCACAGAGAGGGCGCTAGGCGTCCAATGGTGCACAAACTCTGACATGTTTAAGTTCAAGATCGAAGTACAGCAAAAACCATGTACTAGAAGAGGAATCTTGTCAGTCGTGGGCTCAGCTTTCGATCCTCTGGGATTCCTGGCACCTTTCGTCCTTCCCGCCAAGCTGCTTCTGAGGGAACTCTGCAAAGAGAAAAAAGCATGGGACGACGAAGTGTCAGAAGAACAAACAAAGAAATGGAATAAGTGGCTGTCAGATTTACAAAAGTTGTCATCTTTTTGTGTTAGCAGGTGCATCAAACCTGCAGGATTCGGCGTCATCAAAACAGCACAACTGCACCACTTTTCTGACGCCAGCAACGACGGCTATGGTACAGTATCTTATCTCCTGCTGACTAACGAAAAGGACCAGAAGCTTACCTCATTCATGATCGGGAAGTCAAGAGTGGCACCGCTCAAACTGGTCACCATTCCCAGGATGGAGTTGACAGCAGCTGTTATAGCTGTGAAGATGGATAAGATGCTTCAGTGTGAGCTGCAGCTACAGCTGAATGAGTCAAGATTCTGGACAGACAGTGTGACAGTACTTAAGTATATTGAAAATGATGCTGCACGCTACAAAACATTCGTAGCTAACAGAGTATCATTCATTAAAGAAGCTACAAAGCCGTCTCAGTGGAAGTACGTGAGCACAGCAGACAACCCTGCAGATCAGGCTTCGAGAGGGTTAAGTGCTGAGAGTCTGCTGCAGAGCAAGGACTGGATACAGGGGCCGGAGTTCCTGCTAAGACCTGAGGAAGAATGGCCTACACGCCCAGACCAGCCTATTCACTTAGAAGAAGAAGATGCAGAGGTCAAAAGGTCAGCTCAAGTGTCTCTGGTACAAACAGATGAAAAATTGGATACAATGGTTCAGTTTGTACATCACTTCTCAAGCTGGTATAAACTCAAGAAAGCGACAGCTTGGCTGATACGCCTAAAAGAGATCCTGCACAACATGAAGCAGAAAAGAAAAGAGGTCCAAGAAACAATACAGAAACACGAAAACAACACATCTAAGGCAGAGTCTTTGCTCCAGCAAGAGATGCTCAAATACAAGCAAAGTTTTGAAAAACAAGTGCTCACCACTGAAGATCTCGCCACGGCGGAGACGGAGTTAATTCGCCTATGTCAGAGAGGAAAATATGCAGAGGAGCTTAAAGCCCTGCTGGATGGAAAGGATCATGTCAGAAAAGATAGTCATATCTTTAAGTTGGATCCCTATTTGAAAGATGGAGTGCTAAGAGTAGGAGGACGGCTAGGCCGATCTGCGATGCCGTTGGATGCCAGACACCCGGCTATCCTGCACAAAGATGATTGGATCGCCAAACTCATCCTCCGTCACATACATGAAGTGACAGGACACTCAGGGAGAAACTACATTCTTGCCAGACTGAGGCAGAAGTTCTGGATACCAAAGGCCTGCTCAGCGATACAAAAAATGATTTCAGAGTGTAACACATGCAGAAGACTACATGCTAAGGCAGGAGAGCAAAAAATGGCGAATTTGCCAGAAGATCGGTTGTTGCCAGATAAGCCACCCTTCACAAACACCGGCGTGGATTTCTTCGGCCCCTTTGAGGTCAGTCGAGGTCGCAGCAAGGTGAAGAGATATGGTGTGCTTTTCACATGTTTAACCAGTAGAGCAGTTCACATAGAGGTAGCCCACTCCCTTGACACCAGCTCATGTATTAATGCACTACGTCGCTTTCTAAGCAGAAGAGGACAAGTGTCTGTTCTCCGGTCTGACAACGGCACTAATTTTGTCGGTGCTGAGAGAGAGTTGAAGGAGTCTTTAAAAGACCTGGACCAGCCTAAGATCCGAGAATCAATGCTGATAAGAGGAGTTAAGTGGATATTTAACACGCCTGCCGCGTCCCACCACGGAGGTGTCTGGGAACGCCAAATAAGAACAGTCAGGAAAGTCCTAAGTTCCCTGTTGAAACAACAGATACTGGATGATGAAGGTCTACAGACACTCTTGTGTGAAGTGGAGAGTATCATCAACGACAGACCCATAACAACAACCTCGAACGACCCCAATGATCTGGAGGCTTTGACCCCAAATCATTTGCTGGTGATGAGAACACAGCCAAATATTCCTCCAGGTGTCTTCTCCAAGGATGATCTCTATGCGCGTCGCCGCTGGAGGCAAATCCAATATATGGCGGATTTATTCTGGCGTAGGTGGACACAAGAGTACCTACCTCTTTTACAAGAAAGACAAAAATGGAGCACAACAAGGAGGAATTTCAGCCTGGGAGACGTTGTCCTCATTGTGGACTCCTCCGCGCCACGGAATTCCTGGCTGATAGGAAAAATTGTCAAGATCATGCCGGACTCAAAGGGGACGGTCCGCAGCGTCTGTGTTCAGACGAAGACAAGCACGTTAGAGAGACCCATCACCAAGATTTGTCTCTTGGAGGAGGCATCATGAAGACTAAAAGAGACTGAATAAGACAAGGACATTTATGTGTTTTGAATAAAGACATTTATTGACCTTGAATCATATGTAAAAAAAAAAAAAAAACGTGGACAGGATTTACTGTTAGACAATGGCTCTATGTGTTTGTGTTTGGTAATTGATATGTTGTTAACTTAACAATTAGGGGCAGGTTATGTTAGAGCCATTTTGTATATTACACATAAGGTGATACATAATTTAGATTTGTTGGATTTATCCTTTATATACGGTATTTGAGGTTATAAGAATGCCTATTAGTTAATAACAGCTGCTCTCTTCTTATTGGCTGAGACGTGCGTAACGTGATGTATGCGTAATTTGGTTTAGTTATGATTATGGAGGCGAGGAGAGCACACTAGTTTTTGACCGTGCTGTCGTGCTAATTGTGCTAATGATTATTGCCTGATTTTGGATTGCTACACAGTTTTTTATTATTTGTTGTAACTTGAAGAAAGGTTTCAATAAACCCTCGTGAGAAAGAAGAACTGTGGAGTTTTTGTGGCAGAAGACACGCGTCAACTACATGCTTGCGCTCCATAATTTTAGTGTGTGTTAAAAAGTAAAAAGAGACGGAGCCACACTTACAGTGACATTAGTGAAGTAAAACAAAGAGGTAATTGACATTTTACTCGTGTAATTTCACTTTGTCCAGAGCCGCTGTGGTTCAGTTTGGCGTTGAGCTAACAGAAGCTTTCACTCTCGCTCTGCAAGTTTTAATTAAACAAATGTAATTATCTCTGCCACAGGAGAACGTCTGCCTTGGAAAAATGTTTGCACATGTGAAAGTCCAATATCCTTCTCCCAGAGCCGTTTGAAACAGAAACCACTCATTGACCCGCCACACTGCAAAAACTCAAAATCTTACCAAGAATATTTGTCTTATTTTTAGTCAAAATGTCCCATTTCTAGTCAAAACTAATCTCATTCTACTTAAAATAAGACTCATCACATTAAAAAGTAGTAGTAGTAGTGTTTTTATACACTTTTTACTTCTTTCAAGCATATTTTCACTTGAAATAAGTAGAAGAATCTGATAGTGGAGCAGGTTTTTCTTTCTTATTACAAGCACAAAAAACTTGCTTTCACTGGCAGATTTTCCTACTTATTTCAAATGAAAATCTGTTTGAAACAAGTGAAAATTATCTAAAAACAAGTTAATTTTTTACGTGATGAGTCTTATTTTAAGTAGAAAGGGATTCGTTTTGACTAGAAATTAGACATTTCGACAAGAAATAAGTCAAATATTCTTGGAAAGATTTTGAGTTTTTGTAGTGCAGGACTGTTTGTGGTCAGAGCCAAATTTTCTTTTCCTTTGTTTAAATGTTTTGTCTCCCTTTGTCTTGTCTCTTTGTCCTTCCTTCCTGTCCACAGCGGCTCCTGACCTGGTGTTGAACCCTCAAGTGGTGGAGCAGACCACCTACATGGAGGACAGGCCCATGTTCATGCTGCAGTGCGCCTATGAGGAGAACTGCCTGTCCACCACCTCCAGCCAGGTTCCTGCCAACTCCTACCGCCGCCTGCTGCGCTTCTCCTCCCAGATCCACAACAACGGCCAGTCGGACTTCAGGCCCAAAGCCAGCAGACACTCCTGGGTGTGGCACGACTGTCACAGGTCGGTGTCACGCGGTCTACAGGGTTGGGGAGGGGGGGGGGGGTCAATCCAAGTTCATGGTGCAATAATCCCACACACACTGCAAAAACTCAAAATCTTTTCTTGTCTTATTACTTGTCAAAATTAATCTCTTTCCACTTAAAATAAGACTCATCACCTAAAAAATAACTTGTTTTTAGATCATTTTCACTTGAAATAAGCAGAAAAATCTGCCAGTGAAAGCAAGTTTTTTGTGCTTGAAATAAGAAAGAAAGATTTGCTCCACTATCAGATTCTTCTTCTTATATCAAGTGAAAATATGCTTGAAAGAAGTAAAATGTGTCTTAAAAACAAGCTACTTTTTATATGATGAGTCTTATTTTAAGTATAATGAGATTTGTTTTGACTATAAATGACATTTTGACTAGGAATAAGACGATTATTCTTGGTCAGATTTCGAGTTTTTGCAGTGCAGTAGCGATCTCTTTTGATTTCCCAGAGCCATGTGTCTGCTGACTTTTTTTTTTTTTTTAAACCCCAGAGAATCTTCACTTTGCTTGGAAGGAATAGTTCAACATTTAAGGGGGAATAAGGTTATGAAAATGTTTTGCTTTCTGTCCAAGAGTTAGATAAGAAGATTGATTCCACTCTCATGTGTGCACACGAGAGCCAAGAAGCAATTAAGAGCGATTAAAGGGAAGAAATGAAATGTGACTATGTAACGTGGCAGCGCGACGGAGAAAATCCACCTTGATATTTAAATATTACACTTGTGCGATCAGTCTTATAGAACAGCCAGTATTGGAAACACAGGGTTAGGTGTTTTGTGGATGTCCCACAAGAGAAAAAGTCTATCTCTCCAGGCTCCACACTACGATGTCATACAGACACTTCACCCAATCACCTGCCAAGTTTTTTTTCTGTCTTTTTTTTTTCCCAACCAATCCTCTCCAGATGGTTCTCAGTAGGGAACCATCTGGCACATCACGACAGCCGACATTTATTTATGGAAGCACTTGTAACAGGTTATATTCCAAAAATATAAATCATATCTTAATTATAAATCACAAGCATAAAATCCTCTGAAGGATTTTTATTTTTTAAATTTTTTTATGAATGAGTCTTTTTCTAGGGTTACTTCATTTCAACAGAACAAGAAGGTTGTTATTCGATAATCTGACCACATAATTGAAGGAGACGTTGGACCGATTCCGAGTACCATCTCAAATTAGACATAACTCAAGAAGAGACGGCTCGGCCCCCGTCCTGACCTGACTGCTCCTGGAGCAGCTTTTCCCCCCTCCATACATTCTGCTGCCCTGTAATTGACTGTGTGGTGTGAGCTAAAGTTACTGTACGTGGCTCTTTAGCGAGTCCCACATTTTTGCGGTTCCTATATTGGCTGGAGGAGCAGCTCACTGTTGGCAGCTTCACACAGCTACGAGCTCTCCACAGGTCAAACCTCTGGCACATCTGACTGACACAACTACAGAGGTACAAGTTCAGGAATTTTTTTTAAAAGGTACATTGTGTAGGAATTACTCCCATCTAGCGTTGCGGTTGTATATCGCAAGCAACTCAATCGTATTTTTCATGCTGCATTCACGTGAAATTGGGCAGACGGACGACGGACGACAGCCGCTGCACGTAACGGCATAAACAAGCCTCTATGTAAACAAGTGGTCCGTCAGCACGAGGCAAAACAATACACGTGACAATATGTTGTCATGGCGATGTCATATTGTTTACCTGACCCACGTTTTACGTCTTTCTCTGGACTTCTGTGACTAAAATGACATCTAGTTTGTTACCGACGGCCGTCTGCCCGACTGCACATGAATGCAGCATCAGTGTAACGCTCCATTCCTCCGGTCTTCGGTGAGTTTCCGTGGTTTCCTACCGTCACGCTGCCACTGAACGTAAAAACATGGCGACACGACACACATGAATGATATGAATGGTAAATTCAGAGCTTGCCGGTACACTTCAGTTCGTCGATAACTGATTAATGAAAAACAGACTTTTGAACGAAATAATCGATTTTCGTGAATAGATAACAGGAGAAGTTACACAATGTCCCTTTAAAGGTCCAGTGTGTAATAATTGTCAATTGGCAACATCTGAACATACTACCCATGAATATATTAGTATAAGTGTATAATCGCTATAAAATAAAATTTGTTTGGTTTTCGTAGCCTTATAATTTTTCTTTATACATATAGCAAGGGTCTTGCTTTAGAGATATGCTCCTGAAATACTCCTAGTCGTCCCAGTCCTGGTAAACAAGTTTTTTGTCCTCATGAGGCCACCGTCACTTTGCCGACGGGAGGAGTGAGTGCGAGCGAGTGAGTCCTGCAATCTAGAATCTGAACGCTGGATATCACGGTTTTGCCCGCATTTTACACCCTGGACCTTTAAATTATTATTATAATGACCTTGGAGCTGCAGTAAACAACACCATGTGCTGCTCTTGGTGTAGGCCTACTCTTGTGTGGTATTTTTACCCTGAGTATGTTTTTGTAAAATCAGATTTCTACCCGTGTGTGTTTGTAGGCATTACCACAGCATGGAGGTGTTCACGCTCTACGACCTGTTCAGCCTCAATGGAACCAAGGTGGCAGAAGGACACAAAGCCAGTTTTTGCCTGGAGGACTCGGAGTGTGATGAAGGTCAGAATCCACAAGAAGATTCCTATTTCACTTTTCAAAAAAAAAAAACCTCTGAGAAATGGTCATATGGGCTTTATTTATGCTTTATATTTACATTGGACCATATGGTTATTTGTGATTTGAAAGAGGTGCATGTAACCTACAGAAAACTGTCACTCTAGTCTGAAGTTCCCCTCAGATCTACTCATCAATCAAGTTTTTAAATATTTCTATTTATTCATTTTTTAGACATTTTTAGTTAAAGCAGAAGTAAGCGATATATTTGTGTTAATATAAGTCTTAAATAGTTATATCTTCCGACAACAATCACTTATATAGAGTGTTTGAACCGAAACACGGGTCTGTCAGTCCCTCTGCTCTGCTCTGAGCCGAGGAGGAAACTTTTCTCGTATCCTACAGTTTTTATCCAATGAGGAGAGAGAACGGCATGCTGTGTGTGCAGCCAAGGGACGCCGTGAATGTGGTGACGTAGGGACGAGGACTGTTATGGTGCGTTCAAGGCAGCCCGTAACTCGTGTTTTTCCGACCTGTGAAGTCGTACCAGTTCGATCTGGTACAAGTTCACGGGTCGGAAGTTACGAGTGGCCGTTATAGTGACTTTCACAGGTAAAACAGGTCAGAAAAACACGAGTGGGTTGCCTGGAACGCTACAAAGTCGTAAGTTGTGACTTGAAGCTGTAATTTACGGTTTTCAAAAGCCTGCCTGGAACGCAGCATTAGCCAAAACGACCGGATCGCTTACTTCTGCTTTAAGTAGCTCTAAAAAATGATGGTGACAAAAACGTTTAGCTACTGAAGAGCAAGATGTTTTTCTTAGACAGTTGCAGGAGATTCAAACAGCGTGATCCGTAAGTTTTTCCTGATATGTTCACTTTATCAACTTTATTGATAATAATACATACATGAGGATACATCAGTGTTACTTCTGCATCCTGTTTTGCTGCCTGGGAGTGACCCAAAGAAAATAACCATGCAACTTGATTGTAATGGATTGGACTGTAGGCTACTGTACTGTACTTTATTTTTGTGAGGGGAAATTTGTTTTGGGCTCTGAGCCACTGCAATACACAAAACAATACATACAAGACATTCATACAAAGTACTTTCCCACATTTAAACACACATTTAAAACAGTGAAGGGTGCTTCCACTCTATGGTTCAATACGGAGAAAAACTAAACCAGTAGAATAAAACCAACGGTTCATAAATAAACCAAAGTGCTACATTCACAGTGTTTGCGTATAGTAATAATAAAACAATAAAACCATACAAAAATGGTGAAATAAAGTGATACATATTACTGTTTAATGCCTTAATGGCGGAAGGGATAAATGAGTTCCTATATCTATTCAGTCTACTTTTTGGAACTCTGAGCCTTCGACCTGAGGGCAGCACATCCAATCCTGGGTTGAGGATGTGTGTTGGGTCGTTAAAAATCTTTTGTGCTTCTCTGAGCAGTGATTTCTCATATAGCATATATCTCCCTCCCTATGATTTTCATGGCGGTTTGAGCCAGGCATGCAAGTTTAGACTTAGCCAGTGCCGAGGTTATGCCATACCATACCTGTATGTTCTTTCGAATGACACTCTCAAAAATCGCCTGGTAAAATAAAAACATAGTAATGTGATATTTCATTGCTGTGCCATTTCTTACTTTGTAATGTCTCATTGCAGGTATTGAGAAAAGGTACGAATGTGCAAACTTTGGAGACCAGGGTATCACCGTGGGCTGCTGGGATACCTACAGACACGATATCGACTGCCAGTGGGTCGACATAACTGACATCAAACCTGGAGATTACATCTTCCAGGTGATGATTCCCTCGTTCAGTTGTTCAGACTAAAGAGTAGTTATCTGCGTACTGCTGCTGTTAGCATTGACCCTTCACATTCATCACTGACATATTGATGTTCTGTCTCTCCTACAGATAATAATCAATCCTAACTATGAAGTGCCAGAGTCAGACTACACCAATAACATCATGAAATGCAGATGTCGATATGATGGCCACCGTGTGTGGATGTACAGCTGCCATAATGGTAAGATGAATACACAATAGTGTCTTGACTTCTGGTCACTCAATATTATAAAATAATCATACACTATCATTATGTCATTAGTATAATGCAGTCAGTGTATATATTTCCATAATATTCAATGCAGTTTTATTGTGTATTATAGTAACAGTGGTATATTGACAGCATGTAACAATGACATTATATAGAACACACAACACACACCAGTGCTTTACATCAGTGGTCTGAAGGCAAATATAATTTAAAAAGAATTAAGATATAAATTTGTTGTTAAAGTAATAATATGGATCATTTAAAATATCAATATAAATCTCAATGTACTGTCCAGTTTAATCACTGAGATCTGAGAACTGATTGAGGCAGAGAAACAGGTTTAAATAAACCTGCAGTTAAGTCAGACTTACTATATGCTGTGATGTCATGAGAGGTAACCCAGGCAGGTAAGGCTGGAGCAGTGCAAAAACTGAAAAAAACAAGCCAGAATCAGAAAAAACAAATGCAGACGGTTTATTCTTCCACCCAGAAGCCCCTAGTAGGAGGAGGAGGGTCCTTTTACTCTTTCAATACCCCAACAAAATATCCAACAAAAAGTGTCCATCTTTCTTACTTTTCCCTTAAATCACTTTCCTTGTCAATGTCTTTGTTCCGTCTGTTGCCGTCCAGCTCCTTCCACCTCCAGCACCCCGTGCTCTCTGTCCTCTGTCTCCCTTTGTTCTCCTCCCCTCTGCCTTAATCAGGTAGCCTAAACACCTACACCTGTCAGAGAAGTGAGGTCTTCTGGGAAGTGTAGTGTGTGCGGCGGCCATCTTGTCAGGGATGTAGCAGCCCTCTACCACCTGCCCCCTTGTGATGCCGAAATGCCAAAAAGAATCACATCACATTGCAGACTGTTTCTCTGCTTCACCTTGTTCCTGCCATACTTACCGTAGCTTAACCTGGGCAGTAAGGGGTTATTACCCAATTATGGGGTCCACTCACGCATTTCTTTCTTTCTTTCTTTCTTTTTTTTTTTTTACCTTGAAATGAAGTAGTTGAGATGATCAGGCTTATCAGACGTCAGCCTGTCTGTGGTCCAGTCAGATTTTGTGGTGGTGATGTCTCCATGATTGTTTTTGTCAAGTGAAATGTTATCACAACCAATATGAATGATGACTCAGTTGATAGTACTAATAGTTTCATTAAAAAAAAAAAAATCAAATAAAATGACTTTTCCACTCATGGCCTTCATGATGAGATGGAAGTATGCAAGTATGGAAATGTGAATATGTTATATTAGGGTTGAATTCCCAACTCTGCAAACAAACACCTTAAGACCTGGTTTAAACTATATATTATTATTATTATTATTATTATTATTATGTCAAATCACTGTTCCTGAGACATAGTAAGAGTATTTATGGTATAGAATATTTATAGTAACAGATGATGGACACAACCAGTTTCCTGTCCTGTGTACAGTATTTGAATGTGTATTCATTATGTCTGGGACCTCACAAGACAGAAATCTCCTAATTGTATCAAACTTTGAGAGCTGAACTGATAGAAACGTTCATCAGGTGTGTTATTATGTGGTAACTGTGGTTCTGCTCTGCTCCTCTAGGTGGCTCCTTAAGCACTGAAACAGAACAGACGTTCCCAGGCCTCCTCAACAACCAGGTGACCCACAGGTAAAGACCAACCAGAGGAGAGGAGCCGACCAGCGCCATCGACCACCACACACAGCTCCATCAGTGGTGGACTCCTCCTGCTAGCCCCCGCCCTGGTTCAACCATCTTCTTTTTTTTCTTTTTCTTTTTTTTCTTCCCCTAATTTGTGTGGCAGCAGCTTTCTTTGACCTTCCACTCTCCTTCTTCTCCCAGTAGAAAGAATATTCCCCCTCCTGTCCATACATACAGAGGCCGCTGCAGTCTTGGTTAAGATCAAAGTGAAGCTCTCTGTGTGCCCTGTGTGTTTTATTTGAATATTTTGAGTGATGAAATAAACCTGCTGGGAGGTGGCAGGTATTTTACACAGGTGTTTTCTTTGAAGTGCAGCACTTTAACAATGCCCCGCTGCTGCTGCTGCTGCTGCTGCTGCTGCTGTTGCTCAGTGCCGGACAGTTTGGATGATCTGCGCCAGCTCGCCTGAGGATTGAGAGGAATCATCAACAGCGCTCTGTGCTTGGAAATAAAATGCAGGATTTTTCTTCCACAGTCTCATAAAGCCCCTTTTGAACACACTGAAGTCCGCTTACACTGAGGCAGAATGAACATTTCTTTTTGCGTGACATGTCACTTAAGCTCAGCATGCAATTTGCCATTTTCAACAGGTGTTGAAGTTTGTGCAAATTAAGCTGTTGCACAAACAAAAATCAAACAGCCTGTTCATCCCAACTCTACTTACCAGGTTCAACTATAAAGAGGCTGAAAGTGCCCCGAATCCTTAAAAAAAAAATGGGGCAGTCACTTTATATCTTCATTTCATTTGTCTGTTCTGCAAGTCTTTACATAATGTCAGAAGTTAACATTTCAAAGAGCAGATGCATCAGGAGGAGGTGGTGTTGCAAAGTGAGTTGGGAGCACTCTTAATTTGTCCAAGAGAAACTGTATGCCATCACAGAGGTTTTATTTTCTACAAGCACTGTCAGATAGCCATGCAGTTATTAGAAACAGCCAGCGAAAAGCAGAATATTCTTTTGATTTTGGTCGTTGTTGTGTGCAGGGGTAATTTTCCCATTACCCACTGAGGGGAAGAATAACTTCCAAACATTGTTGTTCTTCTTTTTTCTGTGTTCATAATTATTTTTCTCTTACTGGAATGTAGCAATATTTCATAAGGGACCTCATGTTTCTGTTCTCCTCGTTCAGCGCCGTTGTAAAATGTCCGTTTTCATTGCAGCCACCATCTTTAAAGAGCAACTTAAAGAACTATGAAACTAGGAACTATGCAGGATTTTTACCTAAACTTTAGAACATTTTTACCTTAATAAAGCAGCTTTGGAGTAAATGTGATGGTTAAATAAATGAGTTGTAACTTGTTACAGGGAGAATGGAGGCTATCTGCCTCCATTCTCCTAGCGAAAACCCTTGTAACCTTGTCCCAGCTCTCGTCTCTGCGGCACTACAACACAAACGCGCCACATAACTGTAATCTCTTGTTCATGTCAGATAAGACTACTCAAATGTAGTTATTCACCGCTCCATGTTGCTTTCTCGCCGGCTTCATTGAAACAAATGCACATGGTCGGGAGGAGGGTTAGCAACACAGAGGAAAAGTGACTGGTTCCCCTTTACCATCCTCTCTGCTACTGGTTTAGCATCTCAACTTGTGATGTAGGAGTGCACTGCAAACACACCATGACTATATTTGGGTGTGGTTAATACTGCAACAAACCCAGGGATGTGTTAGGACCTCGAGCCTTGAAGATGTTGTCCACTCACTTGAATGAAAATAGCTCGCTTGGCTTATGGGCCCTAAAATGATTCAGCTCCAAGTGTTCTGTTTTGTTGTGCAGCCCCCTGCATGTGCACTTATCTGTCCCCACTCCAACCTTGTTTGCAGTTCAAATTATCCTCACAGTATCATTTCCTGGTGTCTGTCATTTCACTCCTGTCATCAGCTACACAACAGCTACACAGCAGCCACAGAAACAATCCACATTTTTGGCTGATGCTTTCATCATATCTATTTATCTGTGCCTTAGCTTAGCTTAGCTGCATGAGCTACCAATCACCATGGCAGTTTGCAGTAGTTTATTAGCTTTCTTACTCAATGGGACATTTTACAGCTGAAAACACTTCATAAAATACAACTGGTCCTTAGCTTGTAAGCTACAGGGGTTGTAGTTTGTTTACATAATGTGTCCAAACCCCTTCCAGCTCAGCTGTTAATCAAACACGTATGTGCCCATTCAGTGGCGTGAAGGTTAAAGGGCATTCCTGATGCTTTATCAATAAATAATTATAATGATAATAATGATATTTTAAAAATCACCTTGATTTGTGCTATATAACATTTCACACTATATGTTGCCACAGTGTATCTTAGTCTCTGTTGGACATTGAGGATCAGTTGTACGAAGAGAAGAGCTGATTCTCATTGTGTTGTGGCACAGATACCTTCTTCTCATCACTTAGAGAGGACATGCAATAGTACTCATTCAAGTTGCAGATTTTTTTTTCTGTTTATACAATTCCAAAAAGGAAAAAAAAAAAAAAAAAAAACATGTTAGAAACTTACTGTTATTGAAGTTACATTTGTATAGGTGTATTCCTTGTTTAAAAAAAAAACAAACACATTGTACAATATTGAGTGTGAATCCTGTTTTATTGTACTTTTTATAATGGTGCTATCAAACTGGTCCTCTGTTTTCTGAGGGTACAGTACATGTTGAACCGCTACGTTATGTATACTAACAGTATACTTGAACTGAGCATAAGAAATAATGTGCTTTGTGTGTTCAACAACAATAAAGGTCAGAGTTACGGAGCAACCAGTCGTTACTGTTAAGTGGTCTTTATTGAGCTGAGCTTCCAATCCATCAGACCTTTATCAGAGCATGGACTACAATGAACAGACAGGCACATGGATCATTAGCAGTGTGTACACCTGTGTGTAAACTGGTAGCCTATTGTGTAGACACACTATATTGTGTATGTGTGTGTAGCATTTATTTCATTTAACCAGCTGATTGTATTCATTGTGGGTGATTCTACAGAAGCTACTGTAGCTATACCTTACACATGGGACACACTGATTATACTCACAGTAGCTAGGTGTGACCAGACCTGAAGTCATTAAGTAATTTCAGTCCTATCATCAGCTACACAATAGCTACACAAGCAGCCTCAGAAACAACCAAAACATTGCAAAGTTTTCTAAAGTCAAAGCTTTGCGATGTCAAAGGAAGTGATTGACAGGGTTTAGTGAACTGGCTCTCTAACTAGCCTAGCATGCTAGCAATTAACGGTTCATTGTGAATAGACTGATTACAATAAAGTCATTGGTAAAATGAATAAATACATGACAGCAGTTATCTCTCTGCAGATTAGATTGGCATGAGGATAGACGACAAGAACCCGTTCTTGATGATAGACAGATGACAGAGACTTGGACAGGGGAATGGCTGGACCTCAGTATTGACCTATTGACCTGTTCCTAGCAGGGTGGGAGTTAGAGGTAGCTCTCAGATCAGCAACAGAGCCGAGGAAGGAGGCTGATGAGTCTGCACACTGCACAGACAGGTGGAGGAGACCTGCAAGAGTCAGAGCAGCACCGGTCCAAGCTCAAGACAACTTGAAACAGTCCCATGGCCGGTGGAAGCACGTCAAATCCCTTTCTCTCTGAGCTGAGCAGCTGAACACAGCCAAAGTCCAGGTGCAGCAAGAAGAACTGGACCAGGAGAGGCTCCAGTGGCATCAAGACAAGTCCTGCCTCTTGGAGTCTCTGAGGAACACCCAAAAAGCTCTGGAAGACAAGAAACAGGACAGAAGAAGATTTATGGAGGGAGCCTTGGCTAAAACCACCCATCTGTTAGATCAGATGAGGGAGGTTTAAATAATACAAACAAGAAATACTAACCCCAATCCACATTGTTCTCCCCATGTCTGTGTGTTCTTTCTCGGGTTACTCCAGTGTCGTCCCACACTCCAAACATTTGATTATGTCCTCAATAATAAAATGACACAATGACAGTTCAGTGTTATAAATATTCCTATAGGGTATTACTCTTGATAAAATAAGCCACTCAAAAATTCAAAAATGGCAACATTTTTCAGCTATGGAATTAGATTTTTGACAAGTTCACCTGAATTTTGCCCAGATGATTGATGCAGGCGTTGAGTCATAAATCTAAAAGGTGAAATTAAGTTCAATGTAAAACAACAAACAAACAAAAAACAAAAAAAAAACGTAAAATCAATAATTAAAATTGCAAATGAAAATGTTTCAGCAAAAAGTATCACAAAATTCCAACTGCCTCTCGCACAGAGTGAATAATCTCTTTTAAATGCTCCTGCTGGATAATATTTGCTCATACATGCTAGCTGTAAAACACAAAACATGACAAATGAAGGTTAGAAAAGGCTGCACATGAGACGGTGGAGACCACCGAGGCAGTGGGCTGGAGTCTGAGATGAGTCGGATATGGAAACATCAGGTCCCCTGTGCGTACACAGTGATAACCTTGTCAAAGCCTTCAACAGAAGCCTGAAATGGTACAAGCCTGACCTCTTGTGGCCTGAAATACATTTTACATAGGAAGCAGTGGTAAAAGTCCTTTACAATGAAGTGTCAACTACTGTAAACTGTTCCTCAGCAGATGCTGAAGCATATCCCGGAATGCATTGCGTGAGAGTGGGTGATCCAAATTAGCCTCAGGTCATACTGTCACAGTCATAGTCCTCTGCAGATTTGTGAAGATTCTATATACATATACATATACATATAGCCAACACATGCAGGTGCATCTCAGTAAATGAGAACATCATGGAAATTCAAATAGTGAAACTCATATATTATATAGATTCATCAAAATATTTCATGTCTTTATTTCTTTTTAATTGTAATGATTATGACTAACATTTAATGAAAAAACAAAATTCACTGAATCAAAGAATGATAATAGTGAAAAAGTTCACTAACCTAATGATGTCACACTCTAATCAGCTGATTAACTCCAAACACCTGCAGAGGTCCCCTGAGCCTGGTTCAGTAGCTCCACCTCCATATTGAAATACACTTTTTGTGTATGTGTGTATGTGTGTATATGTAAAGAATCTTTAAAAACCTGCAGAAGACCGACTGTGACAGTATGACCTAAGGCTAATTTGGATCACACACTTCTCACTCAATGCATTATGCTTCAGCATCCGCTCATAAAGACAAGCAGGGCCGTTGCATAGGAGAGAAAGGTGATGATAATTCTAGGGGCCCAGTGCCCAATAGCTAGGGCCCACAAAAAAAACCCAGTAGTCTAATCTTTGTATGAATGAATTATTCTGCATAAGACCCTGACTCATACTCATAGTAATGCTGCATTAGCATCAAAACAAATTAGGCAAAATAAAAAATGATAATACATACGTAGTCTAAGTGGAAGTTAAAAAAAAAGTGGAAAAGTCAGGGGCCCACTTTAGTATTCTTTCAGGGGGCCCAGAATTCCTAGCAACGGCCCTGAAGAAGGATTCAGTCAGTGGAGGAACAGTTTACTGTAGTTGACAATTAATTAAAAAACACATACAGACATACACATACACATCGACCTACACTTACACATAGCGGACATACACACATACACATATCCTACATACACACACCTAAGTATTCATTGCCACATATACAGTACATACATACACATGTACACACGTATACATTCACATAGCTTACACACACATATATGTACACATTCTACACACACACACACACACACACACACACACACACACACACACACACACACACACACACACACACACACACACACACACACACACACACACACACACACACACACACACACACATTCACATACACATACATACATATATCTACTGTATAGCCACATATACACAAGCTGTGGCCCAGAGCTGCTTTACCTAAACAATAGGAGTGGTACATCTACATACCAAACAATCTTCTGTTTCCCCATCTGCCACAGACATATCTCATTTCAAAGCCCATGGGGGGGATGAAGGGAGGGATGTTTACAGTAAAGTGCAATTATACTTTTTCTGCCAGAGTACATCCAATAAACCATAAAGCCGATGAATTAGACTTGTCATAAGTTCAGCCATTTAAAGCTGAGGCTATAAGCCGCCCCAAATCTTTATGCGGTCTTTAAATTACGTCTGCTTTCTCTGTAGGAGAACACTAGCTGTAGATGTTGGAGCGTGGCCAGGCATTCGATGTTTGGGCAATCTGTTGTGCTGCAGTTTAAACTGAGTTGAATCACGCAGTGGGAGGAGCCAGAGCTCCCAGACGGATGTGAAGTCTGACAGGTTTAGACTGATGTACTGTCTCCCTCAGTATGTAGGCTACATTCACACACAATTAGAGGGTCTGATGTTTAACCAACTGTAGTTCATACCTGATCTCCCTGGTTGTTGAAGATGAATGAGATACATGTAATGTATGTAAGCAATAAATGCATACAGTATAAAGGGGTAGTTCAACATTTTTAGAGTTGTTTTCAAGGTACAGTAACCGCTGATGCGCGTTCTCATTGGGGGCAGTTTTCCGGCAAGCAGTCTCTGCATTCACCTCGAAACGTTCCGTTATTATCTCATAGCGTGGTGAATGTGCAGGTCACCACTTGTCCACAAGAGCGTTTTGGAGTTGTTGGATTGTGTATTTGATGAGTTTGATGAGGAAAACCAAGAAATCCCATTAGCCTCCGTAGCGTAGCTCTCTCTGAGCAGCTTGCGGCTCTGATCCACCGTTCTAAAAATAGCTTGCACCGACAATTAAAGGTAATGAACCTACTCCTAAAACTATAGGGATTATGGCAATGGGTCAATTTGCCAAAATGTTGAGCCATCACTTTAAATTACTCCGTTATGACAATAAAACATATCTACATGTGGCTTTGGTGTGAGATTTGTTCTTAGTGCTGTCGGATACAAATCACAAATCACATTACTACTGAGAGGTCAGGATTTGATGATGCCACAAATCAAACTGCTGTTGACTGCACTTATTAGTATTTTAGGATAGGAGGTTGGGGAATCTTCGTTTGAACAAGAATACTGGTTTGGCATACTGGTGTGATGCATTGTGTGTAAGAAAGTTAAACAAAAAACAAATAAACAGAAAAACAACTTACAACCTGTCACAGCAGAGTCCTGTTTGGATGTCCATAAGCTTTATTTCTTCAGCTAGGCTATATTGACACACAAATAGGCAAGGCAAGGCAAGGCAATTTTATTTGTATAGCCCATTTGGTAACACTTTACTCTCTATAACGCATTATAACCATACTTATAATGAGTTATTATGCAGTAATAGCACTAATGCTTTATAACAATAAAGCATTTTATTATGACTTATGAGGTCAGGTAACAATTATTACGTATTATTGAACATTTGTCACCTTTTAAACAATGCCCACATCAATAACGCATTATAAATATAGTTATAATGTGTTATAATTGTCTTATAAACGTGTAACTATCATTATAAATACTCATAAATTGTCATAAGACAATAAGCATTACACATTATAGAGCAATTATAACTCTATTATAATACTTGACCTTATACAGTAAGCCATTATAAAATGCTCAGAAAATAGAGGTGTTGTTACAACCATCCCTGGTCTTCACTTATTTAGACTGATTGTTTTACATAGATAGAAGATCCAGTCTTCTGTATCTCTATAAACCTCAATACTGTATTATTTTCAATGGCATTCATGTGTTTAGAGAGGCCACCTTTACTAACAGTAGGCTAACAGATAAAGTGCACAGAGACTGAACACTGAAATGTTCCTTTCTTTTACAGTTATCAAACATTTGTCACCTTTTAAACTTCTGGTTTAGCTTCTCTAAGAAGACACAGTGTGAATTTGTGCCTCATCATTCAATCATGTGTTCCAGTGTGTCTTAGCTGGGCCCAGTGAACTGTTTATGAATTCATATAAATTGTCAGCGAGAGGGTTTTTTTTCCCCTATGTAATGGAACAGAGAGACGTTGAAAGGTGAGGATCTTGCATAATATACTGTACTTCTATATTCAGAGGTTTGACCTTTGACCAAGTGTTGTCAAAGAAATGTTTGTCTAATAGACATGCTTTGAGAAATGTCACATCTTATTCAATGAGGCCACTGAGAGCTGTGATCATGTTTCATATGTGTGTGGTTGGCAGAGAGCGGAGGGGCAGGGGGTCCCACTGTGGGCCCGAAGTAAAACATTTTTATGAGTTCTTAAAAGTAAATTGGTGAGCTTCCATATCCTGAAATTCCTTTTCCTCCATGGTTTGTTTTTCATATCCAAAAAGTACTACTCATTTTGAGGCCTCCTCATTCTGGGCTGCAGCTTTCTACAGAGGTTAACATCTGAAAACTACAATTTACTGCAGAGGGAATCATTGTACAGTATATCCTTATAATTTAAACAGTTATTTAAAGGATTTATATCTATTGTCTTTGTCGATATTCCATGACATTCCCAAAAAATATTGATAGCCAAACTATGGGAGGGAATTTCTTCTTTGTTATAGAAGAAAATAATAATCATCACACAATCCCACTGACAAATGAAATATTTGGCATATTTGCATATATCAAAAGGAATGTTTAAATATGTCACCTCAAATTCATCACACATTATTATCACTTGTATTATAAGATGGTGGTTTCTTCTTCTAATGGCTCTGCAAGATTGACATGTGTTTATATGGACATACATGTCATGAATAGAAATTACAGTTATGAGCATGTTACATTTGTGTGTTGGGATTGCAGCTTTAATGGTTCTATTTCTATTTTCAACCTCTGTATCTTTCAGACAGACAAATAAGCTTCATCGGACCCTTCGACAACTCTCTGTCAGGAGATCAGATTTTCCCAGGAGACAGTGCTACTCTGTTCTGAGTTGAGGAGGAGGAGGAGGAGGAGGAGGAGGAGGAGGAGGAGGAGGAGCTGGGTAATGTGGTGAAACACACACAGAAACTAATAAGTGACTGTTACAAAAGCCCCGTTAAACAGAAATGCACTGATGCTCAGGAGGAATGTAGTAACTATCAAGATGCTGCAATTAAAATGAAACATATATATTTCAGATTATCTTTGGCACAATATTTTACATTTGTTATATCTGTATGTAAAGTGCCTTTCTTCCCTACATAACAGTGCACAATACAAGCTAACATAACCTTAGAAACACCTTCATCAACAAACACATATCAGTAACTTGAGTTATCTCATCTTTCAACACGATGCTGGTTAATAATGTCCAATATTGTTTACACATCATTACATTAGTAAATGGCAGGGTTGTAACCTCTGAAGAGGAAAACCCATGTGAGCTCCACATACTGCAGTTCCTTTAAAGGGATAGTTCAACATTTTGGCAAATTAGCCCATTGCCATAATCCCTATAGGAGTAGGTTTGTTACCTTCAATTGTTGGTGCAAGCTATTTTTAGAATGGCGGAGCAGAGACGTGAGCTGCCCCCGACGGGAACGCGCATCAGCGGTTTTGCATGAATTTAACAACTCTGTCTTGTAACGTTCCGTTAGTATCTCATAGCGTGGTGAATGTGCAGGTCACAACTTGTCCACCAGAGCATTTTTGAGTTGTTGGATTGTGTATTTGATGAGTTTGTTGAGGGAAACCAAGAAATTCCATTAGACTCCATAGCATAGCTCTGAGCAGCTAGCGGCTCTGCTCTGCCGTTCTAAAAACTGCTTGCACCGACAATTAAAGGTAACAAACCTACTCCTAAGACTATAGGGAATATGGCAACGGGCCAGTTTGTATGTGGAGCTCACATGGGTTTTCCTCTTCAGGGGTTACAGCCCTGCCATTTACTAATATAATGATGTGATATAAACAAAACAAATTTGCCAAAATGTTGAACTATCCCTTTAATGACCACTAGAGTCTGGCTCCAACAATGAGCTCAACGTAACGCATAATTATTAGATGTCCAAATCAAGAGCAGGGATAGTGAGCGTGCCGTTTTGAGTCACAGGTGGATGGGAGTATACAAGTCTCCACCACACACAGTGATATGTTTGGATGTAATCCTCATTGCTGATGGAGTCGTATAAGTTGCACTCATTACTTTTAAAAGGGAAAAAAATATATTCTTCTGTTTTTTGCCTTGGAAATCAATTCAAAAGAATATACTGTAAGAGCTCCGCTGACATGTGGTAAAAAATGATATTTGTCAGCTACAAATGAGTCTCTCTTTAGGTTATCTTGCTTCCCTTCAACAGAGATCACATCCAACATCTTAAACTCAGGTTCACACAGTTGAAAGATGGCTCGCCTCCTCTATGCATCACTCCGCCGTTCCTGTGAGAATATAACCTCGTCTGGTTCAGGGTTCATCTCCATCGTGAGAAATAGTCCAGCTCTGATGGAATCAGGAGAGCTTCCCTGCTATATAACTCTTAGAGACAACACAAAATACCGCCCTTGAAACTAAACCAAGTTGAAACGAGTCCCTGGCCTTCGTTCAGCTCTCACTTTTGAAGTTTTTGTGTCTAAATCATGACAAGCACCAGGGACGTTAAGACATCCTCTCGAGTGAGTTTATAAAAACCTAAACTGTCAACACCAAAATAACACCAGAAACCAACATGGTGTAAAATATGTACAAGTTTTATTTATGTGGATACAACTTCTGGATTAATAAAACATTTGGATTTCAAATGAAAAAAAAAAAAGAACCTAGAAAAGTTAAATTAAATGAATTTCAGATAAATCAAGTGTGAGCTAAATTAAAAAAAGTAATGAAACTTTATTTACAAAAATCATAGTTCAAGATAATGTGTTCATCCTTTAGCTGTGGCATTCAAAACCCTACACCTGCACACACAGATCATCTGTATATGTCTGACCACGTGCAGTGTATACAACCTTTGCTAAGGTTTAACCGAACATACACTGTAAACTGAACATCTTCTGCCTCCAGTAACAGATGGACAACATGGAATTTAGATGCTTGTTATCACTAAATGAACAAAGTCTGGAGCTGCAATCTCACTGTTTAGACATGACCACACCAGAAAATGACACAGGGAGGATTCTCATTATGGCTTCTTGGAAATATTGGCTCTTAAAGTTTTGGCGAAGTAGAGAGACCCCAGTCGGTGGGCTAGTTAGTGAGCCAACAGGAGATTTTTTCCTTTTTTCTTCTTGATTTCATATGTTTTCTACCACCTGACTGTGTTTAACCATTGCACACCCTAAATATGATGCTTACAGGACAGTGAGCTTGGCTACTGGTCGGTTGTTTGTTCAGCAGCTTAGCTCCTTTTTTTAGGATTGACAGTTTTCCCCTTTTTATGGAGCAGTTAAGTTACAACACAGCTAACAAGCTACAGAAGCTTCATGGGTCCAGATCTCTGTTCCTTCAAAAGGCTGGCACTGTCAAGACTATACGCTATTAGTCAACAGTGCATATTTGTTCAGAATGTTGAACATGATGCATACTTGTGCTGAAATTTCACTCTCGCTGGAATGAAACTGCTGAAAAAACTTTGCTGTGCTAAATCCTGGTGTGGCCGGGTCTTAAAACTTACACAAAGGCAACATTCAAAGCCATCACAGGCACTGTCGACTGACAAGAGCACTTTAAATACTTCGGTCGAAGGCAATCTCACTAATACATGAATATACTGTATGCTTATTAGACATGAGTCAAAAAAAAAAATCAACAGTAGTTACCAAACACTATGCATGGCACAGTTCACAAGTAAAAAATGATCATGACATGAGGGGGAGCATTAACAACAGTACATGCTAAATACACAGCAAACACAGGATTTGGCTTTTCAAGAAACAACAGAAGAATCCGATAAATCAATGTATACATAGATAGAAACTGTGCATGTGGATATTTGAACCTGTGACCGTCTAACTGGAATGTTTTGATCCTGATAAAGTTCAGCAGTCACTGTAGTAAGCGTAAGATCAAACCCTAAAAAGGAAACATGCAAGAATACATGAATAAGAACCAATGAGGATGAGCAGCAACACTGATGACCAGAGGTCCATGTTTCCTCAAATCAGCCAGCACAATCACTGAATTCACGGGTGTGGGCGAGTTGTATAAACCTTCATAAAAATAAGTTACCCTGTATGTTGGCTTCATTATTTATAAAGGAATGTCCAAAAACAAAAGAAATATACAAAAGTCCACACTTCCAGAAATACTATCGGTCAAGAACTTGAATATCAATAATATCCTGTAAATGAGTTAGTCTAGGTTTTGCTCGGCATCCTTTTACTCTTCTCCAACTTAATACAGGCAGACATGAACCTAAACTATTGAACAGAGATGGAGGTATAACAAGAGTTGAGTACAAAATCTCAAACTGAGTCACAAAGGATTCTCTGAATGGGACATGCACGTGACGGTTAGTGGAAAAGATTGTAGAGACGCAGTATTAAGGGTGCAGGTCCGGGGTGGTCCTCAGGGAGGGGGGGCACGGGTGCTGGCCAGCTCCACTCAGCTAAACACCTGCAACAGATGCAGAGAGAGAAGTTAGTGACACTGAACTGAGT
The DNA here is from genome assembly GCF_905171665.1 of Trachurus trachurus. NCBI lineage: Eukaryota > Metazoa > Chordata > Actinopteri > Carangiformes > Carangidae > Trachurus > Trachurus trachurus. The sequence goes on from NC_139895.1 coordinate 33,505,927, forward strand.
CAGTACTAAACAAAACCTTTGTTCAACAGTCTTATCACAGCAAAGGAGAATGTGAAACCTGTACAGCTCTGTTGGAGGTGGATGTAAAGAGGAAAATACTCAGTAGGTGGGTCGTCTAATTAGAATACAGTCATTAATAATGTTAACAAGTCCAACTTGAACTGACAGCTCAGCTGCTTTCAGCACTCACATACTTGACTTGCATTTCAATGTTTCTAATCTTTAGTGTTACAATTTAGTTGTTTTTTTGTTCAGCCAGAGAATTCAGTTCACTGCAACTCAACTCCTTTCAATACTACACATCAGATGCTCATATTTCAGCTGATACTAAGACCCTGTTTACACCTGGCATTGAAGGGATAGTTCAACATTTTGGCTAATTGGCCCATTGCCATAATCCCTCCCTATAGTCATAGCAGTAGGTCCGTTACCTTTAATTGTCGGCGCACGCTATTTTTAGAACGGCGGAGCAGAGCTGCGAGCTGCTCAGAGCTACACTACGGAGGCTAATGGGATTTCTTGGTTTCCCCCATAAAACTCATCAAATACACAATCCAACAACTCCAAAATGCTCTGGTGGACAAGTTGTGACCTGCACATTCACCACGCTATGAGATAATAACAGAACGATAGTTGTTTTAGAGGTAAACTCACGCAAAACCGCTGATGTTCCAGTCTTGGGCAGTTTTTCAGCAAGCAATCTCTGCATTTGCCTCGAAAACAACTCTGTCTCGATATGAGACGCATGTTAATGCCAGGTGTAAACAGGGTGTATGTCTTTATCTATCAGTCATTCTAATTGCTATTATTGTCTTTTACTGTCTTATTTTCTTTCTTTTCCTTTTTGATTTTAATGTTTTTTATGCCGCTGAAAAGCACTTTGAATTGCCTGGTGTATGAATGGTGTTATACAAAGAAATTTGCCTTGCCTTGATCTAAGTTTTTGACTGATTTATAAGCTAAGTACTAAACTGACACCTCGATTCCTTTAAAAGTCCCACATCCTGCACTTTTCCTCAATCTTTCATTTGAAGTGATCAATAAGAAGATTTACAGTATTTGTGCATTTAAAAGAACCAAAAACCACCTCAGTGTGGTTTTACATCTTCTCTCTCAGCTTGTCTCTGGATCCGTAGTAACAACAGGTCAGTGAGCCAATCAGACGAGAGGAGGCTCTGTCAACTGGCACTTCGAGCCCCTCTTTGGGCTTCAGCTGATGCTTCAACTATTTAAGTGCTTGAACTCTGTGTCACTCGCTTCCACAGAGCTCATGTGCAAACAATTTCTGTTCTCAAACATTTGAACTTGTTTTCAACCTGTCATGACAACATTTCAGACCAAGCTCATCACTTTTGCGGTAAACTGACAATTTGATTGCTTCCTCTGATTTCATGTCAACTGCTTTTATCTCATTCTGCAGTTTTACTACCAGTGTGTGTTTCCCCCCTCACATTCACATTCACTCACTCCTTATTGCAGAGATTAACCTTCAACTAATACGTCCACTGTAAGACTTCAACAGACATTATCTCCTTATAATGTTTAAGCCTCAACTGAAGCATAAGAGCATTTCAGTGCTGCAACTTCATTGAGACTGAGACTTAGTTCAGATCAGGTTTTTGCAGGTAAATCACTTTTAGCTGCCTAAAAATAGCGATATACTAACATTGCGCATCATTCGCCAATCTTCCTAAGTTTCTTCTTAAAGGTGTACAGAAATGGCCGTTTGTCCTGTTTGTCGCGCCGAGTTGTCACGAGCTGCAACACGAGTTTACTTGAGTAAAGAAAACGAATTTGATTGGTCATTGGCGAGCCCGAGCTCCGTGTGTGTGTGCGTGTCTCAGATGTTTCAATGACGGATTACGGATCCAATATCAGTGGCTGATGAATCGTGTGCAGGCTGACGTATAATCCGTGCGCCTGCATTATCCAATGCAGAAAAAAAAAACACACTTTCATCCAAGATTTACTCAAAAATAGAATTTTGCACAAAGTTTGGGCTACATCGTGTGATAGATGAGTTATTACACTAATTTTATGACCCAGAGTGGGCTCAAATTCAATTTTCTTTTCTGTACACCTTTTCATTTGTTCATAAGAAAGTTCCCTATAAGTCTACATCAGACTCATCTTAAACAGAAATGTTGATTGACATAGGATTAGCATCGGTAAAAGACTGCAGTGCTTAAAAAGTATTTTTTTAAGTTATTAAAAACAACATAAATGATAAGAAAATTATTCTAATTCAAATCATATGCTATTATACAACTGCAGAACAGAAGAAAACACAGTAAGCACTTATTTTGAACAAAAAAAAAAAACTGCCTTCTCCTTCTATGCCCCACACCGATGGAACAAATTACAAAACTCTCTGAAAATCGATAGATCGATCTCACTTGAGGCTTTCAAAAACCTACTTCTCACCACAGTTTTGGGAGCTCAGACGTGCACTTGCTTCAGCTAGTGATTTTACTACTCCTGTTTTCATAACTGTATTTTATTGTGTTATATTGATGTTTGATTTTCTGTGAACTCTGTATGCTACAGGGCATCCTTGAAAAAGAGAGCTCGCTCTCAATGGATCTACCCTGTTAAAATAAAGTTTAAATAAAAAAATAAAATAAAATAAAAGTGTCAGCTCTCAAATGTGTGTAAGTTTGCTTTTGAGTGTGCATAGATTTTGAACAAATCCCAAATAAGAAAAAAATTGGTGAATGTCAAAATCATTTTGAAATCTTCATTAGTGTGTTTTAAGAAGACATTTGGGAATGAGGTCCATTGTGCCTAACCACATCTGATTTTAAGTCCAAACACATCAATTAATGTGAATACAAATTGAATTTGGTTGAATTTCCACTGAACAGAACCTGGCCTGACTGACACCGATAGTTATTTACTGTTCCATTTGCTGGCTCACTATTAACAGAGCACTGAGTGAGCTGGCACAGCTTCCACAACCAGCATCAAACACACAGTTTTGGTATCAAAAGCAGGATTGTTCCGTCAGGTGTTCCTGGAGAATGTGTTAATATGATCTACACTGACCATGGTGCTGTTCAACTGCTTCATCAAAAGTCTAAAAACAAGCAATAAAAGAGTATGTGATGTATTTCAATGAAAAATGTCTATTAGTTAGGCCTGTAAAAATACTCCTCGCAGGTGAGGAAAAAACTCATTTCAGAAAGAAAGAAAGAAAAGAACAACAGACGGGTGATGAATACCATTCATGTATTCACCTTGTCCAACATTCCCCTCCGATACTAAATATTCTCATGTGTGCAGCCTAATTTACAGGTTTGCTGGCGTGCTGTGGCCAGTCGGCGAGTTTATACACGGAGCCAAACGACACCTTATCAGGAGCAGAATGTCTTTTGGATTCGATGCCAGGACACTGACTTGGCGCCATCTGCCTCTGAATGAATGCTCAGCAGTCAGGAGCTGCGAGGGCCAAGTCTGGCTTCGCTACACTGCAGTCATCCCACCAGAGGCCGATCCATCACGCTGCTCAACTCTTCACCTGGTAGGCTCCCGGCCAAACAGAAATCCTGCTCTAAACCTGTCAGGCCCTCGGCCACAATGAGGAAGGAGACGAGGTGGAAGAGGACGGTTGGATAGACATGCGATGAAGGTTGATATTGGTAATCTTTTCATCCGGATCTATGGAAGGCAAATGAGTCAACCTTTTTTCATTTCTACCTTAAACACAAAAAACCCCACAAGGCTCCAGCAACTGCAAAAAAAGATATGTAAGAAAAAAACTGATCAAAGTAATATATGTGATGCAAAAGGGCTCATTTGTAGTGATGAACTAAATAGTGACAACTCTCTACAACTGTTACTGCAGGCAGCTGATCTCACTGCACGTCGTAACATCCGCTGCTGTCACATCCATGTGCGAAGCAAATGTACTAAATAAAATGTCAAAGCAGCAACGTGACTTCGCAACAGTTGTTGTCACAATAACGGGCCGTCATGGCATTTTTATTAAGCCTGTTGCACGTCATCCATCTCAATATCCTCCGAAATGTAGCTCTTTTTATGGATCTGAGCTTTTTATGGATCTGAGCTGTTTATTCAAATGGGTTTCCAGCACCGATACGAGCCCGTGTTTGCCCCTAAAACGCCTTCGAAAATGCCGCTCATAATTTCCACCGCAGCCTCCATGTTTCAACCCGTACAGTATGGTTTCAACCGGGGAAGAACAAAAAATGCCCGTCGATTACTGAGATGCAGATTCGCACGGGACTAGTTTTACCACGGGACGTCGGTCTTTGGTGAAATATAGTAGGTAATTTGCAGGGGAATTTTTACTTTACAAATTACTGACATGGCGCATTCCCACGGGATTAAGATCACAGACTTCCTCCGCAATTATTACAAATTACCAGAGGTCGCCAGGTAATACTAATCTCGTGCGAATAGGGCTTAAGTCAGTAAAAGACGTATGAGAGTGGGAATAGTAAAATACGTATGGTTAGTGGACAAACCAATGTGCGATTTAGCATCGATCTAAACAACATTTAAAAAAACTAAACAGTAACATTAGACTGCCATTAGACTGCCGGAAAAACAACAATAAATAAATAAAAAAAACACAATGATTGCGCAATGATCAAAACTATTGCATGTCACCGCAAGAGCACTGCTGGCCATTCTCTGCAGTGGAGACACGGCCACAGAGGGCCAAGTCAGAGGACGGTTCCTGTAAAGTTCCTACCCCACTCTATTTACCAGGAACTCCCGCAGTGGAAACGTGTCTAGTGACTATCGAAGAAACAGTAGACATAGTGACACTCACAGTTAGCAACTAGCTGGATGGAAGATGCTTTGCAGTAAGCTAGCTAAACAGTCGGACATGTTTTCAGTAGTTGGTGGAGATTTGGAGTAAATAGCTAAGTGTTTGACTAAATGTTCCCTATACAGACTTTACAAGGTGGCAATGTTATGTGCTCTCCAATAATTCAAATAAACAAAAGCAGCTAGCCAGCCAAAAGAAACAAGCTAACAGGACAATTAAAGTAGCTTCAAAATGCATCAGGTGTTTTTGGCCATGCACCGCAACAAGATCACATGACAACTGATACATCATCTTTCCATCAGCAAACATTATCATTTCCACACTCACTAACAAGTTAGCCATCAAAATTAACATATATTTTGAGTTATGCATCTTCCTGGTGAAAAAAGGTCAACATTTCCCTACTCCCAGCTCTGTTTCAGCCTCCAGCACTTGAGGGAATGATATTGCTACAAAATTCTGCATTATGTTCACTAGTTATGTTTTAACTGCCATTTGATGCTGAGCAGGTTACTATGGTCTGCTGCTGTGTTTTTAATGCTTCTGGCTGAAAACAAGGCTAATGAGAGCTGTGTGAGGGAGAACAACAGCAAAGCTGAAGACTGTAAAAACCAAAACAATTTGCTGAAAGATATATGGATTGTTACTGGGGTGACCACTTTCACAAAGTCATGTGAAACATTGCTATGTGTAAAATAATATATACGTAGGTGCTTTAAAAAAAAATTACTTTGCAACTATACATTACTTAGCTACACTACAGGATGAGAGGGGCTGGGGAGGTCGATACAGCCGCCAAGTATCAATCCGAACAGACTAAGCGGTTTATTGTTTATTAAAAAAAAAACAGATTTAACAAAGTTTTCATTTGGAGACATCATTTGCAGTTGGAAAAAGCGAATAAACTGCAATATATCACAGCATATTGCACTATTTTTAATACTGCAATAATATTGTCTCGAGACAAAAGTATCGTATCCCAGGGCCTCTGGTGATTCCCAACCCAACAGGATAATATCCTGCTATATCCTCTGTATAAAGAAAGAGAGGTTTCACAGACAGAAGCTCAGTCAAAGTAATATTGTGACAGAGCTTAATGACTACTTGATGGCTGATATAAGTTTTATTTAAATATTGATATTGGTCTGGCCGCTGATGTACCAGTCCAGTCCTGCAGCAGACAGAGGAGAAGAGACCATGGAAGGATTAAGAGGCTTACCCTGGGGTGGGATGGATCCACTGCATGTATGTTCATTGTGCTTCCTGGCTGCTGTTTACCGCGCCTTTGACCACGGCAGAGCTCCAGGGCTCTCTTCTCTCAACAGCTACTTATAAACGAGCTGGGTTTACATTCCTCAACAGGACATGTGTACGTACCGAGGCGCTCGGCAGGAATTTCAAACGACAAGATTAATCCCTGTATACGTCTGTACGGTAGTAGGGCAATGGTTTATCCATCCACAAGGATCCATGGAGGCAAAGAATAAGGCCAAACACAACATTCCCCTTAGGTCAAATATTTATGGGGTATGTCTTACTCTGCCTGATGGTAGTGTCTACGCTACAGTGGAGACCTGGCTCTGTCCAGCATCCATGCAAAGTGCTTTTCAGTATGATCTGAGCCCAGAACATCTTAAGACGACACCACATAATGAGCTTCCCTGTCTTTTTCTGTGCACAAGAAAAAAAAAAAAAGAAAGAAGGGATTTACTGTAACAGAGATTTAAACAATTTATGGGATGAGATGTGCTCTTGAGTCAAATACCTTGGGCGCCTGCCAGGGTGAAAAGACTGCAGATATATAAAAGCCATGTGTGGTTCGTGATCATACTCTGCAGGCTCAGGTTATAGCGTTCAAACTAAACAAAGTGCGTTGTGGGAAAGTGACATGGAGGGATAGCTGCTGAGGAATGCTCTTAATGAAAGTCATTTTAAGCTAAGTGAGGAGGAGAATATTCCTATGGAAAACATTGCCAAGAAGACAATGTTTCAATAAACAGACACAATCTCGTATTTGAATCATTTTTGTTGACTTCTTGGATGGCTTGGTCTGAATAAAACCTTAGTTCCAGTGTAATAAAACTAAAAAGGAGATTGGAAACAAGGTCAAGAGCCATGAGGAAGCCTGTGTTCTCTGGGAGGTTACAGTTATGTTGCTCTCTCTATCTAAAATAGCTCTCCTGTATACTCCTCACATGTTCCCAGATGCTGCTCTAACTTTAAATCAAAGTGCACATAAAGGGTGTTTGTCCCAATGTCCCATGTTGGTGCATGCCTGAAATTCTGCCGGTTTGTTCAGACGACCAATCCCCCGGTCTCATTCCCTCCCTGCTTTCCCGTCTCTCTGCAAGGTCTTATCAAACAAAGGCAAAAAAAGCCCCAAAAATATATTTAAAAAAGTGCAGATAAATCTCTTGCTGGGAACCTCCTCTTGATTTACGTAAAGAGGATGTAAAAAGTTGTGAAAAAAACTGCCAGCACCCTCCAATTATGACCAGGCCTCCACAAAGTGCAATTATACTTGTGTGGCCCAGTGCAGAAGCCACCTGGACTCTGCAGAGCCAGTCACTTGGTGAAATCTCAGTCAACCTTGAAAACAAGGGTTTCTGAAGTTACTGTGCAGTAGGGGAGAGTGGGGTAAGTTGAGCATAGGAGCAAGTTGAGCCACCCCTTGTTGCTAGGAAACCCTAAGAAAAATTGAGCATGTGACAAAATATTCAGGAGGAAGGCATCATTTCATGGAGTCTGTGAAGGTAGGAACCACATGAGTAAAATGGTTTGACATTTATGTCCAAAAATAATTTTTCACTCTGGAAAGTGAATTTAGTCGATCATAAGTTTCATGAGAATTGTGTTCAGACCCAAAGAGATAATTATACATTTGTTTTATACATGAGTTGTGGGATCTATGAGCTACAACATGAGGTAGTACGTTTCGCATAAAAGTGCACCATTTTAGCTGTGGGGAGTAATAAAGTCAATATGGTAGCTCTGGGGTAAGTAAAGCTGTCTGCCCCATACACTATTGAGTGTAATTTAGACATGTCCTAATTATTAAATCAAGATTCTGTATGATTACAGTAAGTGAGTGCCTGAGAAGAGGTTAAGCTGCTTATGATGAGGCCAAGCTTTACTTTCAAAGAGAAAGATGAGGGATTCTTCCTGAGATGCAATGTAATCACAAAACTCCTCAAACCTCAGTGTCTCAGCAGTTTGTGTTCACCTGCAACCTGGACAGGTGGAGTATGGAGTAAAGGGGGGAGGTGGGAGATGGATGGAAGGGAAGGAGGGGGGTGGCTCATTTTACCCCATACATGAACTAAGTTGTTCCACAAGACCACTTTATCTGGACATGCTTTGGTATCAAAACAGTTCAAAATGTTTTCGCTCATTCTGTTTGTTTGTAGAGATGCACAACATCCTGAAATATGTAGATATATTAGTTAGCAACAAAACTATCATTGCCTTGATATAGTGATCCTGAATATGAGAAGTGGCTCAGCTTACCCCGGTCTCCCCTACATGACAGAAGACTGTAGCAGCTTTCTAGAAAGACCAAGCTTCATACAACACACAGACTGTCTGTTGTCTGTGTTGCCTGAAGTCTGTGGGTGTTGATCTTTTAATGACAATGTGCCAGACCGCTCCTGTACGCTGCTGCATTCATGTCTTTAACAACCTGCCAATTATTCAGCCACAATACTAATGCAAATTACACTAACAGTAACTCTAATACTAATACTGGTAATAATAACAACATTAAAGGAGATATATTCTGTCCCTTTTCCACAAATTAAAATAGTTCCCAGGTGTCTTAAGCCGTTTTCCCACTAAAATTAGCGGGTCGACGCAGGTTTTTTAAACGCGGGTCGACCCGCTAACAATCGGCATTTGGCCCCTTTCCCATTGACCAAAATGAGCCGAGTCTGCCCCCCCGCTGAGGGATCAGACAGAGCATAAACCAGTCGCCCGCTCTCATCCGCGGTGCGAGAGGCCGTGTCATGCCACAGCCGCCCGCCGCGGAGTGTCCGTCCGCCGAGGCAGACGAGGTGTCTGGCTGACCTGGAGCACCAGGACCGTGGAGGACAGAGAGTCTGCTGCGGCCGGATGACGGATGACCGCAGCACAACACGTCAGTTAAACAGACTGTCGCTTCTTTTTTTCAATCGTTTTTGGTCAGTGTTCTTTGATCTTTTGATCCCATTCTGGAATGAGAGCAGAGCGGAGCAGAGCTTTGTCTTGGTACGTGATATGAGACGTGACCTGCGCGATGACGTGGCGTCACGTAATGCTCAGCGTCATCACGTAAATTAGCGGGTTAACTTGGGTCTGGCGTTACCACTGCAAGCCGATCGGAGCCGAGGCGATTAAAGGCGATTTTAACCCGTGTCGCTTGCTGAGTCGTTTGACCCGCGTCGACCCGCTCGGTGCGCCTTTCCCACTGCCACCAAAAGCCGATTGTTAGCGGGTTTAAACAGGTTTTTTGACCAGTGGGAAAGGGGTATTATAGACATGTTTGTGACATGCTTTGGTCAAAATCGGAGGAAGGATCAAACATCACAGCTCTTTTCATCCTCTCAAAACAGCCCTGTTCAGAACGGCTGGTTTCAGTGCCTGTCCCTTTAAATGCAAATTAACCACTGCTTGCCCCGCCCCACCCTTTCTGGTACCATATAGGAGTGGTATTATTGTAAAAAGCTTGTGAAACCACATGGATTTCAACCTAGGGAGCCTGAAAATTACAGATTATTTTGTCAATTCTCACATTTTGGGGACTGGAAGGCAAGACAAACACCCAGATATATGTTAAAGAGCCTTCAAAAAGTGATATTTTCATAATATGTCCCATTTTAATAAAATGCATTACCTTTAAGCTATGATTCTTGCTTCCTAAACTTTCCTCCTGAAGTCATGATGAGTCATGATGATCAGAGCTTCCAGCTTCCTCTGATTTGACATGAATGCAGCAGAGACCCGGCACCAAAGTAAACCAGGAAATGAGCTATTACAGTTAAAATGTGGTAATTGTTTGCTTCCAGCTACTTAAATACCATTAACTGAAGCGAGTGTGCTGGTGTGACAGAACAGAGCACTTCATCACTTTTTTGGGTTCAGCTGCTGGACTCCACATCATAGATCACAACATCGTTAGACAACGGTTCAAAGTTGAGCTTCTATCATGACTGACAGAAGCGTCTACATGGAGCCATCCTTATCCTCCTGCAGGGAGAGCAGCCAAGGCCTTGGAGATAATAAAAACGTAGGGAGGAGCACGAGTTAGACTGTCCAAATCCCTCTGCAGAGAAGATCGGGTGAAGAAGGACAATAGGGAAGACACGTAACAATGGTGTGATAAGGACATGTGACCTCCGAGTTCAATGAGTCCCGCTGGACAAGATGTCCTCAGAAACCGGTATCAAACGATGATTCACTGGCTCGGTGCTGCTCGTAATTTTCGCCTTGGCAATAAAATTTCAATAAATACCTCTGTCTGAAACATCTGAGCCTGAGCTCCTGATGAATGTCTGTTTCTCCAAGTTCACAAGATTTCAACAATAATATGTGTGTGAGTGTGTGTGTGCGTGCTCTGGACGGTCGACTGTGCATGCGCAAAGCCTTTTCGGTGAAGTAAGTGACAAAATACTGAGGAATATGCAACGCGAACTCGTAAAGTAAGCAGAATTATCCTTTAATCGCTGAGAAAACCAGCCTCCTGGCCGTAAAGCCGTTAATTAATATTACTCACAGATGCTTTCAACTTTGATGTGGGACTTTTCTTTGAATGCAGAGGAGGCATTCTGCATGTCAGTACTGGACAGGCAGTGCACATAAAGAGTGAAACTAATTTATTGCCGCTCTTTGACTCGAGCCCCTTCCTGCAATATTTCTTAAAAAATGAATCAGAAAATGTGTTTTTTAATAGAAAAAAAATGTACTTAGACACGCTAATGTGTTGTTTGTGTGTGGAGATAGGAAATAGGAGACAGACAGGACAGCATCAAGTGTGTATTAGTGAAAATGTGTAAAGAGGGAACGTTAATTATGAGACTCACCGTGGCAGCTTTTATCTAGTCAAACTTCTGTCTTCAAAGATGGTGACCTCAACCTTAATAGGATTCAGTTGAGGAAAAAACATCTGGAGCAAGGTTGGCTTCATTTTACATCATAATTAAAACCAAGTGAAATTTGAATTCTCTTTACTTTTAACACAGGAGTTATAAACGATAATGATGCTGAGCAATTATGCACATTTTTTACCTTTTTTAAACTGAAAATGAAGCGGTCTTTGGACATAACTGTGGAAAAAGCGATTTTCCTTCAAGCTCCTGAGCATGTGCTCTTCAAGGCTTAGGAGGTGAAACTGAGTCTTTATTTAAGTCTGACTGATAACTGCTTCATGGAAAGAGTTTTTTTTTTAATGCTAGTTTTTAGATTTACATTATAGATTTTTTTTTCAAAGAAAATCTGTGGTTATTGGTGAAACACAGCGCCAAAATGAAAATGGATCTTCAGAGAATAGTTCCAGTAGAAGAAAGCCTCAATCAAAATCCCGATGACGTTTGTAGCTACGATGAAAGCTACAAATCCAACCGTGGGACAGAGCTCTCTGGCTTCCTTCAGACATTTAGACAGGGATGTTTTTCTGAAAAACTTATGCTTTCAGTGGCCTTGACCAAAGAGCATTTCCCACAGTTCAACAGGAGCATGAGCGAGTCCAGGGGGAGCAGTCAATTGGATGCTGTGTTTTGGACAGGAGACCAAGATGAAAAAAGCATTTTGCTACACTTCTTTTTCTGTGCTCACAAAGTAGATTAACTCTATTTTCTATTTCTCACAGCAGCAGTTTGGGAGCGGCATCCTTCGGAAAACACATTTCAAGGCTGATGATGTCACAGCGTTGTGACGAGGCCTGTCCCAAATTGAAGGCTCCTACCAATCCGGCCTTCTCTTGCCTGTTCTAGGAGGACACACCGCACCTATCCGTCGTATCCAGTATCCCAATATTATTTGCGCACCGTTAATTATTAGCCACCTCGCATCCTAGCTGATGGAAGTGTAAAAAAGCCGCCACTTTCAAATGTTTGATGGTGTTGATTGAGTTCAGACACGATCAGGAAACGCTCCGAAGGCTAGACTGTCCCATTTACCAACGGTTGACACGGCCGTCAGAGGTGCCTCCAAAGCCGTTGCCTCCGTAGACCACGTTCTAAAGGATGCAGCCCCTGATTTGGGACACAGCTACAGACAAAGATGAGAGTTAAAGGATAATTACAGTTTTTTTTACAATCAGGAGCATTTCTAGCATAAAATATGATCATTTACTCACCCAGATAACTTTGGTGTCATTACAAGTCGTTCCTACGAAATTAGATCCAGCCGAGAGCCGCATACCTATAATGTGAGAACACGGGGCACGCAATGCAGCCTCTAAATAACACATTATCCACCGCGAAACTCGTTCATTTTTCACCAATATTTAGTTATGATACACTAGTGCTATTCCCCTCTGAGTCCGGGGTTAGCTGTTATCAACATCTGGGGTCTGTAGGTTGACCTACTGACCTCTGACCTGGATGATGTCATCTCCGACCGCTGCCCGGCTCATTCTGATAATAATCATTCTGCTTCGGCATTCAGGTCCATTTTTAGCGCAACTAGCCGGAGCTTTAGTGAGTCCAGGTTGAGGAGAGGAAGCCTGTGGAAGCTGAACTTCGTCCGCTCATTTTGTTCTAACAAGTCGGAAGCACGCAGAAACAAACCATAGCATTAGCGGTAGCAACAAGCCGCACCACGGTGACATCATCCAGGTCAGAGGTTAGTAGGTCAACCTACAGACCCTGGATGTTGATAACAGCTAACCCCGGACTCAGAGGGGAATAGCACTAGCCTATCATAACAAAATATTGGTGAAATGAACAAGTTTTGCGGCAGATAATGTGTTATTTAGAGGCTGCATTGCGCTGCCCCGTGTTCTCAGATTATACGGATATACGCGGCTCTGGGCTGGATCTAATTTCGACTTGTAATGACACCAAAGTTATCTGGGCGAGTAAATGATCGTATTTTATGCTAGAAATAAGGTCCAGATTGTAAAAAACGGTAATTATCCTTTAATGGAGCTAACCCAGATGTGATGTCAGCTCTCTATAGCAGGGTCAGTTCCATGTATTCCATACATACATATACACACACACACATACTTTGAGCCCCTCGGTCCTGGAGGGAAACTTACATTTTCAGAATTACAAGTACGATCATCATGTTTCGCGACCCGCTCAGGTGAGACATTCCTGTCAATCTGTCGGAGCTTCTGTGCCAAAGTCAGCAGAGCAGCTTGACAGTGTCAGAGAAATAATCCAGATCACTCTCAAGCCCATAAAATCAGAGGCACGAGAGGGAACAAAGCTCGGCTGCGAGCAATTTCAGTCATATTTTGTTATCCTTAATCTCCCATTGCCGCCCAGTTGCAATTAATTGGGATGTTGAGTCACCCCCGCAAACACATGCGAGTCGAGCCAGGATGTTGGTGCACCCGCTGATTTTATGCAGATGCTATGGATTACATACTAACTTTTATCTGGTGTTTTTACAGGGTATCCCTACATAGCTCTGGATTTCCTGTAAGCTGCCCAGACTGCTGCTTTCCATTTCCATCCAGCAGTTACAGGCAAAGACACAGTGGGGGCAGGCGGCCTGTAAATCACTACATCTATTAGGTCATTGTGAAAGCTCCTTGTTCTGCTTCAAACTGGGTGAGATTACCCTCACATTTCCTGATCTCAGGCTATGTTTAACAAGATACATTTGCTCGGAACATCCTGAACATGCTCATTCTTGAACAAAAATGTTGTTGTTTTTTATGTGTAAAAACAACAAGGCGTAGATGCTTAACAGGGTTTCCAGTGTTTCTGAGGTTGGTGATCTGGATTTAAGCCTGCTCTAACTGTTGCTGGCCGCGGATGGAGGGAAAAATAAACGTATTGCTGAACGGTTGCACGTGGCAACAAGTCGTGGGTGAGAATTTAGAATATTAACACCTGAGAGCGTAGAAGAAACCGTATGGAGAAGGATACGACTCGTAGGCCTCTCTCGATGGGGTCGGTGAGCAGGAGACCTCGCGGCGCGTAGATCTTGTCGTTCTGCTCGTGAATGTACTTTGCGATCTTCTTTAAAACCTAAAGGAGAAAAAATAAATCACAGTTTCAGTCTCCACATCACATCACTAACCTCCCTCACAGAGTGCAATGTATCTGCTTGGTTCTGACAGTTTAACAACCTGAAATCCATATTTTAGTTTTTGGACTAAAAGCAAGCAAAGCTTTCAGAGGCTATTGCAAAAAAAAAAATCCCCATCATATCATTTGGCTGTTGTCTAATACAATGACTCTCAAACTTTTTCATCCCTAAAATTGACCCACATTAGTCCACAAACCAGCCCACCCCACCCCCATTTGAAAGGTCGGTCCAGGGTCCACCATCTGATAAGGTTTTTCGCTTTGAGATGTTTTATACAGTGCATGAAAACCATGACCGAAGTAGTTACATTACATAGATTAGGTCATTGTGTGATTTATGGATGGAATTCTTGTGAAATTAAATCATTCCCCTTTTTTTTTGCTGGGACTGAACCTGAGGAAAGCCCCTGGGTGTTCTTGACATGTGCTGTGTTTTCATATTTGTCTGCTGTTAGCTCTCTTTCAGTTACACAGTATATTGAGGTCAGGGCTGCGTGTGGCTGCTCAACCACCATCGCTGTTGGAACCAAATGTGCCTGTAACTAAAAACGATGAGGTTCGTAGGTTGGTATCATATACCCGGGTCAGACTTGTTTTTGTTTGTATAATGGATTACACCTAGTCCTGTCACAATGATTACATAATCGCCTGATCCCGATTGTTTGAGCTGACCACAATTATTTTGCATAATGATTAAAATGTTTCCATTCCATTCCATTCTGCGTTTCCAACAGAAACATCATACTTCCATCACTATTTCCTCTTCGTTTTCCACCGTTTGAGGTTTGACTGGTCATCACGTTGTGCCCCCTTCCTTCATGAGTAAAGAATTATCTCAAGGCGCTAATAATCTAATATATTTCTAATATTCGACATTAACATCATGTATTTAATTCAATCCAAGTTTATTTGTCACATATTTGTTCCGAGAAATTACAGTGAAATTCTTATGTACCTTTGTCGTTGCACAAACATATTATATAGAAATTGAAATAAAATAATAAACTAAATGCAAGTAACTAGGGAATATAATAAGAGAAAGAGAATTAATGGCGAACAGTAGTGTAATAAATTATTATTACAGTATATTGACTGTGCATAATAGATGTATCAATTCAGTAGATGATTGTTATGGATACATGGCAGAGATTTAGCTCCAAAGCCTAAAAGCAAACAGAAATGTAATTTTTCATTCATATTACGAGGTTTAAAGGTCCAGTGTGTAAAATGGGGGTTAATCGTGATATCTAGCATTCAGATTCTAGATTGCAGCGCTCACTCACTCGCACTCACCCCTCCCATCGTGAAAGTGATGGTGGCCTCGGAGGACAAAAAAATTTGTTTACCACAACTGGAGTATTTCAGGAGCATGGAGCAATGAGGTGAAGATCAAAACCGTTTTATGATATGTCTGATGTTTCCTACTCTTTCTTCTTTCCTTCAGCCTTCTTCCTCGCTGGTTAATTTATGAACGCGAAACATGCTCTCTGATTGGCTGGATTTAACATTCGGGCTGCCAAACAAACACGGTGGCGCAAGATGACGACACTCTCTAAAGCAAGACCCTTGCTAAGAATTACAACACTACAAAAACCAAACAAATTTTATTTTATAGCGATTATACTTACAAATATATTCATGGGTAGTATATTCATATTTTGCCAATAAACCTTATTACACACTGGACCTTTAAGTGCTGTCAGAATAGCCACTTAGGCACAATCATGGATAATTTTATGGCTACATTAACATAGCCACATTACAGAATTATCCTTCATCAAATGAACTGATGTTCTACAAATATACTCATGGGTAGTATATTCAGATTTTGCCAATAAACCTTGCCAATTATTACACACTGGACCTTTAATGCCAATACATGGTTATGTTTCTTCATAAGCTGTGTGTGTATTATTGAACTATGTTTAGGCTTATACTATAATGATGGCATAAAATGATCAGAAAAAGACAATTATGGTTAAACGCAATTAATCGTCAGCTATAATGTGACAGCCCTAATTGCACCAAACATCAGCTCGGACTGGATGCAAATGTCCTGTAATCAGTCAGCACACTGACAGGGAAAGGAGGCTGGCCTCTACAACAGGACAATGATCCAAAGCAGACCTCCAAATCCACTGTCAACTAGTTCAAGAAAAACAAGCTAAAGCTCTCAGTTCGACCCCCACAGTGCCTGGACCTGCATCACTGAAAACCTGTGTGTAGGTCTTAAACATGCTGTGTGTGCAAGACAGATTGGGTGACAATCAAGAATAGAAAGACTCTAAACTGGCTAAAAGACATGTTTACAAAAGGGGCGGGGTTTCAGGTCTTTGCTGCAGATGTTGCACTTCTTGTTTTTGCTGAACTGAGCTTGTATTTGAGACAGGTGTCTATATGGGATAGGCTTTACATTTATATGGCAAGGCAAGGCAAGGCAATTTTATGTGTAGAGCCCGTTATTTTACAAACAGTTTGTCTCAAAGGGCTTTACATGGCATTATAACAACATCCTCTGTCCTTAGACTCTCACATCCACTTAGGAAAAACTCCATAGAAAACCCTTTTAACAGGGAAAAATCGGAGAAACCTCAGGGTGAGCAACAAAGGAGGGATCCCTCACCCAGGACGGACAGACGTGCAATAGATCTTGTTACAGACAAGACAGTTTACAGTTTATGACACAGAATGAATATGAACAAATATTTTGCTCAGATACAATACTACGAAGATAAAATCAAATCGATAATTTTAAACCAGTGTTTTTCAACCTTGGGGTCCGGACCCCACATGGGGTCGGCTGAAATTCAAATGGGGTCGCCTGAAATCTCTAGTAATTGATAAGAATTACTGATTTTTTAAAAACCAATTACTATTCTTTTTTAAATTAAATAAAAACAACTGTATTCTATACTTTAACTTTCTTGAATATAAATCGAGTTCAAATAAAATGCAGCATACACAAATATCTCAGCTGGCGCATCTTGATTGGGGTCGCCAGAAGTTTGTGATGTCAAAATGGGGTCACGAGCCAAAAAAGGTTTTTAAACAGTAAGAATGTTACTTCGTACAGCGTGCCACTTCAACCGACCGACCCAAAGAAAGATTATTCAATGCTGTTCAGACTTCACCGTAGATAAAGACATATACACAGGACCGGTAAACTGAACATCTGAATTGTGGAGAATCTAAGCGATCCAATGATGTGTAGCGAGTCCATGTTAACCAAAGTTATAACAGATGCTATAACAGTTGCACTGAGGGAAAAAGCGCGATATAAGCAGTGCCGTCTAACTATTGTATGTTTGAATAAATCAGCTTAGAAACTGCTCATACGGGTGATCTAGTGGCTTTGAGAGGTTTTGTACATTCATGACAACTTGCACAGGATACCCAACTTCTAACTAAGACGTCTTTTATTTGCTCAAACCTGTAGCCAGACCGGGCCAGTGAGCCGGTGTTTACGGTAAACACACAATACAGTTGAGCAATGGTGAGAAATATAAACGAAAGCTTAACTCAGTCCTGTTTGAATTGAGAAACAAACTCAGTGTGCTGCTGCTACCTGGAATCAAACTGGCTAATCTGTCTGGCTAGGTAGGCAACCAGAGGATCCAGCTAGCTAACCCCAACACATTCCTGAGCTGCAGTGCTGGATAGCAGACTTCATTTTTACTTTGGTAATGACCAGTCAATTTAAATTGCATGACTTTATGAGTGCTCATAAAACCCAAACCATGCCAAATGTTTTTTATTTTATTTTATCCCTGTTCACTCCTGTCCACTGAAAGACAAATGTATAGGACAAGAAAAGACCACTGACATACTGATCCGTTTACATTCCTACACAAACCGGGCCAAAAGGGATTTTAGCCGACTATAAATACAATTTATTTGCCAGCTCTCATAGAGGTCATAAAATTGCTGATTTACAGCCAAGCTAAATGATTCCACACAGCAGAAACATAATTTTTTACAGCACTAACACACCTCAATCAGCTTCAATGTCCACTATGCGCTGTCATTAATATGTCAACATGCAGATTCCAAAACCAGATCCAGCACATGTGCATTGTATATGTCAAGTAGTTATTCATGATTGGGGCTGGGTATCTTTTGATGATTAAATAATTACAACCATATTATACATTTTTTCTTTTTTACAATACAAAAACAGTTTTCTGGATACCCACCTTTGAGAGGTCAAAGTTGTTAAATTCTGTCTCGATAGGTCCAAAGGCGCCTGAAGCCATTTTTCGATCAACAATGCCAAGAGCATCCCACTCCCACCTATATAATTGTGAGAATTTACTGCTTTTCTCTGTTTTCTATTATTGTAAATTTAATATCTTGTTGTTTTGGACTGTTGGCTGTACAAAACTAGCCATGTGAATATATCATCTTGGGTTTTTTTTTTTATTATTCAAACAATGTAATTAATCATTTCTCTTGCTGTGTGCCTGGGTCATCTTCCCAGTAGCAGCACAGTGCCAGCAGTGCTGGAGCCTGATGCTAGCCACACCTGATACTATGACCTCAGGAGCTTAGACAAACAGCAGGTGATAGAAAACAGACAGGAAGAAACAGCAGAAACAAAAAACACAACAACAAGACAGACAAATAAGAAACCTTCTAATGTTACAGATAGAGAGAGTGTAAGCTGTTGTGCTTGTGTTACTTTGTTTTTCACACCACAGTTATTTCAGATATTGACATCAGATCAATAATTGTGAAATTAGACTTGTAATAATTTTCAATTAGTTGAGACAAAGCATTGTTTATGTTTATTTTAAGTGCTGTTAATATGTTAAGTTTAAAAAAAGCTTTTGCATTGCAAAATGGTGTTCATTTTCTTCAGATCTTTTTGACTGCATGCTTTTCTCAATGTCTGCATATTAGCTAATTCTTCCATCACAGGACCAGACAGCATGTATTTATATTAAAGACAAATTTCAACTCTTCATATCTATTGAAAATGTTCAAATATGCAAGTTTTTTGTTTTGTTTTCTAAAACCGCCCAGGCTGATCTGATAATCACAACATGGAAGCATCTGAGAGGCCATGTGGAAGTACTTTTCACCATAAATGGTGAACGAGCCTGAGGCTGTTTACCAGTTATCTTACTCTACATCAATAACAAATCTGATGTCTCTCCTGTTAGCTATAATTACACCAGACAGCAGAGGGACCACAAACAAGCATGGCAACCTCATCTGACTGCTTGTACGTCTGCCACACGGATTCAGAGAGCCAGTAAGAGAGCAGGATTTACAAGGGTCAGCTACATTAAAACAGGTAACAGCTTTCAATGATTTGTGAAAAATTCAGAAACTTAATTTGTAGTTTAAATAATTATTTTCCACAGCTGGATTACCTTTGAATTAGTTAGAACAAACAAGCTCCCAGTTCAGTACAGCTTTCTGAAAAAGTCCCCAGGCCAGTATCAGATGGATGGAGAGTAATATACTAATATAAATTACATGTAAAAGCCATTACCTAAAAGTAAAAGAACACTTGCGTTAAAAGTTTGCAGACTTTGCTATAATTTGGGAAATTTTGTACCAATATTTGACGGGCCAGATTTAAAAGCCCGACGAGCTGCATTTGGCCTGCGGGCCATAGTTTGCCCAAGCCTGGATTGGACCATGCACATGGTTAGAGATACGACCATGGAGGTTGCTATGATTATTATTATGGATTAAACTCTTGCTTTGGCTGTTTTGATGAACGAGGTTGTGATGCAAATTTTGTGTAACAGTAACGTAACAAGTTTAACACTAACTTCTTAAAGGTCCAGTGTGTAAAATGGGGGGGGAAACCGCCATATCTAGCGTTCAGATTCTAGATTGCAGCGCTCGCACTCACCCCTTCCCTTCCGCAAAGTGACAGTAGCCCCCGAGGACAAAAAAACGTTGTTTCCTACGCTTTCCTCTTCGTTGGTTTATTTATGAACACGAAACTTGCGAAATGTGCTTTCTGGTTGGCTGGATTTTCCATTCGGGTTGTCGTACAAATATGGCAGCGCAAGATGGCGACACTCTCTAAAGCAAGACTCTTGCTATGTAGATATAAAATAATAATTATAAGGCTACGAAAACCAAACAATTTGAATTTATAGTGATTATGACTTATACAAATATATTCATGGATAGTATATCCGTATCTTGCCAATAAACCTTGTCAATTATTACACACTGGGCCTTTAAGCATTTTCCAAGAGTTTACTTACCATTGGACAAATCAAGCATCTCCTATTATTACACACTGGACCTTTAAGTGCTGTCAGAATAGCCACTTAGGCACAATCATGGATAATGTTATAGCTACACTGATTTAGCCACATTATAGAACTATCAGTTTACCATCAGTGGCTTCAGCTACAGTCAGAATATGACCTGATTCAAGATATACTGATGTTCTATAACCAGTCCAAGTCATTCTTTCTGCATAAACCTATGGAAATATAAAACATCCTTCACCTTCTCATAGTGAGTCTCCATACACAGGAAGATGGTGTACGCTGTGAGGCAGGCCAGACAACCTTCGATATACGACTGGCTTCCCAGCTTCTCAGCTTCGGCGTACAGGTTGTTGAGCATTCTGACCGTCTCCTCAAACTGCTGTTTATCGATCTGAAACACATCGGGGGAAGAACAAAGGGTTAAAATCATGGAAGTGCTTCCTCCCCTGCTGGGGTGCTTATGGGAAACATGGCCTTCTTAGCACAAGATCATGTTCTCCCTCCCCTTCCATCTCTAGATAAACGAGGGGATGAATTTTCTCCGACTGGTCGTACATCAAGGCTAGGCTGGGCCCTCCTCCTCCTCCTCCTCCTCCTCCCCACCTGAAATTATTAGGATGCCTCGGCCATATGGTCCGAGAAAGTTTTCATTTAATAACTGACACGACAAAACGCCCCCAGAGCAGGACACCCAGGGAGAAAATCCAGGGAGGAATATTGATCGTTTCTTCCCTCTCCAATGGCACCGGCGCACCTTAATGAAGATGAAGATGCATCTCAGCTGTGCTGCAGACTGCAGACAGCTTTTTGGGACACAAACTGGAACCGCAGCTGGCTGATAATCAAACCAGTATTTTCTGAAGAATTCCTCACATCAAAAAGTTGCGCTGCGTGGAAAAGACTGATGGAGGGCGGAGGACATTTGAACTCGGAGGCTGTTTTTTGACTGGGGTGTCGACATAAGTCCCACGCTGGACCTGGATCCAGGGGACGGAGGAGCCTCCAGACCATGATGAGGAGCTGGGGGCCAGGAGCCTCCTGAGCCTGTGAAAAGCCTCCAAACGTTCTGCGCCCCTGTGCCCGAGGAATGCAACAACAAGCTCCAACACATCACGGTCTTAGGCGTGTTTGGTACCCGCCATTGGGAGTCTTCGTTCTCCTCCTAATTTTCCAATTCGGCGTCTGCGATTCAAACCACATTTTTCCATCTTTCCATTTTGTCTGATGCAGTCATATTAGGATTCCAAAAAATGTTAGATGAGAGTCCAAAGCTGAAGAGGGTTTACAAATTGAAGTAAGGAAAAGATGTGACTGTAGCAGCCAGTCACTGAACATAATGTGACCTTGAAATACAGCATTGAACACAAGGCAGACAAAACTGCCAGTTCTCAATTAATGAAAACATTCTTGCACGGTTTGGCAGAAATACATTTCACTTCTTTTGGTGCAAAGAGAAAGAAAGAGTTACCAAAAATAATAAATCCCACAGTTTGAGATGATTGTCTGCAAGAATGTGATGTTACAGCATGCAAGGCTTTGCTAAACAAGGCCAACTACATGGCTAAATCTGATATTGGAATTAGAATAAAAATTTAAAAAAATTTAAAAAACATGGTTTGAAAACAAGGCTTTTCAGAACACTATGTTCTACAAACATCCTCACAGTGACATAAACAACTGGTCTAAAAATGGAAGCCACTAAACAGCTTGGCATCATACTGCATATTTCATAAACAGGGATAACAGCAAGTCATTAAAAACATATATGTGGGAAGAACATTTTATCAGAGGGGACTCAGGCTTTTATTTCCCAGAGCATAACCATTCCTCCAGCAGTAAATTGTGTATGTGTATATGTGTGTGTCATCGGCTTCTTTTGTAACTGGTTAAAGTTAGGATAAAATAATGTTCAGGTAAACAGTGAGTAGGGTAATTTTTCCCCAAAAGTGATCTTTTGACAACATGTTTTTGTGTGTGTGTGTGAACTGGATCCTCCAGAAAACCACGAGACCACCCAATCAAGAGGGAAGTGCCAATAAACCACTAGTTTAAGTAGGGTTAGTGTTGTGAAGCGGCTCTTTTCATGTGGTGTGTGCTTTTCAAAACTGCAGAGCTCTGTCCTGCAAACTCTGCTCTGTTCGCCTGGTGCCATCTTTAATGTGGCGTAGAGCGTGTTCGGGCTCAGCAACCTGCTCTTCCTCCTTCACGTCGTTACCCCCTTCCTGCTCTTAAGCCACTTCCTCCAGGGTTCACATGAGGACACAGTCCACCAGGGATCCTTGGGATTTTGGCTCCATGTTGATTTCAGCTGTTTCTGGGGCCAGGACGGTGACTGTTCTTTCTGATATGGATGGTTTGCTGCATTAAACAAACCATTGAGCTGTCCTTTCCTGAACATTGAGCAACATAAAAATAATTCATTACTCTTCTTCAGCAGCTCTGGTTATGGTTTCCTTCCAGACTGAAATGGAAAACAACTTCTGAGTAGCTATGGTCTGCAGCTAAAGTACAATAAAGTGTTCAAACTCAGAGGCTCTGTGTCTGAATGACATACATGTGTACATGGAAAATACTCTAAATGCAGCTTTAAAGGGATAGTTTAACATTTTTGCAAATTTGACTATAATCCCTATAGTCATAGCAGTAGGTTCATTACCTTTAATCATCGGTGCATGTTGTTTTGAGATCAGCGGGGCAGAGACGTGAGCTGCTCAGCAAACACAATGGAGGTGAATGGTACAGGTCCCCTGTCCCTCATCAAACTCATCAAATACACAATCCAACAACTCCAAAATGCTCTCGTGGACAAGTTGTGACCTGCACATTCACCACGCTATGAAATGATAATGTAACATTAGGAGACAGAGTTGTTTTCGAGACAAATGCCTAGGCTACATTCCAGACACGAGTGATTTCAAAAGTGCAAGTAGTTCTGAGTATTTGCTTCATGTGTTGTAATGTTACATAATAATACATGATTATTTCATAGCATGGTGAATGTGCAGGTCACAACTTGCCCATGAAAGGGTTTTGGTGGTTGGATTGTGTATTTGATGGGTTTTGTGGGACAGGGGACCTGTACCGTTCACCTCTATTGTGTTAGCTGAGCAGCTCGCGTCTCCCCCGCCAATCTCAAACTAACTTGCATCAATAATTAAAGGTAATGAACGTTCTCGTATGACTACGGGGATTATGGCAATAGGTGAATTTGCCAAAATGTTGAACTATCCCTTTAATAAGTATGTAGGTAACATTTGAGCCCTGTGAGGGACTAGCGACTAGTTCCTCTGCCTTTCTCTCTGAGCATGCTGGGAAGGCCTCCAGCTCTCAATGTGACTGTGAATAGGAAGCAGATATGTAAAAGGATAATATGGAGTCAGCCAAAATAAAACCAGAAACTTCTGGGTTCTGTTCCAAAAGTGAGGAAACCTCATTCAAACTTCATTTGTCAGTATGTAATATATCTAGTAGTATATGAGTAATCAGTGTTGAGCTGACTGATTACATCTTGTGATTGGCCGGTGAGCCTGGTCCTGGCATGCAACAACAACACACTCTCATGTGCACCCTGACTACCAGACCCTCAGCGGGGGACACAGTAATGAGACAGACAGTATGATCTCTAGGCATTCTTTCATCGTCCACCCGCTCTGGGATTTCTCGCTGTGCTTCTGATGGACAGTCCAACTATGACACACAGATCCATTGTCCTTTCGTGTGTCTGTGAGCTAGAGCAGGTGGCGTCCGCCCAGCCATTTTTATGTGTTAATGTGATGGAAAAAAGTCCGCATAATAAAGAGAAGAGGTGTATCCTACCCTGGTCTCCAGCTCTGAGGGGAACTTGGTCTGGAACTGGCACACGGTGCCATTTGTGTAATCTCTCTGAATGAAGACTTTGGCAGCGATGGCCGCCTGTTGCCTCATGTCCTGCAAGCTGTGAGTCTGTGGAAACAAGACGTTGCAATTTTAGAAATCACTGCACTTTCTTGGGATGCCAACTGAAAGAAAACAATTTATTCCAAGGGGCACATATGTTTGTCATAATCTGTATGAATTAGACTGAACCCTGGTGTTATGCGTATCATCTTAGACAAAGTTATTTTATTTACAGCATGCTTTGCCTCAATTTGCAAAGACATTCAACAGAGCAGGCTGTCTGATTTCTCCAGATTAGGCCTAAATAAAGAATGAATGAATGAAAAATAGAAGTCAGACAGGCATCTTTACAGGAACATTTTGACATCTCACAGTAGGAAAGATACAGGTGGAAAACTACTCTTTTCACTGTCAGCTAATCTTCTTATCAGGTTTTATCAATTAATTGCAAACTAATTCCATTCATTTATATTTATGCAACATGTTCATATTACATATGCTTTATTCTTACATTTTACACTGCATCTTTTTACTTTAGTATTTCTGGAAGCAGACACATTACAATAACACATTTCACTGTGCATTAAACTACGTACAATATAATTATGTGTTTGCAACAAATAAATTATACTTAATTTATCGTATTGTCATATCAACAGCAGTCTTAAACTTAACATCCATGTATTACTTTATGACCATGGTCCAACATCCAAAAGTAGGCTATTCCATTTGCTTTGCATTTTTGAATTTAAACATGATTTAAATGATCCCCACTGCAGCTCTACAGGTGTAATATGAACATAAAAATGGATTATGTCTGAATGTCATTCAGCTTCTTCAGTTCCAGGGTCGTTGTGGCGTGGGTCATCACTGCCACAGCTCAGTGGAACAGGCAGCATTCATGAATGTAATTAGTAACACCTGTGTTTTAACAGGTCTGACCTAAACTATCAGTAGTGAAAACAAAAGGGATTATTTGGAAACATCAAAATGTTTGGTTTGGTTTCTTTTCAGTCCTATCCCCCTAATTAAATCAATATTATATCATTAACTGAATATTATTTTAAGCCGAAGCTCATATTCACAACTATTTCTGTTTTGCTGTTTCACACCCTGAGGAAGGGCTGTGTGAGGTCAAAACGTCTGTCCTTTTTAATAAATTATATATTTTTTCTACATCAAGGCTATGAGTTGAGCGACTGCTTTTTTCTTCCTTCACTGTTTTTGTTCCGGCTGTCAGCTCCTCTTCAATTCTGGTGTGCGCTCCTACCACGTTTTTTTTCGAAAGGAAATCAAACAATAGGCTACATCAACACAATCAGTCACTCTGAAGACAAGTAAGCCATACAGACTATGCATCCCTGTTTTTGAAATGACTTTGCTTGCACTGGTTTACCTTGTTGCCCTACTTCTCCTGCATATTACCCTACTATAACCTGTTCAATCTTCTGACATCACTCTATGTTGTAACCCCCTCACTCCCATGTTTTTGTGTCAACTGTAAATGACAACATTAAAAAAAAGAAAGAAAGAAAGAAAGAAAATATTATATTTGGAAACATTACAATGGTTCACCTTTATGTAAATATTAGTTCGTTTGTCATCATTTATTGACTCTGGACCTGGAGGACCACCAATTAATATACTTGTCTAGTAGAATCATCCACAGTGCTGTGGCTGAACGTTGTGTTTGCCCTTTGCCTGCGGTTCAGACTGTGTGTTTCCTGTCAGAGGACCACAGCTGCTCACGGCTCCTCTCAACAGCTGCCCTCCTCAGTAACGCTGCCATCTTTGAGCTGGGAGCAAACTTTATTCCAGGATGTATCCCTCCGCAGCCACATCCCTGCCCTGGAGCCCCTCTGACTGCTGCTGTGTGCTGCCATACGCTACTAGCACCATGACAACTATTCCTCAAAACCAGTTACTATCTAACTGCACGCAGCTCGGCTCCTCGTTGACACACAACGTTTTTTTCCCCCAAACACTGCCGCATATGTGTCATTTTATAAATACCCCAGCTTGTTGCCACAGATGGAGTAAACGTTACCAAGGCAAGCTGTCGTTCGACCCGGTGAGCTACCAGGCTAACTAACGGTGCTCAACTTTACCGCTGTTTCTCTCTCGGACATATTCGAAGAAAACGTTAAACACTGTGACATTATGAACACGTCGTTCACAAAATATTGACGTATGAAAAAATAAAGTACACATTCATCGTTAGCTTACCTCTGCCATGTTGACCAAGGTTTCTGTTTACCTTCCGCTAGCAGGTTTTTACTGTGTACTACCAAATATCCTTTCCGTGTGGGAACTTTTGTCTAATAACATTGGTTCCGCGTGCAGGTGAGGCAAGGCAGAATTCATACACCAGGCAATTCAAAGTGCTTTACAGAGGCATAGAAATACAATACAATAAATTAAAAATACATTCAAAAGAAAAATAAGGCTACTGACACAACAACTATCCTCACTTGTCTCTTTGCAGATTAAAAAAAGAAGATGTAAAAAGCACAGCAATTCACTGTTATGTTAAAAGTTATAGCCTACTCAAAAGTAGGCTAGGAAATGGACATAATCAGTTCTGCATGCATCAGCAATGATAACCAATTGAGCATGATTGATTCTAAACTTGTTTTGAGAGTATTTTCCCTACACAGTCATATTACTGTTTATAATTAATTATTTTAATTTGATGAATGTTGAAAATGTTGCAATATGACAAAGGGGCATTTTCCTTATTAAAAAGAAACCCTGCAATCAAATCTGATCTCTCTGATGGAATACATTTCTAAGAGCAGCGCCAACAAGTTTGATATTTTGCAAGTCGACTGAAATAGGCACTGAAATGAATAAATATGAGTGGTAGCCAGGAGGATAGGAAGAAAACAATATTCAGGCAGAAATTGAATTGATGGTAAGTAGTATTTCTTAATGATAGATTAGGACCTTTGGATGTAACTCAGATGTTTTCTGTTTTAAAATGAAGTCAGAGGACAACAAAGAGCTCAGTTTGGCTGTCTGTTTCCACAACAGCATCACGTATTAATACCCAAAAGAGGCAGATGCTCATTATCTTGGACCGTCACAGATCCTACAAGCCACAGATGTGCAAGCAGATACATTTGCAAATTTGAGTGAAAAATCCAACTCAAATGGGCTCTGGGCCTAGAAACAAGTTTGAGAAAATACAGAGCACACAGCACAATATTATATTACTTCAACATTTGGAAGAACAAGTAAGTGAACCCTTTGGACTTATTGACATTTATGTTTAAATTTCATCACATCTTGGTCACAATGATATACACACAATTTATGTTTTTAAACTATAGCAAACTAAACATTGTGTTGCTACACTCCACAGTGGAAACACTGACCAGACATTCACAGTGTAGGCTCAAAAAGAACCCTTCTGCTACTGACTTCGACAAAACATAACTGGAGTCAGGATTTATCAAACATGGAGACCAATCAATGAAAACAAATTAGAGGTGAGGATAAGAGGTGCCTCGCCAAAGAAAAGAAGATTATTTTTCTTTCTTTTTTTTAAAGTTTGATATTCACAAAGAAGTATCTGCTGATATTAACCCTTCCTTGCAAAGAAAGAAAAAAAACATGTAGATTATAGATCCCAGAAGACACAGGGTCAAGAATTCAATTTGTCATTAAATATCATTACAATATTCATCAGGTTCATAAAGACACAGTTAGACAAACCTTTTTTTTTCATGGAGAATGGTCTTAAGCATTGCAAAGTTGGATTTTGTTGCTAGAAGAAGAAGATAAAGAAGATATTGAAATAACACTTCAAAAGATACAGCAAAGAAACACACACTCAACATGACACCATGGAAAATGAATGTGGGTCATTTTGGACCCATGTTGTACATTAGAGCAGCGTTTCTCAAACTTTTTTCAGGGCACCTTTCAAAAGTGCATAAAATCTCACGGCACCCCTGTGTAAAATATAATTCAAAATGACACTGCATAGCCTAAATGTAAATGTCCTGTTTATTTAGACGGGACAGTATTACAGTATTTATGCATAGGTGCCTATGTAGCCTACATATGCACACACACACACACACACACACACACACACACACACACACACACACACACACACACACACACACACACACACACACACACAATAATCCGCAATGTGAGAGGAAGAGAGAAAGGTCTACATGCGCAGCGCAGGCAGCGTTCACATGAATATCCACCGGCGTCTCCGCTCCGTTCTGACTCCGTTGCGAACAATCAGAGAATTTCCACCGGTGGAAGAGGAGAGAGGAGGCTGTGACTCACCATCAATGAGAGACGTGAGCCTGGTACGACGCATTTTTTTCATAGCGTCCGGTGGACACGGACCCTACTGCTCTGAGTGCCCGTGACCAACGGCCTCTCTCTCTCTCTCTCTCTCTCTCTGAACGCTGCCGAAACGAGCCGCCAGCGCCGCTTGATATACTGTGTAGATATCAGGGGTGGAGTGGGGCAGGGTTAGAATAAGAAAAATAAGAAATATGGGTAGCTATATTTAGCTATTTCCTTCAGAAGTGGGCACCAGTTAGATCATGGATTTGTATTAAAGTAGGCTACAGAAATGCTGAATGGGGTGAAAGAGCTGCAATTAGTGCCACTCTGCATTAACGCTGCTGACCATAACATTACATCCAGTCAGGTATATTTCCCTCTCCCTACTCTGCTCTGCGAATGGATCTTACTGACAGCGCTGCACACGCCACGGTTTCGGGTCTTGTCCTACTCACCAACATGCTTCGGTGCCCATAGGTTCCGACTCTCAAGTGGTTAAAATCCAGAAGTAACGGTACCGCGTACCGACCAGGTACCGACGTACCGGCCCACTTAGCACGGACTGTGTTGTCTTGTTAAATTAATATAACTTATAAATAACGTGACACACGGGCAGGACTGATAAGCTTTGCTGTTTAGCTTCCGTGAGTCGTTCTATTTTTAGCCGTAGCCGCTAGTTTAATGATAACTTTCTCAGTGACTTTTCTCTAGCGCGTTTCCCATTTCCCATGAGGCTTTGCGCCATTCTACAATTTAAGAACGAACAAACATTGCTGGTTATTTTATATGTTTGGTCATGAAAATTCAGTTATATCTGAACAAAAAGAATTAGATAAAGACAGGAGGCTAAACAAAAATCATTTAGTAGCCTAGTCTGGATTGATGAGAGTCTGCGTCACTATCGCAACCATGAGTGAGATGTAAAAAGACAAGAAGTGGTATAAATAATGGTTGGACTATTAACATCAATTAATTCAAGGAAACCTTGAAGATTATCATGATAACATGATTGACTTACATTACCATCATTGAGGCTGGTCATAAAGGCCGCAGAACCGCGCAGGGCAACCTGCTCGATGGTATGCTGGAGCATATTGGCTGGGCGACCGACCAGGAGATCTCCTGCTCGTCCTGATAGCCATTCCGCAGCTGGTATATATATAAATATATATTTCAACTCTGAGCGCTCTGAGTGTCGCAACAAAAAAAGGAATGTCCGACAGCTTTTTTCCGAGCTCCATAGGATCTGAATGGAAAGTAGACGGTGGACACGTTCCCTTTGCATATATAAAGAGAATGTATTCTATGAAATGTCAGAAGAGGTATTTTTTTCACGGCACCCTTGACGCAGTCAGACGGCACCCCAGTGTGCCGCGGCACCCACTTTGAGAAAGGCTGCATTAGAGGGATAGTGAAAGAAAAATGTGTTTTTATCCAAAAAGTAAAAAATAAAATGAGAATATAAGATGGTCAAAAACAAGTTAATTGATGAATACCTGGAAAACATATGATAAAATCAATTCATTGCCAAGATATAGCACATAAAAACTCAATGTCAGCACAACACTTGGACCCATGTTGCATCAAAGGGATGCACTCTCTTGCAATTGAATCAGTGTCATTTGACCAATTTAGGTCTTTGCATGAAGTATAATTAATTTGCATTTCATGAGGCTGCTGAGTTTGCATTTATTTCCTTTTGCTCTCCGTAAACAGACCACTATAGCCAACACACTTCAAAAAGCACACATTTTACTCTGTAGGCTGTCAACTTCCTTTTTCAACTATCATTGGACAAGTTGGATCAAGCGGACACTTACTGGGTGCACTAAATTGCATTGCACATAGGACAATGAAGTAGGAAATACCCCTTATAATGGGATTTTTCACCGAATTATACTTCTTGCATGGACCAATTTAGTATAATCTATCGTAAAATGTTTCCAAAACTGCAATGCCGAATAACTTCTCCCAGACTCTGGTGCTATAGACCCTTTCAGAGAGTATAAACAAAGACAGGTATGGCTCATTAGAAAACGCTCTTGTACACTAAATGGAATGGAGCCTTAATTAGTATCCTTGGTAACACCTGTATTTCTTTATACTCTCTGAAACGGTCTATAGTGCTGAGTTTCTTTGTGAATCACTGAAAATTTAGTTTATCTTGAATTGGCAAGTTAGGAGCTCCAATTAGCCTTAAGAGCCTCTGTAAACATGGAGCCAGATCACGGTCTTTATAAACAGTTAACGGAGGAAAAGAACACAGGTAGCCCTATGTTTCTTGCCTTGTTGTTTGAGAGTCAACCAGCTACTTATCCCGTCTAACAACATGACAAGTTGTAATAGGTTCAACTGTGTAGTGAGAGGCGGAATGAGAACAGTCACTTCAGGCCTCTAAGGCTATTAGAGCAACAGTATAACAACTCTGGCAACGTCAGGACAGATTTTCACAGCCTGTCAGGAGCTGGTGTTCAGTTTGGAGATCTGAGTGAGTTGCCCATGAGGAATGCATTTTTCACAGCCATCCCATGCATCACGAGGCCTGGACCTGGCTTTCAGGGAGTAATTAGTGGATCTGTATAAATGTAAAAATCCAGCTACCGCTCCTGCACTGCAGCTTGTTTTTCCTATTGGTGAAGGGGGGTGGGGGCCTTTAAAGCCCCTGTCCTCTGCAATGGCCGGTGTGGGAGAGACTGCTAATGAGCACCATTTGGACCCTTCATTTACAACACATGCTGGTTAATAGCCCACGACAATAGTTTTACTGCTGCTCGGGCCACTCTTGCTGAAGAGACTCTCTAATGAAAACGCTATAAAGCCTTCTCTCTCTCTCTGGATGACCACCTCTGCCACAGCCTGCTATTTATAGAGAAACCGCAGCTGGACGATTCAGCCTTCAAATGTCATTGTGAATATATAGTTCATGTGGCAGTGCCCTCCACTGATAATCCTGTCAGTTAATGAGAACAGGTAAACCAAGATACACTGGACACTGCCACAGCAGACAAGAGGAGAGTGATGGTGCAGTCAGTGTGTGTGTGTTTCAGATTCTCTCTATATATATACTGTTGTACTGTGCAAGGGTTTTAGGCACTTCAGAACTTCAAATGTTTAGATAGTGTCTGTGTTTCAGATGTGCTCTCTCTCTCTCTATATATAACATGCATTGTTTTTTTATATATTTTGGGGGGCTTTTTTGCCTTTAATGGACAGGATAGCTCAGCGCAGGATTCAAACCGGGGTCGGGGACAAATAGCCTCAACACATGGGGCAGGTGCTCTACCAACTGAGCTGAACACCGCCCCATATAACATGCATTGTTAATGTAATGATTTCAGTCATCCCGCCACACTATATATATGCTATGTATAGTACTGTCAAAGGTTTTAGGCACTTCAGAACTTCAGATGTTTAGATTGTGTGTCTTTGTTTCAGATGCTCTATATATATATATACTGTATGTAGCCTATATGAATGAAGAGTTCATTTGCAAAAGCAAATAAAGGGCATTTTGAAAAAGATGAGCTGATGAATTTTGAATTTTGAATTATTCTTTGCATAGTGTTGTTTTCAATAAAGCTTTATTTTTTTTGAGCTACATCTGTTTTTTTTATGTCTCATCTACTTGGTCAAAGCCACTCAACTTTGGTTTGACTGATATCACTTGGTGTAAATAATAATTAAAAAATGTTTTGAAAAAAAAATTGAAAACGGAGTTATCTGCTTTTGCAAATTAACTCTTCATATATATATATATATATATATATATATATATATAACAGTACTGTAAATATATAAATATATATATATATATATTTACAGTACTGTTATACTGTGCAAAGGTTTTAGGCACTTCAGAACTTCAGATGTTTAGATTCTTATCCATGCAATGCCATTCAAGAGGCCTCTGATCGATCCGACATTTATTCTGCAGCATGACAATGACCCAAAAATAATCATCTCAATTCACAAGGAGTCCTGCAACAGATGGTAGGCTATAATTGCGGGAGATAGAGTGTAAAATTTGTAAATATATATACTAAAAATATATTACATATATAAGTATGAGGAGCATAATCTGCCTCAAACTGAAGTGTGCTCTGCAGGGCCAGGGGTTAACCTCACTCAGCCTGTGAGGGAAAATCTGCTCAATTTAATTTTTATGTTTTTCTGGTAATCTTTAGTTTTCATGACTCTGCCCACAGCGTCTCACTAACTCAACCATAATTGCTCACATCGTGACTCTTGCCTGAGCGTTTATTGCCGAAGATGGAGAAATTAAATTTATTGCCAAAGATTATACAAATTAAAAGGAACATCTCACACCAAAGAGTAGACAAGGCACTGAAGACGTAAAAGAAAAAGAAACAAGGGGACTTTCTCATCACCACTTCAAACAAAGCATGTAACAATTCTGAAGAACTTGCTCATCTTCTACATCTGACAGTCCTATTTATTTTCAGATTAAAGTTGTACACTTGAAATATGCAATCAGTTACTAATCACTTATTAAAATAACACACTCCTTTTCCCCAGAAGTTACAAATATGTACTCTTCTAGTGTGTTGGTGTTTGATCCATGCAGGCTTCAGCATCGCAGCTTGTTATCAAACTCGTCCTGAACCCGGCTCTGCACTATTCCTCATCCATCATTGGATGAATGTGGAAGTCATCTGGTGGCAAACTTTACACAAACATCATTCAGCACAGAGAAGTTCACACATCTAATTGACGTAACAACAAGCCAAACTACTGCTAATATATCAAAATCAGGACTTTCGCTCATTGTGTGCCACATTCACTTGCCGGTGTTGGAACCGTTGCTCGTGCGTATGATCTCAGCACCTCCTCTAACACTAGCATCCCTCACAATTTTCCAGGGGATAAGTACCGCTGACCTCCCTATTCCCACTTGGACCTATTTTATAGCCAATCCAGATCACAGTTCATGCCTTGGCCCACAAGTCTGCACATACAGGAGTCCATCCACACACAAGCTGGTTCCTTTTAAACTAAAATTTATTGTCATTTTACAAACAACTAAGGAGTTACAAATGGAACGTATTACCAAATGCACATCTTGACTAAAAGGAAACTTAAAGCCTTTTTTTGTGATGCTATGTTGAAATCAATCAATCCCTTCATGTTCTCTCTGGCTGCAAAAAGCTGCAGATTTCTTTCCTGTGAACATCTACTAAAGCCAAGAAGAAAGTGTTTCTGACTGTTGTGCTGTTTCTATAAAAGTCCAACACATTTGTTCTTGGTGTTTTATGCATTAACATATAAAGAGGTATTAAGAAACCTGTGACTTTTATTGACCTCTGTTGGCAGCCTGGAGAAACTGCAGCAATCCGATCTGGTCTTTGCACATGATGGCATGTAGCTCAGAAATATAGAGAATAAAAGGCTGTTTATTCAGACTCAGAAAAAGGAAAAATGATGAACATGGAAATGTCGAATACAAAATCACATAATTAAAATTGATTTTAAATACATGAATAATGTTAGTAAATTATCAGGACACAAATATGAAACCATTTATTCCAATATATTAACATAACAGTTTCTTCTGTATTTTATTTTATTTATTTTTTCAACTTATTAATTTCCCTGAGAGATACATACCAACATGGATGAAGAAAAAATAAATGTAGAAATATGAAAGCTAGTAAAAAGAAACTGTAATAATACAAAAACATAAACCAAAATACTATTTTTACATGTCAAATAAAATAAACAGGGATATTCGTCCAGGGGGCACATAGAGAGACAAAGCTGCAAGTGGGACAAAAAACACATGTATATTAAAAGGGAAAGAAAGAGAACATTGACATCATCGTTCAATTAGTACAAGTTGCAGAGCTGTTAAGTCATAATAATAGGTTAAAAGTGAAATAAAAGTTACATAAAATTACACTGGCCCAGAAGGAATCATTAAGATCCAATTAAAAAGCTGACACAAGTCAAAACCATGGTGCAAAGTGCAGCAGTTACACTAACAGCCTGGTTTCACCTGGGAGATACAGAACCAGTGGATGGAGCATACACCAAGGAACATGACTGCTGTTAACTGGAGGAAAGGGCTCAGGGATAAGACTGTGTTTGGGTGTCAGAGTGTCAGAGCAGGGGATCCAGCAATGAGCCTCCCCCTGCCCAGCATATTATGTGTAAAGAGGATAAGGACATTTATGTGCCAATTAACTTCAACTTCACTTGATTTGTGTATAGAATTGTTTATTTAAATGAATGAATGAAAAAAAAAATCAGACAAGTGAATACAAAACAAAAAGTTAAATTATTTCAAAGAATGTTTTGTTTATTATTATTACATTTGTTGCTGTAATGGCGGTTATTGCCTTGTAGATATTTGTGCAGACCTTGCCTTGGGCATACCACCTTGGTTGGGGGGAGGGTTGGGGTAAGGGTCTGGCCGGATACAGCTGCCATTGTTTTTTCTATTCATACTTGAACACAAAGTGTCTGTCTATATTAACATGGAAAAGAACGATAAAAAATTGATCATAAAAAATATATATATATATATATATATATATTTCAAAGAAATAAGCCAAACAAAGTGAAAAACATAAAAAGTACAAAGAACAGTCCATCAACGAACATTGTCATGGCCAAAATTGAATAGAATGAAGTATTCATTTATTAAATTGAATATTATGTATTGATTTATATCAGTTTATTAACAGTGAAGTCTTTATTGCTCCTGGGCCCTGCTGAGCGGTTAAAACCATCAGTAGGTGGAGGAGCGTGCTCAAATTCCTCCAAGTGTGAATATTTTTGTTCCGAATCAGGCTGGCAAATGAAAGCCAGGAATCTCTGCCCACACAATCATTCAGCCATTGGCATTTATCACCAACCACAGTGACCACTATAGATAACAGGCTAAATTAACTCATGGGGTTCAATCATTTAATCGTGATCCAGTCCATCCTGGTTTGTCCCATGAAGTATGGAAAGCCAGAGTCTGATGTTTTTTTTTTCAAAGCAGAGCATAAACTACAGAACTGAGAAATTTGCTGTATTTCACGCGTGAATGTTTCAGTCACACATGGTTTATGTGGACCACTCAGGGGTCCCTCGTGCCACCCCAAATTACCAGTGTAATGACATGACGTTATTACCTCACCTCCATATGAGGCACTTTACATCAGATGTGGTCGACAGCAGGCATTCAACAGCCTGTGGAAATTCAAACAATCACTTTCCTCAAGATGCCTGGAAGGGATTTAAAGGGAAACATACATGCCTCTAAATGTTTATTAGCTGTTTAATATCCTGTTTAGGGTGTCTTTATCAGTTTGGTGCTGTTAAGTCCCCACCGTTAGGTCACCGTTTCCTGTAGGTGCCAGAGTTCTTATAGCCGCCACGTTCCCCAAAACGATCCGAGATGAATCCGCACGTTCACGCGACGTGTTATGTGCTGACATGACAGAGCCTCTGAGGCTCAAATCAATATTATACACCGTGTTTCTGGTGTCAAAAAAATCAGTTTTGTGGAGCGAAGTACGACTCGGAGAGGCAAAAGGTCCCTATTCATCGCGGCAGGATGTGGGCTGCCCTCATGTTGGGCATGTTTTGACTGGGACAGGGGAGTCGGATTACCTCATATTTCATTCAGCAGCTCGAGAGGCATTAATCATCCCGTTAAATCGAGACAGTTTTATTGCGTTGTGTGTGAGAGTGCTTATAACCCACATAACTCTACTGCTCACTTAAGACCTATGTACCCATATGTCCAACTTAACAAGCAGAAGTCTTTACAGCTGGGCATTCCTTCACAGTACCAATGACCAAAACCTTCCTTCACAAAAGCACCGGCCAAAACCTTCTCCCTAATAAAGTCATTTCACTTCACTTCATTTTTTCCCCCCCTGACTACCTAGTTTCTTTGTGCACAAATGTAAAGACAAGAGTGACATGGATCCAACTCCAGCCGCTGATTCAGGCAACTTTCTGACAGGAGAGTATAAAACCTGTATGATGCCTACTGGCAGATTCCTTTCAACATGATGACTATTGATATAGTTCATGTAAGGACTGTGATAATATAGCCAACAGGAAATGTGTGATTACCATTCAGAGTTTGAAAACTCATATAAACTCGTCTTCCTAATGGTTTTCTGCAGGGCTTAAATTTAAGCTTCTTGAAATGAGATAAAATTATCCCTGTCTGAGGACTAAATTTGATTTTTTTTTTTTTTTTTCTTGCTCAGATGACCTGCTGTGCACTGACTAAAACACTTTGGGTTACACTGGCAACTAATTGGAATTAATTGACTGGAAATGCACAGATTAAACAGTGTCTCCAGTGTGCTTCTAATTGGTGCAGCATATTTCATGTAATTTGCGCTGTTAGTGAAATTAGCTGAACAACTTCTTCATTGTTGTAGATGTTTTGCCAAGAAGAAGAAGAAAAAAAAGAAGATGTACTTAATATCTTCTCTCTGAGCCTCATGTGTCCCGTGGTCTTCACTTGCAGATACAGTATACAGTAGTTCCCTTAGTTACAGTGGATGGAGATTTACTTATTGAAACAAAGGCTATCTGCTGAAATAGCCCAAGCTAGTAAGTTGACCTTAAAGGTAGAGTCAGTGGGTTTGTTTGTTGCAGTTTATAAACACAACATTCAAATTGGGCCCCTCCTCCTCTCTGCCACAGCCCCTTCCCCTGACAGCACATGAGTTCAACTGCTGTTCGCATGTAACCCTTATCCACTTTGGGCTTAAAAGTTTTCCTTCAAATATTTGCTACTACCACCAAGATCTGCACCCAGGTTATCTCCACGTGGTCATCCCTATGTTCCCCAGGTCCTATGTTCCCCACTTTTCCCCAAAAGGACCCGGGAAACATGCAATTTTTGGCCCCATACCTGGAAGTGGAGTTGTGACTTTGCAGATTTTTGCCTATTTTTGAGTGAGAAGTTGAGTTGTGACTTTGAGCGACAAGTAGAATTGTCCCATTGGTTGGGCAATGAAGAAAGGAGTTGGTTAAGTTTATTAAAAAGACCAGGTAGAGGCTAGACAGGCTAGATAGATAGAGAGTATAAGTATAAGCATCATGCTTCTGCCTGTGCCTTTTCAGTCACTATTTTGTCGATAATGTTTTGTGTCGATACGGTTATTGAGTGATGCGACTGAATAAATAATTTCAATCAAAAAGAGTCCAGATAAGTAGAGAGAGCGCATCGACCAGCAACAGCGGGGAACATAGGACCCTTTTTTGGAAAAACAAGGAATATAGGACCCTCTTTTTGGGGAACATAGGACCCGGGGAACATAGGTACGCTCCCGTCTCCACCCGCCCCAGCGCCCCCGCGCCCTAGGCTTCCATGCTCACCGCGGCAGCCCCTCCTCGTCGCAGCATAGCCCTCGAGCCTCCTGTTGCCGGCGACAGCCAGGTATGGGCCCAATGCTACAGTGCCTCACTCACACTGTATTTCTTCACTGGTAAGTGTGTATTCACCATTCTCCTGGCTTGATAGCACAAGTCTCTATCTTGGTGGTAGTTTTTATGCTAGCTGATGGCCCCACATGCCCAACCGTACCTCCACTCTGTCATTGGGGGAAAACACATCGACTCCACACCCAGAAATGTCCTGCCTTTTTAGGAAGAAGGATCTAAAAATGGCTTGTAAAATCCTACAGACTCTACCTTTAAAGGTAGGGTAGGAGATCCTGGCCACATTTTGAAAATGCACAATGCAAAAGTCCAAGCCCCTTTCCACGGACAAAGCCTCCAGAGCACAGGAACACCCAATGCTTGTTCTGCGCCGGGAAGACAATACCCTTGCTAACTTTCTACCAGCTTTTTCTCATAGTTTATTCATGTGAAAGAAAATACTTAATAAACCATCCAACATCCAGCTAAGAGGTACATTGCCACCGACCAGACTTCAATGTGGTACACTGATATGGTACTGACAATCAGTGCTGTGCTGTACGCACAGTGGAGGGAGAGACAGAGATGGCAGTTTGATTGACGCATCACGATCCAATTGACTTGAACGTGGCTTTAAGAATGATTGGATGGTGTTTATACAGGGTGTTTTTTAATTTTGCGAAATAGCAATTGAATTACTTGGTTGCAATTGGAGTGTGAAGAGGATTTCAAGCAATTCAGTAAAAAAAAATGCTCCAGAATAAGGTCTCACGCTCTACCTTTAAGAAAAGATTTCCTTTTGTTTCGCTCATGGTGGAAACTGTTGGCTTTGTCTCTATGATACTATAAGGTCTTTACCTTTTTTCTGTAAACAGGGATTGTTGTTTTTCTTCATTCATTTGTCAAACAATGTGCTTTGTGTTATGTGTCTTAGTGATGTAAAACGCTCATACTTCACCACCTGCAGGCTTCAAGCTGTGGAGTTTTTGCTTAGTGGAGAATTTTCCACTGCATCAGAACTAAAGAGCTTTATTGTTTAACCGACTTTATGATAATTTAAATCCGTTTGGAAAGAGAGCTCGGCTCTGATCACATGCTCGCAGTGTACACACAGATGTGCCGCAGGACACAACTCATCTTACAGCCAAAATACTATTGCAATTAGTTCAAACAGGAGAACACAGAAACGAGAAGCTTGGTGGTGTCTCAAGAAAGAGACCAAACAATCATGTGGTGCTGATTGGCTGGATACACACAGATGTTGTAGATGAATGTTGAAGCCGATGGCGACATGCTTACCCTCCCGTTAAACAAAGCCCACTTTGTACTTAAACTGATTCCGCTATGAAAAACATATCCTTAATCAGAGGTCGTATTTTCCCATTAAATGTTTGATCACAAAACCTAAAGACTTAGCTCTCGTTTGAAATGACCGGCCGTTCCCTGCAGCAGGTAACATGTCAGTAGTAGTGATGGAAGTGTGGGAGTTTGTTTGTATGTTAGGTAAACTGCATGGAGAGCCAGAAGCTGACGCAACCTCCCAAAGCATCGGGTCACCATCACTCTCACCGGCCACCTGTGTACCAGGAGGTGCACGCCCCCTACAGCAAAGATACTCTACTACTACAAGATGGACCATTACAAGCTGCACCAGTGATATGAAATGGTACACTTCTTATCTCCTAATCATCTGGTGTTGTGAATGTGAAAGCAGAATCAGACCTTTTTGAAATCTTTTTTTCCGATTTTTTTGCATTTCTTAGCCTTGTTTGAATCTCCTACAAATTCTCATATTTTTTTATGCTAACATTACGTATTTACACAGCTAACTGTCACATTTACCATTACGAGAATTAGTCAGCGCGTGAAAATGAGAGACAGGTCTTGAATGAAGTTAATTTTCTCCTGATTTGTTCGTCTGAAATTTGCCATTTCAGTGTTAAAACTTTCAGAAGAGTGGCGGTGCATGGCGCAGTGGTTAAAGCGGCCGCCCCATGTAGAGGCTATAGTCCTCACTGCAGACGGCCCCGGTTCGAAAGCCGCGTTGGGCAGCCCTTTCCTGCATGTCATTCCCCCTCTCTCTGCCTCCCCCTTTCCTGTTTATCTCTACTGTGTGCTATCAAATAAGAGATATGGCTTGTGAAAAATGAGTCCAATATATAGGCCCAATGCCATTTCTCTGCCCTTCACACAAGCACTTGACAATGAAGTGAGAAGTGTTAGAGACTGTACCCTATGCAATGGGACACCACTTAGCGTAGCCGATGTGGTCCCCTACGTCAACGATGTAGGAGCCACAACCTGTGGTGGGTTTCGGTTCATATTTTTTTTTAAATGCCAGTTCCAGCTGTTGTGTTACCTGTTGCATGGGCTTTAATGATCTTCATTCGTTTTACAAATCAACGATGAAGAAATGCAGGAAACAGAAGACGCATTCGCTGTGTTCTTGCCCTGATTGATTTATTTATTTCAGGTATGTCGACTTATGACAAATGTGTTCAACTCAGCTGGTGGTGAGTTTATGTTAGCCCGATAGACCTGTTGTTTGTGTCGGAAAAATAAGACGACTTACTTGTTAAAGCTCCAGTATGTAACTTATTTGGCTTTTTATTAGCAAAAATCAAATATTGCTTTCATAAATACGTATTTCACTGAAGTCGAATCACACCCGCATACAAATGAAAGCTTTCTCGTACCTTAGAATGAGTTGTTACAAGTCGTTACAAATACATAAGTGGGCGACGCACCGAACCGAGGCGGCCATGTTGCATCGCCATTTTTCACGTTCAGTGGCAGCGTGACCGTAGGTAACCACGGAAACTCAGCGGAGCTGTCGGCTCAGGGAGAAAGTTTTCCAGGTAGCGCCTGGTAAAACTGTCACCACTGTGTAGTGTGAGGAAGGACGGAGGCACTGATGTTGCATTCAGGTGCATTCAGGCAGTTGTCATTTTACTCGACGAGAGAAATACGGTAAAACGTGGGTCAGGTAAACAATACGACATCACCATGGCAACATATTGCCTCGTGCTGGTGGACCACTTGTTTACATAGACGCTTGTTTATCCTGTTACATGCAGCATCTGTTGTCTGTCTGACGTCTGCCCAATTTCATGTGAATGCAACATCAAGAATACGTTCAGATATGCAACCGCACCGCTAGATGGGGGTAATTCCTACATATTATACCTTTAAGATGGTATTGTTAAGTATCGAGGGTAATTTCATCTTGCACTACATTCACTTCCCCTCGCTCTTAAAAGCATTGGGATACCCTACCCCTACAAAACTGAGTGATAGGCTACAGTTAAAATCGAGTGGAAGTGGGTAAAATGGGACAGGGCCTTACTTTGGTAACTATGGAGTGAAAGAATCAATCATAATCTACTTAGGTTCACTCCTAAAGGGACTGGGTGACACAGATACAGGAAACCGACCCTTGGTGGGGCATCGTTGTTTCTAAACCGTCTTTGTCTACAGGTAGTAGTGGGATTGTGGGTAATACACACTTTTCTTACAGAAGCAGGTCCCTGCAGTTTGTAGACCGTGAAGAAACATGGACCCAGCAGCTCAGACGTCACCACTCACACTGTGTTTGGGTTTGTTTCTTGCCGCAAACTTGGCGTCAGCAGGACCCTCAAACCCGAGCTCCACCCAAAAGAGAAATTACATGATGAGAGACAAATCACATTCTTGCTTTGCAGAACAAGCGAGCTTACAAAAACAAAATTTATAAATGCATGATTGTTCATGTTTAATACCTGTAACTGGCTTATGTAGAGCAGTTTAGTTTCTTTAGCGCAGTTGACTTCATAAGCTTCCTCCACACTCCCCTGCTCTATTTTCACTTGGCTCAGTGTCATGTTACTTGGGCAGAGAAACTAGAGTCTGGTAAGAATAACAAGGCTTTGTCTGTAGAAAGAAAAAATAAAGCTTGTTCTCTTTATTATCAAACAGAAGATCAGCTTTTCTATCTGCACTCTAATAATGAACATATCCATACAGACCGATATCTGCCCACAGGCCCCACATGTTTCTCATGTCTGAGAAAAATCAACTATTTTGTAGTTGATCGAGTTTCTGTGTCCTGACACGGTACGTCAACTTTTGGGTCTTTAATATAGTGGGACCGTTGTTGAGTACCGTCGTCGTCTATAATCAGCTTTTATCAGCCAACATTTAAAGGGAATGTTCAACATTTTTGCAAATTGGCCCATTGCCATAATCCCTATAGTTTAAGGAGTAGGTTCTTTACCTTTAATTGTCATTGCAAGTTATTTTTAGAACAATGGAGCAGAGCCGTGAGCTGCTCAGAGCTACGCTACGGAGGCTAACGGGACTTCTTGGTTTCCCTCATCAAACTCATCAAATACACAATCCCAGAGTTGTTTTCGAGGCAAATGCAGAGATTGCTTGCTGAAAAACTGCCCCCGACGGGAATGTGCATCAGCGGTTTTGCATGAATTTACCTCAAAAACAATTCTGTCTCCTAATGTTCCATTATTATCTCATGGTGTGGTGAATGTGCAGGTCACAACTTGTCCACCAGAGTGTTTTGGAGTTGTTGGATTGTGTATTTGATGAGTTTGATGAGGGAAACCAAGAAATCCCATTAGCCTCCGTAGCTGAGCAGCTCATGGCTCTGCTCCACCATTCTAAAAACAGTTTGCACCGACAATTAAAAGTAACAAACCTACTCCTAAAACTATAGGGATTATGGCAATGGGCCAATTTGCCAAAATGATTGAACTATCCCTTTAACACTGCATTGGAAGCAGGTGGAGCGTGAGACTCCTCAGTCAAATATTTCTCTAAATTCTGATTCTGACTTTGGCCTAAACATGTTCTATTCTTTCCTGCATCAGTTTGTATTGTGAGCTTGTTTAATCAGATTCACCGTGGCATGAAAATTGTTTGTTTTTTGGGTTCATGAATGAATGACTGGCACAGAATGTGTGACCGCTTCATCTTTGTCCGTGCCAGCTCTCTGCGGTCGGTTTGCTGTAACAGCGCCTTTATCGATCCCGGGGATTGTTTGACAGTGATGAAGGAGGCAAATATACACACACAGTCTTCTAGAAGCAATATAGTAGATGTTGAACTACTCCGCTGGGTAAGTAAAAAAACACTTTGACCTTCTGTGGATTCAGGCAGAAAAGTCAGTCTTCATCCTCTGGGGAAACAAATGGCTCAATTTCATGGTAATCTCTCCATCGGGTTCTGTGTAGTGGAGGACCTACAGACTGAGCTGCTAGTTATCAAAGCACCGAACAGCGTTTACAGAGTGTCATATTTTTGGCTTTTGTGTCACAACCTCATCATCATCACATCCTTTTTTATCTGCAGTCGTCTCGGTTGTGTTGTTGCGGTTTAAATCAACTAATGGGATTATCATGGCCGGAGGAGCAGCTCTGTTTACAGATGCCACCGTCTTATACCCTCAACGCCCGAATTCTTCGACCGCTCACGCTTCACCTCCGCTTCTCATCACATTGCGAGGGGCTGAAGACAAGTCGGCCAGCACAGTAAATGTTTATCCGTTGCACAATTCGAAATACTACTTAAGGATTAATGGCATTTTGTTGTCAGGACTGCTTTTATTCCAGCTCATACCAACTACAACTACTCGCACAAATTCTCACCCCTTTTCAGAGAGAGAGAAAGAGAGAGGGCAAATTAAACTGATCAAAGCAAACCGCAGTCTTTGTACACATCTCCCACCCGACACTGTTGTAATTATGAGCTTCATAAGAAACTTGATAGACAATCAGAATGAGTGAGTCGCGCAAACCGAGCTGTCTGGAAGACCGATCATGTTTATCCCCCAAAAACCGCGTGACATCACACAGTCCGAGATTGAATTGTCTCCTCTGTCCTCTGGCTTTCATTACCTCTCCCTGGAACACTGAGTCTTCTGTGGGGAAATGCTACGTTCCATGTAATTTCATGCAGCGTCTGCCAAACAATAAGGTGCCGGTCAGAACAGGCTCACACAGGGACTTTGTTATATACATGACAAGGAAGGCCGCTCCATATCTTGTGATGAAGTCTCTTATTTTTATTCCTATTCATCCATCAGAAAATGTTCAGTTAACTTTCAAGAGCGTCTGTCCTTCATTGGATCTAATAAACTCTAACTGGTAATTCTGAGGCGCAGCCATGTTTCCAATATATTTACAGCTCCAACATGAAACCAAAAGTCATCAAAATTTATGACGAATGTTACAATAAAAACCAATGGTGCAGTACTAATGTAACCATGAGAAACTGTAGAAAACACAGAGAAAGACATGAATACATCCATTTTTATTAAAAAAGGATTATTCCTCATTTCTACTTACCTGTTATGTGTTTGTATGTCGAGAGAGTTTGTGGTAGTACAATTAGTCTGTAAGGAAGGAAAAACATAAAAGACAAAAACATGACATGGGTGGCGAACAAGCAAAATCATTATAGACTAGAGAATAAATGATTTTTAAAAGCCACAAAGAAGAATTAATTCTTATATTTTCAGAAATGCAATCATAATATTTAATGGTGCACTTAATCATTATGTTTTATAAAAGATGAAGGAGTGATTCAATTGCCTCTCCACAATTTCATCAACATCAGAAAAGTGACAAAATCAGGACTTTAAATGTGTTAAAGGGATAATGGTTTAGTTTGTGGATATGCAAGCTGAAATCTGGAAGTGACAACCTGGGCATGCTGAATTATAC
This sequence comes from Trachurus trachurus, assembly GCF_905171665.1. Taxonomy (NCBI): domain Eukaryota; kingdom Metazoa; phylum Chordata; class Actinopteri; order Carangiformes; family Carangidae; genus Trachurus; species Trachurus trachurus. Next base: position 33,550,508 of record NC_139895.1, read on the forward strand.
ACATACAAATACGTAAAAAATAAAAATAAAAATCTTTCAGCATGTAATGGAAGAAAAGCTGAGTGTTGCTGTCAGTGGCCTCACAACAACACAGTTCTCCATGATGTATAGAACCCTTAATGAGCTTTAAAGAGCTGAATCAGACAAAAAACAACAACAGCAAAAACAAAAAATGATGATGATAGTTGGTCAATCTGAGCTGAGTTTAAAAAAAAACCTTTGACGCAAACATGGCCACAAGTTTCAGTCTTGTTATGCTGCATGTGTTTAGGGAAAACAGTTCCCATCAGTCAAGTGAAATCTCTGACAGCTGTGATGCAGCGTGGTTGGTCACAACAACCACAGAGTCATCAGACGGCTGGTGACATACAGAAGCTGTGAAGCTTTAGTCACTGATGGTTATATATATATATATATATTTTTTTTTTAATCTATATTATCATTAATACTATAAATGCACATTAAATTATCAACCTGTTAACAAATTGGTGATGTTACCCCCACACCCATACTGTAGCACCTGCACTCACATCAGCTCACCGCTCTGTTCCATTTGTTTGTAGGTGTTTTGTTGCTGCTCGTTGTCTAATTCTCTGCAGAATGTGCAGATCTGCAGATCAGGCCATAAATCTCCTTCTTCCAGGAAATGCAAGGTCACATTACACACACACGCACACACCGACACATTGTTTTGCAACTAAATGGCCTGGTGTCCAGCAGAGGAAGCTGTGTTCGTGCTCCTACAGAGGATGAGGATTTTTATATAAAAACATGGGTAACCCTTTAATTTACAGGCCGTTAATTACGTAATAATTCAGTGATAATGTCAAGAAATAGCCTAGAAATAATGGTAAATTTCATAGTAATGTCATGTTTTTTTATAAAGGCAAAAGATTACACATGCTATTCAGGCTTTTAATTTTTTGGGAAAGGCCAGAATTATTCTCCACCAAGTCCTTGCAACTGACCAATATTAGGCTATTTCTACGCAATCAATCTTTATTCCTTGGCTATATTTCTCGACATTACTATGAGATTGACCATTATTTCTCGACTATTTTGATAGACATTATGATGCAATTGTTATTTCTAGGCTATTTCTTGACATTATCATGTAATTAGCAGCCTGTAAATTAAAGGGTTAACAAAACATGTTAACTAAAATGTGATACATTTCATTTTGTCTATTTTTTTTAAAGGTACATTGTGTAGGAATTACTCCCATCTAGTGTTTCGGTTGTATATCGCAAGCAACTCAGTCGTATTTTTCATGCTGCATTCACGTGAAATTGGGCAGACGGCAGACGGACGACGGACGACAGCCGCTGCACGTAACGGCATAAACAAGCCTCTATGTAAACAGGTGGTCCGTCAGCACGAGGCAAAACAATACACGTGACAATATGTTGTCATGGTGATGTCGTATTGTTTACCTGACCCACGTTTTACCGGCTTTCTCTGGACTTCTGTGACTAAAATGACATCTGGTTTGTTACCGACGGCCGTCTGTCTGACTGCACGTGAATGCAGCATCAGTGTAACGCTCCATTCCTCCTCACTGCGTTACCGCGGTGACTTTTCACAGACGCCACCTCCACCTGAGCCGACAGCTCCGGTGTCTCCGCTGAGTTTCCGTGGTTTCCTACCGTCACGCTGCCACTGAACGTAAAAACATGGAGACACCACATGGCAGCAGCACCGAGCTTACCCGCTCCATGGAGATATGAATGATATGAACGGCTCATTCAGAGCTGAAAGGAACACTTCAGTTTGTTGATGGGGGGGATTACTGATTGATGAAAAACATACTTTTGAACAAAATAATCAATTTTCATGAATAGATAACAGGAGAAGTTACACAATGTCCCTTTAAGGTTACTTTTTAAAAATTAGATGTTGTCTTGTTTTTGTTATTTGTTAACCAGTTTGTTAAAAATAAATAATTTAATGTAGCCTAATCTATACACTGCTGCGAAACTAATACAATGAAATGCAGTTTAACAGAGATAACAGATTGTTGCCCATAAACAGTGTTGGGTAGTAACGCGTTATTAGTAACGCCGTTACGTAACGCCGTTACTTTTTTCAGTAACTAATAACGTAACGCGTTGTTTTTTTAAAATCAGTAACTCCGTTCCCGTTACCAAACGCTGCGTTACTCCGTTCCTTTCCGTTCCTTTGGGTGAGGTTTTACAGCGGCACACACAATTCCTATAACATTTCAGCAAGTTTCATTGAATTGAAAGAAAGACAGAGCACAGACACTAAGCACTAGTTGGTGGCCGCCCTCTAGCGTCCCACACGTAATCAAACACACTACATGAAGAGGACTGGGCAGGTCAGAGCGATTCTCTGAGCAGGGCATGACGGCGAGCTAAGGTAACTTTGCTAACGCAGCATCCGAGACCGAAGCTGTGTCTCAGTTCAGGCTGCAGCCCCTGAACTGGGACACAGCTTGAGTCACAGCGCGCACACACCAGCACCCACTCCACCCGAGCAGCAGCGGTTAGAGTCCGACAGACGGACTCGAATTATGACGCCTGAAACGCTAAACACAGCTGATCGCTCTGGGTAAACACAGCTGATCGATCGATAAAAAAATACCGCTGGAGTGAATTTACTTCCGTCACTGAAAACAGTCTTAAACGTAACTGCTGACATCATGCAGCAATGCAGCATGATGATGATGGTAAAATTTTACAGATAAAAACCATAGACTGTAAAAAGAAGATAAAAACACGTGTTTCTTCATCAGCATCAGTAGGCTACAGAACTGAAATGAGGCTAGAGGGGAATTCAATCAACCTTTATTTAATGGGAGCATTGGGAAAAAAAACCTTTTAAAGTAACGAAAAAGTTACTTTCTCAGTAACGCATTACTTTTTGGTTTAAGTAACTGAGTTACTAACTGAGTTACTTTTTTATGAAGTAACTAGTAACTGTAACTAGTTACTATTTTTCAGTAACTAGCACAACACTGCCCATAAAGTTGGAATAATTTAGTTTAAGTGTGCAAAGGTTAATTGTGGTTTCATTTTCACAGTGATATGTTTGGAAGAGACTGATCAATAAAGTTTGGAAAAGATACACTTCATCAAGAATAAATCACATTGTCACAGTCATTTCACAAGAAGAGGTAAAGTATTCCAACAAGTGTGTGTAAAGGCAGTGCCAAAGATGCGGTGGTATGATTACTCATGATTGCAAGTCTGGTTTGCTTTAAGCCATATCTTAAGTTTATGTTTTAAAGTGAAGTTCTGAGTGTGGGTGAACTATTCCAGTCGTGGGCGGCTCTGACTGAGAAAACTGTCTGTCCAAACTTGCTACGTCTATCATGAAGAAACGGTCGTCAACGAATACTTGTGGTCGTAGTTTTCATAGACGAAATGAGACGAGGTGCGTCGCTTCAGGTATAACGTGATCCAGGATGTTCAGTTTGAGTAAGAGTTTGACATTAATTTGTATCTGTATGTGTGAGTGCAGCATATAAACTTTGTGCAGACATGCATCGTTCATTTCACACAAAGCTTACATGATGGTTCAGCAGAGTTTGATCAAGTGGTTTTTTTCCATTAAGCATGAATTTCCCTCTTTGTGTTGCCATCAGCTCAGCGTGGAGACTACAAGTTGAGGGAAACAGAGAGAAGGAATTTCATACATGAAAGACTGTAACTTTGGCAATGATCCACATGATTAACCTAATTCAGACTCACACACGTAATGAGAGAGTGTGGATTTTTTGCCCCTCTTTCTTAGTAGGCCATAGATGCACCAGGACACAGAATCACTGCAGGCCAGTATGGGCAGGAGGCGTAATTACAGCAACCAGTAAGTCTTAAAGTGATAGTGCGGTTCATTTGATGTGGGGCTTGTATTATGCATAGTCAGTGTCGGCCTATTACCTGCAGTGGATTCAGCTCAGCATGCTGCCAATTTGGAAAAGTAAAATATGCAAGTTGAAGTTCAAATGTAGTTCCACAGGGAAAGGCTACTTGCCTTCACAGTAAATAACAAATAAAAAAAATACACAACAAAAACACATACAAAAACACTTTACTTGAAGCCTATCTCTTTAACACATTATAACCATACTTATAATGAGGTATAATGCAGTTATAACACTGTATAACTATAGTTATAAACACTCATAAATGATCACAATACTTTATAACAATAATCATAACACACTATAAAGCATTTTATCATGACTTATAAGGTCAGGTATTATAATACGTTATGATTGTTAGTAACTGGCTGATAATGCCCACATCGATAATGCATTTTAAATATAGTTATAATGTGTTATAATTGTCTTATAAACGTGTATAACTATCATTATATTATCATAAGACTTTATAACAATAAGCATAACACATTATAGAGCATTATAACTCTATTATAATACTAAGACCTTATAAGCCATTATAAAATGCTCTATGATGTCTTATGCTGCTTGTTATAAAGCCTTATGACAATTAATCAGTGTTTATAATGATAGTTATACACGTTTATAAGACAATTATAACACATTATAACTATATTAATAATGCATTATCGATGTGGTCATTGTCAGTGAGTTACTAACAATTATAACCTATTATAATACCTGACCTTATAAGTCATGATATAATGCTTTATAGTGTGTTATGCTTATTGTTATAAAGCATTATGATAATTTATGAGTGTTTATAATTATCGTTATACAGTGCTATAACTGCATTATAAGTATGGTTAAAATGTGTTATAGAGATAGGAGTCAAGTAAGGTGTTACCAAAAAGCCATATATGCTTCAGCTGATATTCTTTTGTTTTATTATTTCATTATTTGAGTGGCTACAGCACTTTTTTTTTTGGAGGATAGCTCTCTCTGTCAACAGCAATGCATCACTCCAGTGATCACTCATCACATGGCAGGTTCTGGACCGGCGCCCCTGCTGCTTCTCTGAACTGACAGACTGTTGATCTTAATCTCCCGCAGGTTTAGTCTGCAGATCAGACTTTACATTAAAACCTCTAAGCAGGAAAATGTTAAATGTTTCGAGTGCTCAGAACAACTAGAAGTCGAAGGTCGACGAGGGCTGACTCCAGTGTGGATACTTGTAAACCTGCTCAACGTTGAACCTTTCAGCTGATTGATTTTTGTTGACAACTCCAAACTTTGTTGTGTGAAGTGTGCACATTCATTTCTCATGTGAAAAAGCACTCCCAGTTGTCATCACTACCAGTCAAAGGTTTGGACATGAATTTTTCTTTTATTATTATTACTTTCTACATTGTAGATTAATAGTGAAGAAACTAGGTTTTACTTTTGGAACACATAAGGAATCATGTAGTAAACAAACAAAGCAGAATGTGTTTTATATATTACATTTTTCGAAGTAGCCACCTTTTGCTTTGATGACATCTTTTTGCACATTTTTGATTCAGTCATCAGCTTCATGAGGTTGTCACCTGGAACAGTTTTCCAACGGTCTTAAAGGTACATTGTGTAAGAATTACTCCTATCTAGCGTTGCGTTCATGTACGTTCTCAATTGTATTTTTCATGCTGCATTCACGTGAAATTGGGAAGACGGCAGACGGACGACACTTGTTAAACAAGTGGTCCGTCAGCAGAATGTTTACCTGACCCACGTTTTACCGGCTTTCTCTCCACTTCTGTGACTAAAATGACATCTGGTTTGTTACCAACGGCCGTCTGCCCGACTGCAGGTGAATGCAGCATGCTCCATTCCTCCTCACTGCGTTACCGCTGTGACTTTTCACAGACGCCACCTCGACCTGAGCCGACAGCTCCGGTGTCTCCGCTGAGTTCCCGTGGTTTCCTACCGTCACGCTGCCACTGAACATAAAAACATGGCAACACGACATGGCAGCCAGCACCGAGCTTACCCGCTCCAGAATGATATGAACGGCAAATTCAGAGCTTACTGGAACACTTCAGTTTGTTGATGGGGGTGATTACTAAACATACTTTTGAATGAAATAATCAATTTTCATGAATAGATAACAGGAGAAGTTACACAATGTCCCTTTAAAGGAGTTCCCAGAGGAGTTGAGCACTTGTTGCTGTTTTGCCTTCACTCTGCAGGCCAACTCATCCCAAACCATCTCAGCTGGGTTTAGATCAGGTGACAGATAACACTTTGGTTGTTGTTCACTACAAAATAAAAGAAAAAAGAAAAAAAGACCATTTAAGGAGAAGGTTGACTAGTGTACGGGAGTGTAGCCTACTTCTGTACATAATTCACATGACGACAACTCATCTCCCTCCATGATAAATAGCAGAACTAGCCAAAAGCTAAGTGCACCTTGAGTCTTCAAATCTCTCCAGCTGCAGAGCCACAGCAAAAAGAAGTAGGTCAGGAGGCCAAGCCCCCACCACCACACTCAGTACCTTAACATGGCAGTTGAAAAAAACAAATAATGGCCTTAATCCAGCTAGAGCTGAACAACTGAAGTGCATGTAAATGTGTTAGTCCGACAGATACCGGACTTCTCCAGATCCGACGGTTTTCTTCTGCATGTAGACACCTCAAACTGACTGAAACTGGACAATGCATGACAGTAGAGACGGCACAAAGTGTAGCATAGAAGCTGGCCAGAACCCGGCCAAAAAAAAAAAAGGGGGCTGATGCTGATGCATTTCACACAGTGCAACCAGAAAAGATGTTTTATAAAAAAGAAAGAAAAAAAAGAAAGCTGTGGACTTATCCGACCTGCCGGGACCAGCTGGTGAAGTTATTAGTGTGGGTGACTGTCTGTTCATACTGTCTCCATTTATCATGATGAAATGAGACGAGGTGTGTCGCTTCAGGTACAACGTGATCCAGGATGTTCAGTTTGAGTAAGAGGTTGACATTAATTTGTATGTGTGAGTGCAGCATATAAACTTTGTGCAGACATGCATCGTTCATTTCACACAAAGCTTACATGATGGTTCAGCAGAGTTTGATTAAGTAGCGTGAATTTCCCTGTCTGTGTTGCCATCAGCTCGTCTGGTTGGGAACTGTAGTTGAGAAATCTAGAAGTGATTTATATCCAGTTATTTACTCAGTGACAGAAAAGTAAACTGGACAGGGTCTGTATTTACCCACTGAAACGATGCATATGAGGAGGAGGACACCATCAGTAAACACGCTGACTGTGACCATGTGCCAAACATAAGACTTTGCATCCCGTTGTTTGAGGTTTTCTGCACAGGAGGCCCTTTTGCATTAATTTGACACTTTAAATTAGGGCTGTCATAGTTAACGCGTTAATCACGATGCGATTAAAGCAGAAGTAAGCGATCCGGTCGTTTTGGCTAACTTCCTGTCAGCCGATGGAGTTAGCAGTCCCCGCCCTCATCATGGATCTATCGGTCCTCGTCCCTACGTCACCACATTCACGCGCATCCCTTGGCTGCACACACAGCCCTTTATGCCGTTCTCGTTCCTCATTGGATAAAGCTGGTAGGATACGAGGAAAGTTTTCTCCTTGGCTTACAGCAGAGCAGAGTGACTGACAGACCCGTGTTTCGGACCAAACACTCTATGTAAGTGATTGCTGTCAGAAGATAGAACTATTTAAGACTTATATTAACACAAACATTCTGCTTACTTCTGCTTTAATTTTTAAAAATAAGGCGGCCCATTTTTTCCTCTACTGGACTGGAGTGTGGGACCTCCAGTCCAGTAGGTGGCGGTAAGGCACCTTCAAGTTGGTTGCCAACCGCCACTAAACTCTCGAGACGAAGAAGAAGAATGAGAGCGGATATACATCCATGTACCAGAGCTCTGAGCAGTGTTGCCGACTTTCTCGCTAAATCTGGCCACTTTCCAAACGCTCTTGGCGGCTTTTTCTTTGTGACTAGTGACAAATCTAGCTACTTTTTCCGGTGTTGTTTCAAACGTTTCTGGTTTGAAGACTCCGACGTGAAAGCATGTTTTAATATAGAGATTAATCGCGATTAAGGAAATAGCAATCAGAAATTATGACAAATGTAGCCAATGATTCTTATAGGCAATATAAGATGTATCTTCTCCCTGCTCCCTTCCAACCAATGGAAGAAATGTTGTGATGATATTGTCAAATTGTGAAATTGCCTTGGTTGGAATAAATAAAAAGAAAGAAAGAAAGAAAGAAAGAAAGAAAGAAAGATTAGAAAAATGAATCATTTAGCCCTACTTTAAATGTGTTGGGCAGATGCTGCAGCAGGGCTCTCAAGTCTCACGCATTTGGCGTGTGACACACGCATTCCCACCCGTTCACACGCTCACACGCCACACATTGTATTTCTCACGCATTTAAATTACCACGGTGACGTCCACCAGTCGCTTTAACAGTGGAACAGATTTGAGGGCGCACTGATCACACGAGAGAGGTGAAGAGACAACAACACTGTTACCTGTTGTAGCCTACTGGCCTCAGCCTGTACCATCGCTAAAACACCCACGACCAGTGAGTAACGAGTCAAAAAGCCGCCGACACTGATCACTGCCTGAGGAGTTTGAAAGCAGCCTCTTAACTTCATGAACGCAGCTCAAACCGAGGTGCCTCAGCACGGCGACCAAGCTTTGATAAACACACCGGATCCGCGCCAGTTTACAGTAGGAGCTTAATTTAAAAAAAAAAAAAAAGCGCTCATCGCGGTGGAGCGGAGAACAGCGGAGTTTCCTCTGCTGCAGCTGATCAGCTGACATGTGGTCAAGACGAAGCTGTCACAGTCACAGGTGTCTCTCATCTCATCTCATTATTATAGACTTCAACCTCAGAGCTGTCTGTCTTTAGACTGTCCTGACCGTCCCTGAACATCACACAGGGACAACATGGAGCTGCCTGTGTGATTGGTTACTGAGTTTCAATGTTTACATCAGGCTGCGTTCAACTAATCAGTCAATGCTACTGTGATTTATACAGTAATCATATAGTGGCAGGAAAGACCATTGCATCTGTATCAAATATTGTGTTGAACAAGTTCAACTTGAGGAAAAATGTTTAGGGTGTTTTCACTGTTCCTAAATGTAAAAATGGGTCACATTGGACCCTCAACATTATTTAAAGGTTCAATAATGTGTTACTTAAAGGGATAGTTCACCCTAGAATGATATTTCGCTCATTATCTACTCACCCTCATGTTGACTAAGGGCTGGAAGAATTTTCAGAGTCCACCGCCCCTTCTCTGAGTTACAGGGGGTCTTGGCGTAGCAGTGCATTTCAATGCAACGGTTGCAAAGGGACACCAGAGCTCTTCGTAAAAAAACACACACAAAAAAACATCCAAATACCTCCATGATGCTCGTATGTAATGTCCGTCTTGTGCTGAAGCCCCAAATTGCGTAATTGTCCCGAAAAAAATTAAATAAGTCTATATTTTAAGCTTGTTTGTAGCGGAAACTTCTCGAAGCTCCTCTTCCTGGTCCGTCCAAATCTCGCGTGATTTGCGCCGGCATCAGTGCGGTTACTGCGAATCACGCGAGATTTGGACGGACCAGGAAGAGGAGCTTCGAGAAGCTTCCGCTACAAACAAGCTTAAAATATAGACTTATTTAATTTTTTTCGGGACAATTACGCAATTTGGGGCTTCAGCACAAGACGGACATTACATACGAGCATCATGGAGGTATTTGGATGTTTTTTTGTGTGTGTTTTTTTACGAAGAGCTCTGGTGTCCCTTTGCAACCGTTGCATTGAAATGCACTGCTACGCCAAGACCCCCTGTAACTCAGAGAAGGGACGGTGGACTCTGAAAATTCTTCCAGCCCTTAGTCAACATGAGGGTGAGTAGATAATGAGATATGAAATATCATTCTAGGGTGAACTATCCCTTTAAACATTTTTCATTGTGCTGTGCTCTAAAAATAAACTAACTAGTGTAGAGTCCTGTATAAGTGCCCAAAATAAGTGATTTAAGAAGCTTCCGAAGAAGGGAGACCTGGGAAACTGTTCCAATCACAGAGGCATCACCCTACTCTCAGTACCGGGGAGAGTACTGAATAGAGTCATCCTAGATAGAATGCAAGATGCCGTAGACCAACAAATAAGAGACGAACAAGCAGGATTCAGGAAAAATCGATCATGTGTGGACCAGATTGCTACCCTCCGTATTATCATCGAGCAATCCTTGGAGTGGAACTCACCACTGTATGTCAACTTTGTTGACTATGAAAAAGCGTTTGATAGCATGCACAGGGAGACTATCTGGAAACTGTTAAGACATCACGGAGTTCCCACCAAGCTGGTGAACATCATTAAGAATAGTTACGCTGGGATGACCTGCAGGGTGATACATGAAGGTCAGACCACCAACCCAGTGGAGATCAAGACTGGTGTCAGGCAAGGCTGTTTACTATCGCCACTCCTTTTTCTAATAGCCATCGACTGGATAATGAGAAATGCAACGCATCAAAGGAAAAACGGAATCCAGTGGACCCTGTGGACTCAGCTAGAGGACCTGGATTTTGCAGATGACCTGGCGCTGCTGTCACACAGTCACGAGCAGATGCAATAAAAGACCAACATACTTGCAGACATGTCAGCACAGGTCGGACTACATATTCATAAAGGAAAAACACAGTACGTGAGGATGAACACCACGAGTACAGAACAAATCAAGATCAAAGATGACACGCTGGAGGAAGTAGAGTCCCTAGTTCACCTATTTGGGGAGTGTGATCGATAACAAGGGAGGAACAGAGGCTGATGTAACAGCAAGAATAGGTAAGGCCAGAGCCGCCTTCCTACAACTCAAAAACATCTGGCGCTCCAGGGAGATAAAAGAAGTAACTAAAATAAGAATCTTCAACTCCAACGTAAAATCTGTCTTGTTCTATGGAGCCGAGACCTGGAGAATGTCGAAAACCACAATCAGTAAAGTGCAAACCTTCATTAACAGCTGCTTAAGAAAAATTCTGAAGATCTACTGGCCAGACAAGATTACGAACCAAGATATGTGGGCAAGGACGAACCAGGCACCAGCTATGGACGAAATAGGACGAAGAAGATGGAACTGGATAGGACACACACTTCGGAAACCAGCATCTAACATCACTAGACAGGCTCTAACTTGGAACCCACAAGGGAGGAGAAATAGAGGCCGGCCCAAAAATACCTGGCGGAGAGATCTCCATGCTGACACCAAGAAGATGGGATACAACTGGTCGCAGATTGAAAAGAAAGCCAGTGACCGAGTGCTCTGGAGGTCCCTTGTCAATGGCCTATACCCCAGCAAGGGGTGTCAGGCGTAAGTAAGTAAAGTAAGTCCCCAAAATTTTGTGCGCGCTGTGCGCGCAATAGCACATTCGCATTCACTGTGCCCCCTCCAATTTTTGGGTTGCATGACGCCCATGGTTAACTTATTCCAGTCATAAATCATAAATATTTTTGTTTGAATGAATTTATGCGTCATTTGTCAGACATCCATCCCCACTTCAACCAAATCCCCGCTGCCGCTGGTAAAATCTCACTCTGAACTCACTTCAAAACTTGAGAGCCCTGCTGCAGGTAAAGCTGAGCATGGCTGGGAGCAGTTAAACAGCACCTCAGTGATCCACAAGCAGGAGAAAAGTCTCATTGATTAGTCAATGGTTATGGAAATGCCATGTACAATGACCCTGAGATCAGCCACCCTCCCCCCCCCCCCCCCCAACACCACCCCCCACACCCCCTCCAAGAAAATCCATGGGGTCTGACTATGGGGAGCTCGATAGAAGGCAGGGTGCGCAAAGGAGGAGGAAAGGGGGTGAGAGGGGGAGGAGGAGGGGGGGTGGGGGGGCTATATCCATGTGAAACCAACCCAAACAAAGACTCCCTGTTTCTGGGGCCAGACAACCCCCCACCTCTCTAAGCAAGATAAATAAATAAATACAAATGGAAAAAGAAACCATACACGCCCACTGAAAAGGCCCATAAGAGAGTGACTGACAGACAATTGAAAAGACAAATTGTTACATTGTCTTTGGGTGGGGGTGGCCGAGGGGTTGATGCGCAAAGGTAATTACGGTGAGACGTGAACCGGGGGGTCAGGGGTCGGAGTGTGTGTCTGACCCCATGAGTTTTAGGCCAAGAGGCTCTGAATCGGGGGGGGGCAATGTCTTCAGCTAACTCCTGCATTGGTCACCCACTGACACAAAATGTCTTAGCTTCTCTTTTGGAGGGTTTTCCCTTTTCACTTTCAATACTCTTTCTTTCAGTAAAAAAAAAAAAAAAAAAAACACCAGCTTTTCTCTGAGAAACGCTGACGAGGCATTTGTCCTGCAGCTACTCACCCATGTTTGATTTAATTGCTTTTCCACCCCTCTGTGCCACGGCTCTCAGCAGCCCGCCTCTGACTGACGGACAGTGCTGCTGGAGGCCGTGAGGGGAAAGGTACTGTTATTTTGACAGTCAGGCGAGGAGACAAGGTTGACCTGACCCACGCTCACTTGGCTGGCTTTCCCATGGTGCTGAAGGCGCTGGGAACTGGATGGGCTGGGAAAAGCTCCAGTTGTCCCCATGTTGCTGCCTCTGGTACTTAGATTTAAAGGGCCTCCTCTGGTTAAAGGGAAGCTGCAGTTGACCGAAAGTGTGTCAACATTAAGCCGTCTTTATTCCTGTCTTCCTTGTGTGTTCCAGTTCTCACTCATTCCACCTTTAGGAACGGCAGCAAAAGGCTGAACCAGACCCTGATCTATAGTCAGAACTGTTTGACCATAAATAGTTGTCTTATAAATAAAATGAAATATAGGAAATATATTGTCAGATCTACGCAGTCTGACACAGGTGTTAATGTCGTGTTCACCATTTTTCTAGCTATAGATATTATAAATATGAAAGTGGAAGACATCTCTTTTCTGTGTCTGAGCCACTCTGTCTCCCTGTGAGACAGTCTTGTTGTCGTTGGCTGGCTGAAAAAAGAAAAACAATAAAGAACAGATTTGGCTGTTTTCCTGTCATTTTCTTATTTCCCTTAGTTTTAACAAAATATTGACATTGTCTATTCACCAGCACAGAACATTCATTTGAAATTTCCAGTCATCCGATGAAGTCCTGTGTGACCATTATTCTTTTAGATGTGACTTCTTTTCCAATTCTTAAGGGAATCGCTTGGCCTCTAAACACTCTGCTACTCTTCCCAGCAGGTCTACCTGGCAGTCCTTTACAGACAGGGGTCTGGCAGATCCTTTACAAACGTACGGTCCCCAGACCCAAACCAGCCCGCCAGAGGATTCAATCCGGCCAGTGGTAGGAATTTGCCAAGTGTGAAAATTACAGAAGAGACATAATATTGTTGAAATTGCACATATGTTTCTGAAGAAATTTCAGGTTGTTCATAATGTTTTGCAAAAGGATAGTTCATTAACTGTAAACATCTTGATAATGTACTTATACTTCTTTGCACTAAAAACATAGGGGTGTCAAACTCAATCTTCTCAATGAAAATTAAATTAAATAAGAACATATGAAAATAACAATAACTTTGTTTTTTATAAATGGTGCCTTCACACAAAAATATTTATTTTATTTTAATGTTTATTTAACAGGGATGATACATACATTATATATTTAGCCTGGTTTTCTTCGTGTCCAAGCCAGATACTTGGCGTCTGTTCTTGGCTGCAAGTTCATTTATGTTTGGGGTTTGAACCGAGCTGAGTGGAGGTGTGCATCACTGAGATTTGCAGATTGGTTGCCAACAGAGAAGCAGATAGGACTTGGCGCTTGTCGATCTATCTATTGCTTTGTCACAACCGTATGGTAGCTGTTGCAGTGTATTTGTAGTGCGAGTAGTGTGAGCACTATACTGGCGGGCCATTAATAATAGTAATTAATAAGTAATAATGGTATGAAATTTTCTCACAGGCCACATAAAATTGTATCATGGGCCAGATCTGGCCCCCGGGCCTTAAAGGGATAGTTCAACATTTTTGGCAAATTGGCCCATTGCCATAATCCCTATAGTTTTAGGAGTATAGGTTTGTTACCTTTAATTGTTGGTGCAAGCTAGTTTTAGAACGGTGGAGCAGAGCCACGAGCTGCTCAGAGCTACGTTACAGAGGCTAATGGGATTTCTTGGTTTCCCTCATCAAACTCATCAAATACACAATCCAACAACTCAATGCTCTGATGGACAAGTTGTGACCTGCACATTCACCACGCTATGAGATAATAACGGAACGTTACAAGATGGAGCTGTTTTCGAGGAAATTCATGCAAAACCGCTGATGCGAGGGCAGTTTTCCAGCAAGCAGTCTCTGCATTTGCCTCGAAAACAACTCTGTCTCGTAACGTTCTGTTATTATCTCATAGCGTGGTGAATGTGCAGGTCACAACTTGTCCACCAGAGCGTTTTGGAGTTGTTGGATTGTGTATTTGATGAGTTTGATGAGGGAAACCAAGAAATCCCATTAGCCTCCATAGCGTAGCTCTGAGCAGCTCACGGCTCTGCTCCACCATTCTAAAAATAGCTTGCACCGACAAATAAAGGTACTGCTATGATGACTATAGGGATTATGGCAATGGACCAATTTGCCAAAATGTTGAACTATCCCTTTAAGCTTGACATGTGTGCACTAAAACAAAGGGAAACATTTAAAGTTGCTGTGCTGCATGTGGCCCCTGAAATAAAATGAATTTGACACCACTGCTTTACAGACAGGTAAAGTGCAGCGCTTTACTTCTGCAAACAGCTCAAACTTTGCAAATACAAGGTCAAGTGATGAGGGAAGCTTTAGCATTGCTAACACACCGCTGTTGGATTGATTGTTTAAAAAACACTGCCAGCAAACACTCTACACATACAATCAGCCAACAGGAAGACAACACGTTCTCCAGTAACAGTTTGTGGTGCGTGTAATACAGATAAAACAGCAGGAGTTTGGAGATGGGGAGTAAGACAGAGGTGAGGAGGGGGGGGGGTGTGGGAGTTATGAATCTGACACATTCCCGACATCAGTGTCATGAGGAGCGGAGGAGAGAATCTCCAGTTGTGGATGATGGTTGAACTCAGGGCAACATGCTTTCCTGATTAACTGCAGCGGGTTCCTGCTGAACCCACACCGGGGTCGGTTTGGAGGCGGGAGAAAGAAGGAAAACAACTGGATGGATTCCCATTTGGTTGTTCTCAGACAAGAATGATGCATTTGGCCTGTATCACCTCAACTATGGGCAACAGCTCGTGGTAAAACGCAGTTAAACCTGCTGCTGGCACACTGGAGCTCTCTCCCTCTCCCTCTCTCTCATGTTGTTAATGCCCACCACTGTGGCTGTTCTTACCTCTGCTCAATCCTGCTTTTCACTGCTGCAGCAACTGGATGGATCATTTCATTTTGAATCTAATCTAATCTAACATGTAGCTCCTAATTGCAATTTGCGGCTTTACTGCCATGTGATTGTTTTGCATGATTCATCTGCTTGCCAGCATGTGAGCAGGAGCACCATTTGTAATGATGCAGGTTTCCTTCTTTTTCTTTCTTTCTTTCTTTCTTCTTTTTTTTTTTGCATTTGAAAAGCTATTGGCTATTCTTGGTGACCACAGTCGGGGCAGTTTCCATGTCTTCAGTGGGAGTGAGAAGAAGAAAAGGCCCCACACAGTCTCTGTTTGGGTAGGAAACAGAGCCCTGGTAGCTTGGGATTGTGTGTGTGTGTGTGTGTGTAAGTATGTGAGGGAGGAGGGGGAGTGCAGTCGGGCCTGCCTACTGTTGCGAATTGCAGTTGCAGTGTTACCCCCGAGGTAAAGGACAGCACATAATCGATTGCATGACAAATGGCTCCAAATTTGTTTTTCAGCAAGGCAGGTTGTGCTGTCACAGAGACTCATTAATTGTACTGTTTATGCATGTTAATGTTAGCCAGAGCACCCGGCGAGCCCCTGCTTTATCTCAACTAGACAGCATGCATCATGGGAGAGCCTGGAGGGCTGGTGAGTGTGGAGAGCAGGGTGCCACAGGGTCCATCTCTGTGTCCAGAGCGCAGTGTGTGCCCGGCCCATTATGAAAGGTCCTTGACTGCTTTCCCTCAAGTAGTTTACCCACTTTGAGAGAGGGCGCTGCAAAGATGGAAAGTTGCTAAAAGGGCCTGTAAAGCACCTCCAGACCGCCGCTCACCTCAGCTGTAAATACTTTTCTTGAGTTCACAATGTTTACATGGGAAGTCGAAATGGAACGGAATAAAATGGAAAACAGGGTGTTAAAGCTTTATTTAACATGTGAAAATAAATAAACCCACTCCAGCGGTCTAAAACCATCTCTACAATAACGGCAACATCACAAGATTGAGTGACTGGGAGAAACATTCCATCATTGCCAAGTAATAGACTGTAATGAGGTTAATGCTGTGAACACAGCGCCTGTCACCAAACACCCCGCGGCCCCCACATCTGTCCGACCGGGGCTGAGGGGGCTAGGCTTGAACGTATTGTGTGATTTTTTCCCCATAATTAATTGGCTAGACTGGTATTGCGGCCAATTACGTAGATCTATGACTGATTGACTGAGTGACTGAGTAATAGAGTTGAGTGATCGCAGTTCCCCATTGGTCGGCCGAATACCTCACGACTGGAGCTCGTCCATTGACCATTGCTCTTTCAAGATGAAGCCGTTTACAACCTGCAGTGTTCCCAACTTAGCACGTTGTTGCTAACAACCAACGTAGACACAAGGAAACCACCGCTCCCAGCCAGGAAACAACCCAACATATTTTAACACTTTGTCATATTGCTCTGGTTCATATGGATTTGTTTATTACTTTTTATTCAGAAAAAGACTTTCTGTTTCCAGTCTCTAAGCTGCTAACCCACTCCTAGCTGTAGCCTCATATTTAATGTATACACATGAGAGTGGTATGAATTGTAACATTTAACTCTTGGCAAGAAAGTAAGTACACATTCCTTACCAAGGTCATAGCTGTGATCTAGGATTATGGAGTCATATGGTCAGACAGTGAACCCAGATTATCAAAACTATGTGTATGATATTAAAATGATTATAGGTAAACTGGAAATGGAAAACTATGGCAATATGGTAAGTGCAGAGGGTCAAAAAACAATATGGCACCAACATACATACCAAAGCTACCCAGACATTCGATAGGCCAGACTGTGTTGTAAATAGTCCGAAGTTACCTCGCCACATTTCCGGATACTGAAGAACATTTTTTTATCAGTTTCTTCTCGTTGCCATTTGGATCTATCAAAGTACAAAAGTTGCCAAGCACAGCTTTTAAACTTTTGAATAGAAAATCTTGGCTGATTAGGACTCACACTGAGTGAGTGGAAGATAATTACCCAATCGTAAATTAATACCATGAATTATGATGATGAATGGAGCGTTGCTGGGGCTGAAAACGAGTCAGTGTAATTATGCACAGATGGATGAATTTTTAGCCACACTCGTCCCCCCAGACCCCCCCCTCCCTCCCTTCCTCCATCCCAACCACATACACACATGTAGTCACAGCACTTCCCTTACTGTGATGTCTCAGTTTTTGGTACTCAGTGTCTTTCAAGATGATTATTCCTGATAGGTTTCTCATGGAATCTCTCATGGCGGTTTTGGCTGGTAAGTTGGAGAACACAGATGCAATCATGATGGAACCATTTCATTGATACATAACTGCTGTGGACATGGCAAGAATCAGAGGAGGAAAGCTGGCTCGCAACACAGGTCTGCAATCTGAAGAGGGAGTGCACGTATTTAAAGTGGGTTGGCCTGGATAAGCAATTCTTACACATTGCACCAATATGTACAGTGGCTTCAATAAAAATAAATAAAAATTCTCAGACCCTTGACTGCTTGCACCCATTTCATTGTAAAATGGATAGAATTGCCGTTTTGCCCTCCGGTCTGGAGGTTTTTAGAGTTTGTTTGTAAATGTATCAGAATTAAAATCAGGCCTTTCCCCAGATGATATATGGGTCTACGTCTGAGTCACTCAAGGACAGTCTGAGACTTGTCCCACAGCTGCTCCAGTGTTGCCTTGGCTGTGTAAATGTTGAAAGGTAAACTGTCGCTTCTGGAGCTGGTTACTTCAAGGACCCCTCTGAATTTGGCTACATTCACTCTTTTTATTCAGACCAGTCTCTGTGTCCCCCCCCCCACCACCACCACCACCACCACCAGCACACTTCACCATCATGATGTTAGTTACACATCAGGTGATGAGCAGTGTCTGATGTTTGACAGGTATACTGTAGGGAGTTTAGAGAACCTTCTTTCTCATGCACACATAGGGCTTTCATACAGGGCAGGGCTCTGTGCCGGTTCTGTTTCAGACCATAGACTGTAAAAAGAATGGACGTAGCGTCCGTGACGTCACCCATTGGTTTTGGGGAGTCGTTTTTGTGACTCAAATATGGCGGCCTGAACAGCGCCATGTTGGATTGGCCGGCCGAGAACCCGCCCACTGGCCTCGAAGCAGCGGTCCACGGAGCTGCTCGGACCTGTCACTCAATGTTTCCGCGCCCTAATTGGCCAGAGTTTTAACCTAATAACAGTAAAACGGTAGAGTTTAAAAAAAATTCACCCCCTCAGAGTGTGTGCGGGGGTAGAAACTATCGATTGAGACAAAAAAACATGGGGATTGCAGTTTTTTGCTTCACTTCTCAGACCGACAACTGCCCCCTTGGTTCAGACTGAAATAATAACAGGTTCGGAACCTGAAAAATCGGTTCTCAAGGGAACCAAGACTCCCTGTGAACCGTGACATCATCAGTGGGTGTATTCTAGGGTCATATTCTAGTCTGTGAAAACGAGCAGGAAGAAGGAGAAGGTGGTGACTACGACCGGGAGAAAAATTAGCAAGAAACAAAATGTTTGGTGGCGATTTGGACATCTACAGAAAAGCTAGAAAGCAGTACAAGATGTTCATACAAGTTGTATGAATTTCCATTTGGGGCTTAATAAAGTAAATAATGAAGTAATTCTTATCTTTGAATTCTGGGAAGAGACGGTCATGACTGGGTTCACTCCAACGCCAGACCAAATAATTAGTCAACAAACTGAAGAATGATAGAGGTTCTCAAACATTTTTGAGTAATGTATAACATCCTCCCACTTTGGTTCCACTTAAAGCAGATATCAGTGGAATGTTTTTGTTAATATAAGTCCTAAATAGTCCTATTTTCCGTCAGCAATCACTTACATGAAGTATTTCAGCCTAAACACGAGTCTCTCCGTCACTCTGCTCTGCTGTAACCCGAGGAGAAAATTTTCCTTGTGGGATACAAGTGTTATCCAATGAGGAGAGAGAACGGCATGAAGGGCTGTGTGTGCAGCCAAGGGATGCGCGTGAATGTGGTGACGTAGCACGAGGACCAATTGATGCCTGACAAGGGCGGGGGCTGCTAACTCATGGTGCGTTCAAAGAAACTCGTACTTTGTGTTTTTCCTTCCTGTGAAGTCATACCAGTTCGATCTGGTACGAGTTCACGGGTCGGAAGTTACGAGTGGCCGTTATAGGGAACTTTCACAGACAACAGGATGGTAAAAACACGAGCTACGGGTTACCTGGAACGCTACCAAGTCGTAGTTGTGACTTGAAGCTGTAACTTACGGTTTCAAAAGCCTGCCTTGAACGCAGCATTAGCCGAAACGGCCGTGAAGCTGATATCTGCTTTAAACTGGTGTTGATGCAGGCTGGTTCATGAGAAAGCACTGTTTTGAGACTCCAGAACCAAACCAGAACCGCGTCTGTCTGAAAGCACCCTCAAAGTCATGTCAGTTCCATTTGGGAAACTCCAAGCAGTCCATCATATGCCGGATGTTGTTATGATGCTGTGTAAAGCCCTTTGAGACAAAAATGGGCTATACTAATAAAACCTTGCCTGCCTTGCCTTGCCTTTTACTCAAAGTGACTTCTGTCCAGCTGCTCTACCATAAAGGCTTGGTTGATGCCATGCAGCTGAGATGGTCGTCCCACAGGCAGCCACAGAACTTCTAAAGCTCTGACTGTCGGGTTCTCAGACCATGTCCACACTGAATGACAAACTGCCCAAACTGGATACCTTTTCTGTGTTTGGGCCTATCATCCACATCTAAACAGCATTTTTGGCCCTTAAAAAATTATATTTTATTAAAACACCTTCTGGGCAGTAGACTTTTCAAAAAGCCTTTTTCACATTTACGTATGAAGAAGGAAAACAGAGTTTTTGGTTGCACAGGGGGCTGGACCATGGGAGTGAGCTGCTGCTTGCCAAGACACTGACAAGGCGCTGCTGGAGAAGCAGGTTGGCAGAGCTGATTGGTTAATTCTTATCACATGATATGAGGTGTGCATGCTTGCACGTGTGTCAAACCGAATGCATGCCGCTACTGTGCCGATTTGGGTTTTGAGCACATACACAAAGTATGATGGTAGTCATAACAAAGATCAAAGTGGAAGTAGGCTTTGGTGCTTCTATACTATGTTATGATTGGTCAGTGCGTTTTTAAAAGTTAAAATTATATCAACTCCTGCTTTTGTGGCATGCAAAACACAGCATTTTTATTGCGTTTTTGCTTTTACTTATGGACGGAATTTTTTTTTTAAGGGATACTTCACCCAAAATTAATAATTCACCAATTTTCTACTCACTGTCATGCCAAGGAAGGGTTTGGAGAACTTGGGAGTCATCAAAACACTTTTGGAGTTCCAGGGGGGGTCCGGCTGGCAACGGATTTTCATATAATGGCGGTGCTCACCTTTGAATTGTCCAAAACACACACTATGAAACATCCACATACCTCCATACTGCTTGTCCGTACTGACCCAAGTGTCCTGAAGCCGCCACATGAAAAAGTTGTTCGGAAAAAAATAATTTGATCTCTGTTTTTAGCCTTGTTGTAGCAGAAACATCATCAGAGCTACTGGGCCGGACGAGCAGTAGGCTATGGAGGTATTTGGATGTTTCACAAGCTGTGTCCCAATTCAGGGGCTGCAGCCTTCGGAGGGTGGATTTGAAGGCCGATTACGTCACAGCGCTGCGCGAAGGCTGTCCCAATTCGTCCAAATTCGAAGGCTCCTCCAAATGCAGTCTACAAATGCGTCCTCCTTTCCCCTACATTTGGAGGATGCACCGCTACTATCCTTCGTGGCCTCCCATATCCCAAGATGCTTTGCGCACCGTTGTTGTTATTAGCAACCTAGCCCGCTAGCTATCGAACTGTAGCAGCTCTGTGCTGTAGCCACGGTAACCCGGCTCTGCTGGCCACACAGGTGAGGAGCGGAGGCAAATCATCTGTGTGTGACAACTTTTAATAAGAAACTATGAAAACACATTACTTGTGCTCTTTATTCTCTATTCACTTAATAGCCTACCCCCATGGCTGCTGTTCAATGGTTTGTTTATTAGTATATTAACTGCCCTTGTATTGATTGTACTTCTTTAAAAAAAAGAAAGAAAAAAAGTGGATGGAGGTGGAAAAATTTCTGTTTGCAAAAGTACTCGGGTACGTGTGGACTAGGCCTCGGTCACTAGCGTCCTTCCTGCTCAGTTTCCCAGACTGCCCATCTGGCCCACTCTAGAACGAGACCTGGTGGTTCAAACTTCTTCCATTTCACATTATTGAGACCACTGTTCTCCTGGGACCACTGGAAGCTGTAGAAACAGTTTTAAACCTTTGCCCTGGTCTACGGCTATCCGCTAAATTTTATCGCAGAGGTTTTACAGAGTGTTTTATTTGACTCTGTTTTTGCCCTGACATGCGTGAATTGTGGGACCTCATTCACACAGATGTGTCTTTTTAATGTCCAATCAGCTCGGTTTGCCACAGGTGAACTCCAGTCAAGTTGTGGACAGACCTGGAGGATAATTAAAGCAAACAGGACGCACCTGACCAGGGTACAAATACATTTGTCGCTTAGTCGTTTTTGATAAACACAGAGGGAAGATTGATGGGCAGAAGTGGTGTTTTAATTAATATAAAATTACATCTACACCAAAAATGTGTGAGAACTGAGAAGTGAAGGGTCTGCGTACCTTCTGAACCTGCTGTAAACAGTGGGATATACGTGAGAGAGAAATCCCAATGCTTTTCCTTCTTGAAATGTCAATCCATCATTTCTGGCTTGCAGACAGAAAACATGTGAGTTTATATGTGAGGAGAGCTAAAGAAGCAGAACATATGCGCCATAGACTTTTATATAGTTGTGCTTGTCCACTATGAGTCAGAGACATTACCACAGAAAAGCTCAATTTTTTTCCCCCTTTTTTTTTTTTTTTTTTTTTAAAGTTTGCAGTGGTAACCTGATCTATTTATGGGCAGATGGATTGAGTGAAAGTACATCCCGAATCACTTTTAGAAGTTTTTGACTGGTAACGCTTAGCAAACAAAAACACATAAGTTTGGGATGCAGCTTTATGACTTATCAGGACCTATAATGAGCTGTCTCGAAGTGAAACTCTTGAGTCTCTGTGGGCCAGATAAGTGTTCACTCTCCCCCCTGCCGAGCAGTAATGCTGCTGCCCCAGCATGATGCGTGAGTTATGTGAGAGGTATTTTGGCCTCCGTCTCTTAAGCACACAGGAGCATTATTAAGCTAAAGCAACTGCGGTGTCTTTTTCTTTTTCTTCTCGCTTTTTCTTCTACTCCTTGTCTTTACCCAAATGTCCCAAATTGCCTTGCATTAGTCATGGCGAGGGCCGTGCATCCAGGCAAGTCATCACAGGCAGCCGTGCACCGCGGCTCCTTGTGTTCGCAGAAAAAAGTCCCTCGTCAGAATATACTGCCTCGTTTTTTATTTTATTTTAGAGATCAGGCCTGTGCTGAAACACAAGGGGTTGTTGTGGTTTTGGCAGAACACCTTCCTTTGAGAAATAAAACTGGTAACAGAGCAGCTGAGGCCGGTCTGGTTCCGAGGCGATCGCCGCACGAACCTCTGATACGTATTAACATGCAGCACGATTAAATAGAAGGCTGACTTGATATGTATCACTCTACCTCCACTCTGAATCACGCCTTTTCTCTCATCGGTCTTTCACATTAGAGGGTTAAATGAACTCAGTTTCAAGTGGAATCTGTTTGATTCACCTCTCAGTCAACAAACAAGTTAACACCAGGAGAGTTAATAGGTCGAACCCAGCCCTCCCCTGGGGCTAAGCTGCATTAAATCAACCACAGACGGACGCAGTTCTCTTCACTGTTGTTCTATACTCGAATAAAATAACAAAAAATATACTTAATCAATGTCCATGTTAGTTTTGGATGCATTTTAACCTCAATTAGTTTGATTTACACCTCTAGCTGTGATGTGTTTTTGATTTTCCACCTTTGTGCTTGGAGCTTAATCAAAAACAACATGCTGTCAAGAGAGGAGAAATATTATTACAAGGCTTTTATCTGTGTTAACTGCACACTCAATTATTACTGTACCACTTAAATGCTATCTGTATGTCATATTATTGCTCTTAATTATAGCTACGGGCTATAGGACAGTGATCACTCTGAAATGAGTTCACCATTACCACATTGCCTGTGGGCTCCAGCAATTACTGGGCTGATGTTACACAGAACACAGATCAACCAGTCACTCAAATGGGTCATGGTCAAAACAGGTGGGTTCCTACATTTCCCATAATGCAACCAGCATAGTTGGAAATCTAGGTGACAGCCAAAGTCAAACTTCACAACCTCTATTGAGGCTTTTTTTTATTTTTTTTAATGAATATCCAAACTCCACACTTGAGTCCAGGTATGTCCCCCTGTTGACATCTTCAGGATCATTATTTTTAGACTTGACATGGAATCCAATTGTTTTCACAGACTGAGTTGCACTTGGTATATACTCAAATGTTCATGTTAAAGTGGTCTCAGGCTTCTGGACCCCACCATAGATTTTGGCCATCCTGAAGAGAAAAAGTTTCCAATAGCTGTAATCAACTTCTTCCTTTCTTCGTGCTTCCCATCTGGTGCTATTAGTCATGAAACTACATCAACACAACAACAACAAAAAAGCAAACCAGGCATGCATATCTAACTGGCTGTCAACAACCAGTGACCATGTTTATCCATGGCCAACATTATCAGCCAAAAAGCTTCTTGACTGCCCACACATCAGTTTCTTGGTCACTCCAGGATGTGGCAAATCAAAAGAAAGAAAGAAAGAAAAACATGAATTATTCTATAACCTTTGGAAGATGACAACGCTTTGCACAATCCTGGTTATTCTTTAATCCATGTTTATGCACAGCAGGGCAGTAATCAGGTTAGCCTTGAGCTTATTTTAGATCCACTGAGAACTCAAACCTATTATCACACCTCACATCTGTTTCCAGATGTTGAGGAAAATCTCTCAAAATTTGTAAACTGCCTCATGCGATGTGACTTAAGTCAGTGTTGACTCAGACCGAAGGCCCAGAAACATAATAAGATGAGGACATTTTTCATCTCAGTCATTAACATGCATTGTTAATGTAATGATTTCTCAGTCATCCCACCAGACTGCCAGGGGCGTTTCTAGACACTCTGTAGGCCCCAGGCAAGAGGTAACTTGGAGGGCCCCCACCCCCAACCGGGACCACAAACATTAACTGTTAATGAATCCAAAAATCCCAAACCATTGATGTTTCGGTAACACTTTACTTGAAGGTATCGTCGTAAGACTGACATGACACAGTCATGAACGTGTCATAAACATTATGTCAATGTCATAACGTTGTCATTAAGTGTCATTCGGTTAACCCTAACCCTAACCCTACAAAAACCGAATGACACTTAATGACAACGTTATGACATTGACATAATGTTTATGACACATTCATGACTGTGTCATGTCAGTCTTATGACAGTGTCATGTCACTCTTATGACGATACCTTCAAGTAAAGTGTTACCGATGATTTAATTCTGCATACTATGCCAACCCAGTCTCACATAGCCTAAAACTTACCTTGGCTATGTTGGTCCAAAGTGCAAAAACATAGAGGGTTTACAGTAACGGCTCTTAAATTACTGTATATGACTGTTACATTTTTTCGGACTATTTTTTTCCTATTTTTTTTAGTCCAAGTCACGTGACTTTCAAGTTTCCAGCCGTGAGAACAAAAAACATACCAAATATTTCTATAATTTTTAGTGGAAAAATCAATAATTTGAGGTAGTTTCTGCATAAAATTGTCCTTTGATTATATTTCTAGCGAGAAATATATATTTTATTTTCAAAATATTTGCTCAGTGAATGTACATAATCACTCGCTTGCTTGTTGTTGCTATTTCGCTAGGGTGGTTACATTTTTATATATGATACTGGGTTGACTAGGCAGAGCATTCAATGTACACAGCAAGTGGCTGGGCTGCCTGCCCTGTTGCAACGCCTCTGCACACTGCACAACTCTTCCTCTCTCAGCTCCACATGCTCTGCTCATCCACCTGCTGCCACACTTCTCACCTGAAAGCTGTGCTGTCCCTCTCTGCCACTGATGCTGTTCCTATAGCAGTGCATCAGAAGCTCCGCCTCCACCCCAGCATCCACCTGTGGGCTCAGTCAGAGTCGACTATTTCCCATGGAGGGGAGTTATTACCGTCACTCCCCTCTCCCTGCTGGTCTTGACCTTGGAGTGACACATCAGAGCCCTGACTCCAAACATTAGTTCTTTACATGATCCACATTCACAAAATAATCTGTTCCACATGAGGTGACTGTGTGAACACAGATAACAGAGTTTCTTGTTTAAAAAATAAAAAAGCAGTAGAAATGTGTGATGAAACAGCGACTCGTGTTGATAGATCTTACTCTTCGACAAATGATTGTTTGAAGCATTTAATGTGCACATGGAAAAACATCATAACCCTTTGATATGACAAGATTATTTGGCATACAGGCTGAAAACAAAACTTTTCCCAGCTTTATTTTATGAATTTACCCTCACAACATCAAAATAATGAAAAAAAATTGTGAAAAATAATAGAATAACAGAGTTGGAAAAGTCATCAGTCCCATGATGTAATACGTCATATATCTGCCTTTTGCTTTAATTGCAACCATCAGTCCCTTTGGACATATCTCTTCTAGCATTGCACTTAGACTGGGGGAATATTTACCCATTCAATTCTTCAAGTTCAGTCAGATTATATGGTGAGTGGTGATAGACTTCTCTCTTTAAGTCAATCCACAGATTTTCTATTGGATTTAAGTCAGGAATCTGACTTGGCCAGTCAAAGACATTCACCTTTCTGTCCCTCAGCCACTGCATTGTTCTTTTTGGATCGTTGTCATGTTGGAAGGTGAATGACCTGCCCATCTTCAGCTGTCTAAAGTCTTCCTCAAGAATATGGTTGTACTCAGCAGCATCCATTTTCCTTTCAATCCTGACCAACCTTCCAGCCCCCACTGAAGAGAAACATCCCCTCAACATGATTCTGCCATCACCATGCTTCACTGATGGTTTTCGCCAAGTTTGGTCCAAAAAGTTCAATCTCGGTCTCATCTGAGCATAAAATATTTTTTCACATGGCAACAGAATCATCCAGGTGTTTTTTTGAGCAGCTTAAACAAGACTGAAAGATTTGAGGCACTGCATGGTGGCAGTGGCCCAGGAGGTAGAGCGGGTCGACCAATAATCAGAGGGTTGGTGGTTCGGATTCCGCTCTGTCCCAGTCGCTGCCGTAGTGTCTTTTGGCAAGTCACCTTACGCACCTTGCCTCCTGTGAATACGTATGAATGATAATGGTGGTGGTCGGAGGGGCCGTTTGGTGCACATTGGCAGCCACACTATTCTGTCAGTCTGTAGCTTTGGCTACAGACCTAAGGTAAGTTTTATATGAGACTGGGTTGGCATAGTATGCAGAATTGAATCATCAATGGTTTGGGATTTTTGGATTCATTAACAGTTAACGTTTGTGGTCCCGGTTGGGGGTGGGGGCCCTCCAAGTTACCTCTTGCCTGGGGCCTCCAGAGTGTCTAGAAACACCCCTGGCAGTGTGGTGGGATGACTGAGAAATCATTACATTAACAATGTATGTTAATGACTGAGATGAAAAATCGGTTGGGTATCGGGTATCGGTATCAAGTGCTATATAAATGTAAGCCATTATCATTATTTATTATTATCACAAAAGGTTAAAGGTACATTCTGTAGGAATTACTCCCATCTAGCGTTGTGGTTGTATATCGCAAGCAACTCAATTGTATTTTTCATGCTGCATTCACGTGAAATTGGGCAGGACGGCAGTGAATAGATAACAGGAGAAGTTACACCTTTAAAGAGGAACTATGCAGGATTGTAGTTTAGCTCTGCTACATTTTTACCTTAATTAAACAGTTTTGGAGTAATTGTGATGGTTTAATAAATGGCTTAACTTGTAACAGGGAGAATGGAGGCTCTCTGTCACTTATTGCTTCTCTGGGCTGAAAAACAACTTTGCAAGATTACGCCCACCGCCCCGGTGTGGTGTCTTGTCACTGCGGCACAACGCACCCTGAAACCCGTAATCTCTTGTTTATGACAGATTTAACTAGACAAACATACACATTGTAACATTATATAGGTATATAATGTTATGTACCGCTCTATTGATTGATTTTTTTGACGGCTTCTTTGTAAACAAATGCACATGGCCGAGAAGAGGGTTAGCAAAACAGCGGAAAAGCGACCAGACTTCCATAGTTCCTCTTTAAGGACTTGGCAGGGTGTATGATGATAAACCCTCATACATGTAGCTCTGTCTGACCGGGGAGGACAAACAAGGGACATGAGGTGACGAGAACATTTGAATTGCACACACTCGAACCTACTGCAGGTTCCACACTAACTATGCGCAAACACACACACAGCCCCATGCTAAGAATCATACAGGAGCCATTGTCTATTCATGGAGACTCAAGTTGAGCACACGTCCCTTCATCATAAGTCACTTCATGGGAGACGTTAGAGAAAATGAAATTAAATCATTCTATGCCACAAGAATAAAACTCAACTGAATGAGAAGCAGTGAGCTCTGCGGGCTGTGTGTATAGCTCTCTGTGCTCTCCCGGCGTTACCTGACAGAAAGCAGAGGCACTTGTTATTTCTGTGTTTTAACATACAGTCGGTTATAATGGGAGCTTTTTTTTTTTCTCCCACAACATCCTTCATGTACATACACCTCATCAGTCTACGGCCCGAAGACGACGACGCCGCCGAGCTCTGGAGGAGATCCAGTGTTTAGCCGGCGCTCGCCGATGACGGATGCGTAACGACATACATGTTCATTCTGCCAGGGCCAAAAAAAATGCCCTTTCATGGCAATACGCGCACATGTACTATGGCAAGATTGTGACTTTAAACACTGGTGAATATAGATGGATAGCCTGTCTTTGGGAAAGTCTGTCCTCCCACGGGCCCTGAAAGTCCAAATATTTAGTCTCTCTATTGTTAGTCACACGCTGTTAAAGGACAGAGTTTGGAAAGTGAATGCGGTCATGATAACAGGGACATCCACGGTTTTGCGGTCATATCTGCTTTTGTTTGCAGAAGATTTTTCATTCTTTTTTTCTTTTTTTTATTTGTTCCTCAGTTTCCCCACCGTACACTTGTCTGGAAACTAAAAATGCAAACCTCTCCGCTCGCTTGCATTTCTTTTGTCTCGCTGAGGTTTTGGCTTGTTGCTGTCCTGCTGGTGGTTTTTAGCATGGCCTATCACTCCTGACAAGGAGGCTACCTCATGCATTTGAGCAAAGCCAGGTCTAGTCTGAGGGGGAAAAAAAAAACCTCTCTCCTGTCTCCTGAATTTTTAAGTTTGCTTTAGCAACCATCTGCACAAACTGTTGCTGGATGCCATCAGCCCATAAAGCAGTCTGTAGCATCGCCACAAACACAGCATATTAAACCATCACCGTTAATTTGAAATGTTAAAAGAGGTGTTGTCTGCAGAGTTCTTGGGAGAATCATTTGCTCTTCTTCTCAACATGCATCACCTCTGTGGCATGCAGATTGCTCGAGTTGATTCATAATTTAACTGATGATGATGAGTCATTTGAGCTTGTATTGTTTATGCACCTCTCACATCACCTTGATTCTGACTTGATGATTGCTCAAAAAAAATGATTTACAGCTCCTTTTTGACACTTTTATTTTTTCATTTCATCTTTCTCATCCAGCAGAAATTACAGTAAATGTTTTATAACGGTGCCATCTGTCACCATCCATCCATACTGCATAATGCATTTAACATTCTGCGTGCTCTTGGAGAATGTTTTCTCCTGGCCTCGGTTCAAGAAAGTGAGAGGAGAAGAAGAAGAAGAAAAGGTGAGCGCCGTCCTCTCCTCTGCGGTGGAGGCAGCTGTAAAACGCATTGATTTGATAAAGCTTAACAAAGCCATTACTGTGAAAGGTCTGCGTTTGCTGCGTCCTCACTTAAAATCAAATTAAGTGCTTTGTTTTGTTTTGTTTTCCTCCTTTCTCTGCAAGAAACTGTTAACAACACAATGGAATGCAAATGGCCCTACATATAAATAGAGGGATTTCACACCTCGGGCCTTATCAGGCAGAGAGAGAGGCAAAGCATGGGAGGAGGAGATGGACACTTGCAGCTCAGCAAATTGACTTTAGCCTATAGTTTGTAATTGGGTTGGATAAAGAAACACTTCCCCAAGTGTTTGCATGTGGCGGCAAACACAAACTGAGCTGCATTAAATCACCAGCCCCCCCATTTTTGATAAGATAAAACACCCAAGAGCTCCTCTGGAGACGGCTGTTTACTGTCGGATATGACTCGGCTCAGCACTTCAGAGCTGAACAAACAAAAGTCTCCACATTCTCTGGCAGGGACGGTGGTGGTTAATTCAATATAAGTGAAAATACAATTTCCTCATTTTTGTTTAGGGGGCTGCTTGAGGACTCCTCACTTGTGTTCCCTGTGTGACACATTACTGGAGCCACTACAATGGAAGTAACCGCTTCGCCCCGTGTGTTTGTGTGTCTCTTGTATTGACATTGTTTTGAGCCGCAGAGCTCGGCATCAGATTTTCCATCAAATAAATATCATGTCGCCGTTCAGAAACCCAAGAGTGTAGTTGTGCAAAGCTTCCTGTTGTTCTGAGGGAATTAACAGAACTGTTTCATTCCCTTGTTTTTCCCCTTGTTTCTGCCCTGGTAAAAAAATAAAAATAAAATAAAAATAGACACATCTTGCACCATTTGTGCACCCGTACAAATCTGAGAACAAAACTTTAATAAAGTTTTATTTCCTGTTTTGATGCAAATTATGTTTTCAAACAGTTTTAATGTGTATGTTAAATGCAGCAAAGAGAACGGCTTTGTCCATGACGACTCTGAGGGATTAAAAATCATTTCATGGTGTAAAGAGACAGTTTATTTCTCAGAGAGTTTTTGAGGTTTCTGGAAATAGCTTTATAACAGCTGCGGCCGGGCTTTTCTTAAACAACCTGCTGCCTTTTTAAACCCTTGGTATTTATTTTCAAGAGGAATGTGTGTTTATCCTGTGACTCCAGTGTTTTTAATAGAGCGGCTAATACATCTGAGGCGCAGGCTGGAGCTTTTACTCCTTGTAGGGATATTTCTAGTAAATGAATTTAGGATTTCCTCACATTAGAGAAAGAAGCTGTTCCCCTGCACCATGAGGAGGAATTATCCTAATAGCCTGTTATACAGCATTAAATAAAGTTTACACTTTTATTAGACACAATTTGCATGAGAAGTCATGTATTAACCAGAATCCATGTCTTTCCGTCTGTGTTTAGTTCAGTTAGGGGGAATACAAGCAGGGGAGTAAAAGGCAAGGAGTGTAGGGAGGCTCCCGGAGAGTTTTTACACACTGGGTAATTAAGCGCTTTGACTGACAGCAGAGTGCCAAAAGGCTCAGACGCACTCCGATTGGCCGGAGCGCACTTTACAACCTCTTGGTTTCCAGGCGCAGAGCGAGCAGAGCGCTGTACCTCCCCGAACCCTCACAGGAGACAGACGCACCAGAGGAGCGCGACGGGGAGAGAGACAGAGAGAGCCGGTGGACGTTACCCAAAGAACCCAGACACTCTGCACGCTTTTACGCACGTCGATCAGCAGAGCGCAGCGTCTTTTTTTCTTTTTTTCCCCCCAGATTATAAGTTTCTTTTTGCCTTGAATTTCTACATGAAGTGAGTCTGCTTGGTTTTCGCCAGCCCGCGGTTGCATTCTTCTTGTTGCAAATTTAGAAATAATGAGGTCGACTTATTCTGAATCGTTCTGGAGGATGATCCGGCTCGCGGTGACAGTGGCGCTGCTGGTGTCAGCGTGCGGAGCGTCAGAGTACGAGTACCTGAGCTGGAAGTCGGACGCGTACAACGGCGGGCGCAGCTACGGCAAGCCCCCGCAGTGCGTGGACATCCCGGAGGACCTGCGGCTGTGCCACAACGTGGGCTACAACCAGATGCTGCTGCCCAACCTGCTGGAGCACGAGATCATGGCCGAGGTGAAGCAGCAGGCGAGCAGCTGGGTGCCGCTGGTGCACAAGAACTGCCACCCGGGCACGCAGGTCTTCCTCTGCTCGCTCTTCGCGCCCGTGTGTCTGGAGCGGCCCATCTTCCCGTGCCGCTGGCTGTGCGAGGCCGTGCGCGACGGCTGCACCCCGATCATGGAGGCGTTCGGCTTCCCCTGGCCGGAGATGCTCACCTGTGACAAGTTTCCCCAGGACGACGTGTGCATCGCCATGACGCAGCCCAATTCCACCGAGGCCACCCAACCGACAGGTAATTCTCCCCCTCTGGGTTAGTCAGTTAGTTAGTTAGTTAGTTAGTTAGTTAGCAACCATGTGTTTGTCGCTCAGGAGTCTGGAGCTGGTTCAACATTCTTTTCGGTTCAGCTCTGTGTGGGGTGCGCAACAAAACCACGGTGTTTTTGGTGGTCAGCACGCAGCGCCTCAGGGACATCTGCGGGTTTGTGTCCTACTCAACAACAACAGCTCGGTGTGGAGGGGTGATCCTCTCTGACTAAGTCCTCAGATGGTTTCAACTTGCTCCCCTCTAGTCAGAAAACTTACTTTTATGCCAGCACTGTGTCCAATTCCATTACTGACTAATATCTTAATATCGCATCATACCATTCACCAAATAACTCAACCCTCAGGTCTGAAAACAGTGAAAAATAACCAATGAGTTCCCACAGTCTGCACCATAACCACTTTAAAAAAAAAATGAAATAGGCCAACATGACTAAAGGAAAGACTTGCTACTTATAGGCTTTTCATACTTTACCTAGTTAGATGTAAATTTTATTGTCTGACATGTAGCTGTTTCAATGCCATTCCTTAATTCTGCCAGTAAACATGGCTTCAAGGTGATCCCATTCAATTTGAGTCCAAAGATTTCATCTGTCTCAGAACATAAACTCCCACCAGGTTGATCAAATTCTAAAAGTCAGCTCCAAACTTTTCAACTCACATGATAACTTGGGCGTCAGATTGGGCGATGACCTTTTGTTTCTGTCACTGCCACGAATGAAGTGAATCAGAATTTAGTTTTTAATATTGCGAGCAGTCGACCCTAAACATTCAGCAGAAGTTATCCCCAGTGAGAAACAGCCTCCACTTTTGCCGCTGTGTAAAAGCTGACACCGGTGCAGTTAAATGGGGTTTGTGAATGTTATTTCAGGGGGGAAGGTGTGTTTGCAGATGCAAATCCCAACACAAACAAACCAAATACGACCTTTTGGGGGTGGGGTGGGGGGGGGGGGGAGAAAATCAGCCGTGAAAACCTGGATTTGATCCCATTTTAACAATGTCTAACTAACCCCCCCTCCCCTCTCCTCTTCATGGTCCTTCACCAGAATCCCATGCAGTTACATTTTCATTCCGATCCGTGCTCTCCTGTGTAAAGCCTGGCTTTAACATGAACGTTGAAGTTGCCTGCTATTGACTTGCAGTGATGTTGTAATATCGAAAAAAAGAAAGAAAAAAAAAGCTCTAACAGATGGTAGTCATTTATTTCAAGGTGTTTGTTGAAGCTGGAGAGACAATGCTGGGAGGAAGTCCAGCAGTGAGAAGCAAATACATGCATCTAATAATCCCCCCCCCCCCATCTTTTCTGACCGGCCATCACCGACACGTCTGACACACGATGAAGGATGGGAAGATGAAGATGTGATTTGAAAAACACTCTGTCCAAATAGTGCATAATGCATCTATCACTAATGGCTCCTTTGGTTTTGCAGATTCCCCAAACCTGCTGGGACTGTGTGTGTGTGTGTGGGGGGGGGGGTTGTGGGTTGTGGGTTGGTGCGGAGCAGACAGACACCTCATGCAGCATCAGTGGAAGATGTAGCAACATAGTCCAGAAAAAGTCGTGTTCCAGCGCTAACGTGATGCGCCAAGCTGACAAATACCAGAGAAACCCCCAAAAATGCACTAAAACAACAACAAGGCTGGAGAAGATAAAGCTCAGAGGCCGCGGTAGAATAGTTTTGGTTTTGCTGAGCTCGTGTCCTTCTCGGCTTGCTTAGGTGAGCTGGGAGGTTGGGGGGTTGGAGGTTGGGGGGTAGGGACGTACAACCACCTCATTCATTTTCACTGTAAAAAAAAAAAAAAAAAAAAAGGGGGGGGGGGGGGGGGGGATTTTCCATCATCACCTCATTAACTTACTTCTATTTCATTTTTAAGCTGCGAGAGACACCACGGGGAAGACATTGGTGCTTGTGCTGTAAATGGAGGGACTGTGGATCCTCCAGCGATTACACAGCGCTCACTGTATCTGTAGAGGTGGGGGGTGGGCGTGAGTGACTGACATGGTGGTATGGATGGAGGCCCATTTTTTTTTTTTTTTTTTTTTTTCCCAAAAAGAGCTCCCTTCTCTGGGGCAGAGGGACCACACAGAGCTCCATTCCCACCCACCCCCCTGGGTCACCTGTTATCATTTCTTGTCAGCACCGGTGATAAATAAAGCCAGGATTTAGACTGAGTCAGGCCTGTTGGAGCCGGACCGCTAGCAGCTAGCAGCTAGCGTAGCCCCTCACTTGAAAAGTGCTAATATCTGATCTTGAGGGCTCTCCATCTCCCACACTGCTCTCTGTAATCATCACTAATAGAGGTGAAGTGACACTGCTGAATAGTGATAATTGATTTAATGGAGGAACCAGGTCTCAAATAGGGAAAAAAAAAGGGGGTGACTCCGTGACTCTGTAAACAGTGTCTGTTTTCACAAGCTCTTTACACCTGGGTGTTACTTTCACAAGCTTTCGTTAAACACATGTAATGGACAACTGGCGATGGAGGGAAAACTATTTGTTTTTTCCCCACCCCTCTCCCTCCACTCCACTCCACTCCGCCGTCCAAGCGCTCGCGACGTCGAAATCCAGCCGGGGTTTTTTTTTTTTTTTTTTTGAGTGAAATGCCGCGGGACGCCTCGATCGCATCGCATCGCGGCGTCCAAGTTTGTTTGGAAAGTAAGCTCAGCTGTTTTGCATGAAGCAATCATTTGCGGTATTAGAAAGAATTGAAAAAATGTGTTGGTGAAATATTTGCAGATATGCCTCTAGACTGAATTACTTCTTGGCAACAACACATTCTGGCTCTTTGTCTTCAGCCCGCTTTTTGTCTTCGAGCTGGATATTATTACCTTTTCTTTTCTTTTTTTGGGAGAATGTCAGAGCATTCTTTTAAAGCCCGGATTGAATATCATTTCCATTTATCCATCCCGCATTTCTAATACTTAAGTTTTTTTTTTGTGTGTGTGTGTGTGTGTGTGTGTGTGTGTGCATGTATACGTTGCTGCTGAGCATGACGGAAAGATCCGTTTTGTAAATGTAAGAAAGTGAGCACGAGTGTTTACTGCAGCTCTTAGCCTGAGCTGGCTATAAAAGCTGAAGACATTCCTCGCTGAGGTCAGGTCACCAGACACTAGAATAGGATCTCTGCATGTGAGGTTCAGTTGGTGTGCAGAGATTTTCAAAATAAATCATTTCAAATGGGCAGGGATCTTCCCTTTCTCTATTTCTCTCTCTATCGTTTTTGGTTTAACTCATCTTCAAATGAGAGATGACTGTTTTATTTCCCTCCTGAATCTTTGTTTCTTTTTCTACCGCCTCCCAAATGTGAATAAATCCAACGTAAAAACCGTATCAATGATTTATTGCGGCTTGTATCTCCACTGATTTTCAAACCATGTCCCTTCCTCTTTTCTTCTCCTTCTTCTTTTCTTTCCACAGGTTACTCTCCCATCTGCCCTCCATGTGACAATGAAATGAAAACAGACGCCATGCTGGAGCACATGTGTGCCAGCGAGTTTGGTAAGTGTCTTCCAAACACCCACTGTGCCAACACACACACCCACACGCACACACACATGCACACACGCACAAGAACATACAGGCTGACTATGCGCAGCCCACTCTGATGGGCCTTGACATGCATCACAGCTCTGCACAAAATCAGAAGAGCAGCATGAGATAGCATCAAGCATATCTGCCATCTTTAAGCTTTAAAACAGCCCATGAATCTTTAACCAAGTATGTAAAGCATGGAAAGTATGTTGAAGTTCAGCCTGTATCTCGACATGTTTCTCTGTAGTTGGCCATTTGTCAGTGGTGGAATCAAAGATGCAGTCTGTTTTTGATGTAAAAAAAAAAAAAAAAAAAAAAAGTTGCATGTGAGGTTTTTATCTGGGGGTCAGTTGCGCCAGGCCCCTGTCTGGTCTGGTGAAGGATGATGTTCTGTGACTAATGAAGTGGGGTCATTAAAAGGCTTTATGTGGCAGATCCACGCTGTAAAGTAAAGTGGGATGTTTGTTCTGCTGTCTGGGTGGATTGTTGTTACAGAATACCTTCTGCACACGGTAGGGGGGGGGGGGGGGGGGGTAGGACGTCCACATTAAACCTCTTCCGCGACTAAAAGAGGGTTAATGACAAACCACGGTGTTTGTTTTCCTCGAAAAACACACATCTCCCAACATCTATCTGAAGTCTGGATGAAAAACGCTCTGCTTTAGTTGACCTCCACCCCGAATGACGCACTCTCATGTACACACACAGAAATAAGGAAACGAGAAATGCTGCTCTTGCTAAAAAGACCCAACACCCTCTTTCCTTCCTGATTTTGTTCAGTGGTTTTACCTCCGCACGTATGAAATAATCAATCGAGCCGTCACTTTAAGGCTAGACATTACAGGCAAAAACACTCTTTTTTCATGCACTGTTCAATTTTGAGATTTTGGGCTAGTTTTCTTCCTTAACATGGATTATTTCAGAAAAATCAAAAGAAATGGTAGAAAATCCACATTAAGGTGGTTATTTTTTCTTCATTTTGTCTCTTTCGTCAGTTGATTTCTCCTAAATTCACAAAAAGTTAACATGCTGCTGTGACATACCGTGCTGTGCTTGTTGTCTGACCCATGTCATGTCATGTCATGTCAGGTATCATTGTAAAGCTCTCTCTCTCCTGAACAATGATGTAGGCTCCAAACATTGTAATTTTTTCCGTATCCACAACCAATCGTAAAAGTACGATTTTACTGTACAAGTCTTTAAAGGCTGTTTTCTCAAAATGAGTTTTTCCTCAGACTCTGAGCCTGAAATCTCCACTTCAGCAGCAATTTTTTGCATTGCACCAAGGTTTTTACTGAGGGGTTTGTTGATATATCATTCACAGCCTGATTTATACAACGTTATGTTCCTAAAAACAGGGCGAAATTAGATTTTTTTTTAGGGTTGGTGACAGTATTTTCTCATTTACATAGTGATAAAAAGAGATATCCAAAATCCCCTCTGTAAAAACTTCTGACTCTAATATGTCAACAAAATAATACAAGAATTTTGAAAGGGGATTTATCCATTGTTCAGATTTTGGTTCTGGAAATGTATGAAAATTAGCGCATATTTCATTAGATATTGCCTCATTTATATATTTAAACATAACATTTGACAAAACTTGTAATACAAAAAATATTTGTCTTAATGTAAGTGATAAACTTGAGTTTCATGGTGATATTAATGAATTCATATTCATTCCATAAACACAACAGATTCTGAACCCCCCCTCAGCTACAGGCCGCCGCTGTCTGCAGATGCAATACATGGCCCAGGTTTTTTTTTTTAAAAACAAGGCGACGCAAGCTACACATTTATTTCATCAGAGCCTCAGTTCAACCAGAGTGGAAACAACATGGACAATAACAAAAACAGATCTGTCGCTGACGGCAGCGCTTGATTTACTGTAGTTGTGGAAATTTGTGGGAATTCACGCGTTTTACTTACAGAAAAGGACGTTGTGAGACTTAAGCTCAATTAAAAACACAAACATCAATTGGATTGCAATTATATGAGGACTTCCCGGGATAAATAATGTGCGTGATGCACACAAGATGCGAGATGTGAGGCTTTTCATGTTTTATTCACTCCCCCAAAAAACTTGAATTCCAGGTGCCGCGCCGAGCAAATATAGACTGGATGCACATTGGAAACAGACTTTGTTCCAGTTCTCGAAGAAAAAAAGTTTAAAGTTACATTTGTTTAACGAATTGCCTCGTTGTTTATGCTGCGGTGATGGGACTGGCTTTTTTTTTTGTGTGTTCGGCCTGCGTCCCGGTTTGCCAAGAGGAGAGTGGCACATTATTGGCTTGTTTCATCTCGGATGAAGACAGATGTTGTTTTCCTTGCTTGTCATAAGTCTCCCGGCCAACTGACATGTGAGGATACACAGACAGATTTAGTATCAGGCTGAGGATGAGACACTTCGCTGCTTGTGTTGCAGGTTTGAAACCCACAATGGAATGCAACAAGCGGTCGCTGTGATTTCAGTTAGAGTTGATTGCTGCGGGTAAACAACTAATGCCTGGCGAGAGAGAGATAGCATCACTGGTCGTTTCACCAGCTCGACTAAATACCAGTTTGTAGGCCTACTAGATAAATACTCAGTTTGTTTTTGGCGTGGGGGGTAAAACTGCAGCTGTAAAGATATCTCAACGGAAGCCGAAGACAAACGCCGGTTAATTTCTTGGCCTTGGTTAAAAAAAATTCAAAAATCAGATGCTCTAATCACGACAAGTTTTATCCCCTCCAGCCAAAGATAAGGCCGTCGCCCTGATTGCGTTCTGCCAGTCATGACTTGACTGAAAGTGGACGGATTGGAGGTAGGGTAGGCAGCGGCATGTTTTGGGCGCCGGTGTTTAAAAATCTAAAACGCAGACGAGCCAGAGTGTTTTGCTTGGAGACGGCCTCGTAAAATAGATATGATAGACAGAGACCCCGCTCTTCTCTGCTGCGGAGCACGGAGATGGAAAACCACGAAGAAGGCTTGAGGAATGAATCAGTGGCTCGCACCAAAGTCTTTATTAATCTGTGCGGACCAATCATGTGTAAAATATCCCGCACCCTGGCAGTGAATTAGCATTTTTGTCCACTGAAAACCACACTTACTGGAAGTTGTGAAAGGTCTGTTCTCAGTTAAGGTAGAGATGTGTGTGTGTGTGGGGTTTTTTTAGAGGGGGGGTTCAAAAAAAGAGAAGTGTTTCGATCTCTTGATTCCAATCAGTGCGTTTGTCATTCCCATGTGGTTTGATCCTGATAAAAGCCGAGGGGGCCGCGGCAGCAGCAGCAGCAGCAGCAGCAGCAGCAGCTTGTGACTCAGTCACAGTTACATGTGTTTTTAAGCTCATTCATCAGAGTTGCAGCAACAACTAACAGCTTCTTAGTGCAGCAGTTGTAGCTCTGCTGCTGCCTGATCTCTTTGAAATCCTGATCATTCTCCCTCTAACACATACATGAGCTAACACACACACACACACACACATGCTTGCAGCACTCAGCTGGTAACAGATTTACAGCTCATCCCACTCAACACTTTGTTCCCACCACAATTTATCTCTGTGCTTAAGGTTTTACGGTACCTCATTGTCCCAAAAAACTGCAGCACCCCTCAATTAAATCTCCCCTCTGCCTCGGCCGGCTCGCTTTGTTGTCGCTGCCAAATGACTCCCTCCCTTTGCTGATGCAGTAAACAACAGGGCAAGGCCCCTGCGCCGGAGAACTGATCACTGCAGATTATTGGATCAGTTGTGTTTCCGTTATTGTAAACCAAGTGCGGGTGCACGCCCTTCTGCTGGGTTTATGACACCCTGGGAGCTGGAAGCCTCTCAACGGGAACTCAGGTCAGCTGTCAGGGATCAGAGCAGAGAGGAGAACCAGGAGGCTGTTGAAAGACGATTTGCCACGTTATGTTACCTTGATGCCCAGACATAGCTACATGTCGTTTTCACTATTTTAAAAGCTCAATCAGGCATCTCAATCATCTACTTATGTCTGTGTCTGCAAAATAAGAGCCTCAAATGAAATAATGGGCTCTAACTGAAACTAGAATTAGAGTTGTGTTGTCAAATCTTATGATTCTACATGAGTGTCTGATGTGCAAATATGACGCACTCAATGTGGGCAAGTGGTTGTAAGCTTTAAATCACAGCAGCATTTACTTGATAGTTCAATTAAAGTGATTTTCAGAGGCCAGAGGAGGTTTAGTTTAGTTTAATACGTTTATTTGTATCAGGGACAATGTAGAAAATAACATTAGTCTCAGAATGAGAGAAGATGCTTTGTGCCGGATTTAGCTTACTAGCTAATTAGCAGAAACTACTAGCTAATTAGCAGAAATACAACCCAACCCCTTCCAGTTCTATCTTGAGATGAACCCTGTACTGTACGCACACATTGTTTTCATTGAGTTGTTGAAAAATATGGTTAAGAAAGGCAAAGGAATTAAAAATACTAATTTGTTTTTCTAACTTCCCTCTAATTCCTTGCTAAATACAGTAAACAGTTCTCTCCTCAGTTCCTGTACAACTCAAACAAATCACTTTTTTTTGGGTTGAATTCCTCAAAACTCGTGACCACAATGCAGCCAAAGCTGAGGGAGGGTCACAAGTACACACTAGTAGCTGATATTGTCATTTGGAGGGTTCACACGAGCCAAAAAGGTTGGGAAGAATTGGCTCTAATCTTGTTAGCGGATCATGTGTTTTGTATGTAGAATCAAACTTTGTTAAGTAGCAGCAGTCAGATAAATATAGCAAAGTACAAAAGGACTGGTGGGGTGTGGAGTTAAACAGAAACACTCAAGTGCCAGGAAGTGCTACTGAAGTTTTGCCCTCGGCCACTGTGCTTCAATTTGAATTATTTTTCATAAACTGCAAAAACTCAAAATTTTACCAAGAATATTTGTCTTATTTCTCGTCAAAATGTCATTTCTATTCAAACTAATCTAATTCTACTAAAAATAAGACTCATCACATAAAAAGTAGCTTGTTTTTAGACACTTTTTACTTCTTTCAAGCGGATTTTCACTTGAAATAAGTAGAAAAATCTGACAGTGGAGCAAGTTTTTCTTTCTTATTACAAGCACAAAAAACCTGCTTTCACTGGCGGATTTTTCTACTTATTTCAAGTGAAAATTTGTTTGAAACAAGTGAAAATTATCTAAAAACAAGTGAAAATTATCTAAAAACAAGTACATTTTTAGGTGAAGAGTCTTATTTCAAGTGGAAAGTTAGTTTGATTTGATTAGTTTGACTAGAAATGAGACATTTTGACAAGAAATGAGACAAATATTCTTGGAAAGATTTTGAGTTTTTGCAGTGTAATGCTAGTTGTAGTTTTTGTAATTAAGCCAGTAGTTTCACAGTCTTTAGTTTAGCTTCCAGCAAATTACTATTACCTTTTTTTTTTCTTTTTTTTTTGGCCATTTGTCTTTAGTTAACAAGTTAAACTTGCTCCTCTACAGTTAAACCTTTGAGCAGGTCCAACCACTGTGAAGACATGTCCAGGCAGTGTAACCAGCCACCACCACCATACTTATTAAACGTACTAAATTGTAGTGCAAAAGCCAAGGCTGGTCACTGCTCAGTGGTTTTTATGGATAAATGCAGTGAGATGCAGTGTAACATATTTATAAATGATCTGTGAATATTTTGTGACTCAGCTAAACTCAGTTGAGCGACATTTTTTTATTGGCATTTCACTTTTTGCATGATAGATAGATAGAGAGAGAAAGAGAGAGATAACCTTTATTTATTTAGTGAAGCCAGTGGAGAACAAGCTCTCTTTTTCATTGATACCCTAATTACAAAATTAAATAAAAAACACCTTAACCTTTAATCAATTTTCATCAGATTTTTAATTAACAACTTAAGCTTTTGTGTAGTTCATCTTATTTCAGTGCGGAATATGTGGTAGCTTGCAATGCTCTGGTGTCAGAATAGCTTTCTCAACACTGGATCTCGTAGACCTTTGTCAATGAATACTGATTGAGAGTTATTCTACTTCAGTAAATGTTTTCAGCTGTCAGTTTTAAATAAATCTGAATCAGCCATTCGATTTCTTCATACTAATCTTCAACAGTTCAAGTAATTTCCAACCATCTCATGCAGCCTCCTTCTTACATGTTTTACTTTCACTCTTCAGATATTGTTTCATCTTGTCAAGATTGCTTCAGCACTTTCTTCACTTAATTCAGCATTGTTTCAACAATTTATTCAACTCATCCAGCTTCCAGCTTATTTTCTCTACATTGTCATATCACGCAGCTTCATTGTGAGTCTCCTGGCAGGTTCAGTCCCAATTGCTTCATCATCTGAGCTCAGTAGCTTTGACCTAGTGGCACAGCAGCGCAGTCAGACGCAGTTTCACAGTCGACGGTGAGAGGGTCGTGTATCCAAGTCTGATTGGAGAAGCTATAGCAGCAGCACCGTGGACCACCTACAGCACAGATTTATACATCCCGCTGTTTAAACACCTCACGGCTCCTTTGAATGTTATAATTATGCGTGGATACTTTTGAAATCTTACAGGGGGAGGAGGAGTAGGAGGAAAAACACGTGCAGGGACAGTTTTGCCAGCCGTGAGCAAAGCAAAGAGAAAAAAAGAAAGTGTTATCAATGACACCGTTGAATTATTTGATGTTAACTTCTTACTGTACGACGTTGCTGAGGAGATTAAAGCCTCAAAAAACACGAGGTGCAAAGAAAGTTCATGGCGTCAAAGGATTATCAAGGATGGAGGAATTATCAAGATGAAGTCCTTTCAGGGGTGGGCCAGACCTTCTCTTTTATGACTCACTAATTATGAATGCTGCCCATTTTGATTTCACCGAACACTAAGCCTCCTCACAGAGACCATTCGAGGGACTAGAGACAGAGGATAAAAGTCTTAATCCCTACCATGTGCACTCTTAATACTGGGAAAAACAGGGCGGCTCTTTTTTAACACTTTAATTAGCAATGGGAGATGCGAGCGCAAAAGGAAGAGATGAAACGTTTGGAAGTTTCTTAAAGTGCCAATTTGGGTTTTTACGTCAAGCACAATTGAGAAAAGTGAGTCGAGAGGGACTTTGTGTCTAAAACTGTGGAGAAAATTAGACGGAGGTTGCAGTTTTATCAGTCCAGATCTTTGCTGGAGTGTGAAAAGGATTCATGCTCAATCAGGCTGTTCCCCGCACTGTAGGTCACAAGACTTTTGTCTTCGACGTGACTCAGTGGTTTGTCCCAACACCGGCTATGTCAATTAGATTGGACATGGCATGCTCCACTTTTTCTTTTCTTTTTTCTGACGCCGCTGTGTCACAAGGTCGTCCGTGCCACACACATATCACTATATGTCAGTGGAAGAGGCGAGGACGTAATGGGTAGAGGCATATGGAGATTTGGACCACCAAAGTCTGACTCGTGCTCCGTTTCAGAAGGGGAACTGGCGGAAACAGAGTGATTAGAAGGTTAAATAGAGTTTAGTGAAAGATCAGGGGTATTATGGTCAATCTGAAAACCAGATTGGGGAGGAGGAGGGGGTGAAACCCAAGAAAGTAGGCA
The DNA here is from genome assembly GCF_905171665.1 of Trachurus trachurus. Lineage (NCBI taxonomy): Eukaryota > Metazoa > Chordata > Actinopteri > Carangiformes > Carangidae > Trachurus > Trachurus trachurus. The sequence goes on from NC_139895.1 coordinate 33,593,186, forward strand.
CACAAATGCATTGTTACGTGGTGCTAATTACAATTTATCTTCCTAGGAGATAGATTGTGTTGGGGAGGAAGGTAGAGAACTTGAGTGGCTTTGTGTGAAACTTGGTTTTTGGTTTTGGTTTGATGGCACACATGGCTCTTGGATTTAGAATCAGACAATCTCTGAAACAGATATGTCCTTATGTAAGATGTTGGCCTTGCACGACGTTATTAGGTTTCTGATGCATGAACGGGATTTGCAACAACTGGACGCATATTAAAAAAGTTTTTAGTTGTCATACAAAACCATAAACAGACTGCACTGTATTATTTTAAAAAATCACAAAGATCTAACAAAGGAAAGTTTATCCACATGAGGTGTTGAGCTAGATAAACTGTCCAGGCCAACGGGCCAGGAGCCATGAGCTGATATCAACTCATGGCCATGATACTGGTATTATATAAATGTTTGATTGTTCATGTCAGCCAGTAAGTATGACGAAACTGCAGTGTCCACAAGGTTCAATCACTTTCAGACGATTCTGTAGTCAAATCTGCCCGCAAGACTATAATGTGTATACGGTATACATATACCTTTCATTTACCTTAAGAAACTATGCTGAAGTTGTAACTTGTATGGTACTACCTGGCTGCATCACTTATCTTTTATGTTATTGATTTCATTTTACTTGTACCATTTGATAATCAAAATACAAAAATTTAACACTAGTGTAAATGATCAGTTTAGGCTGCTTTTGATATAGTTTTTATTTTTCATGATATTGGCTAAATATGGAGAATTACTTTGATTTGACTTTATGGTTCTTTATGGTTTTGTATGAAAACAATTTTCTGTAAGCTTTGGGAAAATATATTAAATCACAATAATCTCAAATCTTTGATGTTTGAATTTCAGAGAATATAATATTGATTGATATACTTGCGAGTTGTAATAAGCAAGCACACACAGCAGGGCATTTACAGCGGAAAAATCAACCTAGGTAATGTAATTTATTAAAATAGGTAGCTACAGCACAGTGAAAGTCCTTTAAGGCAAATGATCTATCCCAGAAAGAGGGTTAGGGTTAGGAACACCTTCTCCACTATCAATCTCAAGAGACAACACTGAATTTAGACCAAACATTTTTACAGGAAGTCACCTTTAAACATGATGTTTGTTTGTTTTTTTCTCCTCAAACAGCTTTCAAGGCCAAGATCAAAGAGGTGAAGAGGGAAAACATGGACCGCAAGGTAATCCTGCAGAAGAGGAAGAAGATGTTGAAAGCGGGGAACCTGAAGAAGAAGGACTTGAAGAAGCTGGTATTGTATTTGAAGAACGGCGCCGATTGCCCCTGCCAACAGCTGGACAACCTGGCGAACCAGTATCTAATCATGGGCCGCAAGGTGGATAAGCAGTACCTCCTCACGGGCATCCACAAGTGGGACAAGTCCAGTAAAGAGTTCAAAAAGGCCATCAAGAAACTCAAGACCTACAAATGTCCCGCCTTCGAGAACGTCTTCAAATAATATGACCTTGGCTCCGTTCCTCGGTCGCATCTCATCCATACATTATGAACTTGCATTAAGCATTAAAATCCCAAACTTTGCTTTCTATTGTCCTGTTTATACTATATCTATATATCTTTGTATATTTTACAGATATACTTTGACATGTTCAATATCAAGATTTAGTCAAATGTGGTGAGTGATGACACCGCAGATAATTAAAGGGTGGGGTTTCACATTGTAGTAACAGCCCTTTCTCACTGAAATCATTTCTACGATATGTATAGATACTCTCTTACACTCTTTCATCCTGCATCTCAGTGGATATTGCTGAACGGAATAGTTGGACATTTTTCTTGCCAAGAGTTAGATGAGAGAAGACTTCTAGTTTACCACCCTCATTCCCGCACAGAAAGTATGAAGCTAGAGCTAGCTGGCAGATATTAGCGTGTGTTAGCCTTAAGACTGGAAGCAGGAAGCAAGCTAGCATGAAAACACAAATTGTTGTTTTTACATTTTGTTTTTTGTACATATTAAATAACTGAAATATAACTTGGTATTAAGTGAGATGTAGATGTGCTGATAGATTTGATTTTATTCTCTGTTTCTTCCTGATTTCAGTCTTGCTAACATAGGCTAAGACATCTGCTGCCACTTGCTACAAGTCTAGCATAGAAGAATCCAAGTAATATTTGTTCTTAACAGGAAAAATGTTCAACTGTTCCTTCGAATCTCTCTAATTTTGATCATGTAATGAATCATAAAACAAGTGATTAGACATTTGGCAGTCGTGGTGACATTTGAGCTTTAAAAGCGGCGCTGTAGCCTACAGAGCAGCTCAGATAAAGTTCCTGTTGAATAACTTATTGACGGACGTGTGCGAGTGCTGCCGTTAGCTGATTGTTTTGTCAAACTAAAGACTGCACTACCTTCAATTTTGATGATTTCCTTTACATTTCGTTATGTTTTTTTGTTTTTTTTTAATTATGTTTTTTGTTTTGTTTTGTTACTTGAAAAAATCTTAAGAGAATCATAACCACCGATCTGCATCACCAAATTTTGTGTAGACCTGCATGGCAGATACCACTCCGGTGTTTTCTCTGCATTCTGTCTTACTGCAGTAATCAGTGTTCATCGGTAATGGAAAACACCATGTAGTCATCCATCTTTAAATGTTCAAAAGTTATCAAAGTGCAAATATTGCCAATTGTGTTCTGGTTTGTTTTGCTGGTCCGTTTTAGCACTATTTTGTTGCAAATCTGAATGTGAGCAGTGCATTCCTGCCTATAACATGTACATACAAATTTTACATAAATATAGAAAAACTGTGTCTTACATGATTTCATTTATTCCTGATTTGTCACCATTATTATTTTTTTACTGTCAGTATTTTTTGACACAGTGATCACTGACACAGCAAATGTTTGCACATGTGAAAGGGACTGAATATTATGACAAAATGCCGACCTCAACATCTATGCCACAGTCTTATTAGTCCCACCACAGTCACATAATGCACCAAAGATATCTGACTATTTCAAAAGTATAAACCTGTATTTTAATTTGCACAATTGATGACAGTGATTATCTCAGCTCCACACTCTTATTTGGTCTGTCCAAACAGAAATGACTTAGATGGATGGATCCAAAGGCTTGAGCCCACTTTTGAATTCAGGAATATGTATGTATTTGCACATCGAGCAGGAAAGTGATTGGATCACTACAATGCATGTTGGAAATTTAGCAGCACTGTGCATGTAGGTTCATAGAGCTGCTGACACAGAACTAGACAAAACTACCTAATTACATGCAGTAGAAGGGTTAATGACATATTCCTTTCTTTTGATACACACACCAATACAGCGCACTAAAAACCAAAATGGGAAGGAATACAGATCACTTTTTCATATTGTCCTGACATATAGCAAACAGTCACAGAGCTGTTTCATTCATCTCAGCATCTACAGTGGCATGCAAAAGTATGGGCACCCCTGGTCAAAAAGTTTGTTAATGTGAACAGTTCAGCAAGTGGAAAGATGAAATAATCTCCAAAATACATAAAGTTACAGATGACACATTCCCTTTACATTATAAACAATATGATTTTTTATATATTCATCTTTCACATTTTCAAAATGACAGAAAAGGTAAATCCCCCCCCCCCCCCAGCAAAGGTTTGGCCACCCTGCATAGTTAGTACCTACAGTAGTAAACAGTAAATATCTTGTCTGATACCTTGATCAAAGTTATCCGAGAGCTCAAGTCTCCTTGGTTTCCCATTCTATTGCAGGCCGCTGCTTTGTTTCCCTATTTCACTCTAAAATTGTAGAAAACAAAAGTAATGCACTGGTGTCGCTTAAAATATTGCAAAAGAGTGTTTTGTGTTTAACTTTATGCTTTTTGGAGATCATTTCATCTTCCACTTAACAGAACATTAACAGATATTTCGACCAGTGCCCAAACTTTTGCATGCCACTGTACCTGCATTGTACAATGGTTTTACTACATCTAATCACAATCATATCATTCAAGAGACGTGTGCAGGCCAGGGCATATCACTGAGGCCTGACTGAAGAGATGAATTAATGATAAATACATGAAATACTAACACTATCACCATGGGTTTCTAATATGCGTTGCATTAAGGAAAATAAAGCTTTGAAATCATCTGCAGGGAGTAACGGTAATGGTTTATTTTATCTGTGTATATGAGCCATTAACTGTTTTATATAATCTCTCCCACATTTGGCATCTTAAACTCGCCTTTCCAGGAAAATGCATCCATCTTTCATTTCCCTCACCATCATTTACGCCGTGTCACGTGACATGCGGCGCTCTTAAAACAAAGTGGAACATGAACTGCGCTATCAGCCATCGCACTGCTTTGACAGTCATGTCAAACAGAAAGCACTTTTTTTCCTCGCTCTGCCAAACTAACATCTTCATGCTCTTTGAAAAGATAAAGTATCGTGCTGCCAGATCTCCCCACCGAAGGACCTCTCCCGCACGCATGTTTTCATTTCCCACCATCTGTCTGATGATGCTGGATTCTTGTCTGGGTGTCTTCTGATTCAGGTTCATTGTGGTTTCACAGGCTGTTGGTGTCTTGGTATGTGGTGTGCAAATGCTAATCCTGAGATATACATCATTAACAGCTCATGCTGATAATGAACCCTAATTCTTTCTTAACTAAAGGGCAGTGCTGCCTAATCAACTGTCAAATTTAACAGATTTGTTTTCAAAAACTCTGGGCTGATGGATTTGGTTCCTGGCTTGAACTCTCCCATATTGTTCCATTTGATTCATGAACAATAACACACAAGTGTGCACAGAGTCCAAAGCACTGACAGAGGCAGCGGCCTTATTCAACAACTTGTATTTTCCCCGCATAAAAGACATAGATCAGAGAAACTTGATGATAAATGTTTTAATGTAAATAAATTTATGAGCTGAAATCCATCATGTCACTACAACATGTGTAAACAACAAAACATGAAACCATTCTGTCAATAAAAAGGCTTGTTAAAAACCAGGAAGTATCAAACGGACCAACGTCTTGCCCATCTGGTTTCAGTAATGGCTTTGGTATTGGAAAATATATCTCAGATGTGGACTTTGCTTTCTAATCATTACTTCAGCTGCCTTCAAAAGAGCCCCAGAAAACCTGGGGCCAAGATCCAGCTTTGTCCCATTAAGAGATGATCTGCAAAAAACATCCTGTTGGATTCGTCGTCTCGCAGAAAACCTCAAATTGACAAAGTTGATGAAGTACTATTTTGATTGGTTCCACGTCAGAGGCAAGGAAAGTATTCAATTATCTCTCCAACATTAATACCACACACTTGAGTTCAGTCTGTTTAAGACGCTACTAAGAGGATCAAGTTCTCAACGATACAGTATGTGCACCATACCTGCAGGAATGTGCTTTTCTTTACTCGAAGATCTTCGGCCTGTGGAAAACGTACACCTCCTTTAACAGGTTTAGAAATAAAAATACAATTGATGGTTTATCTACAGACAACAAACTGCTTGTTCAAAACCACTGACCAACAAAACAACTCGTGTTCACATCATTAAGACTGTTGGGTTTTTGCACCATAATGAAGCATTTTAGTAGTTTTTAATTCACTGATTTGGATTTGTTCTCAAAGCAAAAATGAGACTACTCCCAATCATGGAATCCAAATTAATTATAATGTTGCTTAATTAGTGCCAGGCATATAAATAAGTACATTTATTCTTCAAACTGTTGGAAAAAATCAGCCACCCATCTTGTACCTTTAGATTTTATACCATTACCATAAAGATGCACACTGGTTTATTTTGACTCAGTACACACACACTTCACTGGTACTGGATTCTGACCTTGCTGGATCTATCAGAAACCTCTGACATGTTGAACTGTCTTTCTTAGTTTGAATTCTGTCTTACTGGACATTCCTCAAGTGTATTTTAGCAAGGACAAACTACCTTGTTGCATTCCCCCTGACAGGCATCCCTCAAGGACTGGTACTGGAGCCCTTTCTCTTTGCAATATGCACCCCAGGGTTTCCCCCAGTGTATTATAAGCCTGGCGGCCCGCCAGGCCTTACTTGACCCCCCGCCAGGCTAAACATTTTTTTAATCAGTTTTTATACTCAATAAACACGTGATCAGGTGTCTTTTTCATCACCTGACAACGTTACAACTTCGTCGCACAAAACAAGACACGTCACGGACATCATGCTCATCAGACAATAGACAGCATCAGACCGCTGCTTCACCAGCTGACCGAGAGGAACGCACCGAGTCCACGTTAACGTGAGCCGAGCCGCAGCTCCAAGAGGCTCAGTCAGCTGCTGTAGCAGCTGTTAGCTGTTAGCTGTTAGCTGGTAGCTGTTAGCACGTTGTCCCTGCAGCGTCAGAGCTCCGGACTCCTGTGAGCCGCGGGGCTTTGACTGATGTGGAAATGATCCATTGTTTCATTTTTCAGCTCGTAAAGTTTGCGATCACACACGTTTGTTCTAGTAGATCCGTGTCCATGACAACTGACCAGAAAGAGCGTGGTACGTCATGTGCACGTGACTCCAGATGTAAAAAATCTCGGAGCAAAATAAAAAAAACAAAAAAACATGGATGATGGATCTATAATAAATCCATGGAAATAAGGCTACACTTTAACAATGGAGACACCAGGCAGTTGATTTTTAGTTTTTAATGCAAGCAGTTGATGTTATTTATTTAAATATTTTTTTATAATTATAATTAGGTTAGGCCTACTTTTTTTGTGGTTGATTGAACAGCATTTCAAGAGTGCCTTTCTGTAAGACTCTGCTATAGCTGGTGTTTAAATATGTTACATAAAGTCTTATAATAACAGATGTTTATGATAATATTTTCAAATTTCTAGTCAACTTTTAACATTGATCTTAAGGCCTTATGGAATCACACCCGCTAAATGCTACTGCTCCATTAATGAATCTGTTCCCTACAGGGCTGCCATCGGTCAGGGTCAGGCCCCTGTCACAAAAAAACACGCTTGGGCACCGGTGGCCCGCCGATGGGCCGCCGGTGCCACCCTACCACCAGGCTTAACCAGTTTTCTGGGGGAAACCCTGCACCCGCTTCCTTGAGTTCAATTACTGCGTTGGTTTTAAATTTGCTGTTATGCAGACACCACCAAGCTATGTTGCCCCTGACAGATCTGTTCCTGCATGAATGTCAACTTGTCTCTCTTGGACATGCGTATCCACAGAGATAAGGGAGCACCATCTTTAACTAAACGTACTAAAACCAAACTGGTAGTCATCCTGACCAGTCAGTCTTATCTCCCCATCCACAGCAAAATTGCCTCTTCAAATATCACTCCAGCCAAGGTCAGCCAAGAAAGCTGGGTGTCCTTTCTTTCTCTGACCATGTTGCTTCCATCTCCTGGTCATTCCACTTTGGAGTATACAACATGAGAAAAAATTCAGACAGGCCTATAATATATAATATAATATAATATATATTATATTATATATAGTATAATACCTTCATACACAGTGAAACCCTCACAGATGCTCCACGACATAAAGGCACGTCTGGTTTTTAATCGACCTATAAGGGCACATGTCACTTGCATATACAGTATCTGCTTTGCCTATCAAATACGACTTACTACTGCTTGTATTGAGAGTAACATTTGGGTCTGCACCAGACCTGCCTGTGTTGCATCTGTGTGGCAGTTATGTGTTTGCAGCTGAAAATAATTCTTGCAACATTTAATTCCACTTGTTTGAGCAAAGTTTGCTGGAAAGTGCTATATTTTGTGAATTGTGACTGAGTCGACCAGAGGAGGCCACAGACCAAACACATTGTTTCACTCGCAATAAAAGTCACAGTGAAATTTCACTGTATTTGTAACCCCTTTTAAAGATCTTACATCTTCAGTGGAGTCCAGTGGGCACGGTGCCGAGAGCCACAGACACGTAGGGAAATCCACACACTGTGTACTTACTATTTTTTGAAGTATTTTTGTTACAGATTTCACAAGTACTTCCTAGTAAAACTTTATCACACTAACATTGGAAAGATCTCTTTGGCAACGACTTGTTCTAGCTCTGAGATCACCAGTAACTTGATAGGTTGCACTTACCTCTTCCTCTCCTCTGTGTTTTTACACACACACACACACACACACACACACACACACACACACACACACACACACACACACACATGGGGAACTCTTGGACACCACTGTCTATTTAAGATGCAACTCCACATCCTCACGCTAACAGGAGGAAACAATAAAGTGTTATTAAGACTTATAGCACAAATATTTGGCAGCAAATGAGCACATGACTTTTCCTTTTCTTTTCTTTCTTTCTTTACACCAGGTCCAAATATTTTTGTTTTATGGATCTTTGAACCGTGGCTTTGCTTTGAGGTTTGAAAAAGCGAGGTACCTCTCTGTTCTTAATCCACGTATGTGCCTTCAAAGCTGCTGCTGTTTCCCCCAACCCGCTATAAAACCATCCTTTGTATTTAATGGTATAGCTGTATTCTCTGTTTTATGGTGCACCATCAGTAGCCAGGAACTTAAAAGGGTCATTTTGGAGGACTTTGTGTGGGTGGCTCAGTCAACCATAATATGCTCCGTCATAAAGCAGGAAGATGTATACAAATCACAGAGAATGTAGCATTAAAATGATTTCCTGCAGTTAGACATAAAATATGGCCTCTTTCACACAGTTTGGACAGGAGATTGACATTTTTAAAATACAACGCTGGCATGGTACGGGGTTTTCTCCAGAGTGTGGGACTGCATACATTTACAAGTCGTTTAAACACAGAAGTGTTTTTGGCTCTTTTGCTGACCCTGAGCAAACGGAGCAAAAGCGTTAATGTCTCCGGTTTGTCTGCATGAGTCGGAACAAGGGATGAGTCGGCACACCGCCGCCTTTGAGACCTAGGTTTGTCTGGAATCCACAGATTGTACGCAAATTGGCATATTAGTCACATCGGTCTTCGAGCTGTTAAACCGCAAAGAACCTCCGGCTGTTTGGGACTCGAGTGCGCGATTATGGGCTCTAACAACCATTGAGATCCAGGGGGAAAGGATGATAACCTGAAAGGAAAATGAAACAGAGAAGCAATTGTTTTCTTTTTCACACTAGTCCACAAGGGAGCAGGAGGGAAGGGGGTTGGTGTGTGTGTGTGTGTGTATGGGGTGGTGGTGGTGGGGGGGGGGGACTACACATGTGGCCGGCGGCCATATGTTTTTGAATAATAGCCATTAGTTTTAAGAGGATGATGTCATTGTACGTTTGCTGTTCCAGTAACTATATTCCGCCAGTCCTGGATCAGATCCCTGAAATGACTCCTGCAATGCTTGATTCTCATTCAGCGCCGAGGACGGTGAGGAAATATTTGTATTAACATAGATTGATTGGTGAGTGTGTTCCCTCAGCCTGATCACATGGAGGTATAATCAGATCAGGCTTTTGTTGCCTTAGAAATAAGCCTTCAAGAGGAGGAAAAATAAAACAGTCCCCTCACAGCACTGATATATTTTTGATTTCTCTCTGATTTTGAAACACAGCTTTCAGCAAGCAGTTAAATCTCTTCCTCTTTAGAAACCTCTCACTGGGGCTTATCCTCTTTTTTTTTTTTTTTTTTTGCTTGTGGAGATGTGAATAAGCAGTGTGTCTGCGGGATACAGTTGTGCGGTGCCAGTGTCAACATGGCCAATGCTGCTTTGGAAGCACTTCACTGACGATCAATCACCGGTGACCAGCCACAAGTTGTAAAAACATTAGGTGGGGAAAAAAAAAGAGGATTTATGATTAGTCATTAAAAAGCATGAAGACCTGTCAGAAATAACCACAGAGAGTAATTCAAAGTTGAGCTACAATGGAAGCAGCTGGGTCAACTGTGGGGACCTGATGTTAAAATGTTCAGGATGATTGATTCCTGAGGAGAAGTAACCATTGGTTAGACGCTTCTAACAGGAGTCAGATGTAGAAATGTAGAAAAATAAAAGTTATATTTAATAAGTTATTCACTGGTTTCCGCTTCATTATAAGTTGGTTTAGTAGTTCATCAAAAACAAAAGAAATCCATTCTGCATCCCCATAAAGCATTTATGAAAGTAATCTCTCCTCACAAAACCATGAATTCGCATAACGTCAATCAGTTTGCTACTTCATAAAGATTTAAAACGTAAGAAAACTATTCTGCAAATAAAACTTGCGGGCACACCGATGGCTGGGCGGGTTTCCCTGTTCGCAACACACACGAAGGGCACAGTTACAACAAATTCTTCAGCCGCATCAGGCGTGTACAGCTCTTTAGCCGACGCATGAGGAGCGAGCTTCATGGCTCCGAATCAGCCAAATCCATCGTGACAGCCCGTTAAAAGTTCAGTTGTTGCTCAACGCTGCCTCTCCTGCCTCCAAAGCCAACAATTTTAAGTGAATTTCATAAATTGTTCCCCCAATAAACCACAAGCAGCTGTTACTTAGCAAAGTTATGACCAGGATGTAGGGGGAGAGCAAACCCACTTAAACTCACTTTCACCAGGGTTTAATTGCACAGTTTACCCGCTCCTCTGACATTCAGCTTCATTACCTAAGCATTATTTACACTAATGTGTGCTGAGATCTCTTTTTTTTTTTACTGTCAAACATCTCATCGGCATTTTCTCCCACAGTCACCAAACCTACAATAAAAGTACTACGTGTATATTGCACCACATTTGCAATAACTAGTAAAGAAATAGCTTGGTAGAGGTTGATAATGGAAAACAGGGATGGCCATATAGTTTCCTCTTTTTTATTTGCTAAAGACACAACAAGTCATCCAGTTTAAATGACCATGTTTGTCCACATGTTCTCAAACAACACATGGAAGCACTTTCTGATCTGACGCCCTGAAACAGCAGGATGACATCATTTCTCAAAAGTATCACAAATGACATTTTGAAAAGTAAATGTTCTTATGATTTGGCAGCGTTATGATTAAAGCTCGGTTATGGGATTGAGACAAAAAAAAAAGAAAAAAGGTTGGTTTATGGGTGGGAAAGATTGTGGTTAAGATTGAAATTACCACTGTGTGCAGGTTATAGTATCTTTCTTCTCTTGATTGCAGTGATAATAAACTTTTTAAGGTTAGGTGATAATTATGGTTGTGGTTAGAAAATAAAACAAGGTTGAATAGGGATTAGAAATAAACATCTGTCTCCTGTGTTGAGACTCAGTTATGTCCACATTAATATTTTAAATCATTTAGCCTACAGTATGTCAGCTGTCCAGACAAGTGCTTTAGCTCTAATCAGACATGATCTCAATCTAGACTAGCACACTTAATGCATGCCCTTTCAATACACTGGGCATGTACAAGCCAGTGTGAACACAAAGCAGGTTGTCTGCACTTGGTTAGATGCACAAAATACTAGCAATTAACAGGACAGCTTCATGCAGAATGAAACAGAAGAAAAAGAACAGTTGAACAGTATTTTGCTTTTACAACTGGTTATCAAGGATGACACATTCCAGTGAGGGAGCAGGGTTCTTCATTGTGGTTTACAAAGGTCTCAGTGTATTAGTGTTTTCTAAGGAACAAATTGTTTGAGTGAACGAACTTAATGGAATCACTTCCTGACCTGATTTGTTCGTTTTTCTCAGTTCAGTTGAGCTCAGCAGCAGCGTGCAGGCCAACAGTGGAACTGCTGCGTGTTCTGTGAATCACTGAATCCCTCACAGATCTAATGGCAGAGACTCTCATAGCGATGGAACGGTGCATGTCCAATGACGTGTTTGTCACGTGGCGATGTTTGAACTAAAAATAATAATTTAGTTTAAAAAAGTGTTGCCGACAACGCCACCTGGGTTGAAGAGCCCAGGACTCTAACTATTTGACACAGGTTCTTTTAAAATCAGATTTGAGCAGAGTTAAAAACCACAGATAAAATTAAAAGTTCACCAAGGTTTATTGTAAACAGTCCAAAGTCTCTTTGCCCAGATTCAGATAGTCCCGGAGAAATCCTTCTCAGGACCAAATGCTGATCTCAATCCTCAGAGGTGATGGGGAGGGGATGAGGCCTTTGGAAGGTGACAAAGGAAACAACACGTGGTCAGGTTCCGTGATTTAAAAAGGGAAATTCCCACGGTTTAAAATCCCAATAAAATCCAAAGTTTAAAATAGGCAATAGAGAGGTAGCTACTTAACCGGGAGAGGGGTATATCGCAACAACACCCCTCTAGTATCCCACGATGCTTCCCTCTCAACTCCGGCCGTCGTCTTCCATCTATGGTCCACACGGGTCCCCTCGGGTCCAGCACTCCGCCTAGAGACGCAGAACACAGCCACCAGTTCTCTGTCGACACACCTGTCCACACTCTCACTCCCTCCTCTCGCCTGGCCCTGCAGTCGGCCTTCTCAGTGTCTGCAACTCAATTGGGAAAACACTCACGCTTTTCCTGGGTGATAACTTTACGTCATGCACCCAGGCTGGAGTTGTTACGCCGAACAGACACAGGCTGCTGCACTTCAGGTCTGAGGGTCTTTTACGATGGTGGTCTCCTGGTGATCTGGCTGGTTCTCTGCCTGGCGTCCTCTCTGCTGCTTCACTGCCGCTGTCTAAATAAAAAGGTTATACCTGCGCATGCCACCAGCTGCGGCTTGTTGCGGTGATTAGTCTGCTGGCTGTGTGACGTTCAAGGTCAGCTTGTAAAACAGAAACACCAATTCAAAGTAATCTCAAATAACGAACTCTATAAAATATACAAAATAACATAACTACTGCAAAACACCACAACATGCAATATAACAAAACACCAAAACTTAACATGCTCTATAAACTTAAATCACAGCAAGAAAACAAAGAATCAAAACATACAACACTAAAACTGACCCCGTCACATGTTCACTGGACGTTAGGGGTGTAACGGTACACAAAAGTCACGGTTCGGTACGTACCTCGGTTCAGGGGTCACGGTTCGGTACGGTTTCGGTACAACAGACACTATTGAATGTAAAACTAAAATCTGTCTTGTGTTATAAAAGTAAAAAAAAAATTGAATATAAAATTAAACAAGTGCATTAGGAGTGTTATCATGCCATTCATTAATTCTAGAGGGAAAAAAACTTGCACTTGACAACTGACAGCTATTACAAACAAAACAAAACAAGAAACTAACATCAATGTTGGTTTACACAGTCAATTTAGACTAGATGCCAGTTACTTTGGTGATGTTTCTGGTCCTGTCTGTGTTCATCTCAAGAGGCTTAGAAGCAGCGGGATAAGTTGTTACACACAAGTTGTCTTTTTCCCTGCACCAGTGATTGACATGTGGGTGGCAGGGAGGGGGGGGGCGAACATGCGCTAACGTATTTGATGCATTTCTAGCGACGCAGCGCGCATCCATGAAACATCGCCGACGGACTTTGTCCGGGTGACCTTTACAGTCTATGCGGTGGACCAGTCGCAAGCTGCTTACACAGTCTATGGTCGCGAGCCGTCGCCGCTGCCGTTGCTGTTGTGTTTGATTGAGAAGCCAGACGGTGACAAGAATGAAGCAGCAGCTCCTCTAACTTCACACTCTCGTCACTTCTCTTCTTCGTCTGTTATGGCGGTTGTGGCAGCTTCGAGGCTCGTTACCGCCACCTAGATTGCGGAGTGAGGCCTCGACTTTTTTTTATTTATTTTTTTTTATATTCACTCAGACGTATTCGTCGTGTGACTGTGTGCACCGAACCGTGACCCCCGTACCGTGACGGCACGGGACGAATACATATACCGTTACACCCCTACTGGACGTACTGTCAAGTCAGGGCTGAGGGGGCTCACGTTCACTGAACGAGATAGCCGAGCTAGCCGGCTAACTTCCGTTTTAGCTCTCGGCTAACTAGAATGGGAATAAAATCGTTTAATCATGTGGCTCTTCTTGACTTTCCAAACATAATTGGACTGAATGGATCAAATTCTGGTAGTGAAAAGAAATGTATCCACCGTTTTATAGCCACTTCTTTTCCCGTTAAGGTGCCACCTACTGTGTTGGAGATAACGTAAGGGACTGAGCCTGAGGGCTCTCTTCACCAAAACCAAACTGTGGCAGTGTCTCATGGATGTAATTGGCTCAAAACACGCACCAACATGTTTTTTTGTTCCGTTTTGTTTTAATCTCTTATAGTTCATGCTCAAAACACGCATCCAAACGTTTCTTTTTCTTTAGAAAAAAGCTCCCGAATAATGAGGAGAAACTTTGGACAGAAAAACTATTCTGGATCAAAGCATTATTTGTGTACTTCCTATCAAAGCTATGTGTTTTATCAGAAATGTACTTGTGTGGACACAGCCTCAGACAGCTGCAGACACACTTGTGTAATCCAGTTGCAATTGGTGCAATTGTCCACTAACCAAGCCAGCTGACTTCCCAATGTTATTGGACTGAATGGATTAAATTCTAATAATGTTGTCATGGTTTTGTGATGCTCACAAACATGTCTCAAAGAGCCCCTCTTTCTTCCTTTCTTCAGTGCTTGCACATTTTTTTGGATCAGTGTCATAGACTGTATATAGATGGCCATAACCTCTCTGATGTCACCCCATAAATTTCTGAAGAGTGCTTTTGATGTTCAAAGTGAGCTGTTCTGCTGTTATCTGACCAGCACCAACAAACTCCTGGATAATACAAAAATGCAAATGCAAATAGGAAATGTGGAGCTGTAGAAAATGTTGTTTATTTCTGCTGTAAGGCTGATCATTTTTACATGGGAGCTTAGGGGGATTGACTCTCTTTTGGAGCCAGATTATGAGTATATGGGCAAATATGTCTTGTAAGTGTTTAGTCAGTAATAACGGGATCATCCCTATGCTCCCCGGGTCCGATGTTTCCCACTTTGTATGGGACGCTTTTCCCCAAAAGGGTCCTATGTTCCCCGCTGTGTCCAGACCGGAACATAGAACCCTATTTTAGAAAATGGGTCCCCGCTTTTCCCCAAAAGGACCCGGGGAACATGCAATTTTTGTACCCATACCTGGAAGCGGAGTTGTGAGTGATTTTTGCCTATTTTTGAGTGAGAAGTTGAGTTATGACTTTGAGTGAGAAGTGTAATTGTCCCATTGGTTGGGTTTAGGCAGTGAAGAAAGGAGTTGGTTAAGTTTAGTAAAAAGACCAGGTAGAGGCTAGACAGGCCAGATAGATAGATAGAGTCCAGATAAGTAGAGAGAGTCCATCGACCAGCAACAGCGGGGAACATAGGACCCTTTTTGGTAAAAACGGGGAACATTATAGGACCCTTTTTCAAAAAGAGGGTCCTACATTCCCCGATCGGGGAACATAGGTACGCTCCCGTAAGAACACTGAGTGTTAGCACAGTCCATTTTACCATCCATTCACCATACTGTGCAGGCAAACCTAGAATACTGAGCTGAGTATAATTGAAAACTTCAAATTCACAGCTGTCCACGTTTGCATCTGAGGTCTTTGTTTTATCTGAACAGTGACGTGAGTGTGTGACGTCACAACAAACCACTCAGCAATTATTCATTGAAAGTTACTGTTTTCACCCCAAATCACAGATGCCAGCCTCATATTGAAAAGTAAAAGGATCACAAGGGTCATCAGGATTACTAATGCAGTGAGAATAGTGAATGTGTGTCATTTGGAACCGGGCAAAAAACATATATAGATAATGTAGAAAAATAGATTTGACAGCGTTTTTGTCTTGTTATGTTTCCTGTCTGCAGCTCCAACATAGTAGTTACTGAAGGGACTTAGTCTTTTATTGTCTACTTTATCCCAGATTAGTTCCATCACACCCTTTGTAACTGCAGCACATCAGTGATTATTGTAGGAGATGCCTCTCCACCTCTCAGGCTTTGAACCACAGCCACCTACTTATTACGCTATCATGATATATTAATGCTACAAGACAGTTTTATGGGGGGTTTCCGCCAGAATTGAACATTGTATAGGCTATTTAGTTTTCCTGGCACCTTTCCCCTTGGAAAACGCTGAGGGCGCAGGGGGTCTCCAAAGAGAATACATACGTATCAAAGGCTATACTTATAATGTATGTTTTCCCAACGAGTGAAACTATTTTACAGTGGAGTCACTCAGGAAAGGTGAGAGAATCCAATAGGATAAAGTAATATACTGGAAAAAGTAAAACATTGTTCCTACAATGTGTTTCTTACTGCAGTAGCAAAAGAAAATTACACATTTGATCATTTAAAATATACTTTTTGAATTTCTGGTTAAGAGAATGTGTTGTTTTATTTTGATGTGATAAAAACTGGCAGCTGGACATGAATTTGAAATGGTTCACCTGATCAATACTTTTTTGTTAGATTGTTCATATCTTATATGACATTATGTCACTACATTAATAATGATATTGCCATAGTATGTTGGGGAATATATTATTGTTATATCATCATATTATATTGTGCTCATAGATGTATGCAGATGTGCATGTATCAAAAATAAATGAAGAAAGTATAACATGTTGAAACTATAATGTTAATGGTAAATTAACAATATTTACGTACGTTTAACAAAACAGCATACATACAAAATACTATATGTGTATTTTATATGTACTTTATGTAGTGACAGGCTCTGTATGCACACATGTATAAGTTCAGCATCCAATTTCTAATACGTTTCATAGACAATTCCTAAATACAGTATATGTAAATATATGGAAACTCAATATGTTACATTTGACTAAATGCACATTTTGACTACTTTATACTTTGAGACAGCAGATCTAAACTTTATGAATCAGATATTGTATGTTTGCATGAACCAGTGAGCAAGGGTCAAAGAAAAAAACTCATTAAAGCCAGTGTAAAGGCATCAGTTATTTAAAAAATGTGGATTCTTGGACTTCTCTGAGACATTAGACATGAAAGAAAGAATTATGATTCTCTCTGATTATAGACGCTGAGATGATTTTGTAAATTATGGTAGATAAGGGCTCCAGGTGATGTAGAGTGTCTGTTTGCTTAATGACCTACAATTTAGATGTTTGAGGTCTAAAATCTATAAATTTTGATTATTGAGGCGAAAGGAAGCTAACTTGAACTTGATCAGTCTTGTGAGTCATGAGATGGATTGAGAAATATCCCAAAGCCCACCAAGGAGGAGAAAAAACAGTACATGTGATGTTACAGATATAGTGGACTCAGTAAATCGAAATTAGGACGTCTTTTAATTTTGGTAAATCCAAGAAATAATAAGAATATAGGTCAGAGCTTAGAATTGACGTCTAAAAAAGCAGAAAAAAGGTTGAATTGTCGGACATGGGATTTAAAATATTAAAGTTTGACAATTGCAAAAATGTTGATATGATCTCATGATTTTTATCTAGTAAGTCATCATTTTGACCCTAGAGAGTGCAAGCTCTGACTCCGTGACTCAGAAAGTAAAAATTTGATTCATCATCAGTTTTTGTTCCAGGATTCAGTTCCAAAAGGAAATTGATTCCATTCAAACCTGATTCTAAAGGTCTCTGGGTCTCTTCCCTCTTACCCCAAACCTTCATCCCACAAAACCAGCTGCAACCAGGAGGAGAAAGGTTACGGCTATAAACGTAACGTACTCTAATGGTGTGTTTACTGTGTGTAACAGGAAATGAAAATGGTGGCTTAACAGACATGATGTAATTGGTTGTTTTAGCTGGCTGTATGAGGAGATTCAACCCCCAAAGTTCTTCACATGCAGACGATAGAAAGATCCAAGGCCTTACTTGAAATCTGAATGCTAGCAGCTGGTCCATCAGCTTTGGCCAACTAAAGCTAGATAAACTGTGAAGTTATTGATAAATGGATGATCTTTAATTAACAGCATAAAGTTCAGCAGTCTCTTACAATGTCAACACTGAATCGGTCTGGATCTCTGATCTGTGCTGATCACAGAAAGCGATATGACATTTTAATCAAAATGATCGTCCCTGTCTAGATAAGTAAATCCTACATTTGTGTGTCCTATTTATTACAAACATTTAAGTGATTTTTGTGTTTTTATTTTAGTTTTTTTCATAACAAAGGAATAGATTAGATATATTTTAACAATTTCAACAATTTCTCCAAGTGTGATACGTTTCCCAGCTCCCTCAGCCACATTTTGAATGTAGGAGCCCTTTCAGGTTTCCAGGAATGTAAAATCAGCTTTCTGGCTAACAATGATGAAAGGGAAATAGCCCTAGCCTCACATCAACTGTTCAAACCATCCAGATTGGTAGCCCAACCAACACAGTGAGGTTACATGGACATTACATTAAATCGAGGATTTCTTAACCTGGATTTCTATATTTTGGAGCCAGCTGGATATGTAACATTAGACTGTTCCTAGCTGAGTTCTAGCTGGGGAGGTCAGGTCATCAGGACATCCACTAATCATAAGGTCAGTGTTTCGATCCCCTAGCTTGAAGTGTTCATGGGCATAATTAATGCCAAACTGCCCCTATTGTACCATCAGTACAGTAAGAGCTGTATGACTGAGTGAATGGGTCCATCATAAAGCCCCTCGAGTGGCAGATAAGACCAGAAAAGTGCAATGTAAATGCATTCCAGTTACCATTTCAAACACTCCTTCACATAGGATGGCTGTCATCTTTTCAAGTTCCATAACACTAAATCATGTGTTCTTTCATTTTCTTCGTGTTTGTTCACAGTTAACACACTGCGGGGCTGCTGCCAACTCAAAGCTCATGAAAAAGACCCCAAGGGTGGTTGGCACCCTGTGATGAGCCTATCAAGTCTGGGCTTGGCTTTTGACTGTGGCTTATTCACAACGTGTCTGATGATTTAGGTCTTTGTGTTTGCCCTGATTAAATAAACGTGAAATCACAACCTGCTAAGATAACACTCATAAACTTGATGTCAGAATGATATTCCACTGGGAGGATTTTTCCAGATCTGTCTGTTTATGTAGTGTGCATTTAAGGCGGGGGTAAGTTCCCCCAGGGGGTTTTTGTTTCTTGTGTATGTGTTCACACTTACACACAGTGGGTCAAAGACATACACTTACTCACACACTCAAGCGGGAGTCATGCCTCATCAATGTGTTTTTTCTACACTTAGACTGTGGTCTCAACAGCCTCAGTGAAGTCCAAGGTTTCTCAACTTGTCTGACCCATCATTAGGACCACACATTATCATCATACCATTTGCTCTATGAGCGCAGATGTAGCTGTGTGACAGCATATCAATGTTAGAAATCTACATTCTGATACAACTCAGCATAATCACATCATGAAGTCCATCCAAAGCTTGAGAAAATCTACATTCTCATATCACGACTTCTAGGGTTTGAGCCAGTCATATCCTGTCAACAGTCCTCTTCAAGTACAAAAGGCCAACCTGAGAGTTTCCATATTTAAACCTTCTGAGAGTGGTTCTTGTTTCCATTTCAGTTACACTGTTCTTCAAAAAGTTTAAAGGTCAGGAAATGCGTCATAAGCTTGATGGGTCGATTATGCATGTGCTCTTTCTGAATATCCTTCTCAGCTCTACTGCAGATTTAGACTGTCATCTTTTCATTTGTCCAGTCTGCTGTTTACATCACTTTCCTATTCAAACCAGTAGTTGTTGCCTTCTGACGGCAGTAGCTCCTATCAAATATGTGATGGCGCATTTACTTGAGATCCGCAATGATTGGTTCCTGGAAGTCAAAATTAGTATTGGTTCTAGGGCCAAAAAGTAGGTTTTTGTACTTTCAAGTTTGGTTGTGTTTAATGTGCTCTTGAGAGGAGTCCATCTGAAAGGTCCACTGAGCAACCTGCTTAATTATCCGTTTGTCAGTGATGGATTTCTTGTACAATAGATTGATGACAGCTTCTGAATGTACCACCATAGATCCAAAAACATGCATGAAGAATCCAGACTGTTGCCCATGCCTTAAAACACATTTCCCTAACACCGAAAAGCCCAAATGAAAGAATTGTTGAGAAAGAAGTTTGGCACTGAAATGAAAGCAACGAGTAGGAGGTTAGATGGATAGATGCATTTACTCTAAACTCTGATGATCTGCTTTTAATTCTAACCTTATGTCAAGACATTTTCTTCTGTGAGAGAAGTTTACAATTTGGTGGATTTTTCTTATTTAACCATGACCAGTAGTTTATACAGCTTTAGCTTTAAATAAATTGTTGCTGTCAAAACATCAACCACAATTCTGAACCTAATCCTAATGCTATTTTCAACTATAGTTGTTCCAATCAAGAAAGTTTTAGTTTTTTTTGTCACTAGCCAGAAATTCCAGAAATCTCTCCCTTGAGTCAGTCAGTCCATCACTTTGGTCTACACTGAAATCATGTTAGATTTGATTGACTTTTTCCCCGGGGTCATAATGTTGCCCAACACTTTTGTTTATGCCTAAATACAAGCAAAGCAAAGCTTGTGGTTTGTGCAATTGTTTATTTAGCAAATGCTACGTGGCTAGCATGGTAGAATATGTTACATAACGATGCAGCCAACAGTTCCTTCATAATTATTCCTGCAATATCAACACAGCTAGACTGCAAAACATGGAGCGTCTGCAAACATTGTCAGAACCTGCTCAGACTTCACTGCAGGACCACAACAGTATAGTGTTGTATCAGAAAATGAATGGAACCACGGTGGATAATAAAGATTTATTGTATTGTATTGTGTATTGTATTGTAAGCAGATAACCATTTCATTTTAAATAGGTGGGAACTGAAAACGCTCATTTGAGCAGTTGCAGTATTAGTTTGGCCGGCATCTTGTGTTAGCTAACATTTCACACAAAAACAACAAAAGTGGGTTGATATCCATTCAAACAATATGTCACAGAAAAACAAAGCAGTGTGACAAATGAGCAAAATTAAGACTCAGTTAGACCAGAAGAGCTGGAGACTTTTTTTCATGAGCTTTATTTGTGCCAAAATGTCCTGACCATGTAAAGTCTCTGTTCATATGTGCTAGCATGTCTTAAGGTCAGTCAATGATGAACTGTCATGGGGCGTCGTTTAGCTCAGTGGGTAGAGCAGGCGCCCCATTTGCAGAGGCTATAGTCCTTGCTGCAGCGGCCCCGTTTTGATTCCACTGGTGGCCCTTTGCTGCATGCTATTCCCCTGTAGGCCTTCTCTCTCTGTCTTGCCTACCTCTGAACAGCTGCCCTATCAATTGAAGGCCTAAAAGCCCCAAATAACTACAAGAAGTTATTGTAACGATCCCCCAGCTAAGTAACCATATCAAAACAGACATCTTACATTCACACAAATATTGTGAATGTTTCATATATTTATAATCATTTCTAAAGGGTGTAAGATAGGCGTAAGTATAAAAGTTAGGCTAAAGTTAGGCTAACTGAGAGCTGCAAAGCTTTGCAACTGTTCTTGTTTGCTCTCACATGATCAAGGTGAGAAGCTGCAGAGAGGAGGAGCAGGCAGGTTGCTGGGGTGCAGCATGATTTCAAGGAAAACAATGACAGTGTGTCCTTTGTGTTCAATATGGAAACCCCCCTCTGGTTTCCAGTGGAGTAACTTGGATTTTTATTTCCAAATCACCTGGCCAAAATTGCATAGTTACTGTTTCACCTTATAATTGTGATGCTATTTTGGTTCACATTGAGCGACATTCTGAATTGAAATGGTAAAAGCGTTAATCATCATACCTGCTGAACATCAGCATGTTAACATTATCATTCTGAGCATGTTAGCCTGCTGCATATTGCAGTGCTGTGCTCCATGGCAGAGCAGCACAGGTTTACTAGGACACTTGGTGAAAAATAGTTCATCATTGAAGTGGAAGACACATTTTCGAGCCAATTATCCCGTCCAGCTGGTTTCATTGGTTTCCAGCAGTACAGACGTAAGAACGAGCAACTCTGCAGATGATAATGAATGAATGATGTGCATCTCTATCAGTTCACATTCACTGTTTGAGCTAAATTCCCCACAAATCTCTTCAATATCCAACTCGCTTCCAGGAAAAATGAACAGCGAAAGATGGAGCTTGTTCCCCCGACTTATAATATAAAGCATACCTTGTGCTGCAACGGCCATTATTAGCTGTATCACCGTAGAGACAGAGGAATGCCTATGCAGTGTGGATGGCAGGATAATCTGAAGAATGAGTCTGTAGAATTGGACAGCTCGTATTTCACCGGCCCTGACTGGGGGATTGAATTTGAATGACATGGGGTTTTCTGTGAGAGCAACGGTATCAGGTCATAAATCAACAGGGATTCAATTGGGATCTGTTTCTGAAAGAGGAAACCAAATAGTGATTCTTTTTCATACTGAAGCTGCCGATAATAAATGTTGACATTTGGAAAAAAGAATCCTCTGAAAAGCGCTAAGGAAAATCTCAATCAAATCAATAGTCGTGGTGCTAACCAGCTGATGCCTGGCATTTACTAGAAAGGTCAATTACGACGTGCTGATATCAGGCTGAATCCAGACCGGGAGGAAATAGCAGGAGGTGGGTCTGGACACAACTGCAGTGATACAGATGTATCCCTGGATCGATTTTGTGCCAACGGCAGCTGGTGGCAGAGCTAATTAAGAAATATAACAACACTGAATAATTATTTTGGAGTCTTGCTATTCTTTTAGACACATAGTACAGTACACACACGCATGCTATCAAATGTTTTTTTGGGGTTGTTTTTTTTCAACTTTTTTCTCTCCAAAGGTCATTTCGCCAAAACATTTTCCACCCTTCTCTGATGTAGAGTGATGTAGCAGAGGGAAACCCCGCTTTAAATCACTTTCCTACCTCAAAGGCTGACATTGACGTTAATTGTGGGAAGGCATCACACACATCACAGTGGGCGCAGTCAAAGAGATGCTGGCTATGTAAGGACAGCATGGTTTTTATGTGGAAAAAAACATAAATCGTGTTTTCCTTCAGACAACAAGCTTTTACCTTGTGATGATTCTCACTATATCACATACCTTTACCCGACCATTATATCATTGAATACACATGATACATGTGCATATAATTTTCTTTCAGAACTATTTAAGATCAGGCTTGTTTCACATAAATGGCCCATTGCCATAATCCCTATAGTTTTAGGAGTAGGTTTGTTACCTTTAATTGTCGGTGCAAGCTATTTTTAGAACGGCGGAGCAGAGCTGTGAGCTGCTCAGAGCTACGCTACGGGGGCTAATGGGATTACTTGGTTTCCCTCATCAGACTCATCAAATACACAATCCAACAACTCCAAAACACTCTGGTGGACAAGTTGTGACCTGCACATTCACCACGCTATGAGATAATAACGAAACGTTACAAGATGGAGTTGTTTTCAAGGCAAATGCAGAGATTGCTTGCCGATAGGGATTATGGCAACGGGCCAATTTGCCAAAATGTTGAACTATCCCTTTAAACATTTACACTTTAGGTTTGAGAGTGGGGAATGTTGTGGCCTTTGGTGCCACAGAGAGGTTGTTTTTGTTACAAGATACTTATTTAGTTATCTATTTTTTAGATTTTTATCAAGATTTGCCGGTTTCAATATGATGCATTGATGTGAAGAATACAATAATGACCATATTAATCCCTAAAGGAAAATTAATTCGTTTGGCAGCTCACCTACCATTTGCAGAATAATTAAAAAGCCAGTAGGTAAAGG
Source organism: Trachurus trachurus (assembly GCF_905171665.1). Classification (NCBI taxonomy): domain Eukaryota; kingdom Metazoa; phylum Chordata; class Actinopteri; order Carangiformes; family Carangidae; genus Trachurus; species Trachurus trachurus. Next base: position 33,616,752 of record NC_139895.1, read on the forward strand.
ATTTTCTATTATCTCTCCGTCCTGCAGTGAAGAGAGAGGAGCCGTCCACCACCGCAGTTCTGAGTTGTTCAGAATGGCCTCTCCCCATCATATCCCCGGGTGAGTCCATCAGGAAAACATGAATGAAGTCTCCTGATAATATTAAAAGTGTCTGAAAGAAAGAAAGAAAGAAAGAAAGAAAGAAAGAAAGAAAGAAAGAAAGAAAGAAAGAAAGAAAGAAAGAAAGTCTTGGATGACCAAAACATAATGCATAGGTAAAACACATAAGCCATGGCTGCATAATGTTTCATTGTTTCAGTCTTTATGCATGCATGCCATCAAAAACATCTGTCAATCCAGGTTAAGTCATTGATTGATCACTTTTCTGTCAAGTCAGTGTTGAATACTTGTGAACCACCTTTTAAAGTATAACTTTACATGTAGGATCTATACAGCATATTCCTGGTGACAGGCCTCTGCAGACACTCATAAATTATGGAATTCCCTTTATCTAAAGTCTTTTTGCTCTCCAGGCTGATTTGATCAGAATAGCTACTTTTATTATGACTGTGTCTTATTCCATGTGAGCCACATTACAGCAGCACTATAGGCGTTCTGGAGTCTCTCCCAGAAATGTCATTCACTGGTAATAACTTTCATTGTTTTACTGCTCCAGTAGTGACTATGCTACTCTGCTTCCACTTCAGGGAGGCCTGTGCAGTCTGGTCTGAGTGGCTGGTGTGGGGCTCCCTCTAGTGACACACGAGTGCCAATCTACACAGCTTGGTTTATGCAGGATAATGGGAGCATGGGAAAAAGGCAGTATCCACTCATTTGTATTAACAGTGTATACGTTGTTCTTTTTCTTAATCTGACCTTCATTATTCCTTTCCTTTCCAATGATTTACAGGACCAGTGGATATTTGTCATAAAAGACCTTCATCCATATTGACAGACAGTATAACATGCAGTTAAATGGGGACATTTAAAACTTTTAAATTCCCCCAACCTGCATAGAGATAATCTGTTGTCTGAATGTCACAAATAGCATCTCTTATGGGGACATAGCCTACCTGCTGGATCTCTGTCATCAAGGTTACCAAAATGAGCGTGGAATGTGTTTAAATCATATAGGAAACTGACACAATTTGGTTAGATTTACACACAGAAAGAATTTGGGGTATAGGCTAAGTGATAATTTGAGTTAAAATAATTTCATAAAGAGAAAATTAAATGTGTAGGCTCGGCTATGTTTTGGCCATAAAGTCAAAACATAGTGAGCAATAGGCTATGGTTTAAACAGAAAAGAAAAAAGTCTTATAGCCTTTCTAGCCTATTTAATTAAAAAATAAATTTCACAAGTTGTTAAAACCATAGATATCAGGCATTTAAATTTAACGAAAAACTCAGCGAAATAATAATAATAAACTTTTTTTTTTTTTTAAGTTATAATTTAGAACAGCAGGAGACGCACACCGGAAGTAGTCCGTGTACAGGTGGAAGAAGTCGGGGAGGAAAATAACAAACAAGTAGAGCAGAGACCAGCCAATCAAAAGCAGGCTGTTCTGACAACCAATCACAGGGCGGGACACAAGATAATCAAAAGACAGGTGTGCAGCGGTTCCCAGAGTGACGGTCGGCATTTTGTGATAATATCATAGAAAATGGTATCGTTCCAAAAGTATATCTGTAGCTTATTATTTCCCCTTAGCTTAGCTTGGTTCCAATAATTATGTATTTATAGTTGTACACAGTCTGACAGCTTTACTATAGCCAGCCCAGGACATGTGAAGGCAAAGCGAGCTAAAAACTTTTTTGCATGCAGTGCAAATGGATGAGACGCGAGGACAGCGAGGACTGTGATGGACAGTGGATTATCTGCCTTTGGAGAGCGGGATGACTGTTGTGGACTGACTGTGGTGGGACACTCGAAGTCAAGGTAAGACATATCTGCTGGAAATCTTGGAGGTTTGCACCAGCTGTGGTGTCGTGCTAACATTTTTTTTTTTTTTTACGTCACCGCTTTGACGTGTTTGTGAGTTGTTGTTTTGGTCTGCATACCGTACCTAGTTTATGTGCTTGTGCTTGTGGGTGAACTGACGTGTCTCTCACAGCCTGGTGTGGAGCGGTCAGTAGAGAATGTGCAGCCTGCAGTGAAGTTGAAAACGGACTGAGCAAAATCCGGTTTTAGTTGATTGAACGTGGCCCTGCACTCAGGTCTGTAGTCTGTGCCGAGCAGAGATTGTTTCTTTTCAGCACCGATAGCAGTTGCATGAAGGTATTTTGGCAGTTTGTAAAAACAGAGAGTTTTGTCCATGGCTTTGTAAAACTCGTTGCTGTATCCAGGAACAGTCCCCTTGGCCTCCTCAAATCCTGTGTCTCTTCCATCTCCATCGTTCACTGCCTCTATGGTTAACCATCCGTCTCTCTCCTTCATGTCTCTATCCCATCTATCTTTAATTGTCCCTGTCTGTCAGTGTCTATAGATGTGGGGAACCCAACCCACCCTATGATGTCCCTTCCTACAAAACATAAACCTGCACTTCTACTTTTTTTTATATGTTCACATTTGTTGTATCAATTATACAACTTTTAAGTAGGCTACAGTGAAAGTGAATTTAGTTAAGGTCCTGTGTTGTGTTGACCCAAACAGACCTCCTTAAAGGTTATTCAAGGTTCATTTGTTAATGTGGCTGTTGTTGCTACTGTCCCCTTAAGCCATTCATAATTAGGCCTTCTACAAACAATAAAATGTAACTTTCACAATAGGCTGCTTGTGCATAGGACAATACAGGAGGACAATCTGTGAAAAGAGATTGTGTTTTTTGTAGGCCTATGCTTTTTGACAGTTGTTATGTCATTCAATGCATTCCACTTTAGGTAGAAAGTGTCCTAAAGTCACTATATATCAGCTTAAGAGTTGTGCTGCAGGAGTACAGTGGTGTTAGAAAGCTGACACTATTCACTGTTTCACTTTTAAGCTCATTTTTCAGCCAACAACTTATCCACACTGTGGTAAGTCTCAGCAAACAGGACTTCCAAGTGGTTTAAACCAAATCATAAAATGATTCTCACACACTGCCTGACCTCAGGTCTGCTCTCTGGATACTGGCCTCTCTCCACTCTGGCCAGGAGAGGATGAAGTGAGACGGTGTTGGACATTTACACTGATATTCAATCCTCCTCTTGGCTGCACAGGAGCCTCCTTATTCTCCATTTGCTCCTCACTGAGGTGCCAAGGCAAACTTACACAGCTGCATGGCAGCTCTCCATCTCTGCTGTACAGCTGGCAACCCCCAACCAACTCCTCCAGCTTTCCAGCAGAGGTGACAGCCATGTGTGTTCAGTGTGCCTCGTTTTCAAGGTTAGACTTTTTTTTTTTTTTTCCCCTGGAATCTTGTTCTTAAATGGAAACAGTCATGACTGCCCGCTTGTGGTGGTTGGAAAGGGGTGGTGGTGGTTTGAGTTGAGCTGCTATCAAACGAGGTGTGGAGGTGTGAGCACTGATTTACTGTATTTACCCTCCTGGAATCCTGCTTCCCTTGTTTCCTTCATCGTACAGGTAGACAGAAATGAACTAAAGTGAAGTAATTTAACATAATTTTAGATGATAAATAAATAAAAATGTGAATAATTAGGTCAATCCATACTGTATGTGAAGCACCTTTACTTTCCCATACAACCAAACTACTACTTTGACTGACATTAGGTGTATAGTTATTAGTAAACCTATGATCCCAATAACGATACCCAGATCTAGTATTTTTCTTAAAATTATTAAAAAAAAACAGTCTTTTTCCTGCATAGAGAATTTGGTGGCAGCCGCCACACTAAATATCTCACCGTAACCAGCTCATGAGTCAGTGTTAACATGACCTGACAGCATACAAACCACATTGGAATAGAAATGCATGCTTCTTTGACTGCAAAAAGCCACTACTTGTTTTTTTTTTTTTTTTTCTTAGGCTTTTTGTGCATTTATTTTGAAAGGACAGCTGGAGAGAGACAGGGAGGGGGGAGAGAGAGCGCTGCCCTTTTCCACTACACAGTTCCAGCTCTACTGGGCTCTACTGGGCTCGACTTGACTTGGTTCAGGTCCTTTTTCATTACAGCTGAGTTCTTCATAGTTCCTCCTCAGCGGGGACTGTCATAATTTCATGGCGTCTACAGCTGCGTCGCCTCACTCTCGTTTTTCTCTCCTCTTGTCAGCTCCAAACTCACTCGTCTGCAGCTCGATCATGGACCACAGCTGGTTTGCCACACAACAGCTTTATTCCCCCCACAACTCATGTGAAATAGTCACCTGTTACCGTAACCACAATGAGCTAATGTGTCGTTAGTTTATCATCTCCTTTCTTTCAGCGTCATGTTCTCACTACACGCTGCTGCTCTGTAAATAAACACACGTGCTGCAACCAAACTGCACAGCTGTTAAATGATGGGCTGTTTACCTGTCACCCGCAGTGTCCAGGGATGATTCAATGTCCCACATCCTTGGGTTTTACACTGCTGACTTGTATAAACAATAGAGGATCGTACGGTAGAACTTCTTATATCGCATTACGATATCGTAATATCCCACAACACTAGGTCCAGAGTTAATTAAGTCAGTGGGTGCAGTATTTTTGTTTTAATCCGTAATGGCTTACTTCACCATCACTTGTATATTGTATGATGTGCCCCAGCAGTATGCTAGAATTGTTCTGTTTTAAGTGTTTGGAGCCTCATGTATGTCAACATGAGCGTACAATACAACATATGGTTAAATTTTGCATACACAGTATGTGCACGGCGGTAGGAGGTCAATGCTTAGAAATGTATAAATGTAACCGGTGTAGATCCTCTGTGTTGTGTTTTGATGAAGTAACCACAGTGCTGCAGTCTAGAGACGTCTTTATTCTGACAAAGATGGAATAAAATAATTTAAAAAATATCCTCTTCAGCACCACCCAAGACAACACAATATATAATAAGGAAACCTGATGAAGATGAAATAAAACAATAAAAAGTATCCTCCGCGAGGACAGAAATATAGATAGAAATAGATATTTAGAGATGAAAACATTAATTGAAGGCCCAATAAAACATAAAAGAACCCAGAACAAAAGACCGCTCACCTCTCCCACAGAGCATAAAGAAAGAGGAAGAGTTAGGCATGAGAGCTACAACACAAAAACATAGGCTACCTGATGAAGATTAAATAAAACAATAAAAAATATCCTAGAAATAGATATTTAGAGGGGCGGCTTTTAGCTCACTTGGTAGAGCTGCCCCCCCAGGCAGGTGGCCCCGGTTCGAATCCCGCATTGGACGGCCCTTTCCTACATGTCATTCCCCCTCTCTGCCTCCCCATTTCCTGTCTCTCTCTCTCAACTGTGCTATCAATTAAAGGCATTAAAAGCCCAAAAAATATACTTAAAAAAACAAAACAAGAAATAGATATTTAGAGATCAAAAAAATGGAGGCCCAATAAAACATAAAAGAACCCAGAACAAAAGACTACTCACCTCTCCCACAGAGCATAAAGAAAGAGGAAGAGTTTAGTTAGGGCAGTATAAGAAAACCTGCGGTTTGTGGGGGCACACAGGCAAATAAAAGCTCCGCCTGAGGAGGGGAGCCTATCACCGTCAGGTAAAACAAATAAAAAAACAATGTCACCGTATGCATAACCCCTGTTACATAAAGAGGAAAAAAAGTTTGCTTGCAATAAAATAATAAAGACCAAGATACGTTTGAATATTACACTGCTTTATACCAAGTGTGCATCACCTGCATGTCTTGTGGCCAACTACCTGTAGATGGTGCTGTTCACCAACATTACTGAAGACACCATGCAGATCTTTATCAGTCCCCACAGTACAGGCTACATACAGTACAGTAGTCAGCTCATCTTCCTGACTGCAATCAACAGTGCAAAAAACTACAAAGGAAAGAAAAGGAAGTAGCGAGGAGTGCCGCCATTAAAGGCCTCTGAGGTTTGGAGGGATTGTCCCAGGAGTAATAGTTAATTCATCATGGATTAGGGTGGGTGGAGGCACTAAGCCACGGGTCCCATGTGTCCGGATGATTGATGGCATGTGGACTATTGATCTGTTGCTACACATAGATGTGGTGGTTTCCCCCTCCTCCGTCGACTGCGTCCTCCCCAGAGGCCCGCTGATCCTCTAACAAGCCTTTCTGCTGGTTCAACTGTTAATCAGTCCACGCACACCACAAGTGGAGGGAATGTAGAGGATGGCGGTTCGAGTCGATGATAGTAAAATCAAGGACATAAAAACAGATGATTTAGGTCACCGCTTTTGTGGTTCAGTGAGTCCTGGAGAGTTATTGTTAGTTTGGCATGGGGTTAATTATACAACAGTGAAGATAAGAGATGCACACTGGTGTACTGATGGAAACCCTGGTTATATTCTCTTTAAAGAAGCAAGAGAGATGATATACTCACCAAAAGAAAAACACCAATGTCCCCTGTCCTATGCAAATGAAGACACAATGCCCAGAAAAATAACTGTTGCTGTGGCAACAATTTGATAGCATGTCAACTTTATTTAACTGTGTTCGGTGATAATTAGCTTGTTGTGTTGCCCCCAGGTGGCTAAAAAGTGGAACATTCCGTTGAGCTGTCAGTTATTAGCTGGACGGCCACAGTGAGGCCAGTTGTGTGTTTACTGCTGCTGACCGACTGAGTGATGGTACTACTAAAGTGCATGGCTGGGCCTAGTCTATGACCTGGTACTCTATAGGAGAGCAGCCGGGGTTTGATTCTGGCCTTTGGTCCTTTGCTGCATGTGATCCTCTCTCTCTATCCATTGTTGTGTCTCTAATAAAGCCACAATTCTGACAAGATGACCTAACTTCCTCTCAGAGTGTTTACACTCAGCCATTTGTCTTTTATTGTTTGGTGATTTTGGCTCGTTGAGTTATTATTATTATTAACCCACTGAAGAACATGAGATGTGGTTGAAAAGCCTGGAAAATGGAAGTAAGGGAACTTGAGTTATGATTTTAGATCTGTGTGTGTGAAAAAGCATATTTTTCATTTGAATGTTTACCTCCTCTTTCTATTTCCACTCTCCCATCACTAATAAAAATTCCAACACTAAACCTTATTACATGGGTGGAATCATCATCGATTGAATATTGTACTTGATTTAACTCATCATAATGGTTCCCCAATAGAAAACCAATGATGAACTACTGATCAATTCCCTGATCAATATATAATATAACCTGCTGCATTAAACTAATCATATCAAAGCTGGACAACAGTGACAGGCTGATATCTGATCTTTGAAAAAAAGCCAATAGCAGCGTGACCTGTGGGTGTATCCGCCACATAATGAGCACACAGGTGCTTCATTTAGGACGGAGCGGAGGCAGTGGAAAGCTGCTGCCCTGTGATTGGGCTCATGGCAGCTCGTCCTCTGCTAAAACCTTAATCAAGAGAATTGAAGGGGCCATGTTGCCGATAAGGAATGATCAGCCCTCTGCGGTGGCAGAGAGCTGGGGGATTTTCACTTTCTGCCTCAGTTATCTCCCTTTGAGGTTATAATGAGGTTAGCGAAGGATTTGCCGAGTGGTTTTCACTTGGCATTGTTTTCTTCTCCCCCCCTCCTGTCACCGTTGCGCCTCTAATCCTCCCCTCGTTTTGACTGTCTGGCAAGGTGAGGATAAGTGCAAGGTAAAAGCTCAGGGATGATTTCAGACACATGTGGTCTACTATCCACTAACCACCAAGCAGAGCCAAAAAAACAGATTTCTGTGAACATTTATGCCATCTAAACATGACGCTGCCAGACAGAAATATGTCTTCTTGTTTGACCCCTCTGCTCTGGAAGGCAGTGATGAAATATTTAACCAAAATCAGCTCGGAAATGTCTCATATTTATCTTTTTTTTTGATAGACATCTGGAAAACTGAACAAATGAACAGGCAGCAGGACACCCATCTTCCTGATAAATCAGACGAGCCGTCACCATCAGTACCACAGAATCTGTGATTATTTCATCTCTTACATAACTCCACTGAGACCTACATCCTCTGTCCTTGCCAACAAGGATTTTGCACAAATTGCTCTGATAAATCAGAAATGAAATAGAAAAATAAACAGACCCAGCTGAGTTACACTTCAGGCTGGTTGTTGATGTGGCCTTTGGAAAACATTTTTGTAAAAGGAAAAAACACAAAAATAAATTTTAGCAAAGACCGTGGAAGAAACTTCAGTCGGGCCCAGGGCTCTCCTCTCTGGCACGAAGCACATGCAACTCCAGGAAAAACTGCAGCTGAACTGATCTGAACTCAGCTCCAGCACTGGAGTCAACCAAGGAGCTTCTATCCCTGGCTTTTAGACAAGAAGCTGCACTCACAAGACAACCCATTATTGGACTTAATCAATACAGCTGTAATTGTGTTAACATGGAGACAATATCTCTGATGTCAATAATGATGGAATGACCCAGAGCTGCATCACAGTAACCACCTACTAGCAATTACATCCATGTAGTTTCACAAATGTAATAATATTACAAATACCAACTCACTAATGTAGTCTTTCCATTGATGCAGTGCTGAATATTCATACACTTCATATGAGCATAATAAATGATAATTTGATGATTGATTTCTACACGATTTCTCTCTCACATATAACTGCACAATGTCCCTGATTCTCCTCTCTTTACAGTGTGATCCAAAAAGTCTTTGGGACATACTGTACATTCTGGCATGCAACATTATGACCACAAACTAATTAAACTTCATAGTCTGAACTCAATTTTCTACATTAAAATAAGAGTTAAACAATAGCACCTGATGTCTCCAACGGTAAAGTCTTAAGAGCATGAAGGACTGCTACTCATACCCTCTCTCATCCCCTAACCCTAACCCTAACCCCCTAACCCTGCACTGCATTAAAGGATTGAATTATGACACTGATTGTGTTACACAAATTTAGCTTCAATGACTACAATGCTAAATAATATGGTAGCATTTGTTGAATCAAACTGCGTGTAAATGGCTGAAAGAGGCGTGACTGTGGACAAGCTCACTGACAATGTATTGAATATCCCATGTAAAAAAAACTGGATTTAAAACACCTGCACTCAATGTTTAAAATATTGAGTAAAAATCTCCTCTTCTTGAAACAAATGAAAAAATTAAATTACATTTCTTTAATCATTTCACAGATTGTCCACGCAGCCTAGATATTGTTTCTAAAATTAGATACATGAATTTAATACATCAGTATAAGATTGAGCACACTCCACTGTGTCCTTGTAACTTTCATACACATCTTACCTCTTTTTCATTCACTGACCTCTTGTCTCATTCACTGCCATAATCTATAATGCAGACTAAAAACAACGGGTGCAGACTTGACCTCTGACTGGTGTTGTACCAGTACATGTTCATGCTACAACCCTGCAGGCCCCGCAATACGTCCTCCCATGGCCGACAGACCGGCTGATCAGCACTTGATTCCCTGCTCCCAATTTCACAGGGGCTTGACCACTCTCCACCAGCACAGCCAGTCCCTGAAAAAATAGCCCTCAACCAGGTTTACATTGATCATATCATTCCTGCAGATGAAAAAAATCATGGTCTGTAGCTCCTCAAAGTTCTGTACCGAGCTAACCGCTCTCACTGCCATCGTTTTAGGACTATAAAGCCCGTTTGAATCAAGAGGAAATGAACTGAAAAGTGCAGCTCCGTCAAGGCTATAAATCAGAGCGGTGGACGGAGGTGACCTGTACAGTGTGCAGCCCTCTGCCTGATAAGGCATGACTGAGCCATTAACAACCAATAGGAATCAACTCCCCATTGGCTTTTCACACATTGCATGTTTCCGATAATGCAGCTGGCATGAAACGTGTCCGTGAATGCCTAACCTATAAGCTCTGTAGCGTAAGGCGTAAAGCTGTGCCTTCACTGCACTAAATAACTGGCATGCAATGTGTCTGCTTTCACCCAAGCACGCACACACACTGCACATCTGAGCATCTGTGCCTGCATGCTTCACTCACATCTTCAGCTATTTGGTCTGTGTTCCAGAAACAGTCTAGGTATAGCATTAATGTCTGTATAACACGCCTTTCACCAGACCCTTAATTGCTATTGGCTGTCGATAAAGATTGAATCTGTGAGGCCGCCATCAGGCAGCGCCGCCACAGGATGAGTGTCAGAAGTTTGATTGGATTTTCAATGTTAGCTCATAATTGCTGGCCAATGTTAATTTCCCCCCCTCAGAGGAGGCTGGTATGATGAATGAGATATGCAAACAGAGCCCACAGCTAGCTGCACAGGTCTGTGTAAGTTCTGCTGGCAGCTGATCTAGCATGGATTTCCTAATAAATCACCCCGCTGGACTGAAGGCCAACTGTGGCGGAGGCTGTGCAGATACTGTACCGATGCCAACATCATAAGACAGACACAGTGGAGGAAATAGATACAGGAAGCCGCCATTTGATTGCAGAATCATTGATTAATGCACTAACAATAGACGACAAATGTAATTTGATATTCAAGTCATTTTGCATCTCTTCGTTTGAGAATTGTATGTTGAACATTTTCAAGCTCTTTGCAAGAAGTTGCCTTTGAGTTTTAATAGGAAGATATAGACAAATAACATCACGGATAATCATCATATATCTGTACTAACTCAGCCTATCTACAGAGGTTCTTGGTCCCTTTAAGCACTGTTTCTCAGTTCACAGTGTTAAAATCTTCTTCTCCCACCTAGTGTCTGTTGCAATTTTGTGCAAACCTAACCCTTTTTCTTTTAGAAAAGTCAACAAAATACAATTGTAGTTAGTCAAGAATCTAGCAGCTGAAGAACCAGATTTTCCTCCCGGGTGATGGTTAAAGGGATAGTTCAACATTTTGGAAAATTGGCCCATTGCCATAATCCCTATAGTCATAGCAGTAGGTTTGTTACCTTTAATTGTCAGTTTAAGCTATTTTTAGAATGGCAGAGCAGAGCTGGGAGCTGCTCAGAGCTACGGTACAGAGGCTAATGGAATTTCTTGGTTTTCCCCATCAAACTCCTCCAATACACAATACAACAACTCCAAAACGCTCTGGTGGACAAGTTGTGACCTGCACATTCACCACGCTATGAGATAATAACAGAACGGTACGAGATGGAGTTGTTTTCGAGGCAAATGCACTGCTTGCCAAAAAACTGCCTCTGATGGGGTTGCGCATCAGCGGTTTTGCATGAATTTACCTCAAAAACAACTCTGTCTCGTAACGTTCCGTTATTATCTCATAGCGTGATGAATGTGCAGGTCACAACTTGTCCACCGAGCGTTTTGGAGTTGTTGGATTGTGTATTTCATGAGTTTGATGAGGGAAACCAAGAAATCCCATTAGCCTCTGTAGTGTAGCTCTGAGCAGCTCGCGGCTCTGCTCCACCATTCTAAAAATAGCTTGCACTGGCAATTAAAGGTAATGTAATGGAAAATTTTGATGTTAACCCATATTATGTTTCACAAGTGTTGTATAATCATGGTTGTGATATGTGGCACTCAGTTAGCCTAATCCTTTTGATGACAGCAGTGGTAGGTACACCAGAGAGTCCACTCAGGACAGGTTAAAGGTTAAGAGCCAGAAAGGCTCCCATAAAAGAGTGTCCTGTGGAAATTTACAAGGGATTGGTAGTGAGACTAGGCAGAACCACCAGAGGTGCCATATTGTGTCTATTGGAATTTGTTTGGGAACTATAAAGATAGTGAGCCTGGGAACATCTTCAGTTCACTTACCCACTGACTCGTGTGCTGTTCAGTTGTATGTGTGGCTCCATTCATGAATTAAAACTCAAGAAAGACAGCCGACGTGTGAAAACCTTCTTTTTAATTCTTCATTGAACAAAGAGAACTCATTTTTGCCACCACAAACCTGGCGACCACGAAGGGACCCCATCTGTGAGCGGATTTTGTGATTTCAAAGGTGCTTGGAGTGCACATGACAAAGGCCTAGGCTCTTGGATACCTCAAACTCCCCCACAGAGGAAGGTTGAGAAGAGGGTCTGACGTCTGGAGGACTGAGAGTCCCCTCAAAACTGGGGTCCAACGAACTTGGTGGCTGTCAACACCTCGCTGTCTTTCGTGGTGAGTTTAGAAAACCAGAGCAAGTCTTTCTCCACCTACTAATCGAGAGTAGAGCCAGCAGATGTGCCGGGAACCGTTTTTTTTTTCGTCTGAGAAATCTGAGAATTGACAGGTGCAGGAGAAGACTGAGCTTACGCTGATTGTAGGAGGTTAGATTTCCTAGGAGGTTTGTAGGCTGGAATTAATTCAAAATTAATTTAGATATACATTGCTATCAGAATTGAACCTGAAAACAAAAATAAGAGAAAATAAAATCTTTTTTTTGTTTGTTTTTTAGTTAATTCAAATTATTTTCTTTCAATTCGTAGGTATTTCTTGAGTTTTTGTTAAGTATATTTTACTGAGTTAATTAATCTAAAGTTTTCCTAAACATTTTTTTTAGTGATAACTATTAAACAAAATTTCCAAAATTAGTTTTGTTTTTCTGGATACTGCTCAAAGATCTGAGAGTGAATAGCCATGGGGTCTGGAAAGAGTAAACACTCCACGGAGGGCATTGAACCTGATTACAGCACCCCCAATGTGAGATTCATGTTGGGCAATTACGGGAAGGAGAGTGTAGAGCAGTTAGATCTGTGGGTCAGGGAGTGCAATTTCCCAAAAGGAGGTAGCCTGAGTGTCAAACAGCTGGAGGCTTTAGAGGTGACGCTGACACTGGTAGAGAAGAGGAGGCTGAGAGACAGGAGTGGAAAAAGGCTCGAGTTTCAGGTAAACTGGTCGGCTCTTGATTGTTGGATGAGGGAGGCAAAGCGCAGGCATGGCCCCAAGGATGTCGCGGCGCAGTGTTTGAAACTGGATTTGGACCTCGACTCGGCCCCACCACGCCCAGCTCCACGCCACAGACCGGACCAGCCCCCACTGTACTCAAAGCTGTACCCTAATCTCCAGGACCTGGACAAGGGAGCAGCAGCAGCCTCCCCCACATCAGTGGTGGCATCGGCAGAGAAAAAGGTCACACGCAAAGCCTGGGATGTGACACCCGAACCCCACCCAAAACCCGACCCCTCAACGCGCTCTGGACGGGACTTTAAACTAAAAGCTGAGAGCGCAGAGGCTGAGGATGGGGAGCAGGACAATGATAAAACACAGCTGATGGCTCCCATGCTCGAGGTGGCGGCGGGGAATGGTGACACACAGCTGGTTTACAGGCCATGGACAATGCGTGAAATGCAGGAGGAATGTGAGTTCCTGCCGTGTCTGATGGAGGGGGGAGAGAAGTTTGGAAAAGAGCTGGCTCTGTTAATCGGACGATACAGACCAACTATTGATGACCTGAGACGGATGCTGCGATTACATTTGAAAAATGACTGGTACAAAATCTGTGATGTACTCCAAAGAGTGGGAGATCTCAGACTGGTTCATCATGACATGAACCATGATGCAAACGTGGAATACCAAAGAGTTATTCAACAGCTGTTGAGCAAGCTGAAGGAAGAGTTCTCTGTTTGCTTGGACTGGGACAAAGTTGAAAACATCAAACAGGGAGCAGAGGAGAGTGTCTCTGCTTATCTGTACCGCCTGAGACAAGCAGCGGTGCGGTATGGTGGATTGACGGAGGAAGAAGCCCAGGGCGGTCGTGGGGGGAGATACACTGGCCACCTGCGTTGGAATTTCCTAAATGGAATGAGACCCGGGATTGCAGAAATAGTTCGCAAAGGTTTCCTCATATGGAATTGCGCGGGTCTTACAGAAATTGAACTTCACGCAATTGACGCTGAAGCTAAAATTCAGAGACAACAAGAGAGGAAGGCAGCAAAAAAGTTGGAGAAAAGCTGCAGAAACGCTGGCCGCGGCCGCAGAGGCGCTGATCGTAGGCGTTGAGCGTAGATGCAGAGATGATGACCGCTGTTTCATCTGCGGCGGAGAGGGACATTGGTCAAGGCAATGCCCCAATAAAAGGACATAAGCTCTGGCTTGTGGTCCTGGTTTTCTTTGAGCGGATTGCAAGCGGCACTGATGCATTTGTTTTCCCCTGTGTTGATCGTTCTTCTGATATTGTGCATTGTCATGTGTTGCGTTGTACCCTATATCACTGGTAACAACAATGATATCATCTGCTGTAGGGCGCTATGTGCAGATGGATGTGTGGGTTCCTCCATATGAGGAGCAGTATGAGCTGCATTTTTTTTTTTACTGCTGTTATTCATTTTTGCAGAGTGATGTAATCAATAAAGTTGATTCTTTAGTAGGTTGATTGAGAAAAAAAAATACAATTAGTAGTAACATTGATTGAAATATACTCATTTGCATTTAAATGTATTATTCCTTTATATAATCATATAATCAGTGAAGAACTGTAGTTCCATTTTTAATTGTGTTTTTTTGAAGAATCACATGTTTCTCTTTTTATTCATGATTATTATGTGTGAGTTAGAGTTAGTTTAAAGGGATTTTTTCCTCATCATATTAGAGGTTTTTCCCCTTAGTTAGACAGTGCAGTTAGATGCGGGTAAGTCTTTTACCCTCTCCTTTGCCAAACAGGGTTGGGGGGGATTTTTGGCTTGTCTGTGCCTGTGGTCTGTGACTTCTGCCTGTGATTATTTAACTCCTGTGTTGGAGATCTGGGATACTGGCGTTTGGCTGGTACGGGCAGAACTCGCAGGGCATGAGGTAGTAAGATGTGAACATTTTCCATAAATTGTGGTTTAGCATAAGAATGCTAAAACGGGTGGAATGTAATGGAAAATTTTGATGTTAACCCATATTATGTTTTACAAGTGTTGTATAATCATGGTTGTGATATCCTTTTAATGACAGCAGTGGTAGGTACACCAGAGTACAAGGGATTGTTGTGTCCTGGTAGTGAGACTAGGCCATATTGCCATATTGTGTCTATTGGAATGTGTTAGGGAACTATAAAGATAGTGAGCCTGGGAACATCTTCAGTTCACTTACCCACTGACCGTGTGCTGTTCAATTACATGTGTGACTCCATTCATGAATGTTTTATTAAAACTCAAAAAGACAGCCGACGTGTGAAAACTTTCTTTTTAATTCTTCATTAAACAAAGAGAACTCATTTTTGCCACCACAGTAACAAACCTACTCCTAAAACTATATTGATTATGGCAATGGGTCAATTTTCCAAGAATGTTGAACTATCCCTTTAAGAGTAAAATGGAGCAAAAAAGGACAGTGACATGACTGAATGCTACTTTTGCTTTGTGTGCCTCTGATGTGTAAATTAGCAACTGTTTGCAAGCACATCTGCCATTAGAAGTTAATGAAGCCATAATACAGTGTGTAGTAATACACAGTGTAGTTTGTGGTCACCCTGTGCCCTGTAAGTGCCAAAAACAACCTTCTTTTTCTATGTAACCTGAAGAATTCAGGTTTGTGGTACAATGAGAATATGTTCACAATAGAAGCAGCAGATAGTAGTAGCTGTATAAAGGAAACTATTTGTTGTACTAGCACTGCAACTAATTGTGAAGTGGTAGTGGATCCATCCATCCAGCTGTAACACTCATCTATATAGAGTCTCTGGGGGGCTGGAGCCAATCCCAGCTGATGTTGACAGCTGTCACCAGTCAGGGCTGAAAGACAGAGACAAACAACCACTCGTGCTCACATTCACACCTATGGGCAATTTAGTGCCGCCATTTAATCTAACGGCCGCAAGTTGGACAGTTGAGGGAATCGGGAGCAGCAGAAAACCCACGCAGGCCTTTATTAGATCTAGTAGGGTTAGGGTTAGACACTTGGACATTCTGATTGGAGGAGCTGAGAATCAAACTGTCTGATTGTTGATCTACAGTAGCAGATGTAGAAAATGTGTAAGGGATAATGTACAGTGATCACCATCGCCATCTCCGCTTCGCGTCAGGGTTTTATCCTCCTTGTCAAGGATTATTTCTCTATAACAACCTTCTCACTGTACATTATCCCCCTTATTACACAGCTACTTACTGTTGAAATAAATAATTTGAGACAGAACGTTAATTAAATTACGATTTTTTTTATTGATTTATAAATTGCATCAGGAGGGGGAAAAAAAACTGCAGCTTCTGGCAACGGCTGAACGAAGCTAAATCTGTGTCCACAAGGTTTCATTGGTGGCAAGAATGAATCAGTGACAACTTGCTATTTATAATTTATATTAAATCGAACATTGCCATTGATTGTAACATTTGAAACAGGACGTCTCTTGAGATGTTTAAAGTAACATTGTTGTTTCCAACTGGCTGTGGCCCTGGCAGTGATCCGCTAGACCTCCTTTTCTCTTTTTTATTTTGAAATACAAGACAAACAACACAGTATACATCAATGTATTACACGAACAAGGTGTTTGTGTGTGTGTGTGTGTGTGTGTAATACAGGTATAATATAAATGGTGGTCATAACAGTAATGGTGATAGCAGTAATAAAGAAAGAAATGAATAATAACAGTAATATAGGTCATAGTAGTAATAACAGTATTAATAAAAACAAGAGTTCTGACAGCAATAGCTACAGTTGACAGCAATAATAACTTGTGATAGCAATAGCTAGACAGCAATAATGACAATAATAATAATAATAATAATAATAGTGATAATAACAGCAATCACTCTAAAAATAAGAAAGGAAAATACAAACAAGAGATGAAAGGATATGGGAGCAGAGTATCAGTAAATGAAGGAAATTTTGAATGAAAAAAAATTGAATGAACAATGAGAGAGGAGAACAATAAATATAAAATAAAATAAAATAAAATAAAATAAAATGGGGCCAAAATGGGGTCAAGCCAGTGGTTCCCGACCTTTTTTGGCTCGTGACCCCATTTTGACATAAAAGATTTCTGGCGACCCCCGATCACGTGCAGTCATGTGATCGCAGCCGTCAATCATGCATCAGCTCAGATTTTTATATGCTGCATTTTATTTGAACTTTATATTCAAGAAAGTGAAACTATAGAATACAGTTGTTTAAGATTGTGTGTGGTGTTTTTAATAATCATTTTAAAAAGAATAACAATTGGTTAAAATTAGTTTTTATCAGTAATTTTTTAAATCAATTACTAGACATTTCAGGCGACCCCATTTGAATTCCAGGCGACCCCAAGTGGGGTCCCGACCCCAAGGTTGAAAAACACTGGGTCAAGCTATTGACCAATCAGAATTCAGCATTTAAGAGAAAGTTATATAATAGCATCTACCATAGTAGTAGAGGGGGTAGCAGCAGTATCAGTAGGCTACACGAAGAACAAATAACACAATAAAAAAAGCATTGGTGGTGTAAGTGGAGTCTGCAGTATTAGTGGTAGCAGCAGTGTTGAATAATGTTCTCCATAACATATTCCAGTATTGCAGCCCTGAAAATCACAGACTTCATTTTTTGCACTTCACAGAATTTAATTCCCTGAGATGTTCCAGGTAGAGATGACGCTCTGGCAGACACATTCATCACGGCAGCAGAAAACGTCTGTACTATTGATTTATGCAGCAAAATTAAAAGCAAGCAATCTTGTTTTTTTTCCCCGCTGTCTGTCTCGGTATTAAGCAGCGTACTTGAGGGGCGCGCCCCGTGCCTGTCAGCATGTGTGCGTCTGTGTTTTATGAGTGCACCTAAGTGGAATGTGTTTGCATGTGTGTGTTGTCATGCAAACAGCTGCACCATGTTAAGCATACGAAAGCTGCGTAATGACTGGAAACATGCCAGGTATGTTTGTGCACATGTTCACAAGCCCGTGAGCTCGCAAAAATGCAAATAACGTCCCCGAGCGTGCGCATTAAAGGGATAGTTCACCCAAAATTCAAATTTCACTCAGTATCTACTCACCCTCATGTCAACTAAGAGCTGTGAGAATTTTCAGAGTCCTCCGTTCCTTCTCTGAGTTACGGGGGGGTCCGTGCAACAGTATTTGTCCATATAATGGTTGTCAATGGATACCAACTTTCTTCGTCCAAAAAGACACACCAAAAACATCCAAATACCTCCATACTGCTCGTGTGTAATGTCCCTCTTGTATTGAAGCCCTGACATGAGAAATTGTTCTGAAAAAAATTAAATAAGTCTATATTTTAAGCTTGTTTGTAGCGGAAGCTCCCAGTGTCTCAGTTCACTTCCTGTGTCAGTGCAAATCTCGCGTGATTTGCACTGACCAGCGGAACAATTTCTCATGTCGGGGCTTCAATACAAGAGTGACATTACACACGAGCAGTATGGAGGTATATTTGGATGTTTTTGGTGTGTCTTTTTGGACGAAGAAAGTTGGTATCCATTGACAACCATTATATGGACAAATACTGCTGCACGGACCCCGCCGTAACTCAGAGAAGGCATGGAGGACTCTTTCAGCTCTTAGTCGACATGAGGGTGAGTAGATAATGAGTGAAATTTAAATTTTGGGTGAACTATCCCTTTAAATAAGTCGCTGAGGTAACGCAGAGAACCGGAAATCTAACCGCAGAATTCCATAAATGAAGATAAACTAAAGACGTTTACAAACCCAATTACCTAATGCCAATAAAAGTCTGGAGATGATAAATCTCTCTGTGCAGCTCTGCAACTCTTTTTGCCTTTAATGTCCCTTCAAAACCAACTCTGAATAAGAAGGAGAAATGAAAGGGGACAGGAGGTTACATTCATCTTGAAGGTCAAATCTGTTCGCTGTGATCCACCCTCAGAGCCGGATGGAGTCAGAGCTCCCTCGCCCCCCCACCCCCCAGCCTCATGCACGGTACCTCGCAGACGGACGCCCGTGACGACCCGCAGACTCTCACCCTTGAGGGGGTAACGTTGGGAAGACAGCGCACTGCCAAGGGATCCTTGACTCAGAGCTGCGTGTTTGGGCTGGCAGTCTTATTTTGGTCTCAGCACAGTGCACTGTCTTGCCAGACAGCAGAGAGACTGACGCAGGCTTGCCGAGTCTGTGTGTGTGTAGCAACACGAGGATTACCGGCTCCATGCTCAGCCGTGCCACATGCAGCTTTGTGGCCGTTAAGGATGTCTTCAAACGTTTGAGGCACACACACAGACTTGCAGAATTAGTCAAACATGTAAGTGTTAATTAATGTGAGTGCTCACCTAAGATAGAATGCCAAAGAAATGGGACTGTGAGCTGTGCAACTCTCTTAACTCTACAGAAGCTACATCAATGTTTTCATTTAAAAAAGAGGCAACAAATGCAATAAATATTCAAATCCAGGAAAAGGCAAACCAAGGTCCATTGGTCCCGTTAAATATTGGTAAACTTTGATGTAAGTTTTGTTTTACTTTGAGGTAATGTCTTTTACATTTAATTCATATTAGTTCACACAAACAATCCATCCGGCTGACCCTGGCCCGGTCTGGCTGTCAAATTTTTAAAATCATTATGGCCCGTAAACCAGAATATTTGCCCAACCCTGTTCTAACCTATGTATTCTCCTTATCTCTGTGGGCCATTTTAACATCTTTCGGCTTAGTGTTTGGTTTGGTGTTGGTGGAGTCAACACATACTTGAAATGGCATGCAGAAGCTTTCCACAGTTGTTAAAGGAATAGTTCAACATTTTGGCAAATTGGCCCATTGCCATAATTCCTATAGTTTTAGGAGTAGGTTCATTACCTTTAATTGTCGGTGCAAGCTATTTTTAGATCGGCGAAGCAGAGCCGCGAGCTGCTCAGAGCTACGCTATGGAGGCTAATGGGATTTCTTGGTTTCCCTCATCAAACTCATCAAATACACAGTCCAACAACTCCAAAACGCTCTTGTGGACAAGTTGTGACCTGCACATTCACCACGCTATGAGATAATAACAGAACATTACGTGTTGTTTTCGAGATAAATTCGTGCAAAACCGCTGATGTGCGTTCCTGTCTCATAGTGTGGTGAATGTGCAGGTGACAACTTGTCCACCAGAGCGTTTTGGAGTTGTTGGATTGTGTATTTGATGAGGAAAACCAAGAAATTCCATGAGCCTTCGAGGCATAGCTCTGAGCAGCTCTGCTCCTCCGTTCTAAAAATAGCTTGCACCGACAATTAAAGTTAATGAACCTACTCCTAAAACTATAGGGATTATGGCAATGGGCCAATTTGCCAAAATGTTGAACTATTCCTTTAATGTTGCAGGGAAGGTGGTTGGTAAGCCACAGCGACAACTCTGTGAGGTATTTAACAAGGCAGTAGTCAGGAAGGCCAGACAGATATCTGGGGATGCCTAACACCCTTTAAACTCCCATCTGGCTCTGCGATTCAGGGTCCTGAGGGCGAGCCGGAATATACAATAAATCTTTCATTCCATGTGCTATAAAGGCACTCAATCCAAAATGACTGCACCTGATTTGAAGTATGCTCCAAAGGTTTTCTTTTTATTCTAATGCACAGCTGTTATTTCTTTCTCATTTACATAATTATTCATCTTCTTGTTTGTAATGTAATTGAATGTGGGAGAAGCCGACGACAAATTTCCACTGAGGTGGACAATAAAGTAAAAATGATCTACACCAAACTTAACTTTTCTGTGCACTCCACCCTATGAGTCAGGCCCCATTGACCCTCATATTAAGATGTTGTTAGAGAATAAACATGAGACTAAAATTGTTTTTTTCTCTGAAGCAAATATCTTCCTCAGTGATGACTGTACAGGGGGTGAGCTTTTATACAAGTCAACTGATGATATTTAAGACTTAAAGTTCTAATTAATTTATGGCATTCCCCTTTCTGTGATGTTTGTGCCTCCCACAAACTGGCACGCATGGAAGTCTCACACATGAGTCACTGCTCAGAATTTTGAGTCAGTCACTGACAAGATGGCGACAATGGAAGTTGGAACCTTTGGAGTTGAGAAACCTGTGGGTGACATCAGGTCCATCTTCATTTACAGTCTCTGGTTTTATAGTCGGCGATGTTACTGCTCTAGTTTAGTCTCAGTATTGTTTCAGAAGTTGAAACGCTGCAGACAGGAGCTTCCACCATAGGTCAGAGACATCCTTACTCCTTTTACACTGACATCAGTTCAATCAGACAACTTGATGAATGATTTAAATGTTTATTACAGCGACAGTATTCATTCAGAGTTTGGCGTCCATGCTCCGACCTCATCAGTCCCTGTGAAGAGGATTTCATTATAGGAGTGATGAGGAACTATATTAACCACTGGAACCTGCCAGGTGGATGCTTGGGTGGTGGTGGGGCAGAAACAACAGGCAGTAGGCAACAGTGCTCTGGGCAGCAGTCTCACTGACAGGAAAAGAGGAAGATGGGGACATTTTGCAGCTTAAATATATAGAGCACCAAATTGGGAGGGTGTGTCTGAGAACAGTGTAGCTCCAGTTGACAGCAAATTATCTGGCAAATCATTATAAGCCATACACTGGTCAATTTAAATATACAATATCCATTTCCCTTCGTCTCTCTCAAGGAAGAATAACTGATGCCCAGCTGCTTTACATGACACTTGTGGCACTCAAACCTGTTCTCCTGTTCTGACTTATACAATCTCAAATTCCCCATTAAGACCGTTTGCTTGATATGCCTGTAGTTCTATGCTTTTTAGTATGCAGGCCAGATCTCATCAATGAATGAATGATGTCAAAAAGGCTTGTAGCCTACACATTTTTGTCTTCTTTACAGCTTAAAGGGAGAGTTCAACATTTTGGCAAAATGTGCCTATACTGTATGGTACAGGTCCCTCATCAAATACACAATCCACCAACTCCAAAACACTCTCATGGACAAGTTGTGACGTGCACATTCACCACGCCATGAAATCATTATGTAACATTACAACACATGAAGCAAATACTCAAATACTGAAATCATTCTGCCCAGCAGCCATGTCTGGAATGTACTTCCGGCTATGCATTTGGCTTGAAAACAACTCTGTGTCGTAATGTTACATTATTATCTCATAGCGTGGTGAATGTGAAGGTCACAACTTGTCCATGAGAGCGTTTTGGAGTGTATTTGATGAGTTTGATGAGGGACAGGGGACCTGTACCATTCACCTCCATTGTGTTCACTGAGCAGCTCACGTCTCTGCCCCGCTGATCTCAAAACAACATGCATGGATAAATAAAGGTAAAGAACCTACTCTTATGACTATAGTGAGTATTGTGATAGGTGAATTTTCCCAAAATGTTGAACTGTCGTTTCAAATATGGTGTTACAAGGACACGCATGCTAACATTAGCTAACGATAGCAACAAGCTATTGGTCATACAGCACCGATGACTGTTGCAGCACAAATCCAAAGTGTAGTAAAATCAACACAGTGTGTGTTATTGCTCATGCCCTCTGTCTAGTCTCACCCACAGTGACAGAGCATAATGAGTGGCAGTGTAACTCTCAGTGACAAAGGCCATGATACCGTCAACACCACATTCTCCACTGTGGTCACCTGAAACCTCTCCATTCATGCGCGCCTGTCGGCAAACTCTCTTTTTCTGCTCATTTCCTACTCCACACACCCCGTTTCATAATTGCAATGTGTGCGTGTGAGAGTAATTGCCTGCTGCGCTCCCATGATGCACCACACAATTTCAATCAAGCACTCAACAATGGAGCACTAGAGTGTGTCCAGCCATCTATGTTCACTTACCATATCTGCCCGTTTACCACCAGTGCCTGTGCAGAATATAAATCCAGAGGCCTGCATTATTTAGAGAGAGAGACGGACAAGAGTGGGGGGAGAGAGGGGGGGACACAATCAAACTCAGCAACAGTCCCAGCCAGGCCAACCATGTTCTGTAGGAATCACATTTCTTTACAACTACCCTGCAGCTGCAAATACATTCGGTAGAAACTGTATTTGCTCAGAGGTAATGCTTTTTATTTTAATGAATGGAGCAGCAGTGATCGGAGGAGATGATCGGCATAAAAAGCCCATCACTGTTACACCAGAGAGCGAGGTAATCCCCCACCTGGCCTAAGAAACAAAAGCACTTAGGTTAGGGTGAGGGAAAGATGTTGACTGTGAACTGTATCGACCCATAATAAACCAGGCCGCAATATTTCCACAAACTTACTGTGGGACTCTAAACAGAGCTATACTGTAAATAATGCTGGAGTCATTACAAATAGATTTTGTTCTGCAAGAGCAGATATTTTAGCAGAAAACAAACAGGATGTATCTGGACATTTTAAAGATTCACAAGCTCTTAGTTCAATTTACAATTCACTATCAGTTTATTGGTGATTTTCCACATTATGCAAATTCCCAACATATCCTCATTACGTAAATTGAAAAGTTTAGTTGTAAAGAAAACATAATTTATGAGAGAGGGAGAGTTGGGGTTGGACAGGAAGTGATCCCTGCCTCTATAAGTGGCATTTATACTGTCAATAGAAAACAGCAAATATTATTCAAATGATGCGTTTTATTTCCAGTGTTTTTGATTGAACATATCTGCAAAACAACAGAATTTGCTAACTCTTCAAAATCCTGCAATTGGCAGTGCAGTTTAATAAACTGATGAAATATTAACTGGTCTGTACTTGTACCTGAAATGCAGACACAGTAGTAAAAGTATGATTATGGTGATAACTGGAAAAAGAATAATGTAAAAATGAATTATGCTGGATAATTTATACAATATTTATTTGTAAATACCTAAGAAACGATCCCTGGCTGGTCTTACACCTTCACCTTCAACTTCTTAAAGGGGACATATTATGGAAATATCACTTTTTGAAGGCTCTTTAACATATATTTGGGTGTTTGTCTTGCCTTCTGCCCCCCAAAATGTGAGAATTGACAAAACAATCTGTAATTTTCAGGCTCCCTATGTTGAAATCCATGTGGTTTTATGAGCTGTTCCCTCAGATGTCTTCCAGTGATGTAACTAAGTTTTCAAATTTGCATAACCCCACCCCTACCTGGGACCAGTAGAAGGGGCGGGGTGAGCAGTGGTTAATTTGCATTTAAAGGGACAGGCACTGAAACCAGCCGTTCTGAACAGGGCTGTTTTGAGAGGATGAAAAGAGCTGTGATGTTTGATCCTTGGGGGATTTTGACCAAAGCATGTCACAGACATGTCTTTAAGACACTTGGGAACTATTTTAATTTGTGGAAAGGGGGCAGAATATGTCTCCTTTAATCTGTCTATCCAGACCTGGTGGAAAGCATGGACTCAGAGCTCAGAGCTCCAATAAGTTCCAAATCCAATCTACTGTATGTTTTCAAAACTTTAAGTGGGTGGTTGACGAATAACACAATTCTGACTGTCCGGGTGTCACATACTGATAAAATTTTTTATTTTTTAAGAATATATATGTAAATGTTGTTCCTCTGACAAGATATAGTATACTAATACCAAAGTTGTTGGTGGTGTATTAAGATTTCTACTCAGAATTTTGATCCAAACATCAAAAATGTCATACGGTGCGACTGTCCGGCATATGTGTGACCTTAATAATAAGAGCATATTTCCAAATAAATTATAAATATTTGATAGTTGTACAATGCATTTAAAATAATGAGGAGTTTTTAAAGCCCACAGAAAGATTTGATGTCTGTGCATAATGTCCAAACAAGTTTTGACCAAATACATTTTGTCCGCAAAATGGGCGTCATACGGTGTGACACTATTTTGTATATTTTGAATGGGCAATAATTTGGACATCTTAATGATAAAGAGGACCACACTCAACCAGGAAGTTACAGTAACATCTCTGGAGTGGTATGCCAGGTCAAGAGGTGAGCTCTGCCTTTTGGATTTTTATTTAAAAAGCAATATATCTGACATCATCAATAGTGGTCAATGTTTTGTGTCTTATGGTGTGACATTATTTGCATGAAAAATAATTATTTTTCACAAATATTACTTATTAATGCTTCAAAAGTATTGCTGCCATGTGGTGAATAACATGATAACTATAGGCTAGCTGTTTTTAGTTGGCTAATATATTAACTTAACTGAGCAGAATGTCATGTGGTGTGACACTTTGTCATAACGGTGTGACGGTTTTTCTAAGTCACACCATATGACATATCTGTCACACCGTATGACATTCACTTTATTTTGCATTAATATTAATATAAATAAATATACAAAACACACAAATTTAAGAAGTTTGATGTTAGATTTTTTTATCTATACAAATAATATTTCACATTCCAATTTTATATTTCATGTAACCATATTTTACCATTTGCCATGCTGTGCATATTAACAGATCCTATTTAAAAATAAATTTAAGGAGACTCGTGAAATGACATGTGGAAAGGATCGTCTCTGTCAGGAGTCGAAGTGGCAATCAGGGCTTCAGTCGTATGCCAACATGGGACATATTGTCTAACAACTTGACCACTGAGCACCCCCGACTGGGAAATAATGTTAAATGTTTGATGTTTTTTTCAAAACTGTGTTGATAATTTTTTTGTCCTAATGTAGAAATGTCAACATTTAATCATAAAATATTCACATTAACTCATAAGTAGATTTTAAATGCTAATTCATGCTGAGTACACAATGTAATGTAATGTGTCTATATTGGACCATGGTTTTGTGGATGATGTTATTGTTCTAAGACTTTAGTTCAGCAATTGGAATTCCCGTGTAACCTGTGCCCAAAATCAGTTTTTTATTACAAGATATGTCCTCAATTGTTTTTGTTTGAATGTCAAATACATAAAAAACACTTTTTTGCATTTTTGGTGCAGTTTGTCATGTGGTGTGACACTCATGTCATTTGGTGTGACGCTCACAATTGTGACAAGAAAACAGCTTTGTTAGTGATAAATTGTGAAAATATCCATAGACCACAAGGAAAATAGAACTACCAAGAGTCTCAAGCATTGTGTTAGAGTTATAACAAGGTTTAACAGAATTATTCTAAAATATCTTGAAAGATTGAGGAGCGATGTCATCCTTTGTATGATAATTTTGAAAAATAATCCAAAATATAATACATTTTCACAAGGAAATGTTAAATATCAAATCAGTCATGATTAAAATGTATGATGCAGTCAGTTAGAAAAGAAAAAAGTACCCCATTTTCATTTTATATAACATAGCTTTCATGTCACACCGTATGACAATTTAAGGCACTGATACAGCAAATTGATGAAAAAATGCTAATTTTGATGCAAAATCTTCAAAAACATATATATATGTGTAAAGTTAAGAGTAACGACAACACAAAAAAGTAATTTTCAGGGATAATATTTGAAGTTTTAAAAAAAATCTTTTTTTCGGCTTATATGTCAACCACCCAAAGAACATTATGTGCTCAACTCATACCACCCCTGTTGAAATGAGTAACATTACAGGGGGAGGTTGACTTGTCATGAGCTCTGATGTCATCATTACAATTATATAATTCAACTTAAGAATCTGCCTTAACAGAAATTATCATCTAAGTGATCTATTGTCTGTATCCACAGCTACTTTGCAAAATGTAAATAAAAAAATCAAATGGCATTACAACAGTCCACAGTCTTGCTCTTCAGACACATTGATGTTTCAACTTTTACTCTGACATAGGAAAAAAAAAAGAAAATACAGACCTCTCTCCATTTTCATTTTGATAAAAAGACAGTATTGCTTCTTGTTCATTTTCAGGTGGAAAACACTCAAATGTAAGTGTTAAAATAAAAAGGCTGTTACAGAAAGTTTGGCGAAGGCTGGAATCATTAGCGAGGTGTGAGTGAGGAGGCGTTCACAAACCAGCTCAGGTGATGTTAGAATCTGTCACCTCCACCTGTGGCCCGGCCTGGAGACCGGTGCTGGAGTCAGAGCGGAGCCCCTCCAGCTGCACCCTGTCTGTCCTCTACTACAAACACACAGCTTGGCCAGGTCATCGGTCTGAGTTCTAGACTCTTCTCAGTGCTGCAGGTCCAGCTATGGACCTCCTTTAGCTCCGTCTGTCCCTCCCAGGACACGGCGCTCTGCTCCAAACAACCAGCCACACATTCCCTCTGCACAGCTTGACCCCAGTTCAGATTATATCCTCCTAACCAGCAATAAATATTTCTTTTTTTTTCTCTTTGCACTTGGCTCCACAGACGTAGTTGAATTCTTTTTTAAAAAATGTTTTACCTCCATTATAAATCATGTCCCAGTGAGACTTCAGATAAACACATCCAATTAATCAACCCGGTATGAAAAGATGCTAAAAGGTGTAAGGTGATTATTGCACAAGAATATCTGTAACTCTGGTCCCTGTCATTAAGAATAAAGCCGGCAAGGTGGGCAGCATGGACAACTACCGACCAATTGCTTTAGCCAGTGTGCTGTCCAAAGTCTTAGAGAGCATCTTATTAAATAGAGTGTCTGTTTATGTACACACCTCTGATAACCAGTTTGGATTTAAGGCTAAACATGGAACTGATTTATGTATTTATGCTTTAAAGGAAATTGCTGATAGATATAAAAGACAGAATTCTTCAGTTCAATTGGTTTTATAGATGCATCTAAGGCATTTGATCGTATAAACCATCATAGATTGTTTTTAAAATTGAGTCAGAGGGGCGTGCCTGACAGTGTCCTAAGGATTTTGGTTTATTGGTATGCCAATCAGTGCATGCAAATAAAATGGGGGAATGTAGTCTCTGCTCCATTTGGGGTGAGTAACGGAGTCCGTCAGGGTGGGCTACTGTCACCTTGCCTGTTTAATGTGTACATATGGATGATCTATCAGACCAGCTGAGAAGATGTAAAACAGGATGCGTGATAGGAAATACCATTGTTAATCATCTTATGTATGCGGATGATCTGGCAATCATTTCTCCCTCTAGTGCTGGGTTTCAGGAGCTGCTCAACATATGTTCAGAATATGGGGTAGAATTTAATGTTAGTTATAATGCCAAAAAGAGCTCTGTTATGATCTGTCGAACTAAAGGTGATAAGGAACTGGTGTTCCCATTATTTCATTTGTCAGGGAATGTGTTACCCTTTTGTCATACTGCTAAGTATTTGGGACACATCACTGATGATTTGTGTGATGATGAGGATATGTACAGGCAACGGCGTATTTTATATACACAAGCCAATGTGCTGAAACGTACATTTTTCTGGTGTTCTAATGATGTTAAAATTAGTCTCTTCAGAGCTTACTGTACCCCCCTTTATACTGCCCCCTTGTGGGTTAAGTTCAAAAAGGCAAGCATTCGCAAACTTCAGGTTGCCTATAACGATTGCCTACGAATTTTGATGGTAAAACCCAGGTGGTGCAGTGCAAGTGAGTTATTCTGTCAAGTGCGTGTAAATACTTTTCATGCTCTGTTGCGGAAATTGATGTATAAATTCATCTGTCGACTGAATGACACACACAATTCTGTCTTAATGCTGTTGATCAATCCTGGACTCAGTGCTGTGACGTACCAGTCAGCCATGTGGAAACACTGGTATGACTGTCTCTTTTAAATTTGTATGTGTGTTTTTTTAATGGACCTTGAGTCTAATAATTCTATCTATCTATCTATCTATCTATCTATCTATCTATCTATCTATCTATCTATCTATCTATCTATCTATCTATCTATCTATCTATCTATCTATCTATCTATCTATCTATCTATCTATCTATCTATCTATCTATCTATCTATTATTTTAAGCCAGATGTTTGAGGAAGAATGACTCTACATATTTCTCCTCTCCGTGTGCATCAAAGGCTTCACCTGTATATGTGAGTCTGAGCACTGATGCATGAGCGCTCTGAGTGAAAGAAGTGGAAGAGTGTGTGTGTGTATGTGTGTGAGAGAGTGAGAGAGAGCCCCGTTGGCAGATCCTCTTGCTCCCTGCATCAGTGAAACTCTTATTTCACCTGTCATCTCCACCACCACTGTCATGTCCGTCTCGAGGGCCCATTGTCTCATCTGTCTGCTCGCTCTGCGCTTTTTGGTGTGTGTGTGTGTGTGTGTAACAATGCACCTGCAGGCAGATTTGGACTTTTTATTAGAAACTTAATATCATCCATCTCAGTTTAGATGTGACAGAGTTATCTCTGGGATCTAATCGTTGTGATCACAGGTGGACAAACTGCACAACCAGATGACCTGTGTCAGAAAATAGATCCTCCTGGTCAAATATCACTCAAGTGAATGATGTTCAGTCCAGTTTTTTACTTGAGTTAAAATAGTGGAGAACTTGATTGTTCCTAGCGTGGTAGGAAATATTATTGGTGCATGCGCAAAAGTGGTCTGGAACGATCTTGTACTGGTCGGGTACCAACACTCCGCCATAGACTGTCCTTTAGCCAGGATGTTGTCAGTACCCATTCGGATACACAGTTTGAACTGGCATGAAGATTGAACATATTTTTGTCGTTATAATTTAGTTCATATAAGAAATAATTTGAGTGGCCTTGATGGTTTTCATATTCAACCTGCACTTCAACACACGTAGGCCTGGGTTTTGTTATTATTTATGTTGAGGATATAAGAAAGATGTTGTTTTTGTGCAAAATTTGTACTTCACAGGAGAGAAACTGAAAGTTTAAAGAAATCCATTAAAATAGTCATTGAATATAAATATACTTTCTTTGTGTTTATTCTACATTAATGTGATGATTTTACATAAATAAATATAGTTATAAGCTTCAGTCTTAAGTATAATGATAGTATGATCCAGACAGAAATCCATTCAATCAACTTTCACTGTAGGCTATAATGTAATTCATTTTTATGTATTGTGTCTTATGATGATCTGTATGTAACCGGTTTACATTCATCTACCTGTTTGACGGATGTGACAGCTGTGAGCGAACACACACACACACACACTGTTCACAGGCACCACAGCAGTAGCTACTAAAGTCCAGAGTGTTAGAGTATGGAGCGGTTGTGGTTGTTGATGCCTGTGGGGATCTGGGCCACAGTATCAGTGGTCAGAACGTGATGTAACACAGATGCCGTCATTTTTTCCCAGCTACACGCAGCAGCACCAGCGTGTTTAACAGGGGCTCCTTCTGAAGCTGAGTCACACCACGGCCCTGCTCACACACACACACACAAACAGTACATGAAAACACATCAGATTAAAGGGATTGTTCAACATATTGGAAAATTGGCCCATTGCCATAATCCGTATAGTCATAGCAGTAGGTTTGTTACCTTTAATTGTTGGTGCAAGCTATTTTTAGAACGCCGGAGCAGAGCCGCGAGCTGCTCAGAGCTACGGTACAGAGGCTAATGGGATTTCTTGGTTTCCCTCATCAAATCCACAATCCAACAACTCCAAAACACTCTGGTGGACAAGTTGTACCAGAGCATTTTGGAGTTGTTGGATTGTGTATTTGATGAGGGAAAGAAATCCCATTAGCCTCCATACCGTAGCTCTGAGCAGCTCACGGCTCTGCTCTGCCGTTCTAAAAATATCTTGCACCGACAATTAAAGGTAACAAACCTACTATTAGGGATTATGGCAATGGGCCAATTTTCCACAATGTTGAACTATCCCTTTAAGCTCTGACAGTTGTTTTGCATACAGGGACATTCATTTGTTTGCTGGCACATAGGACGCTGCTGGTGGGTGGGTGTTCATTGTTCTTTCTGCTGTTCATTCCCAAAATCTATCAGACTGAATCCAAGTCTGAGTTCAGGTACACAGTGATGTTGGCTGTTACAGTTCTCTGTTCTTTTTAAAAAAAAGAGTGGAAACATTAAAGATGTCCTATAGTGGTTTGATCCCTGACACTTCAAGAGAAGTGTCCACGGGAAAGATATTGAGCTCCAAATTCCCCCAGAGTGTGTGTGTAATAGAGATTTGCTGCTTGTATGGAAGTACGTACTGTGGCTGAAGGTATAAAACACTTAGAGATTGTTAATAGTGGTAGAACACTGTATACATGCAGCCCATTTACAACTGACTCCCCTGAGACCGTCCTCAGCAGGAAATAATGACCTCCAGTATGTTTCTGTTTCCCTGACAAGACACGTGTTGCGGCCGTGAATAGAATTAGCCGAACATCCACCGATGCTGCAGCTGCCTGCGCTATCATCCCGAGACTTTAACACATGGAGAGAACATAAGAAAATGGGGGGAAATGTCATCATCAATTTGACGATAGCATTTGGAAAACATGCTGCGTACTGAGAGAACGCAACCAAATACACATTCATTCATGTATATAACAGAAAACGAAAAAAAAAAAAACAGCAATGGTATAAAACACCAGCCTATATAAGTAGGTCTTCAGAACGTATAGCCGAGCTGACACTGATGTGGAGGCCGTTCGATAAGGCTGAAGCTTAAGTGGCAAATTTTTTTTTTTTTTTAAATAACAGAGGGAGTGTAGCAACTCATAATAGCTTATAATGTAATAACAGCTCATAATGTAATATCACGAGTGCATAACATATTGTTATTACATAATTTAGCTGTGCCAATAAGGATCATAATATAATAAATTATTACAATATGCACAAAGCCATTATTAAGTTGTGGGCTCATAATTTTATTACATCATAAGCTGATTATTACATTATGAACTTTTATTACATTTACTGTAGGCTACATCATAAGTACATCACTGTACATCATAAGTTGCTACATGGTGCCATGACATCAGTGAGTTCCTCCTTTTTATTGAATGGATGGATGGATAGATAGATAGATAGATAGATAGATAGATAGATAGATAGATAGATAGATAGATAGATAGATAGATAGATAGATAGATAGATAGATAGATAGAGATGGATATTCTGTCTATACAGAAACAGTAAACTTGCAGAACCATCATCTCATCAGAAAGAGATGACACAGCAGAGATGAGGAAGCTCCACATTGTCATTGTGATTAATAAGATTGTTGAGTGTGAACTGTAAAATATTTGTGTCTGTTCCTGAGTGTAAGAAATATGTTTTAAAATCTTCTTACATCATGTAAAGACAGTAAAAACAGAGACAGCCACTGTTGCCTGACCCTGATACTGTGGGACCTTTAGAACAGTTGCTTGTTTTTTTTCCAATGATAAATGAAATGTCTGGCTTTTACTCCTGTGCTGCTGTCACAGTCAGTCTGATGCCTGTGTGCGATGTTCGCTACGGGCTACGCGGCAGAGATTGACTGATGGTGGCATCGGCTCCTTTTGTGTGGCAGCTTAAACTGACAAAAAAAAAAAAAAAAAGAGGGGATGACAGAAGCCAAAACAGAACACCAGCCACAGACAGACATGTGTGCTGCAGGCTGACACACACACAGACACACATACACGGAGACTCCCCTCAACAAACTGGGCCAGGTTTGAAAAGCTTAATTGCAGCTGCCTTCTGCGTTTCGAACCAATAAATCCTCATTCACACACTCTTGTTTGAACTTTTGGTAAGAAAGCGACGGAGAAACGGTTCCTGCCTCTTTCTTCAGGGAGCCTGGTGAAATTGCATTCTATTACCAGAGGCAGGGATTTCACCCATAAATCCACAACCTTTAGGAATGGCCTATATTTTTGCTGCTCATGCTCCATGAGATATCTGGAGTTAGCGCTTGTTATTCCAACACGACTCGGTATACAGCTTGCTGCGGCAGCCTACGCCGAGCGCGCGCGTGCCGCAAATGCATTCACTTTGATGCAAATATGCAGCGATCACGCTAAACCAATGGAGGAGGTGGGAATCCGATTTTGGAAACTGTGTAAAAAGAGGGACGAATTAATATTCAGCACTCAGATACAGCCACTCCTCCATAATGCATATCATGAATATATCCCACTGCTAAGCACTGAGTAATGAGATGCAAAGAAATCTACAAATGAGCAAAAAATAGATCATCTGGCCCTGACACATTTTCTCTGCTAACGGCTCTATTCGGTGGCCAACATGCAGCTGTGATCAAAGAGCACCACTCCAGAAGGGAACAGAGGGCGTCCTGGTGGCCACCGACTCTGTCCTCGATCGGAAGGGTCACGGGTTTGATTCCCACCCCGCCGAACGGCTTACCTGCCCCGCCGACCGGGATAAATGGCGGAAAATTGTAAATGTGGTGCACGGAAGCCCCCAAGGATGTGACATGTTTCCTGTCACAAACATGGCTTGTCGTGACAGTCCAACCATCTGGACCACGGGCGCTGTGCTCAAGGGCAGATGAAAGACATTTTGCCCACTCCATTTTTTTTTTTTTTTTTTTTCCCCACTCTCTCTCCTCTCCTTCCATTCCACCGAATGCAATTCTGCACTGACCTAATAATCTGACCTAGTTGAAATAATCAGCAGCAGAGATATTTTGCAAATTGCATCGCCGACCCTATTTGCACATAAATGTAGCCCTGCAGCTATACACCGCCTTTAAACCTCAGCCCACATTCTGACGCAGACCTGGAAGGAGGAGGTGCGGGGGGCCATTTCTCTCAGCTTATCTTATCAGTATCTATTTCATACTCTTCTTGACTTATTCACTTTCCATAGCGCGGCGGTGGCAGCGGCACTACCTGCACACCACAAACAGTCTAATGCAGCCCTGTGAGGGACATGAGTTAGGGCAGGGTTGTCAAACTCATTTTAGTTCAGGGGCCACAAACAGTGCAATTTGATCTCAAGTGGGCCGGACCATTAAAAGAATAGCAAGATAACCTATAAATAAAAAGAAATTAGAATTTTTCCCTTTGTTTTAGTACATTATTAAGACATGTACAGTCAATGAACTATCGTTTTACAAAATATATTATGAGCAACCTGAAATTTCTTGATAAAAATACTTGCAATTGCAACAATATTATGCCTCTTCAGGCATGATGCTTGTGGTTTTGTCTACGTGTGGAACTGCTCAGCGTGCTCTTGAATTGCCCCTTGGGGATAAATAAAGTTTTTTTTAATTGAATTGAAATGAATTGAAAAGGCCAAAAAATATGCTTAAAAAAAAAAGTATTCTATTGCTTAATGCACGGCCTTGGTGAACTTGGTTATTGATTTTATTCTAGGTGAGGGTGTCCAAGGTGAGGATGTGGATGATCATGAGGGAGAGCCAGTAGTGGTGTAGTAGATCAGTGTTGATCCGTGATCGCTCTCCCCGGATCAGCATGCAAGTGTTCCACGGATCGTTGATGGAAAAAAAAGTTATGCAAAGTGTAGTGACGCTATGCACCGCTTTGCATTGAAAAAAAACAAAAAAAAAACACTTCCGAGCCGAATAAGCAGGCAGTTTAACAAACAAAAACTCTGCTCATATATGCAGCTTTACATCGCACACAACAACAACCAGGATTGAAAAACAAAAACTGTGACTGAGCAGGACTGTGATGGTGACGAGGCCTTTCAGAACATTAGATGCAACTTTAAAAAATCTGAAGTCATGCAACCCCTACGATGAGTGCGTTCGTCCCGCCATGCACTTCCACTGCTGCTACATCACCATCCACTGATGAAGACTGCAGCAGCAGCAGTAGAACTCTCATTTACACAACCAAAGACCTTGTTACTGTAATCATCCTTCAATCTGAGCATCGCCAACAATCCACTAAACCCTCCGTCCTTTACCCTGACAAAGTATCTGCCTAAAGCACGGAGGAGCTAGGCAGATAAGAAAAGCTATTATTGAATGGGTTTAGAAGGCATGACAGAAAAAAAGGAAGTCAGTGGAGCTTGAGGTGGAATCTGTTTTGTGTGTTTTATCAATAGAAACTTTGAAAGACAAAAAAAGTCTTTTGGATGACATCATCTTCACCGCCATCCGAAACTACTACAAATGCATTTTGAGAAGTGGAAAAAAAAAGCTTTTAACTTGACCTTGAGTGAAGCATTTTGTCAGATTGTATTTCCCAAGATGGAGAGCAACTTCCCTGCTTGTAGTGCAGGTTGGAGGACTTGTTGAAACCCTGAGCTGAGGCAAGGTCGTTGCCCAAATCTTTTTTGGTTACAGTGCTCTGTTCCATGGCCCTGAGTGTTTCCTCTTGTTATTTTATTTTGGCAGCTCTGCCGTCCACATAGTGATCTGTTTTCCTCCCCTGTTCACGCTGTTGGTTATAAGTATGGGCTAGCAGTGAGCAGCTTTTATTTTAGATTTGAGAAGAGATACATGTATTAACCAAATACTATAAGAATGCAAAATGATGCAGTGGCACAAACCAGATATGTAACTTGCAAAGTGACGTAAATCTAAATTTTACATAAATAGAACACCTTGTCTTTACTAAATCACTACTGTAGTGTGCATAGTTAATTGTCTATTTGAATCTCCATTAGCTATCAGTGACTGTATTTACATGGACTTGAGTATCCCGTTTTTGAGCTTTTTCATGCACAGTAAACATCATATCTCAATTTCAGAAACAAGGATAGGCCTGAGTCCTGGTTTTGATAAACCCGGTTTTGCTACCTGGAGAATTGCGAGAAAGAACAGCACACTGTGACTACCTGCAAAAAAACATACATCATATGTCACACAGTCAACTGAAAGATGTCCTTGTCCTCTGAAAGTTTTCCCTCAACTCAGAACTCCATAAACACACAATTCTGTCCCACCATTCACTGCTGTGTATTCCCTCCACCTCTCCCTCGTCCTACACTGTGGTAGTGACAGACAGACAGCGCTCAGAGGTTAGGACCGCTTTGTTATCACTCTCTTCTTCCACTGCTACATATAAGATGAATGAGCTATATTTGCAACGCAGTCATAGTTGCTCCTCCTGGAGGGCTCAGCACATGAACAATGGATTGTACAGTGTAAAAAAAAAGTAAATCATTAAAAAAAAAAAACAAGAAAACAACAGTGTTGAGATATTTATATCATTTTATTTGACAATCACTTTGAATCAATATAAACCTAATATGAAACAAATACATAGACTAATACAATATTATTACTGCTATTAGACCTAACACATTATGATAATAATTATCCTAAAGAATAGGCCATTAAATGGTTTAAGGTGGATGTGAATGGGTTAACCCTCCTGTCCTCCCTCAAATTGACCCGATCTGTTCCCTTCCTTCCTTCCTTCCTTCTTTTGATCTAACTGACCCTCCATCTTTCTTTCCTTCCTTCTTTCCCTTCTTCCTTCCTAGAACAAATCTGTTCCCTCCCTCCATCTTTCTTTACTTCCTTTTCCCCTTCCTTCTTTCCACAATCCTTTTCCCTCCCTTCCTTCCTTCCTTCCTTCCTTCCTTCCTTCCTTCCTTCCTTCCTTCCTTCCTTCCTTCCTTCCTTCCTTCCTTCCTTCTTTCCACAATCCTTCCTTCCTTCCTTCCTTCCTTCCTTCCTTCCTTCCTTCCTTCCTTCCTTCTTTCCTTCTTTCCACAATCCTTTTCCCTCCTTTCCTTTTTGACCCAATCTGTTCCCTTCCTCCATCTACAGTATCTTTCCTTCCTTCTTTCCTCCCATCCTTCTATTTGTCCTTCCTTCCTTCCTTCCTTCCTTCCTTCCTTCCTACATACCTTCTTTCCTTCCTTCCTTCTTTCCACAATCCTTTTCCCTCCCTTCCTTCCTTTTTGACCCAATCTGTTCCCTCCATCTATCTTTCCTTCCTTCTTTCCTCCCATCTTTCTATTTGTCCTTCCTTCCTTCCTTCCTTCTTTCCCTTTGTCTGTCCTGTCTTCCTTCCTTCCTTCCTTCATAGACCCAGGTGGACAACAGGAGGGTTAAGGTGGATGTGAGCGGTTTCAGTCCAAACTAAATATGACATTCTCTGACGCTCTCCGCCGCTTCCCAGCTCTGCCTCCGGTGAGCTGACTGGCCAATGGGAGCGCAGCGGGGCGGAGAGCAGCGGCAGATTGTACTACAGTGTAGTACCGCTGCCAACAGTAGACGCGTCTCCCGCTCAGTCCGCCGCTCCTCAGCATCCTCTGGTTAATGGATTATACAGTTTCCCTCCAAGTGCAACATCAGCTCACCGTGTTCCCGACACACTTCTACCAGGGCTACAGTGTGGAGTTACAGGTACACGCGTTTCTTTTTTTCTTTTTCTTTTTTCCATCCCCACTTGCCAGTCCAGTCTTCTTCTTCCTCTCTTTTCTCTCTCTCTCTTCTTGTGTTCTGTCCATGCTGAGAGGCGTGCATGCTTGCAGAGGAGTGAATGTGACTTTATGGAGATGCTTTGCTGCAGGGGGAGAAGGCATGGTTGTCGTGTTGCATGCTGATTTTTTTTCTCCCCTCCTCACCGACATTCTTGTTGCGTGCTGCTGCCGCTGCCGCTGCAGCCGCCGCCGGGTGCCGGAGCGGTGACAAGCAGCGCTGCGGTGCACATGTGGCTGCAAAAGTAAAAGCGGAGCGATGCTCGACTCCGCGGCTCAGAGACAGGTCGTGTGTGTCGGTGGTGGGGAGGGTGGAGGGGTCGAGGGGGGGTCCTGATGCACCGCAGAAAATGAGAGAATGAGAACCAGAGCGTCAATCAGAAACGCTCTCAAAGTCTGACTGTTGCAATCAGAGGCTCAACTTTGAACGCAACACCAACAAACAGAGCCGCTTCAGGTCCCTGACAACAGACTTTCAAAATAAGGGCCATCCCAACAATCTGTTGTTGTTGTTGTTGTTGTTGTTGAATAAGAACTGTAATGAATATTAAAGCAAAGGAACAATGCCAGCATCAGCATCAGCATCAGCATCCCCCTCGCTCCGGGTCGCTCTGCATGCAGGAGAACGGCTGGTCGATTCTCTCAAGGTGACATTTAAGGTGGATTAGAAGCAGGGATGCAGCGCGAGAGGGAGCCTCGTGCGCTCCCTCCTCACCGGGAGTTTGGTGCTGGGTCAGAGCTCATATGAATTCTCATCAGATCAGCTGACAGCAGGGTCAGAGAGTCAAAGTGAGATTTGAAAAACAAAACAAAGAGAACTTTCCTCTGTTTTTTCCTTATCAGTGTTGGAGGCAGCGGATTGGAGGTCACAGTTTATCTTATTTAGCTGTTGGTGTATTAAGAAGTCACTGTGTGCAGCTCCACACACAAAACACTTGTGGTAGTGAAGTTATTAAGTCTGTTAATTAACGCTTCTTCTCATCAGTCTTTTATTTAGTTGATTAATCAATTTGTTAAATACTAAACTGTGGCCAAGGTCACTTTTTCCTCCCGACAGTCTAAAACCTAAAGATGTTATGACAGGAAAGCTTCTGGAAGAAACAGTTAATAGATGAAACAGTTAATAGATGATCCAAATAGTTATATATATATTTTTTAATTGATTGATTAGCAACTAACAGGTAAAACAACCACAACAACAAAAATATTCTTTTTATCCCATCATGTGTTTCATCTTTGTTTGTGAGGAGGACTCCAGTGGGCATGTCCCTCCTGGATACAACAGTAAACAACGTAGAAAATGTCTTGTTAGAATCTTTGCTTTGATGTCTCTCAGGTGACTTTCTTTTTTTTTTTTTTTTTACAGTGCAACGCCTGTGTAATACTTAGCTATTCTAAAACAGTCCAGATGTATTGACTACTTTCAATATTAGGCCTAGTTAATCTGTTGATCATTTTCTTGATTTATCAGTTCATCTTGTGGTCTGAGATTTCAGAAAATGCTGAATGTCCATTCAGTCTCGCTTCACAGAAGTCTTATTCTGTGTAAATGTGCTCATATTATGAACAGAATTAACAGGATTAAGAAAATCTTCATAATTAAGTTTCTGAAATCAGTGAGTTTGTGCAATTCCCCTTGCTAATTAAAGTAATTATCATTTTTATTCTTAATCAGAACTATAGAAGCCCATTTATTATGATTAATTTGTTGTATTTTGTATTTTACTGAGGATACAAGGAGATCAGGTTTATTAAATCACTTTAACTGTAAAACTAACTAAATCTGGGCAGTGTCGGGCAGATCCACGGAGGAGGATCCCCGTCCGGGCGCCATCTTTTTTTTTTCTTTAAGTCGACAGTTTGTTTCATGAGCGCACCGGCGTCGCTTTGTTCAAACAGGATATTTCATTAGGAGACAGGAGCCGTCCTCTCCTCCCACAGCTCCACTCACACAGCTCACAGTAAAGATCCAGATAGGGATGATACGTTTGATTCTGCAGCTTCCAACATGATGAGAAAAGAAAGAACAATGCAGCGTCTCTGAGCTCCATCTCCATCTCCGCCTGCCTCATTTAAAGTTGACTGTTTCCTTCAGAAAAAGAGAAAAAAAAAAACCCTCACAAAATCCCCCCCCCTCCTGTCCCTCTGTCCTCCTGGAGACCACAAGATGGCTCCATCTTGGCACCGTCAAAGCCTTTTGAAAATTTCACAGTGACACAAACACGTCCGGATCAATTCTCCTCTCCACCACGACAACACCAGAGACTGGCAGCCTCTGATAACAAAGCTCCGTCATCGACCCTTTCTTTAATATTGCAGTGATTTTCTACGTCTTAGTCGTCCCCTCTATTTATGAACAACTTGAAGCCGTAAAAAGCACCTCCTGCTTATACCGTCGGTAATTTGCTCTCCCTATAAATAAAAAGACTTTGAAGCTCGGTGCTTCGATGTCATCAATAATTGTTTTGCTTTTGTGAAGCTGAAATTGCCCCGCGTCTTTGTTGCCTTCTATTTCCTTCTTGCTTGCAGTTGTTTTCAGCTCTGTCTCCATTATTTCTTTCACGGGAGGTCAACCGAGTTGGGTCTCAGGATTGTTATAAATAGCACACACAGTGTAACAAAGAGCTCCAATAATCAGAGCTGAACATATTTACTTTCACAGGGAGCAGAAGTTGCTTTGAAGTGAATAGCTAACGAAAGAGAATGTGTAGTTTATCAAAGGTGATGAATCTCCTCCTCCAGTTTTCTTTTCTTCTTTTCTTTTTGCAGCAGCAGTTGAAAGGTGAACTTAAACGCATCCATGGATCTGCAGAACAACTTCAGATTAACTCATTTTTCAAAACTGCCATCATGCAAGCACCTTTTTTATATATATATATCTGAATTAGATATTGAATGCAGTGTCCAATAAGGTGACACCTGAGCTGTGTTCTATCAGCTGGATCCAGATGTTCACCCAGTGGACCAGCGCACTGAGGCCTTGAGGATACTGATCATTTATTGTCTTACTGTAAATGGCTGAATTGCTGTGTAGTGGTTTTGTCAAGGGTGTGAGGGCCCAAGCCAGGAGTTAATGAAGTGCAGACCATGGAACAGGACATAAAAAAACATCTCAGTGTCCCTGTAGTTTAACCGCCTCTTTATTTCCTCTCTATGGAGCTCTAACAGCAAAAAGTCTTCTGAGTGACTGAATTAAAATTGAACAGATTTTAAGTGAACACACCAGTTCTATAAGATTTGATGGTGGGTCTTAAAGATGTCCTGAAGTGGCCCTCAGAGTGCTGTGCAGTTCCACATACTTGTGTTTCCGGTAAAAACCCCAAAGCTGGGGAGGGACATGTTACATAATTGATCGCTGTGTATGGTAGCCAATCACGTTGAGTTCTTTTCTTCACCTACCACACACACCTGTGGACCGACAGGCCGAGATGAAACAGAGAGGAAACATTTAAACCAGTTTTGGACTGAGACCATGCAGATTGTTTGAGCCTAGAGCTGAAGGTGGAGAGCTGCAGGTTCATGATGCTCCACAGAGTTAGAACAAACACACACACACTGACAGCAGAGCTAGCAGCTCAGAGGTAGTGAGCTGGAGTTTAAGGGTGTATTCACACCTGGAGAAGTTGTTCTGAAACAGGGAGTGTTTCAAGTTCATTTAAACCTACCACACACATAAAGATAATCTGGCGGATTTTGCCCCGACCAAGGACAAAAATCGCCAGATTATTTTAGGCTCTCAAGTAGGGCTGACCCGATTATCATATTTTGATAATTGAAGCTACGCGCGATTGTAGCGGAAATAATGAAAGTAATGGCAAACAAACACTGCATATCTCCAAAATCAGGCAGGTTTCTAGGATGCCAAGTAGCCTACTCATTGTAATGTAACAATTGCCGATGAGAACCAGTGTCAAAAAGGAAAAAAAAATCGATCACGGACTTCATGATCGATTACCATGGCAGTGAACGAAGCTTCGGATTTTTTGGGTCAGCCCTACTCTCAAGATTATCTTATGAGATTCTCCTGTGGTGTGTGGTGTGTTAAGAGTTAAATTCTCCCGACAATCGGCTCGTAAAACGGTTGACGCCGACAATCGTCAGCGTTTGGATCAAAAGTCGTCTTGTGTGTGGGGGAAGCCGACAATCCTGAGTCACCGACTCCGCGGGATGTGACATGAAATTGAATGTAACCAATAAAGAAGCGAGCTGACTGAAGAACATGTAGCATAACAAACCAGTGTGGCTACCGTCTCCGTGGCTACCACCGTCAGATCACGTTTGATCATGTAAGATTTCTGGCGTGTCATCAGACAAATCTTTATGTGTGTGGTGTGCTGTATTTGGAATATCGGAGCACACCACACACAACACGATCAAAACTGTTCAATCAAAGATTTTTTATCTTCATGTTTGGGGTCTCTCACAGATAAAAAATCTGTTGAGATTTAGAAAATCTTTATGTGTACCAGGCTTTAGAAGGGGTGGTCACGACACGCTGCTGATGTTCCATGGTTCTCAATGGGCCGGGCCAACCCGACCTGATGCGCTGATTCGTGCTGAGTTTGGGCCAAAAATATATAGGACGACTCAGGACAATATCTACAACTGACTGGGATCAGGTTGGGTCCGGGCTTTAACCGCAGTACGGGCCAGGTTTTAATGTTCAGGTCCATTGATACCTCGTCTATTCCAAGGTTTTTGCTTTTCCTGGGTAAGATTTCTGACCAATGGGAAACTGATCTGACAGGTCTGAATGCACCCTGAGAGAAAAAAATACAAGTTTATATGAAATGTGCAGTTGCTGCTCTTATGATTTCTTTGTTTATTTCTTTTTATTGGGAAGCCATTGGCCATAATTGAGTTGCTTGTGTTACCTTTTTTTTTGTCAGTGTTATTTACAAGTAATTTGGCAGACCATCTAGTTGTAATTTTAAAATGAATTGATGAGGGGGCAGAGATAATACGTTTCCTCATTCTGCTCCTTTTCCATTATTGGAAACTGTAAATTATAATCCATAATCATTTTGTCAGTAATGTATGAATTGAAAATGTCCATGCGTGGAACGAATAAAGATTCAGGATTAAAGCTCGGAAAATATTTTTTTTAATTCACGGGGTCTTTCAGTGGCTGAGAATGGTGAAAACCTTGCTGTGACCTCACAAAGTTACAGGGGTCCTAACGCTCTGTTTATGAATACAGTCTGTGCATTTCTCTGTGCACTGAGGCTTTAATACTTCCAGATTATTGGACTGCTTTATGAACACAGGCACCTTTATACTGTATGTGACCTTCTATCTATTTTCTCTGCTGGTGTAGTGTCCCTTTAATATTCCCCAACCACTACAGTTCTCATTAGCTGCGTTGCTTCTTTCTTTTCAGAGGATGTAATTTTGTTGTGCAAGTCAGCCGCAGCCAGCATGCTGGGGTTGTTTGTGTGTGTGTGTGTGTGTGTGTGTGTGTGTGTGTGTGTGTGTGTTGTTACAGAGTGGAGAAAGATGCGTGTTGCAATCCTCAAAATAAATTGAGAAGTCATGGATCACCTAATGAATTAAAAAAGTAATGATTCCACACATTGAGGTAATGCTACACAGAATGAATTGGACAGCTTAGTGGTTGTATTTAAAGCTTAACGTTCCAGAGGACATATATTATTTCTCAGTCTCTTCCTGGCTGTAACTTGGCTGTATCAATCCTTCAATGTACTAAACACTTGCCCTCGCAGTTAAAGGGGACATATTATGGAAATATCACTTTTTGAAGGCTCTTTAAACATATATTTGGGTGTTTATTTTGGCTTCCAGTCCCCAAAATGTGAGAATTTACAAAGAAATCTGTAATTTTCAGGCTCCCTATAGGTTGAAATCCACATATCCTAGTTTTATGAGCTGTTCCCTCAGTTGTCTTCCAGTGATGTAACTAGGATTTGAATTTGCATAATACCACCCTTACCTGGGACCGGTTGAAGGTTTGGGGCGAGGCAAGCAGTGGTTCATTTGCATTTAAAGGGACAGGCACTGAATCCAGCCGTTCTGAACAGGGCTGTTTTGAGAGGATGAAAAGATCTGTGATGTTTGATCCTTGGGGTATTTTGACCAAAGCATGTTACAGACATGTCTTTAAGACACCTGGGAACATAAATTAATAATAAATTAATTTGTGGAAAGTGGGCATAATATGTCTCCTTTAAGTGCTGCGTGAATCAGACTTGCTGAGGCTTTCTGCAGCTGGACCGCTCTGCTACTGAAGTTCCGGTCTCATGCAACAGGTGTCTGCTGTAATATTCCGACTGCCGCCCTGACAGCGCATGATTGGAGTTTGATGTGGCACACACACTGGAAGGAATTAATCTCATTAAGCTGACCAGTGTCACGATTTTATTGTCACACCAACTCAACATTTGCCCTAAATGTCTGCTCTGGCCGGACACCAAGCTGATTATATTACTGAAGCGCAGGCAGTCTGCCCAGTGTGCGTGCTAATGTTTTCACTCAGCAGATCTGCGGACGGCGCCGAGGTCACCCTGCATGGGAATAGTCCACTTAGCAGCAAACACAAAGTAACTGCTCATTGTTTTGACCTCGAGGCATGGCATTACAATTTGGCTTGAATTTTTCCGCGTCCCCAAGGCCAAAGCAGCAGAATGATAGAGACAGAACGGGCAGGCAGATCGGTGCGCAGGGCTCCGGGAGAGGAAGTACAGTCTCTGCCGTGTGAGAGTGCAGCCTCATTCATCCAGTCTGGCTAATTCCCCCCACCCACTCCACCCCCGCCCCCCCACTCCACCCCCGCCCCCCCCATCTCCCCAGGGAGCAATGTTGGAGTCTCTCCCTGGCCCCTGGAGCACCAGCTGGACAAAATGCTGCCGATGACAGAGGCAACACTTTCTATGGAGCTCACCGGGCACAGTGAGACCGCAGGGAGGCCAGACAGCTGCTTTTATTCTATCTGCAGCTTTTGTTTTTTCCTTTTTTTCTTTTCTTTTATTCTTTAAATCAGCCACTGGCTAGAAGTGTCTCTCTCTATCTGCAGTAACAAGTTCTAAACTTCACTTTACAGACTTACTCATACTGAACTCCAAAAGGACACTAAGTGACATTTAGTGAACTAAAGTCTGGAACTGGAACCAAGAGTAGAGTAGACTTTCCCTCTGTTGTCCCCTTGGCAATGACAGCCTGTAATTGACCCAAACCATTAAGTCACATTTGCACAGTAGAGATAAGTGAGCTCTTCAGATACAGTGGGGAAATGAAGACGATGAATATGCTAACTAACACTGCTGCTGCTTAGTCATGCTTGGTCAAAGTAATGGGCATTCAATGGGAATCTTTCTCT
Organism: Trachurus trachurus; assembly: GCF_905171665.1. Taxonomy (NCBI): domain Eukaryota; kingdom Metazoa; phylum Chordata; class Actinopteri; order Carangiformes; family Carangidae; genus Trachurus; species Trachurus trachurus. The sequence continues at coordinate 33,660,962 of NC_139895.1, forward strand.
CTGCATTTATTCAGAACGGACGTTTTACATGTGACACGTGCAGATTAATCAAAACACCATGTGACCGATCAATGATGGAGATCTAATCATCTGGTAAATGGTAAACACAGTAGTTGATCATTTAGACACTTTTATCCAAGCAACAGCTTGAAGTTTTTTTGAGTTTTTCATGGGCTTTTAAAAAAAAGTTGACATTTTCTTGTCTTCTGACTAATTTAGGGATAATGTTCAGTAGTTTGAGAGAGTTCGAAAACAAGCTCTCCGCCGTAGGCCATATTTGCCATATTTGCAAGTGAAGAAACTTTGATCGGTTTGAGAGAAGGAATATCCCATCCGTTTGAAACTGAATGATTCCATTTGGTTTGGGCCTGCTTATTCTGGCTGAGGTGTTTATATGGAGCATTTTTACTCGGTTTGGACATCTAATCCAATTCCAATTGGAATATTTGGCTCTGTGTAACCCAACTACAGTCTCCAACCTAAATGAGTAAATAGATGTTGTTGTTGCCTTTACAAAATGACCTATACCAGCTGCTACTGTCAGGATGGCATCTTTTTTTTTTTTTTTTTTTTTACTGCTATTCAAAATCTTAACAAATCAAATGCAACAGGTTGTTTCTCTTCTCTGTTCACATGTTGTCATTTGTAGTTAAAAAACAGATGTAAAGTGGAGCTTCCTTTGTCAGTGGCACATCCAACACAATCTCCTTGGTCCATGTTGCTATAACAACATCATCCTATATGCCTTTGCTTATGAAGACCTCTTATACTATGACTAAGCCAATGACCATTTGTTTCATATGAAGACAGTTTTCATATGTTTCCTTGGATTTATCTTCGTCTAGCAGTTAGCACCGTCCTGGTGGAAATATCTGACCAACTTTGGATTCACGTTTAAAGTTTTTCCAGACATTTGTGGTTCTCTGAAGATGAATCCTGCTGATCTTGGTGATCCCCTGACTTTTTACTCTGAAGCCACTTTTTTTTTTTTCTTCTAAAGTTCCATTTTAAGTCAGTCTGAGAAACTCTGAGTGAATTTTTGAGCGAGTCCATCCAACACGTCGGCCAGTCCCATGCACTGACCCCTAGGGGTGGTTAATTGGCCCAATTTCCCGATTCGATTCGATTACGATTATTGAAGTCTCGATTCGATTACAGACCGATTTTCGATTATTAACGATTATCGATTTGATTATTAATGATTATTGTTATGATTATTATCAGTCAGTTGCTGAATTATTATTAGCCTATTTTTATTTATTGAAAACCACATATTAATTTTCTCTTTGTGCGTTGATTGCTTGTTGGCTCATTTTTTGATTCTTGGATTTTTTGTTACAATAAGTTACTTTAACTGATCATGGACCCTTTGTATTTTTAGACGTGTCACAAAGGAGATTTAAATTAGTAAGTCACTTTTTTTGAAAGACAGATGCAACACATATTTTACTGTAGGCTTTAGATAATGTACACATAAAAACAGAACACAACACACGTAACTAGTGATCAAATAATATTGCTCTGGAACAACCAGCTTGCACACATTTTACTTTAGCCTACTGTTATAAAAACAGAGCACGCTGTGTAACTTCAACTTCAGTGATCAAATCATTGCTCTGGAGCAACCAGATTCTTATGGAGGAAGACCAGCTGGTCCTCATGTTGTGACGTGTTAACAGCGCTAAAGCCAGAATTAAAACAGCTTTTAGCAGCTTTACTGCTATGGTTGTAGCGATGCTAATTTCTGTTAGCCCGTCTATGGTGTTTTACATTATACAACGTTAGCATTAAGCTAGCGGACTTTATGCTTCAAAAGCAAGCTCACTGCTGTCTGTCCCATAGAAAAACATGACAGCGGCAGCCTAGTTTGGAACATGAACCATGTGACCGCGCTGGTGGCGACATCAAAAGCTGTCGCCACTCAATTGTATCGATCTTGTCTCGCTCCGGCACCGTTAGCACCTTGTTAGCACCTTGTTAGTGCAGACACACTTGCTCGCTGGCTCAGTTACACAGCCTCTTGTTATGACAGACAGACCGCTCTACCTTGTGGTTAAATCCTGTATGACATCCAGTAACAGGAGGACTCGCCTTTGTATTACAATTTGAAAAATATATTAAAAAAAAAAAAATTGAAAAAAAATTTTTTTTTTTTTGAAAAATATAAATAATCGATTTTTGGAAAATTAATAATCGATTCATAATCGGTCATTTAATAATCGCGATTAATCGATTATCGATTTTTTTCACCACCCCTACTGACCCCATATGTGATGTATTTATTCATGTTCCCCGCGGGATTCATCCAGCTTCAAGTTTTTGACCAAATATCTCTGGATAACTAATGACATTCCCACCAGCCTCGGCTGCTCCTCTCTGTTAAGTGATTACCAGAAAATGTGAACACACAAATGGTCAAAAGACTCGTACTACAGTGTTACTGGTGTGGGCTGAATCTCATCATATTGCCATCATTGACTAATCTGCTGATTAGTGTCTCCATTAATCAACAGCTGCGGCTGGTTTTGTTTTCACTTTGTGTGTGTTGTGTGTGTATGTGAGGACAGATTTGGTCACCATGACAACATCACAACTGTGCAGTCACGAAACTTTGTAGTGACAATGAAAATGAAAGAGTATAAGAGTGGGCATTTGTTTCATTAATTTAATTTCATTCTTCCAGTATCATGAAATCCTGTCATTTTAAAAGCTGGAATTAGGAAAGTAAAGAAATGTCCAAAATCATTTTTCATTTATTAAGGTATAATTCCCTGGTTGGTGGTGTAATACATTTAGTGTTTGTTTTTTTTGGGATAATCAGAACAGAAACGTACATGGATGAAACACAGAGAAAGAAATGTCTATTTTTACTTAATCCAGCGAATGGAAAAGCAGACAAATCAAAGTACTTCATCACAGTGATGCAACCATCCTTTAAATCCAATCCTGCCACACAGTAATCCTGCTCCTTGATTTTCAACACTGCCCACAATGGTTTATACAACCACAGATATCAAAGGGAGAACTACACAATCTCCAAAAGTACATACGTTTACAGTATTATCTCATGTACCAAACACTACTTCTGGACAAACTGTACGATCTCTCAAACGACTACCCCAAACATACTTTGTCATCGCTTCATGCCAACATACACTGATACTGTTGTGGACGATCTCCAATAAGCTGATTGGTTGATATGTAAGGAAGACTCGCCTCAGACGGTTCATGCCTCCACGTCCTCCATTCATTCCTGTTAACTGGACAGAGCATTATCCTGCACCATGGCCACTTACCAAAGACATGAATATTAAAACTATTATTTATACTTCCATGTGTTTTACAGTTAAAATCATGAGTTTTTGTCAGCCACAGCTGAATGGTCTATTTAATAGTGCAGGCAAGAAAAAAAAGGAAACCTGCTGTGGCTGCAGCCTGATAGTTGATCAGTGAAGGGAAGTGAGATGACGGCTTAACGTTTCATTATACAAAGTATTATTTCAGAAGGCCAGTGCACCTCCTACAGAGTCTCATGGTCAGAGAATGATGTGCTGAGGAAAACTTGTTAGGCTATGAGTCTCTGTTGCCATGGTTACCAATTAGCAGTTGAGCCAGCGCAATAATATTGAGACCTGACTGGAACGTCTTTGTAAGGCATCCTATAAGTAAGGGATAATGTATAGTTCGGAGGTTGTTATGGAGAAATAAACCCCGACAGGTTGTATGGATGTTGAATGGTTTCATTCAACATGAAGGGGTTTATTTCTCCATAACAACCGACCAACTGTACATTATCCCGCTTATTACACGGTTTACGAGTGAAATTATTAATTTGAAACATAATGTTGACCAAAATACGACTTTCATCGATTTAAAATTGCATTTAGCGAATCTGCAAGACCGGTCACTTCCGCTGTTTTGCCGAGCCTCCTCCCGTTCGTGCATTTGAAGCCTTTGATAATCAATCAGTGGATCGATGGATTACCATACACGTGTTAAAATGTGTGTATTGTGTGTAGTCGTATCTGTCATAAACAAGAGATTACTTTACTGTTTACGGGGTGCGTTTGTGTCGCGGAGCCGCGGTGCCAGCTGCACCGAGGCGAGAGGAGAGCTGACACCGGTCAGAGGCTCTGATCAGCAGGTTTGGTTTCCAGCCACGATGTGGAAGGAGCCTCCACTCTCCTTGTAACAGGTTACAAATCATTTATCTCTAACATCACTATTAGTCCGACGCTGTTTAATGACGGTAAAAATGAAACACAAGGTAAATATCCTGCATAGTTTCTCTTTTCTGTGCTGCGCTGATCAGAGCGGCGTCCCTAGCAACGGTCTGTTATACATGACGACGGTCCGTTATACAGAAATAACAGACCGCAGAACGCAGTGCTGGACCAATCAGAGAGCAGCATTCAATAGAGCCGTGTAATAACACTCTTTAACGGACACCCTGCAGCCAATCAGAATTGAGTATTCACCCAGAACCAGGGTAGAAAGTGTAAAAAAAAAAATTATATATAGGATGATCCAGGTTTGGTGGGATTTTATTTTTTTGTTTCTACTTTGGAAAGAAAACCGCGAACTAAAGAATTATTCAGTCACAGTTTTTACATCTGAATATATCTTTTTCATATGATCAACAGCTATATGCCAGGGGCTGTCTCAGTGGGAAACGTAGGATGACATATTGTGCCAGCTGCATATTGCAGATGATTCTGACACAGTCATATTGTGATGACACTGTGATTAAACAGCTGTGACATTTTAATTGCTCACCTTTATCTGTGTTGCAGCGGCTGTGTCAGTCACAAAATGTTATTGTGGATGGGATCAATAATCCACAGATGGGCTGGCAGTTTCTGAAAAAAACTGCTTTTTTTTTTTAAAGATTATTGCAACAGTGCAGAAGTTTTTGTCACAATCTCCCCACCCCGGCTCTGAAGTGTGTGAAGTGTGTTTATCTCTCCACCACACTACAGTTTGTGACTGTTAGATGGCATCTTCCTTCACACTGCTGATTCTTGCCTACTCCGGGTTTTTCCCACTAATATCTGGCCTCAGAGAGCCGCGTTGGAGGCCCTCCAAAATTCATGACCGACAATCTCTCTTCATTCCTTTATCATCACTCACTGTCAGCAACAGGTCAGCAAAAGATAACGACCATTCATTTAAAAAAAAAAGAAAGGAAAAAAAAAAGTACAATTCTGGCTATTGTAGTGTTTCAAAGTGATTGATTCTCTCTGCTGTGCTGGGCGTTTAAAACTCGTCTGTTTCGCTTGCAAAGTCAGGGGAAATGAGAAAAGTGCAGGTGCAGTGGAGATGACGGTGGAGAATATGAATGGATGGTGGAGGGGCGGTAACCTCTGACAACTTCATTATCACCGGCAGATAAGTTTGCAAATTTGCCTTAATTTGCTACACATTAACATTCTGACAAAGGTTGATGATGTGTAGATTTCAGAAATAAAGCAAAGGAGCAACCCTGAAGAAGATTCATTTAACTTTTAACTGAGTTTCCCTCTGAAGTGAGAACCTCTGCAGTAACTTCCAGAATGAATCCACTCCTCAGCAGGGTTAGCAGCTCGTCATCGTGATTTGCAGTCTGCTGTAATAGAGCTGTGGTCAGGGAGGAATTACTGTATAACCACACAGGCCCTCACTTATTTAATAAAGAGGCCTGTTTGTCAGGATGCTGGCAGTGCAACACAGGTTTACATAAATATAACCCTAACTCTAACTGTAATTATGGCTGGCTTGTTGAAACATTTGTTAGAGAGTGTCCAGGTCATTTCCTTCTTTTCCCCCATTTCCCTCAAATGCTCCTCAGTATACATTATGAGGAGTGTGACTAGTGCTGTGTGGTGGCTGTGCTTTCAACACCTTTCACTTTAACCACTTTCCAAAGCAACACGTCCAGAGGTTATGGCCTCATGGTGACAGGCGCAGAGGATGGAAGTAGGTCTCTGGTCCCCATGGGATAACGCTTAAAGATGAGATGACTTTACCTTTGGCCATGATACAGTTTCCCAAAATGCAATGCCAAAGCTGTTTGTTACAGGGACATTTATATACTGTATATATATTTCACTTTTATTGTATTTTTCTTTGGTTGATTATTTTCTCTTTTAATGTATTGTACGCATTTTATTTCTACAAGCACCTTGTAACTAACTAAGGAAAGTACTATATCAATATTATTATTATTATTAATACAGGTGACCTTTTTGATTGAGAAATATTACTCTGCCTGCCGCACTACTCAGAGCACTTTGCTCTATCTGTGCTGTATCACACAGATCTGTGAATGCAGGTTACATGCTCGACATCCCACCATTACATACCATCATTCTGACATACCGCTATTCCGACATGCAAACGTCCCACCATTCCGACAAGGCTTTCAATATCAGGAAATGTGCGTTACTCAACAGGTGACTCCCTTCTTTAAGACATGCTAATAGAGGAATACCAACATGGTTGTGTGTAATTACGCAGCAGAGCAGACAGGGACTAGTCTGCCTGTCTAGCCTCTACCTGCTCTTTTTACTAAACTTAACCAACTCCTTTCTTCATTGCTTAAGCCCAACCAGTGCAAAATCTTTTGGGGAAAAAATACGCTATTAAAGGAATTGTCGGAAAGGCGTGATGTTTAAAAAAAGAAAAAAATACCGTCATTCCGACCATAGGAGGCAAAAATTGTCAGAATGACAGGACATTTGATTAAGTGTTGCCATTTAGACAATTAGAGGCCTACTGTATGTCGGACTGGTGGGATGTTGGAATGGTGGTTGCCCCCCGTTAATGCATGCATTTCTTCTGAAGCTTCAACACAGTAACACACACAGTCAAGTCTGAAGCAACCACATGTCATGCTGTTAGGAGATCTGTGTTGGCAGAGTTATTGTTCGGGAAAAAAATCTGGTCCGCGCAAGCACACATGAACACATTGTGTTATTCAAATACATCAGTGCTAATGTAAATTCCACATTATCTCTTATTCTAGTTTATTGTAGAACCTCAGTAACAGCCTGTGTCCTGATGACCCTGAATGTTCATCAGGGTAAACAACAGATTATTTTCAAAGCTATAATGGACATGGTATGATGTCCGTGCTATAGGGGATTGATTTATTTCTGATGTAAAATTCTGTAAAAGTCTAACCACCACCAATAACTCACACTGACTCACTCTTTCTGGAGCTTGTCCTCGTCATAGTTTTTGCGAGTGAAATGCAGACGATGAGCCTTTTCTTAACGGGACCTCATTATGACTTTTTACTGCGTCGGGCTCCTCGGCAGCTCTGTGTGACAGTAGCTCCAAGCTACATCTTCCCAGCACTTCTCTTCTCCAGCTGATACTCTTAATGTGTGGACCCGCTATGATTAATTGCCACTTTTACTACTTGAAGACTGCGCAAAGAGTGAATGACCGTCTTCTAATTTATGAGTTACCGCGACCATCCATGTGTAGTCATCATTCACCATTATACAGGTCTACAGTTTATGGGGGAAGGCTACTTTATTCTGAGAAGTCCAGGACGTCCAACGCTGCAGTCCCGCTCATTATTTTTTTTAAATGGGTTATTATTTTTTTGTCTAAAAAGCAGATAAAAACTCATTTTAATTAGCACTGGTCTATCAGAGGCAGTACAGGCTGAACAGCCAGATAGTGCACTAAATGAGTGTGCAGTTAATATTGAATTGAATTCCTTTAAATGCTCTGCATATGATCTCATTTTCAGACTCTCTGCTCCCTCTCAAATACAGAATGACTCCTGTCATACTCAAAATAAGGAGCATTTTCCTCTACAATGCATCATTGGTAACAATATTATACATTTTTCTTTCCTATAGTCATGTAGGCATCTCTGCTATTTATTTATTTATTACATTTTTAATTTTTTCCCCCTGTAAAGCGACTTTAGGTTTCTTAAAAGCTGCTACATAATTATTATTGTTAATTTTGAATAATTAAGATATTATTTGTATCCTTTCTGTGTGTCCTGAGCTTCCTAATACCAAACGCCATTATGCATTAACATTATTGTTCTACAGTATGTAAACCTGATTGCTTTTTCAAATAGCTGAGGGACAGTCATCGGCTCCCAGGATTTGCAAGTCAAAAAGGCGAAGCCTCTGCGTAAAAGTGCTGTATAATTCAGAGACCTGCATGATACAGCTTAAATGAAAGTCTCTTTGTCATGAATTATACAAAGTCTTCTATCTCCCTAACTTCCGTAATGACCGAGTGAAAAGCTGGAGAGTTGTTTCAGGAGCTGCTTTAGGATGACTGCGGGGATAAGTGGATGAATGTTGCATGGATTCCAACGTCTTGTCTGATCAGTTCTGTCTGCCACCGGGCACAGCTTCTCTCTCTCTCTCTCTCTCTCTGAGAATCAGTTAAAGGACAATTCCGGGCAAATTCAACTCGGGGGTGTATTTTCCTAACATTTTAGGTCTAAAAGAAGGAATATGAAGATTTTCAGTTTAATTGCTCCTGTTTTGCGGTAGTTGTGTCTGTCCCCGCATCGCCATGGCAGAAATGAATGGGAGTGGATGCAAGTTCCGCTGCTTAGGCTGTTTACATCCCTCAAAGCCGCATTTTTTTTTCCACAGACAGCGTCAGATGGCGACTCAAACATGCACCGAGAAGTTTATTTACTTCAAGCAAGCCGACATGATTGTAAAACTAGATCTAATTCAAAGTCTCCCAGAGTCTCGCGCGAGACCCAAGTTGCCGTGCTCGGTGTGTTCAGGTGCAGTTGGAGCTTCCGTTTGTGTCATAAACACAGGAATATCAACTCTTGATTTGCTTCAAGTGTACATTTCTTTCCACAGACAGCGTCAGGTGGCGACTCAAACATGCGCCGAGAAGGTTTTTTTTACTTGAAGCAAGTCAAGAGTTGATATTCCTGTGTTTATGACACAAACGGTAGCTTTCCCACTGTCCGTGAACACACCGAGCACGGCAACTTGGGTCTCGCGCGAGACTCTGGGAGACTTTGAATTAGATCTAGTTTTACAAACATGTCGGCTTGCTTGAAGTAAATAAACTCCTCGGTGCATGTTTGAGTAACCATCTGACGCTGTCTGTGGAAAAAAATTGTGGCTTTGAGGGATGTAAACAGCCTAAGCAGAGAAACTTGCATCCACTCCCATTCATTGCTGCCGTGGCGATGCGGGGACAGACACAACTACCGCAAAACAGGAGCGATTACAGTAAACTGAAAATCTTCAGATTCCTTCTTTTAGACCTAAAATGATAGGCAAATACACCCCTGAGTTGAATCTGCCTGGAATTGTCCTTTAATTAGTCACTTTTCTGTGTTTCTGTGCTTGATGACACAGAGTTACATGGTGATAATGTTTCAGGTGTAAGATAACGCCGGCTTTAGCCTACTATATATACCATGTAGCCCTTTGCTGTGTGGGTCCATGTGCACGGCGCAGCCAGATTGGGATATCAGCAGCTGGTATCAGTCATGACCTTTAAAAGGTCTCCTCTCTCTGTCTACAGCGCCGCGCTCTATGCTTTCAACTCTCTGACAATTTAATGACAGAGAGAGCGGTCTGGGACTGATCTGCCACAACAGCTTTGCACTAGAGGAATCTGAGGTCTCTGTGTGGGAGGTGCACAATCACCCCAAGTGACTACAGCAGCAGCCTAAATGAAATGAACTGAGGAGGACACAACACATTTGGTCATCAGTTTGCTCTGCTCAATTAGGGTTTTTTTTTTAGGTTTAGCAGTGTTAGTGCAGAGGCAGACATAAAAAGGTTACATGCCACTAGTAGCAACTAATGAGAATTTCAGATTCTCCACAGTGACATGTCTCTTTATCTTACCAGCTCCACTCCACTGTACCCACCCCTTTTTTCATTAGGTAGAAGTACCTGAGCTGTGTCTCAATTTGAATACTTCCATGAGTGTACTGTCATGTAGTATACTATGTACACTATGTACTTACTTCTGTAGTGCGCAAATTTCGACAGTTAGTGTGTTGTCTTAAACCGAATACTGTCGTTGTGCACTTACTGGAACTAACAACGCAACGGTTGCCAATGTCTTCTTCTTTTTTGGAAGCCCATCAACACATCTACCCGCTTGTTTTGTTTGTAATTTCAATTAGCGATAAAGAATGCCTTACTTGTACACTGAGGTACTTGAGGTGGAGATTACGCCATGTCAGTGGGCTCTTACTGGCAGAAAACATTGTTAATCTACTAGGGATGTGCACGGTTACCCGAGTACCCGAGTACCCGGGTACCCGATCTGCTATCCGGTTATGAATTTATTATCCGGTTAACCCAGGATTAAAAAAAACGGCACATTAGAGCGCAGTCTAGTGTCGGATCAAACTACATGATCATGCCATAGTTCGGCTTTTTGTAGTGTTTAACAGTTTCTGATCAAGCAACGTGATTTTCTGCTGTGTAAAAGTGTTTTTGGATCAAGCCTCGGACTTTCAAACCTTTTACAATAATCTGTGGTGGTTCTCCCAGCGTAAACCGTCGGGACGGAGACGACAGGTGTCATCAGGTCTGTTAGAAAATCTGCTTTCAGTTTACAAACATTCTGAAACCTTCCCAGGTATTTCCTGAAACGATGCGAGGCAGAGAGGACCGAAGGCACCGAAATGTAGTGTGGACTAATAAATAAGCACCGCTAATGATTTAAAAAAAAAGAAAAAAAGTTTTCTCCTCCGAGGCAGCCGCGGCATAAATGCGCTGCGCTCAGAGCGCATGCAGCGCATTTATTCCCCGGCATAAAGATGCACATCTGCCCCATATGTGCATCTTAAACTCCATCTCTACTCTTATTATCCACCTGATATTTAGTCTGACGACGCTGTGTGTCAGTAATGCGACTGTCTGACGGACAGAGCGCATTTATGCACCGGCTGCACTCTGTCTGTCGGACATGATGTCATTTTATTTTTTATTACAGTATTCGGTTACCCGGATACGACAAGGTTAGGATACTCGGTTAGAAAATTATTCGAAATGCCCATCCCTATAATCTACATCTTGGAAGTGTCCATCGTTCCACACTAAACTTTTTGACCGTTATGAGTGCACCATCTGGTATAGTGCACTGCATTTTACTTGCCAGTGTGAAAGCACTCAAAATAGATAGTGTCAGTATGGAAGTATTCAAATTGAGATACAGCACTGGAGTCTTGTACTGGGTACCTTTCTGGGCTGAGGCTCTAAAACAGGTAAAGAGGTACTGAAAGGTGATGTGAAAACACTGCAGACCTCTCTCCAGAATAGTATCTGATACCAAAGCTGAGTTGAGGTTTTGACTGAGAAGAATATAGTACTGTAAATTGAATATCTCAATGATGTAATTATTAGGGGTGTAACGGTACACACAAGTCACGGTTCGGTACGTACCTCGGTTTGGGGGTCATGGCTCGGTACGGGTTCAGTAAAACAGACACTGATTAAATGTAAAACTAAAAACCATCTTCTGTTATTAAAGTAAAAAATACATGGAATAAAACATAAAACATAAAACATGTGCATTAAGAGTGTAATAATCCCATTCATTCATTCTAGAGGAAAAGAAACACCCTGGTAGAACTTGACAACTGGCAACTATTATAAAAAACAAGAAACTAGCATCAATGTTGTTTTACACAGTTAATGTGTGTAGCTGCTTTGGTGATGTTTTTGGTCCTGTCTGTGTTCATGTCAAGAGTTGTTGCACACAACTTGTCTTTTTCCTTGCACCAGTGACATATCAGAGTGATGCCGTCTTATATGCGTTAACATGTTTGATGCGTTTCTAGCGACGCACCGCACATCCCTGAAACATCGCTGACGGTCCAGTCGACCACTCACTTACCGTCGCCGTTGTGTAATTCACTGAGAAGCCAAAGTGTTCCCACACGGGTGATGTAAATGAGGCAGACGGCTCCTTTTACAGTCTATGCTCTAACTCCACACCATGGATGTATTATCTATGATTATGCTCCACACTCTCATCACTTATCTTCTCTGTCTGCTATGACAATTGCTGCTTGGAGTGAGGACTCAACTTTTTTTTTAAATATTCATTTAGACGTTTTTGTCGTATGACTGTGTGAACCGAACCGTGACGGCACAGGACAAATACAAATACTGTTACACCCCTAGTAATTATGTTATGTGTTCACAGCAGTGATCTGGTATATGAACTAGATTTCCCTCAGGTTGCCAGGTCTGCTCACCTGTCAGACCGCATTGGCAAAGACTCATTGTGTATACATCTAATCTCACTCTGCTGCCCCTGTGGATTGAACCAGAGTGGGTCGGTGTTGAACCGGAGACAACAGTTGAAAGAGTTTTTAAAAAAAAAATCTCCTGCTTTGAACTTGGTGTGGATATCAAAGTCAATTTTCTTGTGGAGACAGCAGCTGCATCCCGCCGAGCTCGTGATGACATCCCAGCGTCTGAGCCGTCCTTCGTCAAACGGACACCTAGAGTTGAAGGTCCGGTATGAATCTGGCTGGTCTGCACTGGCCTCGGTCCAGCTCCCCAGCTTAAAGGGATAGTTCACCCAAAATCCAAATTTCACTCATTATCTACTCACCCTCATGTCAACTAAGAGCTGTCCTCCGTTCCTTCTCTGAGTTACGGGGGGGTCAGCGCAGCAGTATTTGTCCATGTAATGGTTGTCAATGGATACCAACATTCTTCGTCCAAAGAGACACACCATAAAACATCCAAATACCTCCATAGTGCTCGTCTGTAATGTCCCTCTTGTATTGAAGCCCCGACATGAGAAATTGTTCCGAAAAAAATAAAATAAGTCTATATTAAGCTTGTTTGTAGCGGAAGCTCCCAGTGTCTCAGTTCACTGCTCTTCCTGTGTCAGTGCAAATCTCGCATGATTTGCACTGACCAGCAGAACAATTTCTCATGTCGGGGCTTCAACACAAGAGGGACATTACAGACGAGCAGTATGGAGGTATTTGGATGTTTTTTGGTGTGTCTTTTTGGACGAAGAAAGTTGGTATCCATTGACAACCATTATATGGACAAATACTGCTGCGCGGACCCCCCCGTAACTCAGAGAAGGCACGGAGGACTCTGAAACTTCTCACAGCTCTTAGTCGACATGAGGGTGAGTAAGATAATGAGTGAAATTTTAATTTTGGGTGAACTATCCCTTTAACGCCCTCCCTGACGAATTACAACTGACCTTTTTACAGCTGCAACTTCTGCTGGGCACTGGCTGCTGTGACCTCCCTTTCATCTCTGCACTCCTTCCCTCCCACTGTTTCATCATCATGCCTTTTTCTATTTTTTCTTCCACCTCCTCCTGCCTCGGGGCTTCTGGCTCTGTTGCCGCTCGCCTCGTCCTATACTTGCTGGCGGCTGGAGTCAAAGACGGACAGTAAACAGTGTTGACTAGGTGCGAGGAACACGCTGGCTTCCTGCTAATTTGATCGACAACGCGCGGCGCGCTGCATCGTTCCCTCTGTGACTCCTCCGTCCTGCGTCTCTCCTTCGACAAAGTGGCATTGCGGCTCCTGTAATGAGCTCATGGTGCTGTGCCGAGAAAGCTTTCGCTCTAATGATGTTGACAACAGCTGTTCTGATCAGATATTGATGATTGAATTGTGCCGAGACCCCCCCCCCCCCCCCCACACACACACACACACACACACACACACCACACACACCACCCCGTGTTGGTTTGTGATTGCCATGCCTCCCCTTATCCAATTACACTGGGTGAAAATTAATATTTTTTTCAGCATCTCATTTAGAAGAGTCAACCTCATGCAATTACAGCGATGTATCTAACAGTAAAATCCATTAGTTTAATGAATTGATCAGTGAGGAGAGGGACGTGTTCGTTCAGTGAGCAGCAGTTGCTCTTTGAAGAACTGAGCTCTTCCCTCAGCAGGAAGGTTCCTGCTTTCTTTCCTGTGCTGCTGGGTGACAGATGCTGACATACAGCACAGGAAGAAGAAAGTGAAGCTGTCAAGTAAAGAACTGAAGGATTAGTCTAGTATATTATTACTTGGTTCTTACTTTCAGTGTTGCATGTAGCATATTTCACCGGGAAAGCACTTAAAGAGACATTGTGTAACTTCTCCTGTTATCTTTTCACGGAAATCGATTATTTTATTCAAAAGTATGTTTTTCATTAATCAGTAATCCCCCCCATCAACAAAGTGAAGTGTTCCTTTCAGCTCTGAATGAGCCGTTCATATCATTCATATCTCCATGGAGCGGGTAAGCTCGGTGCTGGCTGCCATGTGGTGTCGCCATGTTTTTACGTTCAGTGGCAGCGTGACGGTTGGAAACCACGGAAACTGTCGGCTCATGGTACAGACACACCAACTCCGTCAACCGACGTTCAGTCAACGGATTCCATTCATGTCTATGTGGAGCAGGAGCTCCGGCCAGGCGGGGCAGATGGATACAGCAGGAGGAGTTGACGGCCCCGTCGCCGTATGTGAATTTGCATAAAGTTCGATAGATTGAACTTTATGCAAATGAGGTCCGTCCAACGCAATGCGGCCGGCTCCAGAAACTTCGTTCAAACTATCAAACTAGGCGGTGTTGATCAAATATAAATCCAGATTCTGTTACTGCACTACACATTTCCCGCCTCAAATGTTTTCAGAAACATACTTTAGTGTGTTGTTTAACTGTAAAATGAGATCGTTTGTGACCCGGCCGCCATGTTGGAAACGGCAGAGCGAAACTCAAGCTCGGCACTACGTCACATAAACGTCACATAGTCCTGCCCACTCGCTGGAGCGCTCGCCGGTCCGATGTGGCCGGAACCGTCGCCGCCGGAGTTGGTGTGTCTGTACCATCAGGTCGAGGTGGCGTCTGTGAAAAGTCACCGCGGTAACGCAGTGAGGAGGAATGGAGCGTTACACTGATGCTGCATTCAGGTGCAGTCGGGCAGACGGCCGTCGGTAACAAACCAGATGTCATTTTAGTCACAGAAGTCGAGAGAAAGCCGGTAAAACGTGGGTCAGGTAAACAATACGACATCGCCATGACAACATATTGTGACGTGTATTGTTTTGCCTCGTGCTGACGGACCACTTGTTTACATAGAGGCTTGTTAATGCCGTTACGTGCAGCGGCTGTCGTCCGTCTGCCGTCTGCCCAATTTCACGTGAATGCAGCATGAAAAATACGATCGAGTTGCTTGCCACCATGACACCAGTGTGTGGGAGCATTGCTGGGTCAGTGTCATAAGTGGGAGAGTTGTGGATGAAGGTGAAGCTGTTTGTCTCACAGTAACGTCAGCGTGTCACACAGCTGCAGCAGCACAGTAGTGTGACCTACAGCGTCGCTAGAGATTAGACTGCATTGATTGCATTCGAAGTTGTTTGTCCAAGAAGAAGTGCCAGGCCACAGAGTCGGAGAGAACAATTTGTCAAACAAGCTTAATTAGAATTATATATCTGTCTATTAAACATTACATGACTTTGAAGGTGGTGAGATGGTTCTCTGTGTGTGTGTGTGTGTGTGTGTGTGTGTGTGTGTGTGTGTGTGTGTGTGTCCATCAGACTCAACAATCATACTTATTTAAGGTACATCAACAGCACAAGGTCAGGCAGTCGTCCCCAGCTCAGCTGTGTGTTCTCCGTATGCTGCCTTTCCGTTACTACGGGAACGGACATGTGTGAAAAACATAATCTCTTTCCACATGGAATTGTCTTTGGGGGAGGTGTTGGGGGAGATAAAATGCACTAATATATTTGTAATATTTACCTCTGGGACCCAGCAGCAGCATGGTTTTAATGCTGACATGTCCTCAGATTTACAGCAATTAGTTTGGTAGATATAGTGTTATCACAACAGAATGGGCAAAAACCACAGAGGTAAATACTAAGCCCTGTTAGAGATGTCCTCTCTGTAGCGGTGCACTCTGCAATAACGGTAAAATAAGGTGACTTCACATGCAGACAAACGTTAGGGTCAGTGGTCGTATCCTCAACAATGGAGGCGACTAAAAGCTTCCCCGGCCTCCGGCACAATGACGCATTATTTTGACATACTAGGGGAAATAAACACACAAATTGTTGATTTGTGGTCTCTATCTGTTTATTCCACATTGCGAAGCCGCAGCAATTTGGTCTGAAACTGAGGCAAAATGTAAAAACTGAACAATGGAGGAACTCACATTGAACCCTGTGGGGGGAAGAAAAAAAAATCAAATCTAGGTTAGGAGTTGTTGTTGAATTTATTCTATTTTTTGGAGGCTTTTGCTGATGCATCTCCTCGTTGCTGTTTGCCGCTGTTGCCACTGACGCGTTTGCTTCTTAACTGAATTTAGAGTGATTAATCATTCATTTGCAGCATCTGTGCACCCTTGCTAAAAAAACAGGCGGCGGGCCCAACGCTGGCACGAGCAGATAGAGAGCTCGGAAAGCCGCTCATTTATGTTGTTTGTCCTGTAGAGTCTGAACAGAAAAACGCCGCTGCTCTTGACTGATTACAAGACTGAGGAGGAAGAGCGCCGCCGCTGATTTATTTATATTTTCACCCTCTTCCTCTGCAATCTGTCCGTGCACACACGGGGACTCCTGACATGTCTTACCCCTCGTCCTGTCATCCCGTCCCGTCGGTCTGGACGCCACAGTCCCCCGCTACAAGGTCACACCGTGTCCTGCAAAGGTGATGCTTATTAATAATGAAGGTGAAAAGAAAGCGTGGGAATTTTAAAAATGAATGATAACCAGTGATTCTCCTCATTAAATCCCACAAAACCAGCATGGTATTGAGGTTATCCTGCAGTGTCAGTTTTCATTACAACAGAGGAAATATCAGTCATAGTGGAGCTGGTGTATATGAGCTGCAAATCTCCCAGTAACAGTGCATCATATGTCACCACCAGCAGGTTTACCAAGACAATTTTAAATTATGAAATGTCCCACTCACCAGACCTAAAACCCAAACCTCTAAATTGAAAAAAAAAAAAAAAAAAAAAACTGATACTGGAAAATTGTTGTCAGACTTTAAAAAAAAAGAAAAAGAAAAATCAAATATTAATATGGTTATTGGCCTCAAAAATCCAGCATCTTATATATATTTCATGAAATAAAAGTTAACATTGCTCCATTCAAGCACTCCTCCTTTCCTTGAAGACTGTGCTGTAATATTCCTCATATTTATTATGTGCCATATACCTGCAGCTTCAGGCACAAAACTGTGGTGAAGTGGCTCCATCCAACACAAGTCATTATTTATTTACACATCATCAGAGGATGACATGGGAAATAAGCTGTGTATGTTGCAGCTTACAGAAGTTACAGCACTGAATGACACAGGCTTTTTATTTCTCCTTCAGTGATCCAATACAACTTCTTTGATATTGATTCCAGTGCTACAGATACCAAGTATTGAACCAGTGTGAAAAACATAAACAGCTGTGTACTGCTAAGCCTGCATGGGTGTGATGGCTGTTATTGCAGTTTGGTATGACCGAGCATTGATGCTATTGCTATAGAATATTTATGTTGTTACATTGAAAACTGCTTATTGTAATCACAGCATGGGACAGAATCAATCCAGATCAACCTTGTTGTCCTACCAGGTGGGGAAATTGTCTTCCTGTTGTCCTCCTGGGTCAAATTGACCCAATCTTTTCCCTTCCTCCATCCTCCCTTATTTCCTTCCTTCCTTCCTTCCTTCCTTCCTTCCTTCCTTCCTTCCTTCCTTCGTCCTTCCTTCGTCCTTCCTTCTTCTTCCTTCCACTTTTGATCCAATTGACCTGATCTGTTCCCTCCCTCCATCTTTCTTTGCTTCATTTTCCCCTTCCTTCTTTCCACAATCCTATTTGCCTTCCTTCCTCTCTCCTATCTTTCCCTTTGTCCTTCCTTCCTTCCTTCCTTCCTTTCGTCCTTCCTTCCTCCCTCTTATCTTTCCCTTTGTCCTTCCTCCCTTCCTTCTTTCCCTTTGTCCTTCCTTCCTTCCTCTATCCCTTCGTCCTTCCTTCCTTCCTTTCTTTCGTCCTTCCTTTCTTCCTTTCTTTCGTCCTTCCTTCCTTCCTTTCTTCCGTCCTTCCTTCCTTCCTTCCTTCCTTTCGTCCTTCCTTTTGTCCTTCCTTCCTCCCTCCTATCTTTCCTTTTGTCCTTCCTCCCTTCCTTCTTTCTCTTTGTCCTTCCTTCCTTCCTCTATCCCTTCGTCCTTCCTTCCTTCCTTCCTTGACTCAGTAGGACAACAGGAGGGTTAAGTTAACCTCCTGTGCTGCAGCTATTAAAAAATAAATACATAGAAACAAAAAACATAAAACAACAATCTCAATATGGAGCAATAGAAAATGTAATACAGAATATTGAGTACGCAGCAGTTCTTATAGATAGATTTAAAAAAACACACACCTACATTCATTGCACACAAACACAGTTTCTCAACTGAAGCACCAGCTTTGACGCTTCCATTTAAAAGCCTAACAGATGCAGTGATGGATGGATTTTTAAATCTGTTTAACCTACAGAGCGGGCCCCTGAACCTTCTACCAGAGGGCAGCAGCTAAGCTCTGTATGCAGAACATGAGATGAGTCGCCACAGATCCTAATCTGTAAATACAGTAGTTTGCTGCTTACATTAGTCAAGTGACCTGCTTACACAGTTGATTTGCTGGTTTTTTTGTCGTCGTTGTTTTTTCATGCATGACAACATGTAGAAAAATAATGTAAATGTGTTTTAACACTAATGTAGCTGTCGGATGCTGAGGCTCTGTCCCTCGCTCGTCTTAACTCGTGTGAATTTCGCTCACTGACTTAAAGGGATAGTTCAACATTTTGGCAAATTCGCCCATTGCCATAATCCCTATAGTTTTAGGGTTAGGTTCGTTAACTTTAATTGTCTGTGCAAGCTGTTTTGAGACCAGCCGGCCAGAGAGTGACCTGAACATTCACCACGAATTGAAATAATAATGGAACATTACAAGATTGTTTTTGAGGCAAATGCAAAGCTGATGTTGTGCCGAAAAGAGACACCTTGCCGAAAAAGTGACTGCCCCGACAGGACCGCGCATCAGCGGCTTTGCATTTACCCATGCATTTACCTTGAAAACAACTCAGTCTCGTAACATTCCGTTATTATCTCATAGCGTGGTGAATGTGCAGGTCACAACTTGTCCACTAGAGTGTTTTGGAGTTGTTGGATTGCGTATTTGATGAGTTTGATGAGGGAAAGCCCGGAAATACCATGAGCCTCTGTGACGTTAGCTGAGCAGCTCATATCTCTGCCCGGCCGGTCTCAAAACAGCTTGCACAGACAATTAAAGGCAACAAACCTACCCCTAAGTGTATAGGGAATTTTCCAAAATGTTGAACTATCCCTTTAAGTCACTATGATTGGCTGTGAGGCCTCTATTGACCTCTGCTCTAAAACCCTTCCCTTTGTCCAAATGGACTAACTGTCAATAATTTTGAGCTCATCCCATACTCTGGGTCCGGATCTGGGTCTGGACCGCTATTAGTGACTACAGCCAGAAATCACATTTTGCAGCTCTATATAGTTCCATTAAGCAACTCACAATGTAGGCTATTATTAGCAGTAAGGAGGAACTGGTATCCAGGAAGATTGCTGCTTTATATGGCTGTGAAACTTTACATTGCATTAAAATCATGTGGCATTGAATCAGTGCATAGACCTGCACTGCACTCACCAGTTTTATTCAGACAGTTGAGGCAAATCTGGCACTCTGTGAAAAATCTGTTGGCGCATACACATCCAGAAGTCAAGTGGAATTAATCAGAAAAAAGTTATGTGAATCTAAAAGTGGGAAAAAAAAAAAACCCAATAAAACTTCCTGCTGCACTTCAGTTTCTGGAGAAGAGAACTCTAACAGGTTGGAGAGTTTTTGCTGTCAGTACACCCACATGACCCCCGGCTCTCATCTGTCCTGCTGCTCCTAATGAAGACGTGCCTGAGTAAATGAGGATGAGTTGAGCCTGACTGCCTCCAAAATATGAAATGTGAGCCCCTAATGGAAGCCTGGCTGAATTAGTAATAGAAAAGAAAAAGAGCAGAGAAAGCAGTGGCCTCAGCTGTGCCTGTGGAAAAGGAAATAGAAGCTTTTTGCATCGTCTCCTCCTTAAATCCCACCTCCACCGACACACACCGCTTTCACTCATGTATTTTAATGAATTTCCAGGAAAAAAAAAAAAAACTCTTGTCAGCTTGATCCGTTGTTGTGGTTATTTATTCATTGTCGTCAAATATGATTTTTTTTTTTTTTGGTTTCGTGGCTGAGGTTTCGCTGAGATGTTTGATATTAAATGGTTTTTCTGGCTCATTGCTTGCAGAAGCTGCTCGGCATCTGTCACTAACTCAAACGCTTGATGCGATGAAATATTGATTAACAGCGACGAAAGGATGAAATGAGATTATTGTTTACTTGCTTCATCACATCTCGGTTGCTTTGATTTCTCTCCCTGCAGACGCACAAAGCAGGGGCCACAGCGCGTCGTCCTGGCAGCAAGAAATCCAATGTCTTTTTTGCGGACATCAGTTTTTTTTTAATGTAAATTTCTTTTCAGTTAGTGAATGCAGTCCACTGTGTCTTCTGTGTCTATTGAAACATCTCTTCTCTCATTTTGTTAACAGGAGCAGCGTTGTGTGTCCAATTCTCGGCCAGTAACCGGTGAATTTGTCTCTGTCTCCCTCCAGATGAAGTCAACAGAGGTGGACCAAGGGCTTTTCACAGACAGCTACTGCAAAGTGTGCAGCGCTCAGCTCATCTCCGAGTCCCAGAGGGTCGCCCATTATGAGGTGAGCACCCGCCCCTCACACCACCTGACACTGCTCCGATACACAACACTCTGGTGGAGTTAATGAAGGACTCCGGGGTCACGCTGCTCTGGCTCCCAGAGACACGATCTATGCACCTGTGCCCTGCGCCTTCCATAAACACACAGCACACACCTTAGTTCACCCTATTATTTTTTCATGTTACCACACTGGAGATACTATGAAGCATTAAGAGCCCGGTGTGTAATTGCTGCTTCTGTTTCGAGTGGTGTTGATGCATATTTTCTCAAAAAAACCTGGCTATTTACAGTGCCGTGTGTGGCAGTTTAACCCCCGATACGTCAGTCTGACTCATTGATGCAATTGTATTTGTATCGCAAAATGTGTTCCTGTAGCCTATAAACATATAGTTGAAAGCAGCAGCTACTCCAGCTGAGCTAGCAGCAGATTTAAAGAGGAACTATGCAGGATTCCTACCTTAATTAAACAGCTTCAGAGTAATTATGATGGTTAAATAAATGACTTTATAATATTATCCACTGCTCCATGGATTGCTTTCTCACCAGCTTTGTTGAAAACAAATGCACATGGCCGGGGGGAGGGTTAGCAAAACAGAGGAAAAGCGACCAGACTTGCATAGTTCCCCTTTAATTTCACAAGAATAATCGAGTCCACACAGCACACACAGAAAGCTGCCAGAATACACATGTTTTTGTGCCTGTGTGCTGTGTTAGCACGAATTAGGCTACATATCAGTTTTACCTGAGAATGCTCAGCAGATTGGCTCGATGTTAGCTTAGCACAAGGGCAAAGAGGGCCTCCTCCAAAGAAGAAAAAGTCTCTCATTTCAAAAAATCAGATCTGTATCTGTTTTTGAACCACATATGAAAGTGGCATAAATCTGATTTGAAAAGATCAGATTTGACGTGTTTTTTGCTCTTGTGAAAAAATCACATCTTAGTCACATGAGGGGAAAATAAACTGATTCAGGTCACTTGGTGGTCCTGCTGTGAACAAAGTCTATGCATGTCTGATTTTTTCTTTTGAACTGACTGAAGTAACAGGCTTTGGTATACAGTAGGAAATTTTAACAACTGTGGTGCATGTGTTTATGCTGCCTGAGTGCACTGTCACTATCAAGAGTTTCAACCTAACTGTTAGACTTAGACTTAGACTTATGCCCTATTCGCACGGGATTAGTATTACCTGGGGACGTCTGGTTATTTGTAAATTACCCCCCCACGTCTGTGTTTCTTGCGGTGCATTCGCACGGGATAAGTGATGTCTGTATTTTTACTCGAATTTACTGACATTAAGGCTCCGATATGACGTCAAAGCTGTGCACGTAGTAACATCCGCTGCTGCATGGACCGCGGAACGCATCTGGACAAGGGGGGGGCATAACTTCAAGTCAAGCGGGGAGAGGGGGGGGTAACTTGTACCGGGGGTTATTGTTACCAAGGATACGGAAATAAAAGTAGCGAAGCTCCGGACAGAGTTGCGGTGATTGTATCCAGTTTATGAAACATTATAAAAACACATGAGTCACAACAACAGATTTTCCGGGATCGATCAAATCCATTGGATCATCACGCTGATTATCCATACGAGAGGTGGGCTGCCGGTTCTCATAGCCCCGACTTCTGCAAATAGTTTTTTTTGTTTTTTTTGGAGGGTGTGTGTGTGTGTGCGCCGAGGGGACCCGTCTAGAGAGACACGCGTCTATATGGGACAGGCTTTTATTTAATTTAGAACAAACCTTTATATGCTCAGCAAAGATGGAAATATAGGCTATAGTCTAATATAATAAAATGGTTCTGTTGTTTGGCCACTGTTTAAAAGAGTCAGAATATAAGGAAAGAATCGGATCCAGAGCAGCATCATTTACACTTTACAAGTTTAATCAGCACCAATTAAACTTCTTCTAAATAAACTCAAACTCAATAACTCGGGTCAGGTCGGACCATACGCATCCCGTATTGATAAACAATGCACTTGATAGGCTCACGAATTCAAATCGAAATGCAGCACTCAGTGACAGTTTTTATTTTATCGGCAGCAGTGAAGGTGTGTGTGGTGGTGACTTGGCTCTTAAAAACACAGATACAACAAAAAATGCCCCTCAATTACTGAGATGCAGATTCGCACGGGACTAGTTTTACCACGGGACGTCGGTCTTTGGTGAAATATAGTAGGTAATTTGCGGGGGAATTTTTACTTACTTTTTTACTGACATGGCGCATTCGCACGGGATTAAGATCACAGACGTCCTCCGCAATTATTACAAATTACCTGAGGTCCCCAGGTAATACTAATCCCGTGCGAATAGGGCTTTAGAAGACTTTATTATCCCCCTGGGGGGCAATTTGACGTGCAGCCAGCAAAGCACACAAAAATAGGGTACAAACCAGGGAAACAAAAAAACAACAACAGCACACATTCAATCATATGACTCACAGCAATCCACTCCAGCAACTGCTTGCGGCTGTGCTCCAACCAGTGACAGCTAATGGAAAACGTTGTAGTTGTAGTCAGAGTGCTGCGGTGGTGCTTGCATTTTACATCAGCTGCTTCATTCATGCTCGACAGTCAGTTTCATTCATCAGCTGTTAGTAAATGGTATCTAGTGTTCATATTCTACTTGTTCAGAGGGGGGATCAGTTGTCTCTGTGTCCCTGTATCCCTGTGTGTTGAGTATCCTGGTTCCCTGTCCTGCGGTTTCTCCCCTCCCCTACGTAGCTCTGCCCCAAGATGTAGGATTGTATCATCAGAACAGACATGTCCTGTGGTTTTCTGCCTCCTTTCATATTTAACAGAGGAACAATACCTGACAGTAATTATTTCAGCTATCAGGATGATAGAGGCTAAAAACAGTACTATTTCCATGAAGAGTGGGAAACACCGTTTTTTAAGAATGAATAAATGACGAATGAAGAATGAAAAAATTAATGTTACAAAACATGAGTAGCTCTTGGCCATTTTAATTTTGTAAAAGGTTGGAGACCCTTGGAGTGAGAACGTAGACACAGGAAGGTTTGATCTGCCCAGATATCAAGAGAGCTCTACTTTGCTTATTTCAGATGTTGATTTTGCTTGTGCACATGCTACTTTATAAGAAATACTTGGTCAAATAAGCAGCTTAGCTCAAACTAGAAATATCTGCCTTAGTTTTTGACAGTCCTGCTTCCAACGCTATGTATGGTACTCCAGGATTCTTTTGTGACTCGACTGAGACCACTTATTCTGAAGGGTCTCGGAGTAGTTGTTTTGGTTTGCGCCTGAGTATGATTACTGTGCTCAGATATTTGAAAAAACAAAACAAATTGTTCCAAGAGGAAAAATGAACCAGTGCAGATTTGAAATTATCCTCAGAGAGCTCTCTCAAACAACAGTATAATCATCCTCTCACCAAAAGGCGCCTACAATATGTAACCATTTTAATACAAACCATCTGATTTAGCTTGACATACAATAGCCATACTTGTGACATGATCAACCAACCAAAGGACAATGTGAATGAAACGGCCTGTCTGAGGCTCGTCAGGTAGCCAACTTTTCTCTCACTCACTGTCACTTTGAGTTAGAAGTGCGTCTGTGCGTCGGCTGCTGGTGGACATCTGCAGTAACAGGAGTTGAAAGGACTCATATGAAGACTTGGGTCCACTCTCAGGTATTACCAAAGGGCAGCTAGCTGGTTGTTGTTCCCGGTAAAGACTTGGAAGGAAACAATTTGAAACCTTGTGTCAGTTTAGCATTTTTATTGATTCTGTGTTGTTGTTCCTCCTCCTGCCGGAGACCAGGGAGTTGCCGAGGTGAAATCTCATCAACGAGAAATAAAGTTCCATTAATTCTATTTGACAGTGTCACGTTGTTTTGAAGTTTGCATTACTTTGTCTTTGAGTCAACTTTTTTTTTTTTTTTTGTTCTTCTGCAGCACCTAACAAGACAAACTTTTTTTTTTATTTCTGCAGGGCGCAGCGCTCGCCGTGCCGCAGTGGAACGCTATTTAAAGCGCTATTTAAGGGAGTTGTAACTGTCCACGGGTAACAGGAGAACTGCTTTGTTCTTCAGGGCGTCGCAGGAGCCAGGAAGTGGCTGTACCAATCCAAATCAAATATTCATTTTGTTATTGTATGTGGTGAATGCTGAATACAGCACTTGGCCTGTTGCCTCCTGGAGATGGGGCGTATTTAGAATTTCTTTTAGCACAGTTAGGGTCTAATGCATCGTGACATGTTTGGGTCATAGTGACGACAGCTAGAACAAAAAAAAAAAAAACAGATGGGAGAGAAAAAGAAAAGGATGTGCAAACTTAATTCTGTTTCAGACAGAGGAGGCTGCTTTGCAGTGAAGATGAATAGTTTCGGTTTTGTTTACAGATATTTGTCTGTAATTATTCCCTTTGTGCCGAACACTCACTGACAACAAAATCAGACTGCCTTGTTCAACATCGACGCTACGATATAAATCTCATCTTTGGACAAAGATTGTTTTTTTTTCAGTGATTGCTAAATTGTGATGCGTGAACTGAATGACATTCAGTGGGTAGAATCTGAGCTGTCATTATAAACATACAGATTTGTCGGAGGATTCAGAACAGAACATTATGAGAACATTTCCATCAGAACTGTTTGGGCTGAACTGAACGGATGATGATTATGAGGCCGCTGTGCCGGACAGACAAATGAAAAGAATGAAAAGAGACAGACACAGAGAATGAAAGTCTCAGTGGAACTGAAATGACTTGCATGATGGAAGATTAATGACATCAAACTTTCAAACAATGTAATCAGAAGAGACTGCGGCCAGGTTGGTGGAGGTGCATGGTTATTTTCATTTCACCGACTCAGGTCATGTAGAATGATCACTTAGGGATGTCACCATGATCGATTCTCTTGGTACGATTATATAATTACATTACTAATTATATACACAAAATATTTTACGTATCTTACCCAGTTACGGTGCATTTACCGTTAACTGTTTTTGCGGCATGTTTTACAGGCTGGCGAGCCGTCAATAACATAATATGTTTGTTTAGAGGGAATGAGTCTTCCTCTGTCATACGTTACCACTCAGGCACGTCTCTGTGTGCTGATCTGTCTATATGGTTCCATCATAATCTTTTTTGGAAAGTGACGGTATTTAGAAATCTTTATGATTAATTAAAGCAGAAGTAAGCGATCCGGTCGTTTTGGCTAATGCTGCGTTCCAGGCAGGCTTTTGAAACCGTAAGTTACAGCTTCATGTCACGACTTACGACTTTGTAGCGTTCCAGGCAACCCACTTGTGTTTTTCCGACCTGTTTTACCTGTGAAAGTCACTATAACGGCCACTTGTAACATCCGACCTGTGAACTCGCACCAGATCGAACTGGTACGACTTCACAGGTCGGAAAAACACGAGTAACGGGCTGCCCTGAACGCACCATAACTTCCTGTCAGCCGATGGAATTACAGTAGCAGCCCCCGCCCTCGTCATGGATCTATTGGTCCTCGTCCCTACGTCACCACATTCACGCGCATCCCTTGGCTGCACACACAGCCCTTCATGCCGTTCTCTCTCCTCGTTGGATAAAAATTGTAGGATACGAGAAAAGTTTTCTCCTCGGCTCAGAGCAGAGTGACTGAGAGACCCGTGTTTCGGTCCAAACACTCTATGTAAGTGATTGCTGTCGGAAGATAGAACTATTTAAGACTTATATTAACACAAATATATCGCTTACTTCTGCTTTAATTGTGGCGTTTAATACAGCAATTGATTCTGAAAACAAGTAAATTGTGACATCCCTAATGCAGACCATTGATGATTCGGTGTCACTAGCTGTGGCACTCCCCAGAAGGAAAACAACAAAGCAGGGAGTGACATTGCAGAACATGTAGACAGTTCTTTTCTTTAAATATTGTGACAGAAATATCCAGGCGCATTTCCAACAGCTGGTATCAGTTAAAACCAACGGTTATCTGATCCTGTCTTTACTGTACTCAACTATCTTTTATCCATTTCAACCTGTTTCTAACAAAGCCGTTGTTCTGTGTGGTAGCAGCCGGTCTCCGCAGCACAGTCTTTTCATGGAGGTCAGTTCAGGCTCAGAGGTTGGCAGGATTCACACAACCCGTTCGCTCAAAACACTCAGGTAGACGCTTCTCATGTTTAGCTGGCGCCGACCGTCACTTTCACCAATCAGCATTACTTCTGTGAGTGACAGGGTGGCAGGCCAAGGTAGACCTGTCTTTTGTTGGGTTAAAGTCTGGTGTCTGGTGTCTGCACTCAGCTGTGGAGCCTTTGTGGCGGGAGAAACTCTGTAGCACCACTGTAGTTCCATTTAACTTAATACATCTACTGTTGAAGTTTTGGACCCTCAGGCTTTGTTCAAAAAATGTTTTTTATGTTATTTGCTACTTTTACTGCATAACGCTTTTTATGAACATCAGTTGGTAGTATAACACACTTTCTTTTTTAAAATGTTTAACCCTTCAAATGCCAGTTTGTTTGCACCTGTTGGTACACAACCTCAAAATCACCATTTTCTATATTCTCAGTGCTACTGTTGTTTCGTGTATTATTAAAGGGATAGTTCAACATTTTGGCAAATTGGCCCATTGCCATAATTGCTATAGTCATAGCAGTAGGTTCGTTACCTTTAATTGTAGGTGTAAGCTATTTTTAGTACAGCGGAGCGCAGCAGCAGGCTGCTCAGAGCTACGCTATGGAGGCTAAGGGAATTTCTTGGTTTCCCTCATCAAACTCATCAAATACAAAATCCCAAAACTCCACAGCGCTTTTGTAGACAAGTTGTGAGCTGCACAACCACCACGCTATGAGATAATGACGGAACGATACGAAACGGAGCCGTTTTCGAGGTAAATTCATACAAAACAGCTGATGCGCGTTGCGTTCAGGGACAGTTTTTCAGCAAGCAGTCTCCGTATTTACCCTGTATTTACCTCGAAAACGGCTCCGTTTCGTATCGTTCCGTCATTATCTCATAGCGTGGTGGTTGTGCAGGTCACAACTTGTCTACAAAAGCGCTGTGGAGTTTTGGGATGTTGAATTTGATGAGTTTAATGAGGGAAACCAAGAAATTCCATTAGCCTCCATAGCGTAGCTCTGAGCAGCCTGCTGCTGCGCTCCGCCGTACTGAAAATAGCTTACACCTACAATTAAAGGTAATTAACCTACTGCTATGACTATAGCGATTATGGCAATGGGCCAATTTGCCAAAATGTTGAACTATCCCTTTAAGATCACGACTATGGCTAAATGTCTAAACCTAAATTGTGTCATTCATTGTCTCCATTGGAGCGCAGTAAGCCATCATACGCCCCCTTTTGGAAACTAAGATGAAATTGCTCCTTTGGCCGAAAATGGGCCAATGACATAATAGGCTTTATGCCGAGCTCCACTACTTCCTGAACTTAAACAAGCTCCTTTATTTCCTGTCTTACATTATTGGACAAACTGATTAATCCAGGTGTGTCTGACCATTGTTGTGACTACTGAGGTCAGACTCAGACACACCCGGATTAATCAGTTTGTCCAATAATGTAAGACAGGAAGTAAAGGAGCTTGTTTAAGTTCAGGAAGTAGTGGAGCTCGGCATAAAGCCTATTCTGGTAGAAAACATTAAAAACCACAATTTTCAAGCATTGAGTTTAGAATGAAAGACATTGTACCTAAATTGTATGATTTTAATTTAATGGTTGCTAACTTTAATGATTTTAGACACGATGGAGCCAAGTTGTACAATTTAACGTATTATTAATGTAGCTCCATGCGCATTAATAAAGCTAAAATTGTCCAAAAAAAAAATCAACTCAGGTAGATTTTGAAAAATAGATGGTACTCAGGTCAAAATGAGCAAATAACTTGGAGTCCAAACTTTGACAGAGATCTCCTACCTCCATCCTGCCTTCTTGCTGATTGGATGATGTTCTATGAATTGTGTTAGTGTTTGATTAATGATGAGACTTTAAGCTTGTTTGACTGACATGTGATCAGAGGCATCACATAAATCAGCAGCATAACAAGGTCTCACAGGACGTCTTTTGGTATCACTGATGCATAGATTGTGAAGGCTAATTAGTCAAACACCTCTTTTTGTTTCCATGCATGGCCATAACTGTAGAAGCATTTCCCCTTGAGATTTCGCTTGCATAGAATAAGGATTATCATAATGTATTTACCACTTTAAACAAAGGCGCAGTTTTGAAACCGTCATTTCACTTCATGCCTCCATCCACCCCTCCCCCCTCGCCTTCAGCTGAACCATTTTTTGACAGACTGCTCATGTAACTCACACTAATATGCCGATCCCT
The DNA here is from genome assembly GCF_905171665.1 of Trachurus trachurus. NCBI lineage: Eukaryota > Metazoa > Chordata > Actinopteri > Carangiformes > Carangidae > Trachurus > Trachurus trachurus. The sequence continues at coordinate 33,690,006 of NC_139895.1, forward strand.
GATCCAGTCAGTGTCCCTTTGAATTTTCATCCACTGCTTTTTTATCAAACTTTAAACTCTAAAGTTGCAGTCCTTGTGTGACAGCAGAGACCAGAGATGTAATTGATCTTTAAGCCTCCTTTTTAAACACATCAAAGCCGGCACTCCTCTGCAGAGAGGATCAGAGTGGTCTCTGGTTCACGGTTCAAAGCCTCGTGTGGCTCGTGTTAATTTATGCATCCGTCTTTTTGCATGTGTTCTGGGGTTGACTGTGGACTGCAGCCTCCATTTGACAGGCCGCTCCGCTAACCAGCAGCGCTGCAAGAGAGCTTCTTTAAACCACGGCCTGTTACTTCACAGGGGAAGTGGAGTGGGGGAGTGACCTCGGAGTAGTCATTAACCAGGGTGCAGGAGTTGTAGAGTATCTGCACTGGCAGAATACTAATGTCGAGGAACTGTTTTCAAATGGATACATGGCAGCTCTTTAGAGCTATAAATGGACACTAGATGTTTCTCTGAGTTTTGTTTGTATTTTTATTATTTCCCGATGATGAAACGCTCCTTTGGCCCATTTCAGGCATAAATACAACATCCCATTTGTCAAGGATGTCCAGTAAATGTTTCTCTCAAATGAGGTCAAGTGAAGCAGCCTTCAGCCAACAGGCTCATCCTTTGCTTCGGTATTACAAAATCCATTGCATTATTATTTTATTCATCCATCCATTATATTTTCTGCTGCTCATCTGCTCTTGGGTCACGGTGGCAGCAGGTTAAGCGAGGCAGCCCACATGTTCATTTCCCAGCTCTGCCTGGTAGATCCTGTTGGATTCCTGTGCCAGATGAGACGCATAATTTCTCCGCTGTGTTCCGGGCAGCCCACTCCAGGCGCACTCGCCTGCAGCCAAGGCTCGGAAGGGGAGCTTCCTGATGAGTGTACTGTCTAGGGGACCTGGGGTACAAAGAAACAACATGGTCTGACACCCCTCCCCCTAGGCTGTCTCCCTCAGCTGCCTGTTGCCTCTTTAAGGCTGTATTCAGACCTGTAGCTCATTTTCTTTGTTCTGATTTTGTGGCTAAACCGATACAATTGTTGCATTTTTCTTTCTGTGTTCCCACGGTAACAGTCCCAAGTGGTCCAAAGTTGTAAACAGATGCCATGCGTGAACCAGCTCTTCTCACATTGGTCAAAAATCTTACCTGGAAGGAGGATGAGGTTACCCAGGAAAAACCAAAAACGTGGTCTCAACCGGCCTGAAAATTGAAATCTGACCTGGTTCAGAACCACTGTTGATTCCCTGACCCCAACCCGAGTCATTTGAACACAGCCCGGAAGCTGAGTTAAGTTTTACAAGGAGAAATGTGTGATCGGCGGAGTCTAAAGTTTAGCCAGTAGCTAACGTTAACATTAGATAGCATTGTTAGCTAGTTAGTTATTGTGAGTGACCAAAATAATGATTTTCACCACTTTTCGGAAATGTCATAGCCTGGGTTTACCCATGCTGCCTTGCGTGCACATTTATTTGCTCTGCAAGTCAGCCTGGAAACCATGGACCAATTTTTCCCTCAACGAGGGAGCCAATCACAGAACAGGGAGGGAGCAAGAAAATGACGACACTCTGAAGCGACTTTGTTGATAGCTTGTCGATCCAACATGGCGGCAGACGCGTTACCTTTCGATGCAGCGTTAAAAAGTGTTTTAAGTAGTTTAGACCGTGTAACCGCAATTTTATTTTGAAACGACGTTTAGCGTTTTTTTTTTCCTCATTGGATTTCCGTCGCTCTATACATCATCGGGTATGGTTGATAGGCTACGATTGGCTAAGCTACATACAGACGCATTTGATAGACATTCGTAGCGCCCAATAAACAGTTCTGGGCTTTCATAAACCACGCCTCTAATACGAAAAAATGAATGGGTGGTTCCCAGACCAAATCTCAAGAAATGTCATGTAATGCCTGTTCAATTGGTCTTTAGCCACCCACATCTGTCTTCTATCACGGACACCATTTTTCTGATAGATAAGTTAATTCAAATTTTCCTTACAAGCAATTTAAATCTGCTTTCCAATGGGAGTTAACCCTTTTGTGACCATTGTTTGGCAAACCTGGCAACAGTAGGCCTATCCGTTGAATGCGTGAATTACTTTGTAATTTGACCAAAGGAACTGGTCTTTGGTGTAAAAAACTCCCTATTTTCAGAACAACTGCTCCAAACGAACCAGGTCTGAATACATAAGCTCTGTGTAGGCCAAGTTAAACCGAAGCACTGTGAGGTCTGTTGACTGTAGCAGCTCACTGTGAATGTGTGAAATCCAGATACAGTGTGGAGACTGAGTGAACGTAATTCATTGAAATTGAATCAGCATTTTTTGAGCTGCGGCGTATCCTCAAAAAGGAAATATATTAAAGTCCAGTTCTGTGAGTATTATTCATTTAAAAAGAGAGGGAGCCTATAAATTGTGTATCTCCGGAGCATGCATGATACATGCCACAGCAGCACACTCCCATCCATCCACACTGCTGTGTATTCCAGGCACTTCAGTCAGAATAATCTCATCCCCCTCACCACTGACAATGCTTGTTAGCTGGTATTTGTCAGCTCTGAGAAGACTTTTTGCAAAATGCAAAAAAGACTAATTCAAAAGCTGCAGCACGTTTGACTTCTTCTGTGGTTGTTACGTGCTCCCACTGGGTTCACATTTTATATTTTCAGTTTAAACTATGATTCTTTGTACAACATGGAGAATAGGCCTACTCATGTGCTGGGGACTCCAGCCTCAGTGACTAACAGCAGCATTCAGCTGTGTGAGGTTCAGTGAGTTGGTTGACTCGTGCCGTGCTGACTCTTTGTCCACTTCACGTCTTCACTAATTGGTTTCCATTATCTTGGGCTGCAAAGTGAATTTGCTTATCACTGTTTTATATGCTACTGTTGTGTTTGCGCTACCAACCGTGCAACAATTGCCTTGGTTGGTTTGCAAAAGGAGTAGATGGGTTTGGGAGTTCAACAGATATACAGTGTAACCATAAAGCACATCATCAAATATAATGACTCTTAGTACATGACTCACTCTGCGATGCTGCTCTGGCTCGAAGGCTTTGTAGTAGTAGTAGTTGTAGTCCTGCTGCACAAAATTATATTCTCTAAAATATTCAAATTAAATAAATGCCTGGGATGAAATTACTATGTGGTAGAATGGTTCAGACATCATGGATGTACTGCTGTATACACGGTGTATGATCGGAGGCTGCAAGTGGCACTTACCTCATCCTAACGGATCATCTGGAACATCTGCCTGTCTGTCCGTGTCTCCAGTGGTTCGCCTGACTGACTTCACACTTGGCAGGTGTCTTGCTAATGGTACGACTGAGTGCAGTGCTGACTTTGGTGTTGTTTGGATGAGAAATACAAGATACAGTGGGGGAAATAAGTATTTGATCTGCCACTAGTTTTTTTTTTTTTTTTTTAAGTGTGTTCCCTCACAAAGAAATGGACAGTCTATAGTTTTTTATGGTACGAGAGAGAGAAACAGAATATCAACAACAGATCCAGAAATGATCATATAATGCTTATGAATTAAAAAATAATTAAATTAAGCAGCAAATCAGCAGAGGATCAAATACTTATTTCCCCCACTGTTAAAAGAAACACTTTGGCTTAGAGTTGTCAGTGGGCCAGGCCTGGCTGGATGTGTTGGTTATATATCCAAATGACTTGGGTCGGGTCGGTTTTTGTGAAATGCACTGAATTGTGCTGTTTATTTTGGTGATGATCATCAAAAGAATGCATAAGTTACAGTAGTAATATAGGATACAGAGTTCTCATGTCCGTCTGTCTGCTCTGATTTGCTTTCATTCAAGTTTCATTACGTCATTATGGTTGGTAGAGTAGAAAATAAATGAAGTGTTGCCTGTAGAATGCAATAATGATGCATCATTGGAAACTCTACTTTGGCTTTTGCTGCTGTAGCCACTTCCCCTCTCACACACCTTAGCCCTGATCGAGACTGGTGGCCTGTCATGATCAACCTTACCGCCCATAGCCTGGTTAGTCTATGAAGCTTAAGGTAACAGGTTCATTGTGTTAACAGCTGGAACGTAGCTCATGTTTATGCCTCATGACAGCAGACTTAATCCTGACTATTCATTGGCTAACTTTGTCTCCTGTTACTGATCACCACTGCCTCGCCCCCTCCCCCGCGACTTTTTCCTCATTGAGTCAAGTTAGCCGTCACTGTCACCTCAGCTGTTGTGTTTAACATTATTGTTTTATCAGTTGGTATGTAACAAGTTTAACACGTTCATTTCTGAACCTTAATTTCAAATCAAGGAAGGTACACGTTGAAACCAGTAACCTGCCCATGACTATTCTCTACTATCCTTAAAATATGATGCATCTTCACTTTCTGGAATCTGGATGGTTTGTTTGTTGCAGTCCAATCAAGCTGTTCAATGAATTTTTATGTGTGCGGTGGAGACCATGGGGCCTAATAACTTCACTTGGCTCTGATGATATTACCTGCCCTCAGGCATGGCTCTTGGATGTCTCATTCCACTTTTCCAACACCATATAGTTTGTGATTTCCATCCTGTCAGACTGCTGTGTTGGGTCATATCTGTCTTTTCTTCATCCTAAGCAAAAACGTGAATAAAAAATAAATAATAAATCCACACTAAAGATTTGAAGACGTGTAAATGCAGAAAGTAATAATATGTTGAGGTTGAACATAGGTGAGTGGGGATGAAGACACAGATCATTGGAGTGTAGCTGGAGAAAGGGCAAATCAAAATGGCAAAGGAGGAAGCTGTAAAAATAGAAACGACAGTGATTTGTTTAATTCACTTGCGAGCATGACATTTGTGATGTTTGAAGGTTAGCAGGCCGTCTTTCGACAAAGTTAAATCATTTTATAACTCTTAATATTGATCTAAAACCTTGATATTTCTATGAACCTTTGGTCTTGTTTCCTTGGAGCAGCTGAGCTGCAGCTGTCCCGTCTTCACTGCGTGCTATTGCCATGGTTACGGGTGTTGTTCTTGTTTACTGTGTGGTTAGCAGAAGACTAGCAGATTAAAATGGTTGAGACACACACACACACACACACACACACACACACACACACACACACACATGCATACTGATGCCTCAAAACAGCAACATTAACACTAACGTTAAAGAGGAGCTATGCAGGATTTTCACTATTTTTACCTTAATTAAAAAGCTTCAGACTAATTGTTTTTTAACTATGCCGGACTCGCATAGTTCCCCTTTAACATTGGCATTACATCCAGTGACCTGGGCCCAACTGTGTTAGTTCATCCTTGTCTAAATATCAGTGGGGTTGTCAGTGTCCATAAATCTCTCACCGATTCCCTCCAACTAAAGTTTGCCAATAGGTTCCTTACACAAAACAGAATGAAATGAAATGTGCTGATGTAAAAAAATATAAAAAGATAATCTGATCTTATAAGCACTAATATCTTACTTATTCTACAAAATCTTAATAAACACACACTTTTCTTATGAAAGGTTATTCTTTTTATTTGTTTTTTTCATAGGCGAGTTATTGTTGATGTAACATGTCATAGCCCCAGACAAAACAGTGGTTCTCCATGTTCACACAAAATGCACATTCAGATGTTGCCGATTTATTTTGTTCATTTCTTTCTTTCTTTTCACCATTTTTTTTCTTTTTTGATGTTTGTTTTTTCCAAGTCGGGCACAGCAGCTAACGAGAGGCAAACAATCCTCTCAGCCTATCATCTAGACTCGGGTTTAAACGCCCTGAATCAAAACTCACATGCAGCCGTGTCACAGTTATATGCAAAAGGCTGTCATGTATTTTTTTTTTCCTCAGTCATAATGAAATTGTGCACATATCTTGTTAATTGACGAGACATGCATCAAAATTATGATTCAAAGTGTTGGAAATTTTTCAAAGCCTCATGTTTCCCAAACTCCCTCTGTGTCATTATCCTTCTGCTCCTGCATTTGTACAGTGTATCACAGCTCAGCTCCGCTCAGCTCATTAAAGGTGGTTTCAAAGAGATCTCTGCTTCCATGAAGATGTGTCTGTGAGAACTAGTTAAAGTAATTAACACTTTTGGAAAAGACACTTTTGTAAGGCTGTTATTCTTCCGCATTATACCTTACTGCTGCTGCTCAACATTTACTTAAAGAGAGTGAAAACTGGTAACGATCAGACTTGATGCTGGAAAGAATCAAAAGGAGAGGTGTAATGTGAAAGAAGAAAATGAATATATATTGAACAGCTGTGATGAGTGGGCAGATCTGCCTGCTTCTTTGCCTGAGGGTGTAGGAAAAGCTTGATAGTATCAGAACTACAAGACATGAATCATGACCTGTTAAGTGATCAGGTTACGGTTTATCCAATATATCTTGTAAGAGAAAATACAGAGTTGCTGTTATAAATACCTTTCTCCATATGTTACAACAATCAGTTTTAACTGAACTACTGGTTTTACTTTCACCTACTGTATTTAATGTAGCTTAATGCTAATGACATTTTCTAATTAGCATTAACACAATTGATGATGTCATTGCCTTTTATGGTTTTTAATCAAAAAACACAGTACTGAAGCAACTGAAGTTTGACATATTAACAACATTGCCTCCATTCACAGATTATAAAGGGTAGAGATGTTCCAATACCGATTTTTTTCCCTCTTAAATTCCGATACTTGTGCTTTGGGTATTGGCTGATACCGAGTACCGATACTGATACCAATGTGTTATTTACATATATAAAACAGACACTGCTACTCCTGCTTTGGTGTGATATGATTATCATTGTTGTAAGGCCTGTAAACATGGGTAAATACAGCAACTGTACTCGTGTTGGTAGAACAAACAATTTTGGTGTTTTGTTGTGCATGATGTACAGCTGCCGATACGAGCAGAGTTTTTTTCACCCGTTTATCCGGCTGGGTCGGTGCGTCTAAGTGTTCCCAGTACATGCACACCTTTTTTTTTTTCCTTCAACCTTTCAGCAGAGAATTTGCTGTGTCTTCCCTTCCGGTCTGTTGGCGGGCGCGAGGCCCCGCCCCCTTGAAAAACGGGAAATCTAGGAGCCAATCGCGGTCCGAGCAGACCTGTTGGTCTGACTTGTCCAAAACAGTTGGAGCTCTCCACCAGAAACACAGTAAGAAGCTGCAGACGGGTTCGACCAAATGGTGCTACTCTCCCTCTGCCATCTGATTTTTAAATACCAGCGCTCACCCTCAAAAAACGATCACATGAATGCAATGCAGGCTTTGGGGGCGCGGAATCACGGATGTGCATTTCTTTCAGAATAAAATCAAAGCTTAGTCGTTTTTCCATATGAAATCGAAATTTAGTTTTTTTTGTTTTCGTGCACCTACGTATGTGTCACTATGTTTCAGCCTGATAAGATGTTACTGTGTTTTCACCCTTACTAATTGAGTCATTGTGTAACTCGGAGGCTACTGGCCACTACCTGGCACTTTTAAGTTGAGATGTTTTTATTGATACATCTTAAATGTCAATGTAACACAAGCACTTAAAAAAGTATAGACATTCCAACCACATCACATCAAGTGTAGATCTTTTATTTCATCACACAGCAGTGTGTTGTTCTGCTTACTCCTTATGAACACAGCTCTCCACTTTCATTTAGTCAGTTCTTTATTTATAGCAGGGTGACCTCCGAAGGTCTTCAGTGTAACATTTTGTGAACCCTGAGCTTCCACCTCCCTCCGCTCCCGTGGTTCCATCTGCCCATCACCAGATCGTAGCCTCTGGGTGTAGGAGAGTGTGTCAGCTATTGACGAGCTAATCTGCATTTTCCATGCCAGCTCTGTTTGACCTTTACAAATATTGATTTTTGGAGGAGAGGATTAGTGAAGCACAGTGGCCCAGTAGGAGTACTAGTAGTTGCTCTGTGGTTCAGCTTTTATCTCTAAACAGATACACAAAGGATTTCTTTTTACAGAAAATGTTGTTGTTTTTTTCATTTGCTTTTCTTTTTATTCCCCCACAACTTATATAGTTGTATAGTTGTATATATTCTTCTTAAAGGTATAATGTGTAGGAATTCCCCCCATCTAGCGGTGCGGTTGCATATCGGAACGTATTCTTGATGTTGCATTCACCTGAAATCGGGCAGACGTCAGACAGACAGGATAAACAAGTGTCTATGTAAACAAGTGGTCCGCCAGCACGAGGCAAAACAATACAGGCGTGACAATATGTTGTCATGGTGATGTTGTATTGTTTACCTGACCCACGTTTTACCGTCTTTCTCTCGTCGAGTAAAATGACATCTGGTTGGTTTGCCGACGGCCGTCTGCCTGACTGCACCTGAATGCAACACCAGTGCCTCCGTCCTTCCTCACACTACACAGTGGTGACAGTTTTAACAGGCGCTACCTGGAAAACTTTCTCCCCGAGCCGACAGCTCCGCTGAGTTTCTATGGTTACCTACGGTCATGCTGCCACTCAACGTAAAAAATGGCGATGCAACATGGCCGCCTCGGTTCGGTGCATCACCCACTTATGTATTTGTAACGACTTGTAACAACTCATTCTAAGGTACCAGAAAGCTTTCATTTGTATGCGGCTGTGATTCCACTTCAGTGAAATACGTATTTATGAAAGCAATATTTGATTTTTGCTAATAAAAAGCCAAATAAGTTACATACTGGAGCTTTAATTAATGTATAATTACACAGGACTCTTCCTACGCCACTTCCTGAAGGGCAAAGTTGCAGCACCAGCGGTTTCGGAGCAGCCCTTGCCGAGTCCTGGCTGAATGTCGGTGGCGATTTGAACGTGTTTGTCAGATAAAGAAAGAAACTAATTTCTATGATCCCTTCTTAATTACTTGGCACGCGTCATTAGCCCAGTGAGTTCTCCTAATAGTCGGTCAGAGAGTTCATAGACACTCTTGTCTGCGTTTACAAGAGCCATGCCCATGCCGCACCCATCCATCATCGCCTGTCATTTTCATAGACTTGGGAGTTAATGGGATGGAAATATTACCCATTTCTAGTGCTGACAGAAAGTCATCTACAGTAGAGAAATAAGACTGAATCATCATGCCGCCTGCTGATAATTGAAGAGGATGAAACGAGCTGATGAGTGCAGAACGGGAAAACATAATCAAAAGTAAAGCTACTTTGCGTCTTTGTAACAGTACTTCTCTTTAAAAATGAAAATGGTTGAAGACAAACGTGATGTCCTCGGGAGTCTGTCTCCACGCCATGAGCTACTAACACACACCGAGACGGTAATTAAAATGCTTCCAAACATGTTGGCACAGAGGAAAGTGGTCCAAAGCGTCTTGTGTAAGCAAAAACTGCACCGCCGAGAACGCTTAGCCCTTTTTATTTAGTTCACTCTAATGCAGCGGCGTTTACACTGTTTAATTATGAGCCTGTCTCACTGGGAAACAGTGCAGCGAAGGAGGGGTTATTAATAGAAATAGTCCTGAGAGATCAGTTGTTAGTCCGCCCTTTATAAAAACGACCATGGTGAGAAGAGAAAGAGAGAGGATGAGAGACAGAAAGAGAGAGAGGTGAAACGTTCCTTTCGGCTCTTGAAAGATAAAAACGAGTTTGAAACAGCCCCGAATCTTTGTGACAGGGAGGCGATTAGCCGATGAGGCATGCCAAATTGAAAGAGCGTGAGATGCAGATTTCCACTCACACTCAGATTGAGTTCTTTTACAGTTTTTGGTATGACTCAACTCATAATCCCAGGCAGGATTTTAATTTCAACATAACCCCACACATCATGTGCTTTCAGCCCCATGAGGCACAAACTCAAAACAACAAGCTGGATTTTCAACACTGAGAATTTCCTTTTGGTTGAATGGTGAAATAGTTCTGTTGCGTGCTATAATAACTTGGTGCATTACGGCTACTGTGCATAAATACAGAGGATGCTGCACACTGAAAGCATTAAGTGAGACAATTAGATTCATTAATATATTTTACAGGCTTTAATTGAGCTGAGCTGAGTTTGTGAGTTAGACATTTAAGGAAATCTCCATAGAGAAGAGAGAATATATCCCACTGCTGGCCTTTGATCCTGTCACTCTTTTTTTGTGGGGAAAAAGAAACGGGGACCTTAAACATAAAATAGAAAATAACTAAAAAACTTGTATTCCTGAGGAGAAAAGCCTCCAAAGTGCAGGAGCCCCTCTGGAGCTCCACTAACCACTGGTTGATGAGCCTTTCCTGTGGGGTGGGAGTTTGGATGGTGGGTCCAGGTGGGCGGGGCTTAGGGCATGGCTGAGTGCACTTTGTGCTTTTTTGTGACATCACAATGTCAATGTTTCTGAATACAGGCTGTGGGTTTTTTGTTTTTTTTCTCTGATGGAGGCTTTGACTCAGGAAGTAGCGCAGGTCGTCCACTAACCAGAAGGTGTGTGGTTCGATTCCTGGCTCCTCTAGTCCGCAGACTTGCCCCTGGTGCCCCCTGGTGTGTGAATGTGTGTGTGAACAAAAAAAGAAAGTGCAGTATGTGTGTGTGAATGGGTGAATGTGACCAAGCACTTTGAGTGGTCCCACAGACTAGAAAAGCGCTATATAAGTGCAAGTCCATTTACCATTTACAATTTGATAGCGCCACAGCTTTGACCTAGACCTGATGATGAGGATGTTGAATTTACCTTTCACCTCCATCAGTATGTATGTGCATGAAGTGAATATATAATAAAACCAGCCCACACTAGTTCTGCTTGTGCTCAGATATATTAAGAAAGCTGGGTATGGTTTGTCCCAGAGGCCATTCTCAGTACTGCAACAGAAACATTCCAGAATCATTTACTGTTTTTGTGTTCATTGAACAGATAAATATAGCGTGTTAGCTTTCTTGAGGGCTAGAGGTGTGTGGAAGCTTCCGACTTGTCTTATAACACATTGTCTCTTGTGTTTGTAACTGGTAAAGGTATATTGACAGTAGGGATGTAACGATTGCTGGTATTAGGGTCAGTTTCTGTAAAGCTTTTACACAGTAGCGAAACCATCTGTGTGTAAATTAATCGCATTATCTCTGTGGATAATTATTGGGATAAGTAATAAGAGCCTCACCCAAGTCTCCCGACGTTACATGCATGTTGTGTGCATATGTAGCTTGTATGTGCACTGAAAGAACCTTTCCTGATAAATAAGCTTTGTTGCACTTTAGAATATTGCAATTATATTGATAACCGTGATAATTTGATCACTATAATCATGATGTGTAAATTCTACGTGCTGCTGCTGACCTAGGGAGCTGTCTTGTATTGTCAGTGTATTGTTGTGTTGTTTATTTGTTTGTATTTTATTTTTATTTTTTTGTGTGTGTGTGTGTTTTATGTTGTATTTGGACATGGATTGTATTTATAGGACATACATTGCATTGATACACTGCAAATATGTTGTCTGGACCCCAGGAAGAATAGCTTTGGCATTGCCATAGCTAATGGGGATCTGAATTAATCAAATCAAATGTCAAATTTTCCATATGGTAGTTGAGAGTGTGGTTCTTGAGGGTGTTTGCACCAGTTCTATGCTAGCAGTAACCTGATTATGAACCACTGATAAACCTCAACATTTTATGTCACGTACCCACTGTATGTTAAAAAGCCTATGTGCTTGGATAATGAGTGAAGTAATTACTTATCTATGAAATAAGTTACGACGAAGTGTGACAGATCAAGGTCAAAAGGACGGATCGAATAAGTAATAATATGAAAGTGTGGAAGCGGAAAGCAGTTCTCACTCTTGAGTTGCAGCGTTCACACACTCTTTTCATCAGTCCCACTTTCGTGAGAAATCATCCTGAAATCCACTGATGGGAAGAGGAACAAAAGCTTTCTAAGCTCTGGGGAATGAGAGTGAGATATAATATTAGGAGCTGTCAGAAGGAAAATCAGTGAAGTGAAAAGTCCTCCGGCTTCGTGGGGAGACATCGCGCTCAAATCGCCCACAGAATCATAATATATTTACTCTTTACAGCTGTTTCTGGCTTTGCACTTGTTTCCTTGAAATATCAAAAGTATTTTTTTTCTTCTGCCGTATGTTATGGACCGAAATGTAAAGGGAGACGTGCATGCTCTGTTTTTGCTTCTGCAGGTGACATGCTCTGTGATGTAAAAGTATGACCGAGCCAACAGGAACATCCAGATGATGTCATTCCTCAGGAAGCCGGTGAAACAGCACCATTTTTTTTTTTTAGTTTTTTTTTTTGCTTTCTAATGTGGGATGTTGCATAAAGCCGGCGGGGCCCTGTTGTCTTTGATCTCACAGGATTTATTTTGTGGTCGATACCCGTGTTTTTTAGTGGGAGTTTGAGGATTGACTGCATGGCCTACTTTCATGACAGCGTTTCTCTCGGCTGTCTCAGGGTTTTCTCCCCGCATTGTCTACTGATCTCAACAATCCTTCGCCTGCTGCCAAGGAGATTTGGCTCGTGTATGAAAAAAAAAAACCCAATCCAGCTTCCAATGTGCTGTCTCAGTTTGGAAGGGGTTAAATTTTGGGAAGAATAAAATAAAAAAAGACAAACAAACACGAATCCATCTAGAAATCGTCTCAAATTCGGTGTAAAAACAGTGAGCGTGTATGAAGCTGCAGGGACGATCGACGGTGAAGAATTGAGTCGGCCCTTCTCACTGGAAACAAATTGAACGTCTGCTTTGATTTATGCTCTGATTGCGGTTGCTTGTGTCGGCGGAAGTGAGGCTTGGATAGTTTGATGTGACATTAGCGTGATGAATGTGAGATGACGGGGAAAATAATGTGAAATGAGGAGGTGTCGGGCCGGTGTATGAGACCCCAGTGCCACTGGTAGGAGGAGTGCAGGTTGTTGCTGATGGATGGGTCCATTCCAGCTGGAGCTCAGCAGGAGCGCCGATGCTCCTTTACACCCAGCTACCTCCATTAGTCCTCCATCATTTTTCATTTCTCATTTCATGTTTACAGGCCTCTTATAAATTCATGATTCTGTGTGAAGACTGATGTAGCACAGTGTCCTTCCTGCAAAATACTATGTTACTGTGAAACCGTTTTGAACTTTTAATACAGTGCAAAAAAAAAAATCCTGCATGGTGTTTCCTTCCCCGTTTTCCCTTCATGGTCTTTATTTAAAGGACAATTCCAGGCAAATTCAACTCGGGGCTGTATTTTCCTAACATTTTAGGTCTAAAAGAAGGAATCTGAAGATTTTCAGTTTAAAGCAGAAGTGAGTGATATATTTGTGTTAATATAAGTCTTAAATAGTTATATCTTCCGACAGCAATCACTTACATAGAGTGTTTGGACTGAAACACGGGTCTCTCAGTCCCTCTGCTCTGCTCTGAGCCGAAGAGAAAACATTTATCGTATCCTACAGTTTTTATCCAATGAGGAGAGAGAACGGCATGCAGGGCTGTGTGTGCAGCCAAGGAACGCTGTGAATGTGGTGACGTAGCGACGAGGACTGTTATGGTGCGTTCAAGGAAACTCGTATTTTTCCGACCGTGAAGTGGTACCAGTTCGATCTGGTACGAGTTCACCGGTCGGAAGTTACGAGTGGCCGTTATAGTGACTTTCACCGGTAAAACAGGTCGGAAAAACACGAGTGGGTTGCCTGGAACGCTACAAAGTCGTAAGTTGTGACTTGAAGCTGTAATTTACGATTTCAAAAGCCTGCCTGGAACGCAGCATTAGCGAAAACGACCGGACCACTCACTTCTGCTTTAATGTCTCCTGTTTTGCGGTAGTTGTGTCTGTCCCCGCATCGTCACGGCAGCAATGAATGGGAGCGGATGCAAGTTCCGCTGCTTAGGCTGTTTACATCCCTCAAAGCCGCAATTTTTTTCCACAGACAGCGTCAGATGGCGACTCAAACATTCACCGAGAAGTTTATTTACCACCGACATGTTTGTAAAACTAGATCTAATTCAAAGTCTCCCGGAGTCTCGCGCGAGACCCAACTTGTCGTGTTCGGTGTGTTCAGGTGCAGTGGGAAAGCTTCCGTTTGTGTCATAAACACAACTCTTGACTTGCTTCAAGTAAAAAAAAATTCTCGGCGCATGTTTGAGTAGCCATCTGACGCTGTCTGTGGAAAAAAATGTACACTTGAAGCAAGTCAAGAGTTGATATTCCTGTGTTTATGACACAAACGGAAGCTCCCACTGGAGCACGTAAACTTGGGTCTCGCGCGAGACTCTGGGAGACTTTGAATTAGATCTAGTTTTACAAACATGTCGGCTTGCTTGAAGTAAATAAACTTCTCGGTGCATGTTTGAGTAGCCATCTGACGCTGTCTGTGGAAAAAAAAATTGCGGCTTTGAGGGATGTAAACAGCCTAAGCAGCGGAACTTACATCCACTCCCATTCATTCTGCTGTGGGGGGACAGACACAACTACCACAAAACAGGAGCGATTAAACTGAAAATCTTCAGATTCCTTCTTTTAGACCTAAAATGTTAGGAAAATACAGCCCCGAGTTGAATTCGCCTGGAATTGTCCTTTAAGTCTGGCAGCACAAAGAAGACACAGCAGCTGAGTTTATGTCGCACTCCCTGCTGTTCAGGAGTCAGTTTGTATTACTGCAGTGTTTACCACAGGTCAACAACATCTGACTCTCGGTCATCAGTCGTTTCCCATGTCGATTTGATTTCACAGAAATCCTCCTCTGCAGTCTTTCAAACACTATCGGCTTCTTTTCACATCATACTTGGAACTGTCTGTGAGACAGGTGTCATTGAATTAAAGGTTCAGTTGGTAACAATTATTCAGTCAAATTTGCTGGAACTGTCACTATATTCTGATAGTCGGAAATGAAATGAGTAATTTAGGACCAAATCCAACTCCTCTGGCTCCACCTACAGCCTGGAATCGCTTGGCAGAGGTTGATAAAGGGACCTGATGGTGTGTTGTCTTGAAATGTCCTAGTCGCGGAGTTTACTTTCACAAGTGCATAAAGTATTTAATAATAAATCAGAATAAATATAAAGCATAAGTATTTAAAAGGTTAACAATAAATACCTTAATGTGAGCTTTATTTTATGTTGAAAGGCGTCTGGTCACATGACTGGGGTTTGTGGGGTGCTGGACTGTGGCATTGTGGGTCAAAGCAGGGATTGGGCTATATAATATAAGCAAGATAAACAATTTGTGTTTCCATGTGATGTTATGCTAACATGGGTAAGCCTTGTTAGCTTGTTGCTTTTGTTTGTTTCTGCTTTTGTGGACATTAATGTGACTTAGAAACTGATGCAATGAGACATTGTGTGAACTTTTATGTTTTATTTTGTAGTTTTCCCGGCGTCTTGTGTTGTCTGATGTCATCAGCACAAGAGGAGGAAAATAAAAGAAACCAAGGACCAGTGTAACTACAATACTTTTTAAGAAGGGAATTTTAACAGTAACAACGTCTATTTTCGGCTGAGACAGAGCTATTTTGGTGGGTGTCCACATAAATATGAGTTGTGAGTGCTGTATGACTGTTTGTGACTGTCAGTGCTGATTCATTAATATGGTGAATAAAGTCCCATGAAACTGGTGTATTTTTAAATAAAACTTCAAACAACATGATTTATTTTGGCCACGACGATGACGGCACAACAGTCTGGAAACACTTTATTTTATCAGTCATGACTGAGCTGTGTTCGCAGACAGTTCCCTATCAACACAGAGAGCAGTGGTCACGGTCATTTTGAGGCATGAAACAAGAAATGGAAGTCCAATATTTAACCCCCCCCCCCCCTTTACCTTAGTCATGGTCTGAGGTGTGCAAGTATTTAGCACATGTTTGTTTAGTGGCTATACCCTGACTCCTGGACCATCCTGCCCCAGATCCCCTTAAAGGAGACATATTATGCCCCTTTTCCACAAATTAAATTAATTAAATAATAGTTCTCAGGTGTCTTGAGAACATGTCTGTGACATGCTTTGGTCAAAATCCCCCAAGGATCAAACATCACAGCTCTTTTCATCCTCTCAAAACAGCCCTGTTCAGAACGGCTGGTTTCGGTGCCTGTCCCTTTAAATGCAAATGAGCCACTGCTCACCCTGCCCCGCCCCACCCCTTCTGGTACCAGCACTCACAGGTAGGGGTGGTATTATGCAAATTTGAAAACTAATGACATTATTGGATGACAACTGAGGGAACAGCTTGTAAAACCACATGGATTTCAACCTTAGGGAGCCTGAAAATTACAGATTTTTTTGTCAATTATTACATTTTGGGAGCCGAAAGGCAAGACAAACACCCAAAGATATCTTAAAGAGCCTTCAAAAAGTGATATTTCCAAAATATGTCTCCTTTAAGGCTGCGTCCTCTCTCACCTGCACCTGTAGGACAGCCTCACTCTGCCTCCAGCTGGAAGAACACTCCTCTACAGATGCATCTATGCAACACATGGCAACGTTATACACACAACATGTCACAAAGCAGCTCCGACCTACTGAGGCCTTATGGAAATGTTCCTCCTGACTGATCTCAACATCTAAGAGCATTTTTTTTACACACTGTGCTTGTGCGTTACAGAGTGTGCACTCACCTATTTTGGCACATATTACTTTCTTGACAATATGCCCTTAAAATAACAGAGAAATACTTCACTGCTGCCTTGAGAGCAGCGGTTTTTGCTGGTCGATTGCACCACCACTTTCTGCTGCCTCTAGGTAGCAACGGTGTGCCTGATCACTCCTCATTTTACAGTTTTTTGCCATTGCTAAGACACAGAAACTGGTGTTTGTGGTGCAGTGATTGAAACCACTAACTCATGTAGCCGATCTGTTGACCAGATATGCTGCTGAACCATAACCACATTGTGTGCCTTACACTGAGTTTGCAATTCTAAAACACACTTTTTGCAAATGACAAAGTTATCAGTTCCCTGCAAACAGAATGCAACTGTGAAAACACCAATGAGATCACTTGAAAATCTTTAACCCTAGGATTCAGTTTGCTCTTTGGTTGGCATAACAATGGAGGCCCATGTTGGAGAAAGAATCAGAGGCAGAGGTGTTTGTGTAAGAGGAGGACAAAGAGGAGAAATCTCACAAGTGAGATTGAGAAGACTCTAACTGACCATGTTCCATGGGCTGAGTCTGCAGGAGGCTGGTCAGAGGGTCCAACCTCACTTGAGCTGCTACACTCTTCCACCAGAGAGGACGTCCTTTGTGATGTTGATGAGGTGCTGTGGCCAGATGCACGCACAAGACGGGATAGACAGTAATTGACCCACTGAATTTGAATTTATTTATTCAGGATAGCCCCTTGAGATGAATCATCTCATTTTCTAGGGGGTCCTTCTGCAAAACGATACAATGTCAAGTAAAGAAAAAAAGAAAGAAATACAGTACAGGCCAAAAGTTTGGACACACCTTCTCATTCAATGTGTTTCCTTTACTCTCACTGAAGGCACCAAAACTATGAATGAACACATGTGGAATTAACAAAAAAAGTGTGAAATAACTAAAAACATGTCTTTTCTTCTTTGTCTTCTCTTTCTTCTTTTCTTCTTCCTCTCCTTCTTCCTCCTTCTCCTCTATCTCTGCCCCCTCCAATTCTAGTTTCTTCAAAGTAGCCACCCTTCGCTCTGATTACTGCTTTTTGCTCTTGGCATTCTCTTGGTGAGCTTCAAGAGGTGAACCTGACCTGAAAATTGTTTTCACTTCACAGGTGTGCCTTGTCAGGGTTCATTAGTGGAATTTCAGTGAGAATCGACAGTGTAAATAGTCATGAAAATAAAGGAAATGCATTGAGTGTGTCCAAACTTTTGGCCTGTACTGTACATTGAGACACATTTCCAGGACTTACACACACACACACACGCTCACACAGAGAACACTCTCCTAATCCCAGCTAATCCACAAACGGCCAGATATCATATTAATTGTCAACGTAAAGTACAGTAAGTAAGTAAATAAAAAAAATAAATCAACAAAATGAGAGAATCACAAAAAAAATTACAGTTTGTACAAGAGAGAGGGGAAAAAATCATCAGAAACAAGAACAGGGCGTTTGGAAATGAATTAGAAGTGATGCATACTGTACAAAACTGTACAAATAGAAATGCAAGACTCTATATATAGAGTATATGTATATGGCACATTGGTGAGCAAATGGCAGGTGGCAAAGGCTACTGATTTGCTATTTGTGTGTAAAGTTGTGATGGAAAAATAACATTTTTAATATAGTTTTGAATGAGGTGTCACCTGTGCAAGAGATGTCTGAAATCAAGGGCATACTGTATACTTTGGGGGGGCACCAATCTGTCCCCCCCAATAATATATAAAAGTATGTGACATACATTCTCCTTTTAAGAACCCCAGGTGTTAACGCATCCCTCTTTTGTTATTTCCAGTTTATCTTCCATTTAAATCTATAGTTTAATTAATTTGTTAGGGAGACTGTGTGTGCAACCACCCCCCCTCCCAGCTGTGTGTTGGTAGAGCCCATGTAGCGGCGGCTTGTTTGAAGCGCCGCTCCGAGCCTGCAATGACGGGCTGCAGGAGCTCAGAGGGAGAGAGTCAGTCCACCTGTAGCTAAGCAGGACCAGCAGGTATC
The DNA here is from genome assembly GCF_905171665.1 of Trachurus trachurus. Classification (NCBI taxonomy): domain Eukaryota; kingdom Metazoa; phylum Chordata; class Actinopteri; order Carangiformes; family Carangidae; genus Trachurus; species Trachurus trachurus. The sequence continues at coordinate 33,708,517 of NC_139895.1, forward strand.
AGACAGTAAGCTACTACATCTCTAAATAGCAGTTTTGTTGTCAAAATGACCACGACAAATTTTGAATTAATGTGAAATATTTATTGGGTTATAAACGGCCCAGTTTTAAAGCTAGAATGAAGATACAGACATCATATTAAACCAGGAGACACGAGGCTCCTGTTGGTATCTTAAAACATACACACAAAGTACACAATTTAAGACTTAAATTGTGTACTTTGTGTATGTTTTTGTTTTTTGTGTGTTAAGTTTTGACAAAAGGGACATAGTTTTTTAAAATTGTGTTTTACCAAAAGTAAGAAAAACTGTAAGACCAATACCCCCATGGGCGCTGGAAGAGTGTGTGCTGGATGTGAAGCTTTTTTTGGTCTGAAACTAACAAACACACTCTGAGTTAAGCTCTGTGCTGAGTGTAAGATTGGCCCCCTGGAGGTAACAACCTCCATTGACACAGTGGAGTACCTCTGCTTCATGGAGACCATCACCACAACATCAGCACCACCACCAACACAGCTGAGCACAGGAAGCAGAAGATTTTCAACCTGCTGCACTTTTTTCACCGACAATCGACCAATCCCATCCCATCCCCACCTCCTCCATCACCACCTGGCTCACTGCTGCCTCTGCCAAGCACAGGAGCACACGGCTGCGTATCACCCACTCTGCAGAGAAGGTAATTGGACACAATCTGCCATCCCTCCAGGACCTGAACACCTCCAAGACCCTGAGGCGAGCAGAGAAGATTGTAGCCAACCCCTCACAGCCCACACACAAACAGTTTGATCTGTGGTGGTTGGTCCATGAGGGCCAAAACCCTCGAGGTAGAAGAGCTTCCTCTAGACTGCAGACGCCCCTCCCCCTAACTTTGCTCATATTTATGTTTTATCTTCTTACTAATTCTATTATCATGCACCAAAACATCAAAGGAAATCCTTTGTACACTAATGACTAGATTTAATCAGATTGACTGAGCTAACAGTATGCAAACACAAAACTTCCTTCATTCAGATATGTATGTTAATCAATTATAATTCAATATCTGTCTGAGTAGAGCATATTTTAATGTTAATACTTTCCCTTTGAATACAGAACTTTTCCTTATTAGTGTTTCTACTGTTGGTCTTAGACACTTGCGTACACTATGTATACTGTCTGCAGGGTTTTCTATTTGCACTATGTTGGCACAGTCCTCAGTGATGGCGTTGCTTGACTAATGCATAACGATATGTTCACTGCTGTCACTGTGAGGCTGCTTGCTACCAGATTAAGTCCTTCTAAAGCACTTCTCAGAGCCCATCAGAGGGCCCCACCGATAATCACACATAGGGATGACTTAGAGGAAGCACAGTGGGAGTACAAAAACTCAGCTCCGGTCCACATCTTTGTGTTTTCTGAAGCTTAAAAAAACCCTAAATTTTGTATTAGCGCTCGGCCTTCAAGTCACAAGTGAAATCAATTGTCTTGTGTGATTCTATTTTTAATGACCTTAATTCTTCCCATTTAGCCTGCATGTGTAGTTAACAAATATGAATAAATCTCATAAAACGGCGAGGAAACAAAGTGATGGAACAGAACAGACATAATGAGAGCAGGATGAATTTTAAAGGTGCTTATGGAGGCTGGGGACAGAAATAGCATCAGAGCTGTGATATCGGCAAGTTCTGACGTGTAAGGAAATGCAACAGAGCCCTCACTGAGTACCAGAGTGTCAACATCTCATCATCATCATCATCATGACCATCATTATGATCATCATCATCATCATTATCATCCAGGCTAATGTTGGTTGATCTTTTCCAAGCATATTTTCCTTTAAATCTCCAGAATTACTTTTAAAGTCTTGCATTTCCAAAAAGTTAGGTTGATATTAAGTTTTGAGGTTATAATATCCAACACCGGGGAACATAATAACTACATTACAGTAGGTGTATTCATGCTGTAGGAATGAAAGATAACTTGCAGAATTTCCATAAGGTTCAGATAATGTTCCTCCATGGGAGAATCTCAACCTGAGCCACTAACAAAAACTTTGTGTTTGCTGCTGCTGCAGTACTGAGAATGTCCCCACTGTGGGACACATAAAGGAGTGTCTTATCGTTTTCTTCTTATTCTGTAGTGTAGGTATTGAACTACACATCAGCATGAAGTGTGTCCTTTACCATGATACTTTCTGTCACATTCACATTCTGACCGCAAATGTAAATGTAATTGGTTTAAAGGTCCAGTGTGTAAAATGGGGGGGAAACCGTGATATGTAGCATTCAAATTCTAGATTGCAGTGCTCACTCAAAGCAAGACGGATAATTATATGAAGGAGGCTACGAAAACCAAACAAATTTTATTTTATAGCAATTATACAAATATGTTCATGGGTAGTATATTCAGATTTTGCCAATAAACCTTGCCAAATATTACACACTGGACCTATAATATGTAGGAATTACCCCCATCTAGCAGTGCGGTTGCATATCGGAACATATTCTTGATGTTGCATTCACGTGAAATCGGGCAGACGTCAGACAGACAACAGACGCTGCATGTACAGTAGGTACTACTTCGATGTGGTCGAGTTCACGCATGATTCTCACGTGAGTCAAAATGTGAGAATTTACAGAATTGAACATCTGTAATTAGTAGGCTCCCTAAATTGAAATCCATGTGGTTTTATGAGCTGTTCCATCAATTGTCTTCCAATGATGTAACTAGTTTTTGAATTTGCATAATACCAGCCCTACCTGGTACCAGTAGAAGAGGTGGGGCGAGGCAAGCAGTGGTTCATTTGCATTTAAAGGGACAGGCATGCTGAAACCAGTCGTTTTAAACAGGGCTGTTTTCAGAGGATGAAAAGAGCTGTGATGTTTGATCCTTGGGGAATTTTGAGCAAAGCATGTCACAGACATGTCTTTAAGACACCTGGAAACTATTTTAATTTGTGGAAAAAGGGCATAAGAAAGTATAAATAGACACTCTGATGATCATTTCCCTAATGGTAATGCACCAAAAACACACACACAAACATTATATAACTAAACATTCTTACTCATATGTTGGGATTCTGCCTGTGTAGTTTAGTGCTGATTCACATTTTGAATGCACTGAAGTTGAAGTTAAAATTGAAGCAATTTATTAAACTCCTACAACCTAGTTTCTTTTAAGTGTTTGTTTGTTTGTTTTTAACTTCAGTTTGTTCACGAAGAGAGGCCCCAGTTCTAACCCCATTGCTGCTTTGAAAGAAGCTCATGCGATTGGTCATTACTGAAGCTAACCTACTCCTACCACTAGCAACGTATTCAGCCTCCAATGTGCCTGATTCATCCCGCTGCCTGTTGTTACCAAAATTGTAGAAGAAGCTGCTGGTCACGCCTGTTTGTCCACAGCCCTGCTGACAGCTGTGTGAAGCAGTACTGTACCTGAGCTAAATGCTCCCAGCATGCTTATTGTCACAATGCTGCCATGTTGGTGTTTAGCAGGTCCAATGTTTACTAGGGGTGGTAGAAAAAATCGATACACATAAATATTACAATATCTTTTTTGACGATTTTTAAATCCATTTTTTTTTAAATCGCTGAAAAAATATATATTTTTTTAATATTGTACATTGTGCATTTGTTAGCCTTTTTTACATACAGAGAGTCCAGGTTTTGAAAAGGGTTTAAGTTCATTTTATAATGGAGTATGTTAATTTATAGGCTCCTACAGTATTTGTGTGCAGATAAATATTAAAAATGCAGACTAAAAATCGAGAAAATCGGCAATATCGTAATCGAATCGCCATCGAAAAAATCGTGGAAGAATGGAATTGGGAGAAAAGCATATCGTCCCAGCCCTAATGTTTACCATGTCTACCAAGTTGGTTTGGCGTAGTGTGCCACCAATTATCAAGAAGGTATCTAATAGTTGTTGAATGAAATGTCTCATAACGTCCACCTCATGATGACACAGGAGGAAAAGTCAGAGATTGACCAAAATCTGTAGGATTCATCCTCTGAGCACCGTGAATGTCCCAGTTTTGTAGTAATCTATCAATAGTTATAGATCAGTGTCAGTCTGAACAATATTGATGGACAAAAGATGATACAGTGCTATGAAATATCAATATCCTATGTCTGTAAAACCAAGTGTATTGATTTTATAGATTGAGGAGAGGAAAGCATGGGCGAACGGAGCGCATGTGGTAATTGGAGCGTCCTCTCATTAACCTTTATTCTAAGTGCTCACTGGAGACCTGCACTGTAAAGACTGTTTATCTTCACAGCTGTATTCAAAGCAGCCAATTAATGGAAATCAATCACGGGCTTCTGATGCCTTTGCCAGGTGAGCGTGCTCCAGGCTTGTGATGTTAAAGCAACAGCTGGGAGCCCTGTACACTCTTGTTGAAAGGCTTAGAGAAACTTTGCCGCGTTTCTCCGCAGGAAGTATCAAATCCTTGGAGGTCTTTCTGAGTAAACACAACTGTAATCCCCCTACAAAACCCTGCGTGAGCCTGCCGTTCTGATGTGAACCACTGATGATTCATGCGATAATGCCTGTTTTAGTGTGGACTGCGGCGCTCTTCCTCTTCCCAGGGTTCCATGCGGCGGAGAGCCTTGTTATAGGCTTGAGGGGGGGTTACAGCAACAGTCAGTAACATTTTGCCGTGCCCTGGGCTAACTGGTAAGCACAGAAACCCTCTGCTCAAATCACCCAGGGACAGCTAAGAAAGACAGCTCAGCCCGGGTCCTGGGTGTCTCAGACTCCTACCTGACCTCTGTCACAACTGCTTTTGTCTGACTTTCTTTAATTAGAGCGCTCAGCGAAGGCTGCGGCGGTCGGCCACTGGAATGGTCCATGTCACTAAGCACTCGGGGCTGCGTTTGGGCAGAAGGCTCCACAAATTATACCGGGGAGGCAGCGAGGAGCATCCATTGTAAGAGGCGTCAACCTGAGGCACTGGAGTGGAGTGGAGACTGTGGAGTGGAGTGGAGATGGTACTAATAATGGTGCTGGCCTGGTCCCTCCAGGCACAGGACAAGACAACTTGTTGACAAAACAAGGCCAATTATCAGGTGTTTTCTTGTCTGGAAATCTGAGTTTCTTAAAACAGCTGAACAACTGGAAAATCTATTTCCCTCTGTTTTCAACACAAATCAACTTGTTTTCAGTATTGTGTGTCAGAGGGAAGACGTCAGGGTGACAGCTAGCCCACACTGAGGATGTTATGTGTGTCCTGGCAGCTGATGTCAGCAGAACTGCTGCAGAGTAGAGTGTGTGTTCACAACAGGTGCATCTATTTATATTGCAACACACTAAAATGTCTGATGACTCTTCATTAGGTCGACTAGATAAGTCAACGTAATCGCCCTGGTAATTCACTTGGGTCCAAACAGTAGATAAGTGTCATGTTTCCATGACGACTGACCAGAAAAAGACAAGCGATATGTCATGTTTACATGACTCCAGATTGTAAAAATCTCTGAGCAGTAACACTAAACTTTCACAAGAGACTGGGATAGTTATTTTAAGTTTTTAATGCAAACACTTGACAATATAATTATAATCTTTTATTTTTTTGTGGTTGGTTGAAACATTTCAAGCGTGTGTCTTTTTGTAAGACTCTGCTATAGCTGGTGTTTAAATATGTAGAATAAATGTCTCATGAAAACACATGATTATGATCATATTTTCTAATTTCCAGTCAACTTTTAACATTGATCTGATGCAAGGCCTTTAGGAATCAAACCTTCTAAATTCTACTACTCCCTTCATGAATCTGTTACCTATTCTGTTAACACGTTTGGAGGCACTGGGGGGAGTAACTGACCAGTAAGAACTATGAGATTTCACTCCAAGGCTAGTTCTGGGGCAAAGTAAAAAGGGTTGTCCATCAATCAGAAGGTTGTTGGTTTGATTCCCAGCTCCTACTGTTCACATGTTGAACAGTCCTTGTGCAAGATATTAAGCCTACATTGCCCCTAATAAATCATGATCAAATTGCAATGTGGCCAAGATGGTGAAGTTCAACAGATGGTGAAGCTTTGTGGTGATACAGAGATGCTCCAGCCTACGACTCATGCACACTCGTTTGATAGAACAAATACATTTGATAGAACAAAAATCACATGATCATTCATGGTTTTTTTTAAGTAAAAATGAAAAGAAAAACGTACTGTGACTCATTTTTAAAATCACAGTATCTGTCAACACAGTTCTAGTGTTTTTTTTTTGTATGTCTTATTAAGCCCTCAGTAGAGCACAGGGGGGTATGTTTTCTGTTTACAGGAGGTGAAGAGGAATCTCACCTGGTCAAACAGAAATGTAGCCAGTGTTTGATGTTTGTCTTTCTGCTTTTTCTGTTTTATCACACTCGTTAACCTGTGATGGACCCAAGAGTTGTGTCAGGTAGAACTCAGCTTTCAAACACAAATGAGTTCACACTGAGAGCAACTACAAGGTTTACTGCATTGTATTTTTGTATTAAATGTTTTTTTTTGCTGAAAAACGAATATCATAAATTAGTGTTGAGTTCCTCTTTGAACAATCCTGATTAACAGCCTTGAATTTTCACGTGACTATATAACACTCAGTAATCCATTTATGTAGCATCACAGAAAGTTAATCCTTCCCAGAACATACGCCTGAAAAGCTCAGGCTCCAGCAGTGCTGCTTTGCATAAAAAAGGAATTTTTAAATTGCAGATTTAAAACATCATATGGTGCTTCAAAGTACAAATGAAGATAGTGTTTGGAATTTCTAAACAATCGTGTCCAGTGTATTTTTTTTCTTTCATTTCATTATTATTTATTAGTTCTTTTGCCTTGCTTCACAATCGAGCACATATAAAAGTTCACAGCAGGGAACTGTCCAGTACAGTCACAACCTGCTGCTGCTTATCTAAAATAGATTCTGATTGATTGATAAATAAGCTTAAAGGTACATTGTGTAGGAATTACTCATCTAGCGTTGCAGTTGTATATCGCAAGCAACTCAATCGTATTTTTCATGCTGCATTCACGTGAAATTGGGCAGACGGCAGACGGCAGACGGACGGCAGGTATAAACAAGCCTCTATGTAAACAAGTGGTCCGTCAGCACGAGGCAAAACAATACACGTGACGATATGTTGTCATGGTGATGTCGTGTTGTTTACCTGACCCACATTTTACCGTCTTTCTCTCGACTTCTGTGACTAAAATGATATCTGGTTTGTTACTGACGGCCGTCTGCCCGACTGCAGGTGAATGCAGCATCAGTGTAACGCTCCATTCCTCCTCACTGCGTTACCGCGGTGACTTTTCACAGACGCCACCTCGACCTGAGCCGACAGTTCCGGTGTCTCCGCTGAGTTTCCGTGGTTTCCTACCGTCACGCTGCCACTGAACGTAAAAAGATGGCGACACCACATGGCAGCCAGCACCGAGCTTACCCGCTCCATGGAGATATGAATGATATGAACGGCTCATTCAGAGCTGAAAGGAACACTTCAGTTTGTTGATGGGAGTGATTACTGATTAATGAAAATAATCAATTTTCGTGAATAGATAACAGGAGAAGTTACACAATGTCCCTTTAATTGTGTGTTTATTATTGTGACCATGGCAACAAATGTATAGATTTTATTTTATTTCATGAGGGGCGTCCTCCTATTGTATCAGTGACCCTGTATGTTCAGGTGGGAGGACTTGCTGGCTGCAGATGGAGGAGTGTGCCACTTTTCTACTACAGCACTACCTCCTCTTATAACATTTATATTCATAAAGGTCATTTTCATATATGAGCAGGGTCAGTTTTTATTACAGTTTATCCAACTAGAAACAAGGCTCGTTGATAATTGGCAGCAGTGTTACTGTCTCATTTGGTCTCTGAGTGTTCGTCCCATGTACTCTCCTGAGCCAGAGCCAGTCATGTGCTGGTCAGCTCACTGATGTAGTGGTAATGCATTATGGATTTTTCTTCGGCCCTGATCATGTCAAGCGTGCACTTAGCTACCCTCTCGCACAAACAGTGTGGTGGAGTTCTACTCTCAGTGAGGATTCTCTGTCTCTTATCGAGATTCTCCACTCTCTGATCGGCTGAGACGGGAATCTGTGCCATGCAGAAATATATTGCACTGCAGCAAATTATCAGTGTGTGGATCTTCTTGCTGAACTACCTGCGAAGTCTCCTGCTGCTTTTCTCATTGATGTTTTCTGTGTGCTTTGTAATGTTTTTTCTTGTTTTGGTCCATTTACTCCAAATCATATTCCGTTACAAAAGTCCAGGTCATTTGCAAAACATTGCAATGTGTATGAATACATTCCTCCTTCCCTCTGGTTCATTAGATTACACTTGGCATGGAATTTGTTTTGCAGACACTTTAAACTTGTTGGAAGTCCAAATATCGGAGCAGATAAACAAACAAAATGAAAGTCACAGACGCTTTTCTCGTTCTTTCCAGTGTCAGGCACCACAGGAAACATCAAGGGATCACCAATGAGATTAGTCCTCTGAGGACCATGCATGGATGCACACACTTTAATGCCATCTCATCCAATTTGTTGATGTGGGAGTGGTGGATAGACTAACACACTGCCATCCTTAGAGCCACACTCGGTCTGAGTGCAGGGGCCACGCACTTCACACTGCAAAAACTCAAAATCTTTCCAAGAATCTTTGTCTTATTTCTTGTCAAAATGTCTAGTTTCTAGTCAAATCTAATCTCTTTCACTTAAAATAAGACTCATCACCTAAAAATTAATTTGTTTTTAGATCATTTTCACTTGTTTCAAACAAATTTTCACTTGAAATAAGTAGAATAATCTGCCAGTAAAAGCAGGTTTTTTTGTGCTTGTAATAAGGAAGAAAAACCTGCTCCACTATCAGATTTTTCTTCTCAAGTGACAATATGCTTGAAAGAAGCAAAAAGTGTCTAAAAACAAGCTACTTTTTATTTGATTAGTCTTACTGTAAGTATAATGAGATTTGTTTTGACTAGAAATGACATTTTGACAAAAAAATAAGACAAATATTCTTGGTAAGATATTTGAGTTTTTGCAGTGCAGAGGCCACATCTGAAGAGGGACTGCACCACAACAAGGCTGTGTCATTGTGAGGGCTCCCTCAAATCCGGGCAATGAAAGATCCAATGGGTGGATCTTTTATGTCCCCGTCTGCTCTTAAGATTCACTGCACGTCGGTAATGAAAGCAAACAACACTTGTCTGGAAGCTTGAGGATTACACTTTGAAATGTAAGTGTCGTTCCCCGGCTAACGCTACAACTTTTAAAACCACAGACCTTAAAGCTTCAAGTTATTGTGAGAAGAAAAAGTAAAGTGTTGCCTAAGTTGCTTGGCAACAGAAACCGCACTTTGTTACACAATGGAAAGAGAGGGCACAGCTGGTGATGCGGAGCCAGACCTTCGGTTTGACCCGTTGTTGTTTACAGCAGCTTGAAAGGGCCACATCTTTGTGGACTCCTAAGGTCGTTTCCACACCCGACCAGGAGGACTCGGTTCGACTGGGGGGCTGGAAGTTGTGTAACATTGTTGTATTGATCAGTTGTTTCGCTTCTGCTTTTTCGCTGTGAATCTGAAGCACACCAAACTTTATGAACAATGTCAGCCGTGTTGGGGATTGTGTTTGTTCTTTTTTTATTTCTCAGATGCACATGGCTCAGCAAGTTGTTGAACATGACCACCAGGTTAGGCAGCGAGGCGGAGAGCATTTCACTCTTACAATGAGAAAACATGAAGGAAATGATAATGAAGGAAATAAATGGAAAAGGAAAACACAATCAATTACATGTTTGTACATTGTAGATTGTCCATCCTCCAGATACACTGTGTGTTGCGACACTACCTTCATTTGGTCCAGTGGGCGTTCACACTATGTAAACTGCACCACGGTTCACTTGCAAATGAACCAAGTAAAGACCCATGTTTTCAGGCGGACCAGAATTCGATTGCTTGGTCCACACCAGAGTTTGGATGAGCTTCCCACCGGCCCAAACAAAGTGGACTATCCAAGGAAACAAACTCTGGTGGTGTGAAAGCGACCTAAGATGCAGCCCCTGAACTAGGGGCCCAGCTTGTGTTTCCCAAACTTCTTCATCATCATTTGCTATGCAGCACTTTTAACCCTCCTCTTGTGTTAGGGTCGCCACTGACCCTAGGTTTTTATTTGCATACTAGCCTACATAAATTAGTTTATTGCATCAAGGATTTTTGACCTCGTCAGGAACCTTTATTTAAACAAAATAAAACTTCTTTTTTTTCTCCACAAAATTCTAAAATGCTCAGGGTAAAATTATGACATTTGTGGTGTTATGGTCAGTTATGACCCGGTTACGACGATACAAACAATAATGAGAGTTAAAACTGAAATCATAAGTGCAACCTTTTCATGGATAAGGAAGCCTAACATAACCAAGAGATGAGAAACACATGGGATGATACTGTAAACAATTGTTTTTACTACAGCTGATTTAAGACTCAGGTCAAAACTGACCCTAACACAAGAGATGGTAGCAGAAAGCTAAAAAGAGGAAGGTTCAATTGAAGACAAGGGGTACTGACATAAAAGGCCCAGGAGCCCACACCAAAAATATTAAAACCAACATTTCCATGGATAAGGAAGCCTAACAACGTAACCAAGAGAAGAAAAACTAATTGGATGAAAAACAAAATGGTTTTAGTGTATTTTACAGCTGATTTAAAAAAAAAAAAAACTATTTTTATGATATAAATTTGCTGCACATTCACATCTTTAGTCCAAGCTAACAGTTTGTTGGCTTTTTTATGACTAGCAGTAGGCAAACTTTGTGCACAACTAACTGAAGCTAATGTCACACATGTACTTTCAGTATGCACACAACTCAGTTACATCTCAGTAGCTCTCAGCTTGTTTTGCAGCTTTGAAAGATGCATGCGTCTTTTGGTAGAGTACAGTGGGAGGAGGTGACAGGGGACCTGCTGGCAGTAAGTAGAGCCAAGAAAGAAAAAAACTCCCACTTGAATGACATCAGCGTTCTACATGCACACTTTCATCAAATTTTCAAATGAGCCAGTTATGGAACAAACTCGTCAAACCTTGTTTTCCAAAATAGTTTCAGAATGTGTCTCCCAAGTAGCTTTGCCATTAGCTTGAACACAGGTGACATGGCTGTTCTGTGTGGACTACATCTACAGTATCTTCTTCAAGACTCCTCTGGGAGTTACAAAGTGGGATTGAAGACAGTGTAACAAAAAACAATGGGATTAATTTAAAAATGGTTTACAAGGCAGAGATGTAAAATATATGAGTGATGGGAATTGTGTATATTTTGAGTAAAAGGTTTCCCAGTCAGTTAACGTAGCATAAAGTGCAAAACATCTGGAAAAAGGCTCGGTCTAAAGATGACAAAATCTGCCTAGCGACAGTTCTACAACCACCAGGAACCATGATATTTCCTGTTACCTTAAAGAGGAACTATGTTAATTAAACGGCTTTGGAGTAATAGTGATGGTTAAATGACTTGTTACAGGGAGAATGGAGGCACTCTGCCTTCCACCTCACTTCTCTTGCTGAAAACAGCAGCATCTCCGACCCGGTGTTCCAGATCTCTTTGTGCAAGAAACATGGACTGCTTTACCGCACCATGACACCAAAACATGCCCTATATTCTGTAATCTCTTGTCTATGACATATGAGACTACAGAAATATCCGTCCATCCATCTTCAGCTGCCTATTCCAGGTTGGGTCGTGGGGGCAGCAGATCCACCAATGAGCCTCAGACTTCCCTTTCCCCAGCCATGTGTGACTGGGGGATCCTGAGGTGTTCCCAGGGCAGGTTGGAGATATGATCTCTCCACTTAATTGTAAATCAAGTTTTTCTAATCTAATCTAATTTAATCTAATCACTCTGAAACTGTAGGGAGAGCTCTGTAGAAGGAAAAAAGCGACCAGAGTTCCCCTTTAAATGTTAAAATGTAAGTACTTTAGTTATCCCTTAGAGGGGAAATTGAATGTCACCTTCACACAAAGACAGCCAACATACAGCAAGGAAACATACAGACTAAGGCAGCACCACATCAACATCACACAAACAATCCACAGCACTCAGCAGTCAACAACAATGTTCATTAAAAAACCTCACTGCACCAGGTATAAAGGATCGTCTAAATCTTTCTGAAGAGCACCTTGGCATCACAAGTCTGGCACTAAAGGAGCTCTTCAGTTCCCTAAAGACACCATAAAGTGGGTGGTCCTTATTGTGCAGTTTCCTTCCTATTCTCTTCTCTGTGAGTCATACAGTAGGCAAACCAATGATGGATCCTGACTTTTTTTAAAACTTTTTTAATTTGCTGATCCTATGTCTGTCCTCTTGACTTAAAGGAGACATATTCTGCCCCCTTTCCACAAATTAAAATAGTTCCCAGGTGTCCTAAAGTTATGTCTGTGACATGCTTTGGTCAAAATCCCCCAAGGATCAAACATCACAGCTCTTTTCATCCTCTCAAAACAGCCCTGTTCAGAACGGCTGGTTTCAGTGTCTGTCCCTTTAAATGCAAATAAACCACTGCTCACCCTGCCCCACCCCTTCTACTGCTACCAGGTAGGGGTGGTATTATGCAAATTTGAGTCTTACTTACATCACTGGGCGACAACTGAGGGAACAGCTCGTAAAACCACATGGATTTCAACCTATATATGGAGTCCGCACATTACAGATTTTTTTGTCAATTCTCACATTTTGGGGACTGGAAGGCAAGACAAACACCCAAATATATGTTAAAGAGCCTTCAAAAAGTGATATTTCCATATGTCCCCTTTAAACCCCCTTTCCCAGCAGACAATGGCGTAAAAAAGCACACTTGCTAAAATACTGAATATTGAAGAGTGACCTACTGACATCAAATGACCGAAGTTTCCTGAGAGAAAAAAAAAAACTGGGCCTTTGTAAAAATAGCGCCAGTGTTCTATGCCCAGACCAGCCTGTTATCCACAAGGATGCCAACGTACATATTACAAACAAGGAGGACACTGTTTCTGTCCAAGAAATAATCCAGCATACAGCTGTAGCAGTATCTTTTGGTTGGTTATCTTACCTTTGAAAACAACCATAGCAGATGTTAGCCCAGTCTTTGGAGGGAAATTAAGTGAATGGTATTAAAACCAACCTTATTTCCCTTAAAGCCCAACCATTACTACACTTTACAGTACTAGATTCTGTTATGCACTGCGGCTGAATGCAAAAGCAGTTGTATTTGTACAGTATTTGCAGCTGAGCCCCATTGGAAGTTATGCAAATAAATGGAGATATATCCTACATTTACAATTAAAGTAATCAGCAAGTACACTGGGCAACTATCAAGGCTAATGTGCACGGTAGTCCATTAGCTGGAATGACCTCTGTGAGCTGCTGAAGCAGAGCCTTTGTATCCAGTTTGCAGCTGGAAGTGTTTGCGCTGCAGAAACATCTCTCTGCTGCAAAAAAGAGATGTTACCTCAGTGTGTAAAGAGAAAGAAACAAATAGCACTTTGGGGGTACATAACAAATAATGTGCACCAGAGGAGCAATTGATTGCAGCTCACCAAAAAACAGAGAAAGGGGGAAAAGAAACCATGTGTTTCAGTGGGTGAATGGACGCCGAGCCCACTGCTGCTGCTAAATGATGACTTTTTGATGTGGTCGCTAACGGCAGTGACCTCACAGGAAATTGGTGTCAAACTTTGCTTGATTGTCTTGTTCCTGCGCTCCATGAAAGACAAATGTGCAATAGAATTTCCCCCACATTCATTACCCTTTATTACACGACAAAATGAAAATAAAAAAATCACATTTTGAGATGCACAGTTGTAGCAGTACAAAGCTGATTCTACCATCTTATAAAAAGCAGTTAATTATTTCACACTGATTATTTAGTGCTAAATTGGGGAGTATATTTGAATTTTAAATGCTCAGAATGTTCCAATTTCTTTCTCTTATCTCTGCTGCTGCAGTGGATGCTATAATACAACATGAATAGAACCACTTCACAATTCATATTCTCCCAAAATGCATAAGTAGCAAGACTGGAGTTTTTTTTTTACATAATGACCCGCTTTGTTCTTTTTCATGTGAGTTACAAGTGTCATCATTTTCATGTAAATACCGCGTTCGTTTTTCAAAGGAGACAATCAAAACGGCAGGTTTTTTAAGTGAGCCGCCGCCGCCGTGTGTCCTTCATGCTTTCCAGGCTTGATCAATCTTTCCTCAAAGAGGCGATGGAGCTCAGGTTGCTTTATCTCTGCCAGGAAAAACCCAGACAGGCAAGACAAATAGATCCCTGCAGCTTCGCCCTCACCCCGCTGACCGGACACGATGAGTTTGTCTGTCATGCCCTTGTGGAGGGAGAGGAGAGGAGAGGAGAGGCCGGTGGTTGTCCATCTACCTGATGGAGTAATCTCCCCCTCCTTCCCCCATCACCATGCCTCACTACACACTATTGTGTATCTATAACTCTTCTCCCTGACGATGCAACGACAGCATCGCACAAGGTTTTTTCCGGTAACACTTTACTTGAATAGGTATTCATAAGATTGACATAACACTGTCATAACCATGACATAACAGCTGTCATAAACATCAATGAATACTTATGACAGCTGTCGTTAAAGTGATAGTTCACCCAAGATTGAAATTTCATTCTATCTACTCACCCTCATGTGGACTAAGGGCTGGGAGAAGTTTCAGAGTCCTCCGTGGCTTCTCTGAGTTACAGGGGGTCTCGGCGTAGCAGTGCATGTCAATATAACGGTTGCAAATGGATACCAACTGTCTTCGTAACAAAAAGACACACCAAAAAACATCCAAATACTTCCATGCTGCTCGTATGTAATGTCTGTCTTGTATTGAAGCCCCGAAATGCGAAACTGTCCCGAAAAAAGTTAAATAAGTCTATATTTCAAGCTTGTTTTGTAGCGGAAGCTCCTCTTCGCGGTTCGTCATATTTGGACGAACCAGGGTCCGTCCTCTTCCCAGTTCGTCCAAATTTGACGAACCGGGAAGAGGAGCTTCGAGAAGCTTCCGCTACAAAACGAGCTTGAAATATAATTTTTTTCGGGACAATTTCACATTTCGGGGCTTCAATACAAGACAGACATTACATACGAGCAGCATGGAGGTATTTGGATGTTTTTTGGTGTGTCTTTTTGTTACGAAGACAGTTGGTATCCATTTGCAACCGTTATATTGACATGCACTGCTACGCCGAGACCCCCTGTAACTGAGAGAAGCCACGGAGGACTCTGAAACTTCTCCCAGCCCTTAGTCGACAGGAGGGTGAGTAGATAATGAGTGCAATTACAATTTTGGGTGAACTATCCCTTTAAGTGTCATTCGGTAAGTTATGTCACTTTTGATGCAAAGTTGACATTATTTGAGATGTTTTTGTTCTGACAACTTGACATCAAGACAATTTAAACTGTCATAGCAGACCTAATTGCCAAACTTTAAAAATGATGTCAAGTTCTCATAACAAGGACATCTCAAATAATGTCAACTTTGCATCAAAAGTGACATAACTTACCGAATGACACTTAACGACAGCTGTCATAAGTATTCATTGATGTTTATGACAGCTGTTATGTCATGGTTATGACAGTTTTATTCAAGTAAAGTGTTACCGTTTTTCCTCCACATCTGATACAGACGTCTGTGACATCTGCAGCTTCTCGTCATGAAGCACCAGCAGTTTGAGATAATCTAATCTCTACTTCCAAAATATGTCCCCCCCCCCCCCCCCCCCGCTATCAAATCCAAGGGGTCGATGGGCCGCTAGTAAGAAGACTCATACTGAACTAATTATCAATTCGATCCAGTTGTCAGGGAACGGCAGTGTACACTTCATTTCAGTCCTCTCTGGGTTTTTGATGGGATCTCTACGCGACACAAATCTGAGACAGATCCCTGACACAGACCGGTGTTTGGAAAAGGGAAAGGAAAAGGAAAAAAGTGTGACTCAGATTGATGCCACCTGCCACAATAACTCAGCCTGGTTCGATATCTTTCTGCCTTAAGCTCTGAAAGCACATTGTAACAAGGACTTAGTTGAATTGTGAAAGCGATGCACTTATAGTGGCAATTTCTCATCGCAATATTATTAATACATGACAGTGATTACCTAAAGTGTTTATTGTGTGCAACAGTGGGATACAGACTGCACCAGCATGAGTCTGTTGAGCAGGTAACGTGAGGTCACTCTTGTTGGATTCTTTGACTGTGCTGATTGTTTGTGTTCCAGTTTGGGCGTTTTAAAACAGAGCCGTTTGACAGAAGGGAGCGTGAGTTTGTAGCTTTGTATCCCTCCACTTGTCAATCGAATTGTCTGAGCTTCGCTAAAAATATTAATGTGAATAAATCCGGTGAGATTTTGTTTCCATCTAAGATATTTAAATCAAATAAAAACCTGTGGGTTATGACGTCACACACTGTTTTGCAATCAAATTGGTGTATTGAATAGATTTCCTGCATTTTAAGGATTTTGCAGTCATTTTTGAACTGAATCGTAAAACCAAATACACACAAGCCAAGTGTGACAAGCCGCTGGAGTTGTTGCCTGGAAACCAGTAAACGATACAAATTCCAGCCGAGTTAAGTTGGTAAATACTGCACAAGTTATAATAGTGCCAAGTAATTGTGGCATACCAAGACGGTTGCATGTAAATACAGTTGTGGGTTAGGGTTAGGGTTAGGGTTAGCAAAATGCTGCATGGCACCGGAGGCGACCCGTAGTTTGGGAAGGCAACGCTTCAAACAGTTCTGGGAGATGGTGGTTGATGATACTTCAGGGAAAGCCTGTCTGCCTGTTTGTCTGTCTGTCCACTTGCATCTTTCTTTGTTCACTCTCAACATGTCTTTGAAAAGCCAGAAATACATCGCAGAATAGATGTAAAACGTGATCACAATTCACATTTATGCGGCAAGGAACTGTTTCAATCAGCTTTCATTACATAAAGCCTTTTATCGATCAAGAGGAAATCCAATGAGATTGACGAAACAAACCTTTTGGCGATATGACATTCGAAATGTACCGTTTCCATGAGGCATTTTTAATTCAATATAACTTAATGCACAGTACAGTCAAACATGTGGATGGAAACTTGGAAGCTTGTATCTTTATGAGATCTGATGATGGATGGATGGATGGATGGATGGATGGATGGGTGGGTGGGTGGATGGATGGATGGATGGATGGATGGATGGATGGATGGATCGATGGATGGATGGATACTGTGACTTTATCATATATATTACCAAAAGTGCAGTCAGACTAATCCACAGTCTTGATTTTTCTAGTGCTGCTCTGTTATCACTTTACCTCAAATCACTCTATTGGTTTATTCAAAGAACCAATCAATAACACCAATTAGTGGTTTGGTTTCCTATACACAGATTTAACCTGCATACAATACAGTATGTACATTCAAACATGTAATAACTAAGTATTGTATGGATATGTAGTTATATTGTGGACATATGTTTGATATATATGCCTCTATCTCCTTAGTGGAGGTTACTACTGTATTTAATGATAATATGATCGCTTATTGGTTACACATGCCGACTTCATTATTGATAGAGGGGCATAGATGTGTTATCCGTACAGACACATTTTTTTGGACATTTAAAACAAACACCGACAGTACTTTCAGTCCTTTCAAATCTTATTATTCTAAGATGATTATGGACTAAAAATTGTAGTTTACATTTTCTGTTCAGTGGCGCTCTGTGGGCTTAGGGTTTAAGGCACCGACGAAGAAAATCCTCAGCTAATGTCCAATTTGGGAGCTTTGTAGCATGCCCGTCCTCATCTGTCTCTCCCTTCATTTCCTGTCATTTTTCACTGTCTGCTATCTAACAAAGGCAGAGAATATTAAAAGAAAAAAAAAAAAAAACATCCTCCTTCATGGTGGAATATTTGTGGGGAAAATAATGCAGAGATACAGTGGGCAGCTCCCAGGGTGGACAGGATGATTAGACAATTTGTCTGGATTTTGTAGATGTAAGAACTCGAATCTGTTGATATTTTCCTACAATAATTGTTTATTTTTTCTTCCTTGAAACTTGAAATAAGTTTTATGAACCAATTCAAGAACCTTATGAATGAAAATTGATCAAAATCCATGGCAATACTCTTGTAGAAAACAGTTGATCACACATCCAGCAGTTGAACTTGTGTTTATGTGAAACATCTGGTTCTTCAACCTAATCTCTCACTATGTCCTCTAGGTATCTAAGTACTGTCTGGTGCAATTTATGCAAGCCATTTTAACATTTAAAAGCCAGACTGGATATGTGTTGTAGATATCTGTAATTCAGTTTTGCCTAGTCAAAAAGAACATTTCAGATATCTGCAACTACATTCTTCCTATCCACAATTGTCATTTCAGATATCCACAACTACGTTCTTCCTAGGACAAATGACGTCACTTTTGCCATTCATGTGTATGGGGTTTGTCGTTACAGATATCTACAATTCAGTTGCAGATATCCGCAATGTGAATTACAGATATCTGTAACTGAATTACGACTAGTACTAATTCCAGTTTGAGATATCTACAATTTGATTCTGACTCGTCATAATTCCAGTTCAAGATATCTTTAATTCACCTCAATTAAAGATATCTACATGTCCCTTTTTGGATATCTTAAATTAAGTTTTGACTAAAATGACGTTGAAGATATCTGTAACTGGAATTATGACTAGTCAAAATGACGTTGTAGATATCTCAAACTGGAATTAGTACTAGTCGTAATTCAGTTACAGATATCCGTAATTCACATAGCGGATATCTGCAACTGAATTGTAGATATCTGTAATGACAAACCCCATACTGGCAAAAGTGACGTTATTTGTCCTAGGAAGAACGTAGTTGTGGATATCTGAAATGTTCTTTTTGACTATAGGCAAAACTGAATTACAGATATCCTGAATAAAAAATCCAACTATTCAAAATGTAATTACGAATAGTCAAACTTAGCTTTTAAATGTTAAATCCGCTTGCCATAGTAGGCAGTGGTCAGTGAGCTTTTCCTCTGTGAAAATCTTCCTGTTCCTCCTCTTCAAAACAAATCTGTGAGAGTGAACCAGAACAGTCAAGTTGTGGGGCGAAGCAGCTAAACAAGGAGCAGAAGCTGACAGTGAGGCTCTGTGCAGCAGCTGCAGATCCAGCTCATAAATTCTCTGAAAGTTCATCACTACAAGGCCATGGCTCGGTGGCCCGACCACCAGCACATACAGTAGATCGATAACAGGGCTGCAGCTGTATTTGATGCCGGCACACGAAGAGGGAGGTTTTGTTTGAGTTTTTTAAAATACAGCAATTGCCCTAATAATAGGCAATTTGGGTCCTCCATGCATTAAACGCCATTTTCTTTTACGATCACACTGCTGCATTGTGGGTGAGGTGGGGCGACACACACAGGGAAGTGGGAGGCTGGACAGTGGACACAAACAGCTGAAACGAAGGTAACTAGAATATTAGTGGAGTTATTGGACTTTATTGTAAGTGCAATAAAACATAGGAGGCCAATAAGAACTTTATCAAACCACCTGTTCAACAAGCAACAGTGTTTGCTGTATCCCAGTGTCTGGTACACAACAACATTGTGCGGGTGAAGCCAATAGCAACTTGTTACGGCCTTGTAATAATAATGATGCATCACACTGTCCAGAGGAGTGGGATACATTTATTTTTTACATTTGCATTTTTTTTATGTGCAGTCGTTTACATTTACATTAAGTCTTTTAGCAGAGTGACTTACAAGTAAAGGACACCAGTAGCTTCGGTGCAAAGGAAGCTCGGTGTAAATACTAATTGCTACATCTGTTACTTAAGTGCAAGGAGATTATATCGAGGAAGTGCGCTAAAGTTACATTGTTTATTGTTTATTGGATGGATCCCCATTAGCTGCCGCCTTGGCAACCACTAATCTTCCTGGGGTCCATAAAGTACATAAAATATAACATAAATGATAACATCCAGGACATAAAATAAATTCATGCAGTCATTCCTAGCATAACTACACTTATAATAATAACAACGATAAAACACACACACATACACATGTAACGGAGGGTCCGGGTGCACTCATCAATATGCATAATATCACAATATATTAAAGGGATAGTTCACCCAAAATCCAAATTTCACTCATTATCTACTCACCCTCATGTCAACTAAGAGCTGTGAGAATTTTCAGAGTCCTCCGTGCCTTCTCTGAGTTACGGGGGGTCTGCGCAGCAGTATTTGTCCATATAATGGTTGTCAATGGATACCAACTTTCTTCGTCCAAAAAGACACACCAAAAAACATCCAAATACCTCCATACTGCTCGTCTGTAATGTCCCTCTTGTATTGAAGCCCTGATATGAGAAATTGTTCTGAAAAAAATTAAATAAGTCTATATTTTAAGCTTGTTTGTAGCGGAAGCTCCCAGTGTCTCAGTTCACTGCTCTTCCTGTGTCAGTGCAAATCTCGCGTGATTTGCACTGACCGGCGGAACAATTTCTCATGTCGGGGCTTCAATACAAGAGGGACATTACACACGAGCAATATGGAGGTATTTGGATGTTTTTTGGTGTGTCATTTTGGACGAAGAAAGTTGGTATCCATTGACAACCAAATACTGCTACGCGGATCCCCCCATAACTCAGAGAAGGCACGGAGGACTCACAGCTCTTAATCGACATGAGGGTGAGTAGATAATGAGCGAAATTTGAATTTTGGGTGAACTATCCCTTTAATAACACTATAATTATATTAATACACTATAATAGCATGAGCAGTACCATCCATTAGTAATATATTTTCAGTCACTATTATGATAATAATAACTCTACTTATTTCAAATTAATAATAAGTTCCCAGTCATATGGTCTGCTGCATTAGATGAGCCTTCATTTGTTTTGTGAGGAGGTAAAGAGTTCCAGGACATAATTACACAGCAAGAGGTTTCAGGAAAGGACCTGATCTCCGAAGGGATGAGTTTCCCAGAGAGTCTTGATGCTAGAGATGGATGCTCCTGCATAGTTCATTCCACCACCAGGGAACCACAGATGAGAGCAGTCTGGACTCAGATTGCCTCGTGGACAGGGATCAGCTGATGACGCTCCTCAGAGGAACAGAGTGGTAGAGAGGGAGCACAAGGGCTCGCTCGCTCTGATTGAATTCAAGCAGATGGGTGCTGACCCACGCCGTCTCTCTGAAGGCTTTGATTTGATCGGGGCGGCTACAGGTAGCCAAGTGTAGGTCGATGAGTGAATTGTTCATTAAAGAAACATCGATGTGGGGAAAGGGAAAGTGAAAGTAGCCGCTTGACAATTCATCCTTGCAAAGTGTGTGAGGAGCCTGTGGAGAAGGGCCTCAAAGTAAATCCACTCTCTGTGGGCTGTTTGGTTGAAGGTGAGTTCACCAAGTAGCCATGTGTGTGTTATCAGGGGAAGTGAAAGGAGGTCATATACCACATGTATGTAGTATAAGTATAGCACCTTTAAAGGGATAGTTCAACATTTTGGCAAATTCGCATATTGCCACAATCCCTATAGTCTTAGCGGTAGGTTTTTTACCTTTAATTGTTGGTACAAGCTATTTTTAGATCGGCAGGGCTGAAACGTGCGGCATGCGGTACTTTCGCCTTTCCCTCATCAAATTACACAATCCAACAACTCCAACACGCTCTCGTGGACAAGCTGTGACCAACACATTCACCATGCTATGAAATATTAATGTAACATTACGAGACAGAGTTGTTTTCAAAGCAAATGCGTAGCCAAAACTACATCCTAGACACGGCTTCTGGGTGGAGTGATTTCAAAAACGCAAGTAGTTCCAAGTATTTGCTTCATGTGTCTTAATGTTACATACAGAAATTATACATTATTATTTTATAGCATTGGCGAATGTGCAGGTCATACTTTCTTCACAAGAGCATTTTGTTGGATGATGAGTTTTGAGGGAAAGGCGAAAGTACCATTTCTTGAGCAGCTCGTGTCTCTGCCCCGCCAATCTAAAAACAGCTTGCGTCGACAATTAAAGGTAATAAACCTAAGACTATAGGGATTATGGCATTTGCCAAAATGTTGAACTATCCCTTTAAAGACATCCTGAAACATCTGTGCAGTTCCATGTGGTTACGTGTTTCAGGTTAAAACTGGAAGCTAGAGATATTGATGGCTGTCTACAGTAGCCAATTATGTTGAATTGACAGTAAGCACCACCTGTGGGACTCATCACCTTCACACAAGCCTGTGGACCTCAGTTTTTGATTGAGACCATGCTGTTTGGTAGCAGTGGTGTTAGCAGGGGAGAGATGAACGTTCATGATGCTCCACAGAGTTAGGACACACACACACACACAGTGTTTGCAGAAACAGCTGGTTACAGCTCGGAGGCTGTGACGGTGATTGGCAGGATTTATATTCCAGGAACAATTTTTAATTGAATGCAAAATTAGGAACGCCCTTGAGTGCAGGATGAGTCATCAAACGTCTGAAAACATTTTTACATAATATGTTAATGTAAAAATACTCAAATAACTTTAAATCAACAACTAACTGTGTACTGTAGATACAGTGTTAACAGGGACATATTATGGAAATATCACATTTTGAAGGCTCTTTAACATATACTGTATTTGCGTGTTTGTCTTGCCTTCCAGTCCTCAAAATGTGAGAATTGACAAAAAATCTGTAATTTTCAGGCTCCCTAGGTTGAAATCCATGTGGTTTTACGAGCTGTTCCCTCAGTTGTCTTCCAGTGATGCAACTAGGATTTGAACCTGCATAACCCCACCCCTACCTGGGGCCAGTAGAAGGGGCGGGGCAAGCAGTGGTTAATTTGCATTTAAAGGGACAGGCACTGAAACCAGCCGTTCTGAACAGGGCTGTTTAGAGAGGATGAAAAGAGCTGTGATGTTTGATCCATGGGATATTTTGACCAAAGCATGTCACAGACATGTCTTTAAGACACCTGGGAACTATTTTAATTTGTGGAAAAGGGGAAGAATATGTCTCCTTTAAAGTACTTTTTTTTTCATGGGGCCTTTAGATAAAGGAGCTCCAGTGTTAGATATCCTGGTCTCCTGCAGCAGCCAAGGCAACCGCATCACAACAGCAAGCAGCTGCTTTCACTCTGCTTTACTGACACCCTTCTCCCTCTTCTTCTCTCCTCCAGAGTCGGAAACACGCCAACAAAGTGCGACTGTATTACATGCTACATCCTGTGGATGGAGGATGCCCCGCCAAGAAGCTCAGAACAGACAATGTGAGTCCCGCACTGCACTCTCACCGCCCCGCCGTTTGTCTGAGTAATCACAGAGGAACATGCACACGTCAGTCCACATCCACAGCTGCCAGCCTCACTGAGAAACCCTTACTGTTAATGGATTTTCCTGCTTTTCCCAACATACACACACTCACACACACACAAACACACACACTCTCCCGCTCAGTGTCAGAGCAGCTGACAGATAAACAGCAGTGTTTCTACACCAGTGAACAATGCAACAGTGACAGTGGCGCTGTGGTTGGATGCCAGGGGAGGCCAACCTTTCATCAGACACAAAGATACACTGCTGACGGCATCCCCTTGTCATGTAAATTGAAAATACATGACGGTTTTGACAGACACAATTACGCGGCCCGTCATTCCCTGTTCGATAAGTGCTTGGGTGGTGGTGGTGTGTGTTTTTTCAGGTTATTGAAGCCCTTTAAAGGGATAGTTCACCCAAAATTGAAATTTCTTCTCTGAGTTACAGGGGGTCACGGCGTAGCAGTGTATGTCCGTATAACGGTTGCAAATGGATACCAACTGTCTTCGTAACAAAAAGACACACCAAAAAACATCAAAATACCTCCATGCTGCTCGTATGTAATGTCCGTCTTGTATTGAAGCCCCGACATGAGAAATTGTCCCGAAAAAAAAAAGTCTATATTTCATGCTTGTTTTGTAGCGGAAGCTTCTCGAAGCTTCTCGAAGGACCCTGGTTCGTCCAAATTTGACGAACCGGGAAGAGGAGCTCCGAGAAGCTTCCGCTACAAACAAGCTTGAAAAATAGACTTATTTAATTTTTTTCGGGACAATTTCGCATTTCGGGGCTTCAATACAAGACGGACATTACATACGAGCAGCATGGAGGTATTCAGATGGTTTTTGGTGTGTCTTTTTGTTATGAAGACAGTTGGTATCCATTTGCAACCGTTATATGGACATGTCAATTTTTTTGAACTATCCCTTTAACAGCTCCAAGCTACTTCTGTTGCTTGCTGTCTCTATCCATCAGGGAAAAAGACAAAAACAGTACCTCTCATCCCCCCCCCCCCCCCCCCCCCCCCCAGTCAGATAAGCATCACCGTGTTGAGATTTCATGGAGCATGTAGAGACGTTATGCGACGGGCATTTTCAATCTCAGCTCCTTTCAGTGGGAGTCCGGGGTGATGGAGGAGCGGCCGCGCTGGGGAGATTGGAGTGAGGGAGGCTGAGGTCTTCTCTGTGATTACCTGTGGGGGGGGCTTCGCTACATATCAGTCTGGAAATCTGGGTTTCTGAACCAGATAAGAACACATCAGGGACACCGTCGCCTCAGCTCATCCTCCTCCGTGCTCCTCTCTTTCTCTATACGACTCTATATTTCCCTCCAACTGTCACTCTCTCCGCCGCTCTGTCTCTCTTTGTTCTCATCACTTCCCCTCTTCCCATCACACACCTCTGTGGATCTGCCTCCCCCCATTCCCTTTGCTCACATCTCTTTCTTTTTTTCCTTTCCTTCCCATAATATCATTTCATTTATTTCCTTCTCCTGCTTTCTACTTTACTATCCTTTCATTTCAAATCAGCTACTTCCGCATAATTTTCTTTCCTCCACTTTCCTACAGTATCTAATCCATCTCTCTCTCTCTCTGTCTGCTGTCATCCCTCTGTTTGTTCTGTTGCCTCTGCTTATCTGTTTTCGCCTGATCCCACTTTCTCTCGCTTTCGCTCCTCTTTTCTTTCATCTTTCATCTTCTTCCCACTCTGCCATTTTACCATTTTGCTTTTCCTTTTCTCTTTGAGTTATTCTCATCCTGTACTTGTATATCAATTTCCTCACCACTAGTTTTCCTTTTCTTTCCAACTGTCTCATTTCCACTAAGTTTTCCTCTACTTTGCATCACATCCTTTTCTTTTATCTATTCTCCTCATCCTTTTTACTGTAATTGTATACTACTTCCACTGTTCCTCTTCATTTCCCCTCTTCTCTGTTTGTCTCCTCTCCTTGTTTCCTTCCTCCCTTCTCCCCTACCTGAGCTCTTTCTCTGTGTGTTTCTTTGATGTGATCTTTGCGATCTTTGAGACTCTGGAGACTGGTGTGCTCTGTCTCCCCTCAGCGTTCTGCTGATGCTTCCATCACTCCCACAGGAACCGTGTGGGACCTGAGTGATGAGTGATGAGCCCTGGGTGTAGGAAGTGGGACGTCACAGCTCATCACTCTTCCACTCTCATCTGTTCATTTCATAACCGTCTTGTCAGGCTATACATGTAAAACATACTGCCTTACTGTAAGATAGTTTGGGGATTATATGAATGATTTTTAGGTGTGGGAATCTTTTACTATCTCATGATTAGATTTGATTCTGATTTTTGGGGCTACGATTCGATTCAAAATCGATTTTCGATTCAAAACGTTTTGATTCATAAGGATTTCTGCTTCGGGCTATCGGTGGATCCTCAAGGATCCTCATGATCTATTCCAGTCTGCTTTGCAAGACACAGTGACTACAGTGTCTTTTTCACATTTATTGAGTTTTAAACATTTATCCATACTTACAGTATATGGAATTGTTGAAACTGTTGCATAAAAGTAATATCACATATTGCTCAAAGCAGAAGTAAGCGATCCGGTCGTTTTGGCTAATGCTGCGTTCCAGGCAGGCTTTTGAAACCGTAAGTTACAGCTTCAAGTCACGACTTACGACTTTGTAGCGTTCCAGGCAACCCACAACTCGCGTTTCTCCGACCTGTTGCCTGTGAAAGTCACTATAACGGCCACTCGTAACTTACGACCCGTGAACTCGTACCAGATCGAACTGGTACGACTTCACAGGTCGGAAAAACACGAGTTACGGGCTGCCCTGAATGCACCATAACTTCTTGTCAGCCGATGGAGTTAGCAGCCCCCGCCCTCGTCATGGATCTATTGGTCCTCGTCCCTACGTCACCACATTCACGCGCATCCCTTGGCTGCACACACAGCCCTTCATGCCGTTCTCTCTCCTCATTGGATAAAGCTTGTAGGATACAAGAAAAGTTTTCTCCTCGGCTTACAGCAGAGCAGAGTGACTGAGAGACCCATGTTTCAGTCCAAACACTCTATGTAAGTGATTGCTGTCGGAAGATGTAACTATTTAAGACTTATATTAACACAAAAATATCGCTTACTTCTGCTTTAAGTAACAAAATTAAAAGTGCCTTTTTATTAAAAAAAATAGCGCTGCCTTTTAAATTCCAAGGAAATGGAGACTGACAGCAGATTTAAAATCGATTTTGGGACATTTTATATTGATTCTGAATCGTATTAAATGAGAATTGCGATTCTTATGTGAATCGATTTTTTGGCACACCCCTAAAGATTTCACTGTATTTTACTTAAAGCAGAAGTAAGCGATCCGGTCGTTTTGGCTAATGCTGCCTTCCAGGCAGGCTTTTGAAACCGTAAATTACAGCTTCAAGTCACAACTTACGACTTTGTAGCGTTCCAGGCAACCCACTCGTGTTTTTCCGACCTGTTTTACCTGTGAAAGTCACTATAACGGCCACTCGTAACTTCCGACCCGTGAACTCGTACCGGATCGAACTGGTACGACTTCACAGGTCGGAAAAACACGAGTTACGGGCTGCCTTGAACGCACCATAACAGTCCTCGTCCCTACGTCACCACATTCACGGCGTCCCTTGGCTGCACACACAGCCCTGCATGCCGTTCTCTCTCCGCATTGGATAAAAACTGTAGGATACGATAAATGTTTTCTCCTCGGCTCAGAGAACAGCAGAGGGACTGACAGACCCGTGTTTCGGACCAAACACTCTATGTAAGTGATTGCTGTCGGAAGATATAACTATTTAAGACTTATATTAACACAAATATATCACTTACTTCTGCTTTAAAGCAGTAAGTAAGTGATATATAGGAGAGAAGAAGAGGGAGAAGGGTGTCAGTAAAGCAGAGTGAAAGCAGCTGCTTGCTGTTGTGATGCGGTCGCCCCGGCTGCTGCAGGAGTCAGTCACTCTGCTCTGCTGTAAGCCGAGGAGAAAACGTCTGGTATATATACTTCCTTGTATCCTACAACCTTTATCCAATGAGGAGAGAGAACGGCATGAAGGGCTGTGTGTGCAGCCAAGGGATGCGCGTGAATGTGGTGACGTAGGGACGAGGACCAATAGATCCATGACGAGGGCGGGGGCTGCTAACTGAAGTGTTCATCGGTAGGGCACAAGAACAACACCGTGGCTCAGAGGGTAACTGTTGTTTACTGGAGATCTCAGGCCACATACACAGGTACAGCGTGTCACATCAATACCCGTCCGGGTTGCTCACTGCGCTACTTATCAGTTCCCACTCATACCACTGCATATCACAACATCCCCCCTGTTTAGCTGGAGTGCAACACAATAACCTTTACTATACATTTCAGTTACCCCTCTATTTATCTCATCATCAAACATCTATTCAATCTATCAATGTCACCGTTAACAAAACTACAATTACATATCACCACATTTTTATTCTACATTTTCCTCTTTAGTGCTTGTGCCGCCAAATAAACCCAAAGCAGAATGAAAAGAGTCCTCAGAGTACTTTACAGCACTGCATTTGATGTTATCTCTTACTTCACACATTATAACGGTCTGGTTTAATCACAGCTCGTCCAGATCTTGTTTGCACAGCTTTCAGACCTCTGGGCTCCTCCCTGTTGATATCCGTCCCACAAGTTGGTGTGGGAGATGCTCCTGCTGGTTGTGCCTCTGTTGGTTCACTCTCACAAGTCTCCTCCAGAGCTTGTGGCTCTGCAAAACAGACCTTCACTGGGCTCCTATGTGCATGTGAGTTGTAGATTCCCCGCAGATGGCTCCTACTGCGTCTCACTTTGTTGCCATTTGGTGTTTGGACAATGTAGCTCCTTGGCTCGGTGCACTTTTCTAAGACAACTGCTGGATTCCATGTTCCTTTGTCTTTGTGCAGCACTGTTACATGCTGTCCTGGACATAGTGGGGGTAATTCTCTGTGGCTGCTGCGATCATGATGTTCCTTCATGTCTACAACCCTCTGCTGTAGGTGGAGTCGGTGTTCCTCTTTACCTGGGTCACCTCTACTCGGCAACAGGGTTGTGACCGGTCTCCCAAACATCAGTTCAGCAGGCAATGGCAGCTTGCTGTCGATGGCAGTCGCTCTGACCTGCAGCAAAGCAACATGGAGATCCTCACCTTTTTTTAGAGTTTTCTTTACAATTGATTTGATGTGTCTCACATGCCTCTCAATGAATCCATTACTTTTGGGGTAATGGGGTGAACTTGTGACATGTTTGATCCCCCACTCTGTTATAAATTTTCGGAATGACTGCCCTGTGTACTGTGGTCCATTGTCTGTCATTATCTCATCAGGGCGCCCAAACAGAGACATGCACATCCGCATCTTTTGTGCCACTGCATGGCTAGACACAGGCACAGGCATTTCCTCCACCACTGGGAACTTAGAATATCTGTCCACGATTAATAAAAACTGACGTCCATCAATCTCGAACAGATCGGAAGACAAAAACTGCCAGGGTTTTGATGGTACACTGTGTGGGTGAAGAGGTTCTTTTGGGTTTGCATCTTGATGCTCCACACACACACTGCAAGATCTACACACTCTCTCAATGTCATCATTCATTTGAGGCCAATACACACTTTCTCTTGCAAGGCGCCGTGTTTTCTCTATGCCCTGATGGCCAACATGTAGCTGCTTTAATATATCATCAGTCATAGTGTCTGGGATGAGTACCTGTCTGCCTTTGAATACAACTCCTGCTTCCATTGCCAGTTCATCTCGAAAAGACCAATAAGCACGGAGGTCTTTTGGCAGGTCCTTAATGTTGTCTGGCCATCCATGTATGATCAGCTCCCTCAGTGCACTAAACTTGAGATCTTTGGCAGTTTCTTTTCGGAGCACATCCTGTTTTTCAGAAGAGAAATTTATTAGTGCAACAGTGTACAACTCTGAAACCTCAATTTCCACCTCTACTCCATCGATGCGCTCATCCAACTCAATTTCACCATGGTTTTCAGGATTTGGTAATCTACTGAGAGTGTCTGCCAGAACCATTTGGGTTCCAGGCCTGTACATAACTTCATAGTTGTAGCCTTGCGTCTTTAACAGCATGCGCTGGAGCCGAGGTGGTGCAGCATGCAGCGGTTTTGTACATATAGTAACCAGCGGCTTGTGGTCTGTTATCACAAGGAATGACTTCCCATACAGGTAAGTGTGATAACGCTGCATTCCATACACAATAGCAAGCATTTCCCGCTCTATGTTACTGTATCTGGACTGACAGTCAGTTAGTGTTTTAGAGCCAAAAGCAATGGGTCTATTGTTTTGCACTAAAGCTATGCCCAGCCCCTTCTGTGATGCATCGACCTCAAGGGTTAGGGGTGTACTTGCATCATAGTACTTCAGACAAGCATTCTCTGTAATTGTTGACTTCAGATCTTCGAAACACTTTTGGTGATCCGTGTCCCATGTCCATGGTGCATCATTTTTTAACAATCCCCTCAACGTGTGTGCTTTGTCTGCAAACTTGGGTATGTAGGGTGATAAATAATTTATCATTCCCATAAACCTATGCAGTTCGTCTTTGTTTTGAGGGGTCGGCATTTTTTGTATGTCCCTGATCTTCGCCGGATCTGGTCTGATGCCTTTGTCTGTGTACATATTACCAAAGAATGAGATGCTTTCCTGCTTTATTGTGCATTTGTCACTGTTGAACACGATACCTGTTTCAGCCGCACGTTCCATCAGACTGATCAGGTTTCTGTCATGCTCCTCCTCGCTCTCTCCAAAGACTGCGATGTCATCTGCTATGCTGACAACACCTTTGAGCCCCTCCAGAATCTGGTCCATCTTGGCCTGGAAGAGGTCTTGAGAAACACTTAGTCCAAATGGCAGGCGTTTCCAACAGTATCTGCCAAATGGAGTCCGAAATGTTGTTAGCAGTTGGGAGTCTTTTTCAAGATGTATTGACCAATAACCTGCTTTCGCGTCAAGTTTGCTAAATATTTTTGCATTTGCAAACATTGGATTAAGTTCTTCTACTGTTGGAATCTTATGTGGGCATCTCTTAATGCTGACATTTAGCTTTTGGGGGTCTAAGCATATGCGCAGAGATCCATCCTTTTTTGTACTGTATGCAAGGCTGGAGCACCAGTCTGTATGTTCTTCAACCTTTCGTATCACATCTTGTTTGACTAATTTATTCAATTCAGCCTGTAGTTTGTCTTTGATGTGAATGCTACACTTACGTGGTGGATCAATGAAAGGTTCAGCATCTTCTTTCAGTATGATTTTAGCTGTTCCACTGAAATTTCCGATTTTATCAAACTGATCCGGATATGCTTTTTTCAGATCTGCACTCGTTGATATGTTCTTTGGTGCTTTTGTTTTTTTCGTTTGTACTTTTTCCACCACTGTGTCCACATTAACAGTCACAAGGTTTAGCAGTTCACATGTTGGTAGCCCTACTACTGCTGGGCCTGGCACATCCACAACATAGAATCTGGCATTTGTCCACTGAGAGTCTTTATACTGGCATGGAATGTCAATAGTCCCTAGGCAGGTGATTGTATGCCCACTGTATGCTGTTAATCTTTTATAATTTTTTCTCAGCTTTTTCTGGATATCCGCCCTTTCACCATACATCTGCTTGAAAGTGCGTAGTGGGAGTGTGTTACCTGATGCGCCAGTATCAATCTTGAGACGTAGTGTGTGTCCACGGTCTGGTAGGCCAGGTGGTTTCACATTCAGGACTGAGTAGGCCTCTTCTCTGGATGGCTTGCTGTGGATGCTATACATGCATTTCTCACTGATAGTGACAGAATGAAACAGTTTCTGGTATGTGCATTCTTCGTCAGTGTCATTGCTCTCTATAGCATCAACATGAGACTCACGTCGCCTGCCATAACTTTTTGAAGTCTGCCAGCGTTGTTTGTATTGTGGTGGGGGGGACTTACTTCTCTGGCTTCGACTGAAGTGTTGCTGTCTCTGACGTTTGGTCTTCTTACAGCACTTCGCCCAGTGACCTTTACTACCACAAGCAGAACATTCATCATTATATGCAGGACATTGACGTGGTTTGTGACTAGTGCCATAGTTTCGGCAGGTGTACCCTCTGTCCACTGCATGGATTTTCTCGCTGTGTGACATGCCGAGTTTATGCAACTGTTCATTGCCTGCTGATAAGGCTTCATACTTTCGTCCTTCTGAAAGTACTTCAGCTAAGGAATAGCCCTTGGGTTTGCCATAAAGATCATTCCTCAGAGCATCATGTGGTGTGCTGGCAATAATGAGCTCAATCAGACGTTCGTTCAGCTCTTCATCATTAAATTGACATTTTTGTGCTAATGTTCTTGCTCTGGTCACAAAATCGTCAATGCTCTCGTCTGATTTTTGTCTGTATTGCATTAAGTGCAGTCTATGGATTCTGAAGTTCACGTTTAATTTTAACTGACCTTCAAAATAATTCCATAGACTGCCAGGCACTCTCTTCTCGTCCTCACTGAGACCACTGGCGTTTAGCCTTTTCAGCCCTTCATCTCCGATGCCACGGCATATCTTCCTTGCTTGTTTAGCTGCATCTGTTATTTCTTCGTCCTCTATATAGAGGGACATCTTTTGTTTAAACAATGAAATTGCCTCACTCAGATCCGGGTCGGACCAGTTCATCGTTGGTAGATGCGATGCCATGGCGTCTTCGGTTCCTCTCCACACAGTGGCGGCTGCCGTCGGTTAGCTTAGCCTCGTTAGCGCAGCTGCCGTCGGTTAGCTTAGCCTTGCTAGCGCAGCTGCGGCTTGCCGGCTTGCATCTACTCCTGTGATTATCCTCGGATGATCCTCTTCGTCTCTCGTCGCATCTGTAGGCTGTCCATTACCACTGCCACCATGAAGTGTTCATCGGTAAGGCACAAGAACAACACCGTGGCTCAGAGGGTAACTGTTGTTTACTGGAGATCTCAGGCCACATACACAGGTACAGCTTGTCACATCAATACCCGTCCGGGTTGCTCACTGCGCTACTTATCAGTTCCCACTCATACCACTGCATATCACAACACTAACTAACGAAGTTAGCCAAAACGACCGGATTGCTTACTTCTGCTTTAATACAAAATATCCTGAACATATCTGGATATTATACCACAATGTTTGAATTAGTGTTTGTTTATTTATTTTGTATAGTTGCCATACAGTTGAAGTTTTATATTGTTTTCTGTCTCTGGTTGGAGAAGTCTCAGTACCTGTGATTTATTTGTCGAATTTTGCAGATTCTTTACCTGCACAAAAGCTGCACAAAACAATAATACTAATGGCACCCATCATGCATCACCATCTCAGCTGTGTGCAGTATTTTAACTACTTTCAGCTTCCTGTCTTACTTTGTTACTTGGCTGTTCTGGTGCACTCTCTTCCATTCCATTCCATGAAGCAGAAGAAAGTTCAGTGTCAGTAAAAAGACTCCACTGTGTGCTACCTGCCCGGCACCTGGTGTACACGGAAAATATCTGGTGAATGGAGTGGAATATTTATCACATAAGTCGCCACATATTTCCCTCAGGAGCTGATGGAGATCCAGGCAGAGCTAACAAACAAAGTTAATTGGATTTGCATCCACGGGCCACAGTCAGGCCAGAATCACAACGTGAGAAAGAAAGTTCTGTTTCTGTTGGATGTGTAAATAAGCAACTGTTTGTGAACACAGTTGCAGTACAATGTTAGTGCTGTGCTTACAGTTTGTTTGCCTGTGAGAGAGGAATATGAATGTAAAGGAGCCCTGTGGAGTTTATGACCAGTGACCAGCAGCAGCAGCAGCACAACTATAAATACAACTATAACAGTCCCTTAAAAGTGATAGCAGTTATGCCTCACTATAAAAATGTAATTAAGTATCAAGCACTAACATATAATAACATGAAATGATCCATTTCATACATTTATGTTACGTGTTGTGTGCTATCTGTAGTGTTTATATTCACATAAAGATATATTTGTGTTTTTAAGAACCAGTCTCAGTGTAGTTTAACATCTCCTCTCTTAGTGAGCCAATCAGAAGTGAGGAAGCTTTGTGTCTCGCCTCCAATTGGTCAAAAGAACACAACATATCTCAGGTCATCACTCTGAGAAACCAAGTCCTGTAAGGTTGGATGGTGGGTCCAGGTGGTGCTTTGTTGTGACTTGTGACATCACAAAGTTACAGAAGTCCTGACGGCTTGTTTTTAAGGCTGTGGCTCCGAATTTCTCTGTGGACTTTGATATTTTTACAGTAATAAAGGGATAGTAGCATTTTTTTAAGTGGGGTTGTATGATCTACAAATAGCACTTTTATTGCAGTAGAAGACTCTCTGCACTCCTCCCGTTAGCAACGCCAGCCCATACCCTGCCCAGAGATTTACAACATACAGTGTTGTGAACAGACCCAAAGAAACAGTCTATTTTCGCGGCCTAAAAGAGGTTTTACCTGAAAAAAAATACACAGTTCCATTGTTCGCTATAATATAATTTTTTCCAGCCCTTCAAAGTGCAGGAAAAACACAGTTTTTATTTGGACCTAACCAACTCACGTATCCCTCTTCCCAGGGTTAGCACCCGCCAATCAGCAGTTGGTTAGGTCCAAATAAAAACTGTGTTTTTCCTGCACTTTGAGGGGAACCTAGAGCTGCTTTATAAGAAAAACATGTAGGAATCGTATTTTATACAATATGTGGATCTTTAATATGCAGCAGCATTAATGTTGCAGCTGGCTGAGGTGGAGTCAATCCAATGTCAGGTAAATATAGTGGAGTTTAAAGTGCAGTTTTTCCCTCTGAAATACAGTGAAAATGACATCAAATAGAAAGACTCAAACAATGTACCTATATTCCTTCCAAATTAAAAAGGTTCTTAGTTACTTTCAAACATGGCAGTGTTTAAACCCTTCAACTGCAGTGAATGGTGATAGTAAAATGTATTCATAATGTGTGATTCAGGACTTGGCAGAGGGCCCAAGGTGGAGCAGTTGCACAGTACAGTATATATTGTATTTTTAACCATTTTTCCAGCTGCTCCCGGTGTCAAAGCTGTTAGTATTTTGTGTATGTCTGTCAGGTAGAATCTGTGTCTGCTTTGTATCGGCTGTGTTAACAGGGGCGGTGGGGAAATCACTTCTACATGGGTTTGG
The DNA here is from genome assembly GCF_905171665.1 of Trachurus trachurus. Taxonomy (NCBI): domain Eukaryota; kingdom Metazoa; phylum Chordata; class Actinopteri; order Carangiformes; family Carangidae; genus Trachurus; species Trachurus trachurus. The sequence goes on from NC_139895.1 coordinate 33,742,937, forward strand.
TTATTTCCTCCACACACACTGTCTGTCTATAACGCTCGAGTCGGCAGGAAAGGCGCTCAGCACAAGCTCCCTGTGTGGGTTCATGTGAGGTGACCCCCGCTGGCTTGTGTCATCTGAAGGCCTGGTGAGGGAAGCTCCAGCTCTGGGTTTCTATGATGCAAGTCCTGTGATGTAAAGGTCAGGGGACTGCTTTGATCTCACGAGAGCTTTAGTAAACTCTGAAACAAGTATGAAGGCAGATTTCGATATCTTTTCAAAGGTTTGCGCTCCCCTGTTACACTAGAGTACAAAGGAAGATAATGCTGTACATGTTTTTACTAGTCACCCAGCTTGATGTCCAGGATGGCAGACTTCCAGGTGCTGAATGTATCACTAAACTGCAACAGTAAAGATATACAGTACAATTGAAACCAAGCATTTTATTAACATTTATTGGGAATTTACATATTTAAAATACACCAACAGTGAACATATTATATTCACAGAAAACATTTGATTTCCAGAATAATATCTGATCTTGCGATTGAATATCCACTTTTGTGACATAATCAAAACTTTTAATGGTTCTGCAAAGACTCTCATAGCATTTTGTAATATTATGAAATAAAACAAATGCAGTGACTTTAAACTCATTGTTCAACCAAAACCTTCATCCTTAAAGCCCCTGTACGGAGCTTTTAACTGGATACGCAAAAGTCTCTGGTTTCTGCTGATGTGTCTCTGTTACCTACAACAGCAAATGAGCCCATCAGTGTGAAGATAGGCTATTTAGTCTAATTCTATACCTCTGGAAGGCATGGTCGGGTCGGACCACTGACCAAACGATACGAATAGATACATTACGCTGCAAAAAAAAAGAAAAAAAAGGAAGTCCCGTCTTCTTTCCGACGTTTCCAAAATAAATCTACATGCGCCGGCCAGACAAACGTCTTCATGACAGTGGGAAATGCAGTCTTCATTCCGCCGCTTTCGTCCACAGGGGCCGCCAAAATCAACACTAAATGAAAAGTCTGTACAGGGGCTTTAAAGGGATAGTTCAACATTTTGGTAAATTGGCCCATTGCTATAATCCCTATAGTCATAGCAGTAGGTTCATTACTTTTAATTGTCGATGCAAGCTATTTTTAGAATGGCGGAGCAGAGCCGTGAGCTGTTCAGAGCTACGCTACGGAGGCTAATGAGTTTGATGAGGGAAACCAAGAAATCCCATGAAATACACAATCCAACAACTCCAAAATGCTCTGGTGGACAAGTTGTGACCTGCACATTCACCACGCTATGAGATAATAACAGAGTTGTTTTAGAGGCAAATGCAGAGACTGCTTGCTAAGAACTGCCCCCGACGGGAATGCGCATCAGCGGTTTTGCATGAATTTACCTCAAAAACAACTCTTTCTCGTAACATTCAGTTATTATCTCTTCATGAGGGAAACAAAGACTTTCCATTAGCCTCCATAGCATATAAGTAGCTCGTGGCTCTGCTCCGCCGTTCTAAAAATAGCTTGCACCGACAGTTAAAGGTATGATGAATCTACTCTTAAAACTATAGGGATTATGGCAATGGGCCAATTTGCCAAAAATGTTCAACTATCCCTTTAACTAACCCCCTACTCTAAGTGATTTAGTGGATGCAAACCCAGTCACGGATGTGGGAGTTCTCCCCAACTATACCACCCAGCTCCAGGCAATTCTCATCAAGATAACAAATGTAACACTTTATTCATTAAGAAAAGGGATAGATTGTCTCTAAACATCATGGAGCCAGTCATTTTGTTGCCTCTGCGTCGTATATGTGTGTAATTTCTAGGTGACAGTCATTAAATATGGCTGTATGGCTGTGTGATGTAGCAGCTCTGTTAGGCTCCTCTCAAGTGAAATATTCTAATTTCCAAAGACATTAGTAGAGCTGCTTTTTATATCAGATGAGGTGGGGAGCCTCCATAATTTGCTGCGACAACACAGTCTGCAGGAAATGAAGTTTACGCAGCACATTTACATTCAGTCATCTGGCAGACACACTATCAGGTGCAGTGTTTTGCCCGAGGACACTGGGACAGGAGGACATTGACCCTCAAACCCTGCCATCAGTGGACGATGGCGACAAATGGGATGTGTGCTGGGATGCTCAGCCTGCACAATTTTTTTTTTCGAGTCAGTGAAGCGGCTCATTGCACAACCCTGTCTGCAGGTGATCACAGGGCTGTCGTTTTGATCCCCAACTCCTGTTGTCCACATGTCCAAATGTCCTCTGACCAAACACTGAAGCCCATAGTGCATCGGTGGCTTGTGCTGCCATCTGTGTGTGTGTTTGTTACATAGATGCTGCACAGAGGAGCTGGCTGCAGGGTGTGAGCATGTAACTTGAACTTGTGGTGCAATGTTAGAATCAGAATCAGCTTTATTGGTTGAGTACTGTATGTGCACACATACAAGGAATTAGACTCCAGTTTTGCAATGCTGTCTGAGGACTTACATATAAAATGACCTACAACAACAGTTGTACATGAGTTAAGGAATAATACAAAAATAGTTAAAGGGATAGCTCACCCAAAATTCAAATTTCACTCATTATCTACTCACCCTCATAAGAGCTGTGAGAATTTGAAGCCCCGACATGAGAAATTGTTTCGAAAAAAATTAAATAAGTTTATATTTTAAGCTTGTTTGTGGCGGAAGCTCCCAGTGTCTCAGTTCACTGCTCTTCCTGTGTCGATTTGCACTGACCGGCGGAACAATTTCTCATGTCGGGGCTTCAATACAAGAGGGACATTACAGACGAGCACTATGGAGGTATTTGGATGTTTTTTGGTGTGTCTTTTTGGACGAAGAAAGTTGGTATCCATTCACAACCATTATATGGACAAATACTGCTACGCGGACCCCCCCCGTAACTCAGAGAAGGCACGGAGGACTCTGAAAATTCTCACAGCTCTTAGTCGACATGAGGGTGAGTAGATAATGAGTGAAATTAGAATTTTGGGTGAACTATCCCTTTAAATATAAGTGGTCAAGGCATGTAAGGTAGTGCCATTAAATGAAAAATAAATACTGGATAAATATGTGCATGTAATATGAATCACATGTACATTGTATGGTTATACATAATGTATATATTATTCACAGCGACATTTGTATTAACAATGTAAGTATAAATGAATAATAATTCCTCATTATGGGAAATACAGTGGGGGAAATGAGTATGTGATCCCCTGCTGAGTTCTGCCCTTATTTCACTTGATTAAATGTAAATTAATTAATTCAACCTTTATATGCTGATATTATTTCTGGGCATTTTGTTGATATATTGTCTCTTTATGTTAAAATAAACTTATCATAAAAACTATTAGACCATCTATTGCTTTGTGGGGGAGAAAACTTACAAAATCAGCAGGGGATCAAATCTTTGTTTCCCCCATTTGCTGTTGTAAATTAGTAACAGTAGTTACTGAAAGTTAAGCACTGCTCATAGGCTCAGTATCTAATCTGACTGTAGAACATGCAGGTATGTTGAGAAAAAAGCTCTACACTGACAGATTGATTTGAGCTGACTGGTGTGTCATCAGGCTACATGCCTCATGACCTCCGCTTGGCTGTGCATTTTACCCGAGCTTCCAGACTCACTGTTTAGGACGTGGACCTGCAGCAGCTGTGTGTGAAAAATGTTTCACAAATTGTTCCCGACAGATAAATTAAAGCATAAAGAAAAACCCTGCTAATAGGATTTGGTCCGTGGGCATTAACTGTGTAAGCCTATTCAATAAGTCACCTTGCGCAGCGTGTGCCTCAGGATGTGTTGGGTTGCAGAGGATGTCAGTGGTATCTAAACCTACACATCAGGTTAAGTCAGGATAAAGTTTGTTATGGCGAGAAACAGCAGAGACAAGGCTGTTTAATAATGCCATGAAACCAGGGTCTGCTTTATGTGTCCAGGGAACCGCACGTAGAAAAACAACAATACAACGAGGCTCATTTATATTTTAAACCTTGGGCCTGACTTCAGTTCAATGCAAATGATGCAACTTTTGAATTTTTCTCTAGGCTGTTTTACATGTTGTTCAGCTCTAGCCTAAAAACTAACTTCAGAGTTTACTTGTGTCTGCGGTGGTACCTAGTAAAAAAAAACAACAACTTTGTAGGTATTCAGCAAACCAGAATTCAGATCCAGGTGACAGTCAGTACGTTTACATGACACTTGAAAAAAACGAATTATTGCCTTAATCCGACTATAACTGGACAACTGAAGTGCATGTAAACACCTTAGTCCGACTGAAATCAGAGTTGAGAACTCCGATTAAGACACCCAGATAATGCGATTGGAATTCGATTTTCTCCATCATGTAAACACCTTAGTCGGAGTATAACTGGACAATGCATGTGCGCATGCTCCACAACCGTAGAGACGGCACCAAGTGGAGCAGAGAAGCCGCCCGAACCCCGCAAAGTAAAGAAAAAAAAAAACCAACGTCAGCACCGATTCAATGCATTTCACACAGCGCCACCAGTGTTTTATTAAAAAAAAAAAGAGAGAGACAGAGAGAGAAAGGAAGCCCGTATCCTATTCTCAGCGCGCATCCAGCCCAGACTGGCGCGTCTGGTCGGGAACTGCAGTTGATAATTTATTATTAAGCTTATAAGTTGTTTATATTCAGTTTTTTACGCGGTGACAGAAAAGTCAACAGGACAGGAGGGCGTATTTACCCGCTGAAATAACGGGTGACGCCGCATGAGGACGCCGTCAGTTATTCGATTTTCTCAGTTGCATGTATATTGAGACGAGGACAGAAGTCCAACTTGACACCAAAATCGAATTTTGAGCATAACTCGATTAAGCTCTGCATGTAAACGTACAGTACTGAGTGAATGCAGCCTGTTGCCTGGATGGCGACAGTCAAATCCGCCTATAGAGACGTGCCTGGCTTCCCCGTATGAGTTTCGCAGCATCAGCCGGCTAATAGGCACAGGGATCTCCATCGGATGGAGACAGAAAAAATCTCTTGGTCGCGGAGCTGGATGCAGAATCCTGTCAGGAGACGAGGGAGTGAGGGAGCCAAGGGAGGAGTTTAGAGCTGATATAACAACTCCTCTGAGCCTCTCTGCCGTGCAAATTAAATCAACCTTGGGGTTAATATCTGTTCCAGGACAGACAGACAGACGGCTGCTGTTTCACTGGGAGACAGGGGGAATGGGGTGGAGGGGTGGACGGAGAGCCAGGCAGAGAAGTTTACTATCATATTGTGGGTTTGCTGCAGCTGCTCAGCAATCCCTCTGAGAGTTTGGTGTCTGCAGCCTCTTGATCCGTTGTGTGTCATCTATTATGTATTTAGATCATGCAGATGAGTTGAGTTTTACACCAAATATTTTACAGTGCAGGCATTAACTTTTGACAACACAGCAGGGTCTAAGAGAAGGACACTGAACACTTACAAGAAGGGGGTGAACTCAGGTTTAACAGTGCGTTTTAAACGTCTTTTTCACAGAGAGCAGTTCTTCCGAGGCTCAGATGGCCATGGATCAGTCCCAGCTGAATCATCAGAACAAACACGAGCGACTGCTTCAGAAAATAGTTAATAGTTAAAAGTTGTAGTTAAGTTGCATTAAAGTAAGGGAACTGTAGCAGATGACTGAGACAACCTCATTTGATTGCATTCAGGAACATTTGCTATAAAGGACACCTGGCCAAAATGACAATGACAAATCTTTTAAAGGGGACATATTCTGGAAATATCACTTTTTGAAGGCTGTGTCTGTCTTCCCTTCCAGCCCCCAAAATGTGAAAATTGACCCCCAAAAATCTGTAATTTTCAGGCTCCATGGGTTAAAATCCATGTAATACCACCCCTACCTGGTACCAGTAGAAGGGGTGGGGCAAGAAGTGGTTAATTTGCATTTAAAGGGACAGGCACTGAAACCAGCCGTTCTAAACAGGGCTGTTTAGAGAGGATGAAAAGAGCTGTGATGTTTGATCCTTGGGGTAATTTGACCAAAACATGTCACAGACATGTCTTTAAGACACCTGGGAACTATTTTAATTTGTGGAAAGGGGGCATAATATGTCTCCTTTAAAATTAGATAGTATGGCACATGGTGACTGTGTGAGGGTCAAACTTGGGAAAATATTCAGGCCTTTGTTCCAGCACCATGGAACTTTCTGCAGGCAGTCATCTAAAGCTCAGAAACTACCACAACAATACTGTTTACTGTGGATAATAAAGGTCACAGAAGTGATTAATCCCTGTCCTCTGGGGACCAAAACCAATTTGTGACTTGTGATTTTCTGTAAGTGCCATCATATAAGGATGAAACTTTCACACAATAACAATCAACATCTTAAGGTACAACCCCAGAGGAGTAACACTCCCAAATTTGGAAAGTGAGTGTTGCTGTCACTTGAAACAAAAGATAAAAACAGTGGTTGATATCTCAGATTTCTGTGTTAAGAAAATATACTTTTCCATTATTAAAAATTTAACACAAATATATGGAAGATTGGAAATGAAGAAATGTCAAACTAGTGTGACAGAGACCATGAACTTGCTTTTGGAGGAACATTTGAGATGTAAACACTAGTTCTTTATTTTTTTCCACATCACTATATCTTCATTTGTGTATTATTAAATCATCACAATCATCTCAATCACAGGCTTTATTGTGAATGGAGAAGTTTGTCCTACTGAAGCTGCCGTACTTCTGACAGGCCACCCACTGTCTGCCACAGGAAACACTTGCGGACATTGTTCACAACTAGTCGGTCATTAGCGCTGACACTGTTTGAATTTGCCCACTCTTGTCTGTGATCACACCGGCCATGGCAGTGAGTTTTACCAGATCACGGAGAAAGAAGAGTTGAAAGTCTTTTCACAGGATCCGAGATGGATGATGCTGCATTCAAGACAATTCAAAATACGGGACAAACCCCTTTCAGTCCTGATTCAAGTCGCTATTTAATCCTCAAATAATAGGCTTGCACAGCTCCACTACTTCCTGAACTTAAACAAGCTCCTTTATTTCCTGTCTTACATTATTGGACAAACTGATTAATCCAGGTGTGTCTGACTCTGACCTCAGTAGTCACAACAAAGGTCAGACACACCTGGATTAATCAGTTTGTCCAATAATGCAAGACAGGAAATAAAGGAGCTTGTTTAAGTTCAGGAAGTAGTGGAGCTGTGCATAAAGCCATGTTTCAAGGGAAGGGTGGCAACTCTACCGACAGACACAGACCATGGACTGCAAACACAGACAGGCTCTACCTAAGTCACCTGACCAGGGCCGTTGTATTGGGGAGAAAGGTGATGATAATTCTATAGGGGCCCGGCGCCCAGTAGGGCCCACAAAAACCCCCAGTAGTCTAATCTTTGTATGACTGAATTATTCTGCATAAGACCCTGACTAATACTCATAGTAATGCTGCATTAGCATCAAAACAAAGTAGGCTAAATAAAAAAATGATAATACATATAAGTAGTCTAAGAAAAAAAGTGGAAAAGTCAGGGGCCCATTTTAGTATTCTTTCAGGGGCCCCATAGTTCCTAGCAACGGCCCTGCACCTGACGCAATTAATAATTGTTTTTAACAGGTTATTGTTTCCAGATTAAGCACATGAGTAAATCTCTTAAAACAAAGAGGCTTCAAAAATCTTCTTAAACCTTTAAAACCACCCAGCTGCACAGTGACACTGTTTTATCTGTGTGAAACAGCAGAGAGAGAAAATGTGTGACCGAACCAGGAGCAGCCTCACACATTGTTTCCTCTTTTCTTTTTCCAAGTGTCACAATAAATCTATGTTGGGGCTGCAGTCTGACCTTAGGCCCTTGGTAAAAGGGCACATTGCCTTGATGGGAAGGGGAGCAGGGGGGAGGGGGGCTCCGCTTAAACTACACAGATGTGATGCGACCAGGCTGCGCTTATAAGGTGGCACCGTCTAAAAATACACTCGGCAGCAGCACCGCCTCCAGAGGCTGTGGGAGCGCGTACGGCCTGGCATGGCCCGGCGTCTGGACCCGGTTGAGCTGATGGCATCTGACAACTGTACACGCTGCTGGTCATGCTAGTCGCTGTGCTAACCTGCTCTCATGCAGAGGGGGGGTGGGGTGGGGGTGTCACTCAGGCATACATGTTCTCAGTGCTGTGTGCTTTAAAGGAGTCAGGTGAGGAAGTCGGCTTTTGTCGGAGATGATGATCGCTTTCTAAATTACATCCTGCGTGCCGAACGTCATTTGTCTTGAAATCCAACCTGGGAGACAAATGTGACCCGTTCTATCAAAATGAGTCGGATGTGGCAACGTTCTATTTTTAGATAATCAGCTGATAACGTAGAAAACCCATAGAAAATCCCCCAAAAAATGTGTACCCTAATTTCAAAGTAATGACATTCAAAAACAATCTCCCAAAGTTTCACAGTCCAGATAATTGAGAAAAGGCACGTAAATTATGATTAAAGTTGACTTGCAACTTAAACCCTCTGAAAATGAGTTGCGTCGATGCAAAACATGAAATATCTCCTGAACCGTTCATGATAGAGACGAGCTGTAAACTGCATCTGAATCGCGGGATTCTCCGCTTTCCGGGGGTCATTGAATGGTGCATCTGTGACAACAAGGGACCATATAGGGTGCGTGTAATCACGAGGAACAGACGCCAGAGTCACTGGCAAAAACTTTAACTGCAATTTTCTCAGATTTTAGAAGAGAATAAGAGAGTGAAAGATCGAAATTCAAATGGCCACATCTTGAAAACCATCAAATGTATGACTTTGACTATAGGGTATCATTTTAAAGCTGATTTTCTAATCTTTCCATTGATACCAAAATCTCAACTTTGAAATTTTGTTCACTGTGACTCATTTTGATGGATCAGGTCACAAACATAAAGTGGCCGGAGACGCCTTTCAGCGCGTGCTGAGCGTCCTGACTCGGTGCTCGTCTCTAATTCGTTATCGCCTTCCGTTCAGTCCTCTGCTCCAATGTTTAGACAAGCAGCCAGGGTTCCATTTAAGCAATTTTATGCAAATTTGTGAAATATCAGATCAGGAGAGCTCTGTGAAAATTGCACATTTCAGCTACAATGTCGTCAGCAGTGCAAAAGAAACAAAACAACAACCACAGAAAACCATTTGGACGTCAGCTCGGGGCACAAAGGTTCCTGCCGATAACGGGGCTGGAAATGTATTTGTGATCTGACAAGTGTAGAATTTAAAGTATTGAACATGTTGCTGATTATAGCTTATGAAAGTTTACATGATACACTGCCTTTACCTTTAATGTGTTCCTTTGCATTCTTTGAACATTGATCTGACATTTTTTTAAGCAGCTATTTTGTATGGGAACAAGAATGATTGGTCGTAGTTTATACTTAACACGGCCATTAATTTATTCATTAGAATAATTTATAATAATAATTAGAATACAGATCTCACACATTGTAGTGCACACACCCCTGCCTGTGTTGTGACTGTGAAGCTTATTTTTTATAGCTCAGCACTGTTGAGCTCATTCAACAAAACAGCGAGATTTTAATTTGATTTCAAGCTGATGAGTCTCTGTTGAACAGTTTCTCTTCCCTGTTCTGGGACTTGCTGTGTGTGTACAGGTGTGTGTGTGTGTGTGTGTAGGGTACTTCTGACTTTATGAGGACATTTTGTCCCAACCGCAAAAGGCTGTTTGAAAATCAAGAGTTTCGAGTTCGGTTTAAGTTTAGGTTAGGATCAGTTTAAGTTGGGATTAGTCATTGTCTTTGGACAGTCAAGAGTCGTGAATGTGTTATATTAAAAACTGTCCTCACAAAGACATACAGATGTGTGTGAGAGAGACAGAATCAGTCAAATTAGTGCATAATATATGGATATATAATATACACACACACAGCACTGCTTTCAGTAGACACTAAACTGTCCTACAGAGGTTACCTTGTTAGCTGTAATGAACTGAGCTTGGGGTGAACATTTGAATTAAATGTATTGATTTATACTGTATAGGCAGACTGGACTAGACTCAAACGACCTGGGGCGTCGTTTGGCTCGGTTGGTGGAGCGGGCGCCTCATGTGCAGAGGCTGTAGTCCTCGCTGCAGCCGGTCCCAGATCGAATCCCGACTCGGGCGACCCTTTACTGCGTGTCATTCCCCCTCTCTCTCTGCCTGCCTATTTCCTGTCTCAAAAATATACTTAAAAAGAAAAGACTCAAATGACCACAGCAGGTAATATTTAAATGACCTACACCTCCTCTGGACACTCTAATGCTGCTGTCATTATACATGTTGGAGACTGGACTCTACAAGTTGTTTGTACATCCAGTACATTAGTGTTGGTTCGCAACTTTTCACGTATGACTTTGTTGTTATCTGACCATGGCATTGGTATAGAAGTTGTGATTAATGCACATTCCACCTTACAGCAAATTTATGCAAAATTGCATCACTGTATGGAAAACTACAGGCAACAACAACAACACACAGAGGCAATGGACAGAGGTAAAAAGGTCTGTTCTACTTAGTATTCTCTTTTGTTTTGCAAATATAAGTCATAATATTAATTTTGTCCAGTTTTGTTTTTTTATGCTCTTTATTTTCATCATGCAAATACAAATCTTTATGTAGGCTACAAAGCTTAGGCACAATAAGCTATCGCTTCAGCCTACACCTAAACTCAAACTCAAAAAGGAATAAATTCATGTCTGTTCACCAGCAGAGAGTTTGTGCCTATGCCTAGATTCAAACAACGTGTACATTTAAAGGGATAGTTAATCATTTTGGCAAATTGGCCCATTGCCATAATCCCTAGGCAAGCAGTCTCTGCATTTGCCTCGAAAACAACGCATAACTTTCCGTTATTATCTCATAGCGTGGTGAATGTGCAGGTCACAACTTGTCCACCAGAGTGTTTTGGAGTTGTTGGATTGTGTATTTGATGAGTTTGATGAGGGAAACCAAGAAATCCCATTAGCCTGCGTTGCATAGCTCTGAACAGCTCACAGCTCTGCTCCGCCATTCTAAAAATAGCTTGCACCGACAATTAAAGGTAACAAACCTACTCCTAAAACTATGGGGATTATAGCAATGGGCCAATTTGCCAACATGTTGAACTATCCCTTTAACCTTCAGCTGTCAGTTGAATATCAACCAGAAGGAGTTGGATCTCTCATGAAATCCCCCTCGCAGAGATACAACAACAAGAGGCAAAGCTGTTAATCAAGGAAACAGAAAACATTGTCTCCTGTGCAGGAACCATCAGAGCTCTGTTGTGTGGAACACTGGGAATATGGTTTTAGTTGTCTCAGCATGTTGCATGTGAGCTTTGCTGTAGACATCCATTAAAGCTGCAGACAGTTTGTTTAGATGGTACCTTTGATGCTTTGTGCTGCCTTATCCCAGAGGTTCAGCCCACACCAATATGGAGATGATAGTCAACACATCAGAGCAGCACAGGAGGAGACTCCATTCCTTTTTTTTTAATAGCATAAGCAGAGGCATCGTAACAGCTGCAGATATCGACTGGTGTTGAATGTCTCAGGGTCATTGGGTAGAGCATCATCTTACATACTGAAAGCAAATGTGTTCAGTTCAAATAGATTTTCTTCATTCAGCTCTTTATTTTGAGGTTGTTCCAAGTCAACTTCCACAACAATCTAACCACAACCACAGCACGAACCCTAGATAAATTAAGCAGACAAGAGCTATATACAGTAACTGTGCTATTGAGAGAAGTGCTTCTGATTGGATTGCACACATTGGCTGAAAGGTGGAAAAGTGAGAAATGAACTGGGCTCACACCTCTAGAATAGTTGTCAAGCAGCATTGGGACAAAGCACTGAACCTCCTAACGGCCTCTGTGCAGCTGCTCTGTTGCTATAGCCAAGGACTGTGCTGTGGTAATGATCTGTTGTGAAAGAATGTTTATTTTTATTTCTTTAAAGAAAGACTTGGAGGCTGCAGCCATGGCACTGCAAAGGCTGCAGTTGGCTAAAGAGATAAAATAAGATTAAGATGAGAATTACTTTATTAATCCCCATGGGTAAATTCATTTGTCTGTCAGCTCATCTACCGTTTGCAGAAGAATTAAAAAGCCTGATGGCTGTAGGTACAAAGGATCTTCTATATCTCTCTGTCCTGCATCGACTGCTGTTTTTGTTTGGTTCATCAAGGTGTTTGAAGATGGTAGAGTCCATTCTGAACAATTCAGGTCATCCACTACATGTGTGTGTCTGATTATGATCATATAGCAGGGAATGTTTTCCATGTTCACTTTTCTGCATTGCCATCCAAAATGCCACACTGCCAGAGCAGACATTAAAGGGGAATTGCTGTTTTTTACAATCTGGACTTTATTTCTAGCATAAAATACGATAATTTACTCCCCCAGACAACTTTGGTGTCATTACGAGTCGTTCCGACGAAATACGATCCAGCCGAGAGCCGCGTATATCCATATAATGCAAGTCTACAGGGCAGCGGAATGCAGCCTCTAAATAACACATTATCTGCCATGAAACTCGTTCATTTCACCAATATTTGTCATGATACACTAGTGCTATTCCCCTCTGAGTCCGGGGTTAGCTGTTATCAACATCCGGGGTCTGTAGGTTGACCTACTAACCTCTGACCTGGATGATGTCATCTCTGAGCGCCGCGCGGTGTGGCTTCTTTGCCTGAAAGTTGCTACCGCTAATGCTACGGTTCGTTTCTGTGTGTTTCCGACTTCCGATGAAGTTCAGCTTCAACAGGCTTCCTCTCCGCAGCCTGGACTCACTAAAGCTCCGGCTAGTTGCGCTAAAAATGGACCCGAATGCCGAAGTGGAATCATTATTATCAGAATGAGCCGGGCAGCGGTCGGAGATGACATCATCCAGGTCAGATGTCAGTAGGTCAACCTACAGACCCCGGATGTTGATAACAGCTAACCCCGGACTCGGAGGGGAATAGCACTAGCCTATCATAACAACATATTGGTGAAATTAATGAATGTTTCACAGCAGATAATGTGTTATTTAGAGGCTGCATTCCACTGCCCCATGTACTCGCATTATATGGATATATACGTGGCTATCGGCTTGTAATGACACCAAAGTTATCTGAGTGAGTAAATGATCGTATTTTAGCTAGAAATAAGGTCCAGGTTGTAAAAAAACGGCAATTCCCCTTTAACTGGAGCATGATCTAAATATGAACAGTTCTTTCATCTTTACTTTTTAGGTCTTGATATGACCTAAAAACAACCATTTCTCATACCTGACCCTGAGTGTTTGGCAAAGCAAACCCTCTGATTCCTGCCCATAACCGCATGAAGGATAATTTCTCCAGCTGTTTCTCACCAAACAAACATTAGATCCCTTTATATCGTTGCATTTATATGTGTTGCTTTCTAATCAATGCACAATTTAGCACGTTGTCGAGCAAACGTAATATCCAGTACACTGTATACACGTCCATATGTGCAGTTGGTTGGCTGGTTCTGGTGTTTGCCTGTCAGTTTATTTAACTGCCAGTTTCCATTAAGTCAGGCCTGCAGCGCTGCCACCGGATCATGGTGGAGATACGGAGCAGTCGTACTGGAGATGGCACAGGTGTCCCGCACTGCCTTGACTAAACAAGAAGTGACTGCAGTCTTATGCTTGGCTGCCTCGACCTCTCCTTGAGCAATATCCAACAGATTGCACACTTGCATTTGCACACACACACACACACACACTTACAGCAAGTGCACACATTTCTTGAAGCAAGTACACACACAAAATCTGTAGCAGGCCAGGGAGAGAAACAAGACAGGAGAAGAGTCCTTTGGTGGTTTGACTTCATTGTGTTATCATTGGTTTATCACAGATGACATGCACGAACTATAAGAAAATAAAATATGATGAAGTTGATTTATCATTCTGAGGAGATAGAGTATGTGTGCTGTCGCTGTAAACACACAAAATTGTTACTCTTTTACAAACGCGTTAAAACCCACACTGAGAAAACAACAACTAGGCTAAACATTTAAAAAAATAAGGAATAATACAGTAGATTCAATAGTCTGGTCTGCAGATGTCCACACTCTGCAGGAAGCGTGCAGTCATGCATGTAAAATCTATTACTCACACGTGCACGCAATCTATGTCCAGAGTGTGTGTGTTTGCATGTTTTCATTATCACTTGTGCACATCCTTTTAACAGCAGATGGAGATCCCTCTTGTACAGAACATACTGTACTGTGCTGTCTGTCAGATGTGACTTAAGAATTTCCAGTTTGTACAAATTATGTACAGTACGAACAAATCTGTGTGCAGCTGTGAGGAACAAAAGGGCCTCCAATATTTCATCTTGTTCTCTTTATTTCTAATCATGTAGACGTAGTCTTCAATTCCATTACGGTTACTGTAATAAATGGTGATTTATTTGATTATTTAAAATCAGGACCATTGACATACAGTATATTGTACAGATGCAGATTCTTGTTCTTTGAGCAAGACGCTAAAATTTAATGCTAAACAGGTGTAATGTTCAGCTGCTTTGGTAGCATGTTAGCATTCTCAAATTAGCTCAAAACTGTATGTGTCAAATATGTGTGGCGGCCTGGGAAAACCCGTCGGATGTCGCGGACGTTCGATTGTGGCAAATAGCCAAAATAGGTGAAAAAGTAGCCTACTATTTCCACGATTTTGATATTTTGTGTGATTCTGGTACTTTGAACTCCCTACTACATCGTGGTGAATAAATATTTTAAGAAAACAAAACAGCAAGTACTTATTTTTATGTTTTTATGGCGAGTAGAGCGTTTCGTTTCCAGCTGAGCCACAGCACAGCTGAGCTGCAGCAGCAGTGCTAGAGGAGAGGATGTCCGTTGTTATTGTTGAGGTAACATTCAAGGACCCTCGGAAAGCAGAGAATCCCGCGATTCAGATGCTTTTTTACAGCTCGTCTTCATCATAAACGGTTCGGGAGGTTTTATTTTTGTTGTTGATGTTTTGTAAAACTTGTGCAAGTGCCGATGATAAGTTCGGTTTAGCGCCGATGCTACGTTCTGTTTAGCATTGATGCTACGTTCGGATTAGCATCGATGCTATGCTAGGTTAGCGTCTGTTCCCGTACCACGTGATTACACACACTCTATATGGTCCCTTCTTGTCACAGAGGCACCATTCGGGGACCCTCGGAAAGCAGAAAATCACACGATTCAGATACAGTTTACAGCTAATCTCTATCATAAACGGTTCAGAAGTTGTTTAATGTTTTGTAAAACACTCGTCTTTAGAGGGTTAAAACAGCAACGTTCTAGTTAAAGCAGATATCAGCTTCACGGCCGTTTCGGCTAATGCTGCGTTCAAGGCAGGCTTTTGAAACCGTAAGTTACAGCTTCAAGTCACAACTACGACTTGGTAGCGTTCCAGGTAACCCGTAGCTCGTGTTTTTACCATCCTGTTGTCTGTGAAAGTTCCCTATAACGGCCACTCGTAACTTCCGACCCGTGAACTCGTACCAGATCGAACTGGTATGACTTCACAGGAAGGAAAAACACAAAGTACGAGTTTCTTTGAACGCACCATGAGTTAGCAGCCCCCGCCCTTGTCAGGCATCAATTGGTCCTCGTGCTACGTCACCACATTCACGCGCATCCCTTGGCTGCACACACAGCCCTTCATGCCGTTCTCTCTCCTCATTGGATAACACTTGTATCCCACAAGGAAAATTTTCTCCTCGGGTTACAGCAGAGCAGAGTGACGGAGAGACTCGTGTTTAGGCTGAAATACTTCATGTAAGTGATTGCTGACGGAAAATAGGACTATTTAGGACTTATATTAACAAAAACATTCCACTGATATCTGCTTTAAAGCCATTTTTCTCACTTTTCAGTTTGTTGGTCATAATAGATTAAAATGCCCATAACTTTTGATCTGAAAGGGCTATCTCAGTTATTCAAACAGTTATGAATGGCTGAAAACTTCTAGTTTATGGAAATATCAAAAAATGAAAATCCCACCATGTGAAGGGTTTTCCCAGGCCACCACACATATTAGGTCAGATATCAGTCACCCCATTTACACTTGGCATTAACATGCTTCTCGTATCCAGATTGTATATAGGTACAATTTGACTGAATAGCATTTACACCTGGCATTAATATGTGTCTCCAGTGTCCACATTGAGATCCGATCACATATTTGTGTGGGCAAATTAAAAAAGAAAATAAAAGAAGTAGAAGTAGGCCTAGTAGAAGAGGAAATGGTAGCCATCCCTGAAGTTGCACTTTTACGCACTTTTCTCATCCTCACTCCATCCCCGAATATCCACAATGTTTTCCATAGCTTCTGGCGCTGACCGCTGCTATCCACCAGGCTAGCTAGTTTGTTTTGGAAACCATAGCACGCCACGATGATGTATTTCTGCCTGCGTAGTTTACAATGTGGTCACAATTCGTCCCTGACCAGCTTCGGAAGTGGTTTGGCCGATCAAATCACAATCCATCCTCAATGTGTCTTGGGTTTGGGTTGGGTTGGTTCATGTGGTATCTGATTGCAATCCAATCAGTAAATGCATGGTTAAATGGGTGTAAACGGGGTAAATGTTGGGCTTACAGGACGTTTTCTGCAAGAAAAGGTTGTTGCAGTTCATTTTGAGGAGAACAGACCTCTCTGTATTTTAATGTCATGGAGATCCATTGAATATTGTTATCACGGAGCAGATATTTCACTTTGAAGTAAAAAAAAAAAAAGACAAGCTGCCGGTGGCACTAGAGAAGTAAACAGGGGTCACTGAAGTTCACCAACAGTCTGATGAGGTTCACCGCCCCTCATCTCTCTCTCTGGAGGTCACAGCTTCTCTGTATTCACCATGCATCATCTTATCCACATATTGCATATAGATAAGAGGGCCTATTGTCCTGATGAGGTCCGTTTTTATTAAAGGGAGATTCGAGAATTTGTGTTCTTGTGGGATTTTAGCTGTTGCCTAGCGACACAGTGTTGTCCTTCAGTGCGTTCTGGCTTCTAAGACGACTGAATCCCAGTATGTGGTTGGAAGCAGCTGTTATTGGCGTCTGATCTTGTTGGGTCCAGTCATCTTGATGATTTTGGACTTAGTAGATCAGGTCTCCATTCTCTAAATCATGCTGAAAGATAATGAGGTCCAACACAGAGTCTTTATTTTTGGTTCAAACCCAATTCTAATTCAGCTGTTCTGCAGTTTCAACCTTGAGTTAAATGTTTCCTGTAAGCTCTGACTTCTATTTGTTGTATTTTGTTCACACTTGATGTAACATTTTTAGCAACTTCTCCTTGGATATAATCCAAACTCTCATCTCATCTGTCCAGTGACACTTCAAAAACAACCATTACACATCACTTAGATAAATGCACACACAGTAAATCACACAGAGCTGTATAACAATAAAGGCACCTCAGAGAGTGTTTGATATTATATCAAAGGTTTCCTGAACTGAAGTGTCAATCCTCCGCTGTGTGAAAAACGACCTGAGGAGAGGACGATGCCTCCTCATCTCCCAGACTGCATTTCGAAGCTCCCCTCAGTCTACAACCTGGACTTCACTTCATTTCTCTTCTAAAAGTGCTTCTACATTTTATATCTCTGAGCTCCCTTTGCATACGGAGCTGCATAGGGATGAATGTGAATTGTGAGCTAGGTGGGCCATTATTCCCCCCGCAAAGGGCCATGACTTAGCAGAAAGCGTCGCCTCTCAGAAAGCGGAGCCCAGCAGAATGAAAGCAGGAGCCCAGGGGTGCGGTACGTATGCGAGGGTAATGAACCATTTGAAAGAAGAACCTCCAGGAAGCAGCCAAACAATGAGTGTAGAGAGAAAATCCATTTCCAGCCCGGGGAAGGTGTGAGTGACGACAATGAGCATTTCTCCTCGGTGCATGCGATCCAGGCGCCACGTGATGCTGTATTTCTGGTGTCCCTTGTGTAAAGTTTGAATAATCAGTAGTTTGAATATAGCCTGGTCCTAACCAGTCTCTTGGACGTCATTTTATTTCTGCAAAAAAGACTGGCCGCTCTCCATTGAGAAACATTTACTTCCTGGTAGGTGTATACTCTGTTGTAGTTTAAAGGGGACATATTATGGAAATATGACTTTTTGAAGGCTCTTTAACATATATTTGGGTGTTTGTCTTTCCTTCCGGCCCCCAGAATGTGAGAATTGACAGAAAAATCTGTAATTTTCAGGCTCCCTAGGTTGAAATCCATGTGAATTTATGAGCTGTTCCCTCAGTTGTCTTCCAGTGAATTTGAATTTGAATTTATTTATTCAGGATAGCCCCTTGAGATGAATCATCTCATTTGTTGTGATGAGTGATGTAACTAGTTTTCGAATTTGCATAATACCACCCCTACCTGGTAGCAGTAAAAGGGGTGGGGTGGGGCGAGCAGTGGTTAATTTGCATTTAAAGGGACAGGCACTGAAACCAGCCGTTCTGAACAGGGCTGTTTTGAGAGGATGAAAAGAGCTGTGATGTTTGATCCTTTGGGGATTTTGACCAAAGCAAAAAAAGGCTTCGCAAACATCCATCTACGCCGCCATTACTGTACGTTCACACCAAAAGTGTCTTGAGCGGAAGCTACGGAAGCTCTGGTCGCCGGCATCGCGCTGTCTGCCAGCAGCTTCCAAAGCATCCAAAGGGGCGGAGCTTTAAAACTGCGCTGCAGATCTATGTGTCCATCTAGGCTGACCAGCCATGCACTTTACAAAGATGACCATATACTGTCATTCATGTTTCACTGTGTATTATTCATTATACTCTTCTGAATAAAGAGACATCATACAGCTCTGGGAAACCAGAGACTGCAATTATGAGCTCTTTAAATTCCTCTTGCCTTGGGAATCCCAGTCTGCAATTGGCTGCTGCTTCGGCGGCGACGCTGCACATTTGCATGAAGTTGAGCTTCTTTCAACGCGTCGGACGCCCATTGACGCCAGCATCCATTGAAAATGCATGGCTGCCGGCTGCATATGACGCTCTGGACACTTTTGGTGTGAACACGCAGTTACTGAACTTCAACTAACCCTTAACGGTTCGCTCCAATCACAGTGAGAGGTAACTGCCTGAAAAGTGTTTGTCTTGCACTGTGCATGTCTGGCAGCCTGGGTGGTCTGTGATGTTTTCAGCTGAAGGAATCCAAAGGGAGGAGGTAGGAAAAAAGGTTTCATGTTTGCCTTCAGCTTTGACTGTGTTTCTCAATAAAAAGTAGGGGTGGGAGAAAAAATCGAATCACATAAATATTGCGATATCTTTTTTGACGATTTTTAAATCGATTTTTTTTTCAAAAATCGATTTCTTTTTTTTTTTTTGGGGGGGGGGGTTTAAATATTGTGCAATGTGCATTTGTTCGCCTTTTTTACATACAGAGAGTACAGGTTTTGAAAAGGGTTTAAGTTAATAATTTATAGGCTCCTACAGTATTTGTGTGCAGATAAATGTTGAAAATGCAGACTAAAAATCGAGAGAATCGGCAATATCGTAGAATCGCAATTTAAATCGAATCGCCATTCAAAAAATCGTAGAAGAATCGAATCGGGAGAAAAGCATATCGTCCCAGCCTTAATAAAAAGGTCCTGGATGAATTTCCAGATCAGTGTTTTTGCCTTGGATCCCGAATGCTGCATTTCCTCTGATAAAATGCATCAAATTTTGATTTCTTTCATTAAATGTTTTGCCTATCAATGCCAGATAATCTTTAGTCAGGTTTTATTTTAGACAATGCCTCGACTTCATCACCAAGGTGAAAAATTACTTTAACAATGGAAAACCAATTGGTACTGATGTGATATGTCAGCTTTTTGCGGTTCATAAAAAAAAAAAAAAAACGCAGAGTTTGCAATCATCACAGCTGTGCGTTCTGCTGAGTGGATATAACTGATCAGAATACCCTCCGAGTCCATGAAAAGGGTCGTCCACGGTGTGAACCTGCTGTTCATAATTATGTTAGACTGCGAACGCTGAGATAAGGACAAGAGAGGAACTGTTCAACCTTGTGAAGAGACAAAAACGAGTCGACAGATTAACCCAAATGTGTCAGTCACATTCCTCAATACCTTTATATTCTTATCTTAAATCTCTCTTTCCTCCCCTCTTCTCCACGATGATTGTTTCATCGAGACAGACCCTGAGCCCTTTGAACTGCACAAAACTGTTGTGTGCCACCTTTACTGATCTGTGCGTGAGTTAAAGAGAGAGAAAAAAAATGCTGTGAAGTCAGATTATTTTAATTAATTCATTTCACAAGGGCATGGTCAAATATGTGTGCAAATATTTTTTTTGTGGGCTTCAGCAGTCTCAGACCGAATGCTCTTGACAGTGATGACCTTTGAGATTCCAAAGCAGAGGAAGCAGTTGTAGCCGATTGGCTGTGCTGCTTCATCCACTTTTCATTTCATTTACTTCTCCATAGATCAGAAGCTTAATATATAAATATATAATTTAATGTGAGACTGCTGGATGTGTGAATTAGCAAATGTTTGGGGTGCAACGTCTCTGCTGCTGCCAAGTGCCAGCGAACGCAGCTTTAAGTGTGCGTTTGTGAAGATAATCATTAGCATAACTGATGCCCCCAGATTAAATGCTCTATTAAGCCATCTGCTCCGTTCCATGTGCAGCCAAGCCTCATTCACAAAGTGTCACTCCCGTTAAAGTTCATACAACAGGTAACCTGGGATGTTGCATGACCTGAGATTATGAAGACAAGCTTGTAAACACAGTGTCATTACAGGTTTAATACAGCTTGGGTTTCTCTTCCTGTCTCCAGGTAGGCACAGTGAGGGCTGACATCTCTGAATGAGCCATGTCAGAAAATATGAGTTGGAATAGATAATAGTTTTTCTTGTACTGTGTTTTGACATGAAGTTTAAATGGGCCGAGGCCGAGGAAGAGGTATGTGGTTTACACCTTTATTGACAAGACAGTCGGAGAGAGGGACAGGCATTGGGGAGGCAGAGAGAGGGGGGAACAACATGCAGCAAAGGTCTGCCAGGGGAATCAAACCGGGGCCACTGCAGAGAGGACTGTAACCTCTGTATATGGGGTGCCTGCTCAACCCATGCAACGCCCCGTGGTGATCTCTTTTAAATCAAACACAAACTTTATTTCTGCCTCAGGCACAGCATCCATAATTTAAAGGGGACATATTATGGAAATATCACTTTCTGAAGGCTCTTTAACATAAATTTGGGTGTTTGTCTTGCCCTCCAGCCCCCAAAATGTGAGAATTGACCAAAAAATCTCTAATGTGCAGGCTCCCTAGGTTGAAATCGTACGAGCTGTTCCCTCAGTTGTCTTCCAGTGATGTAACTAGGACTCAAATTTGCATAACCCCACCCCTACCTGGTACCAGTAGAAGGGTCGGGGCAAGCAGTGGTTCATTTGCATTTAAAGGGACAGGCACTGAAACCAGCCGTTCTGAACAGGGCTGTTTTGAGAGGATGAAAAGAGCTGTGACGTTTGATCCTTGGGGGATTTTGACCACAGCGTGTCACAGACATGTCTTTAAGACACCTGGGAACTATTTTAATTTGTGGAAAGTGGGGATTAAAGTTTTGAATTTTATCATAAAAATTGACAAGAGAGAGCTCCTGTCCTCCTGGGAGGAGAAAAATAATAATCAACATCAAAACTGTTCAATCAAATCATTCATATAATCAATCATTTAATAATATCAGTGTTAATTAACAAAACAAGAAAAATGTCTCTATAAGGTGTGACAGGGATAGGGACAGAGGACATGAGTTGGTACAGGTCTGTGGGGAAACCTCTGCAACAGGTTCTGTTGAATCACTCATCCCTGGAAGAGTTGTACATGTGTTTGTGTGTGGTGTGAAAATGAGCAAAGCCACTTATACTGTGTTTGTATTGTCTCCCTGTTACCTTGTGACACACTTTCCTGTAGAATCCTGTCATGGATCATTCTGTGTCTGTGTGGCTGCCTCCTGCTGTTTAATGTGAAGGTCACTCTGTAGTGTGTGTATGGGGCTGAAGCAGCAGGATCCACTGTGTCAGCCCAGTTTAGCACTCCTCTGTATGCTCTGCTTGGCAGCAATAGACTACATTGTCCACAGCTATGTTTGGAGCTAGTCCTTTTTTATCCCTGTTTTTTTTTTTTTTTTTTTTGCAGGGATACCCTTGCACTTGGCTGTCCTATTTCTTCTGCGTGTGCCTTGGGGGAGATGCACATGAGTAGTGAGTGTTCCCTGACCTCCAGATTTAGCCCAGGCATTATACGGCGCTAAGCGCAGGGCCAGGATCAGGCCAATCCAGTACAGCCACAAACAACCCCCCCCCCCCCCCCCCCCCCCCCAAAGCTATTACCTTAAGGAGCGGTGCAGCTTGTTGACTGCAGGGAGAGAACGCTGCAGCTGAGACGGAGCCTCATGCAAACTCCGAGCGCGTTGGTGCCGTGGCGTGTGTGTGTGTGTTAGTGTGTGTGACGTGGTGACAAAAAGACAAAACAACGGTCCGGTGCAGTAAGACATCACACAGCCTGTCTACATTACAGCACAAACACAGGCAGGCGAGGACACGCTGCTTCGCTTAAAAAACTAAGATGAAAATGTGCAGCGCAGCGCTGACAGCAAAGAGAATTTACTGCTTGCAAATCAAAAAGATTATTTTATTATGCCTCACATGAATGGGAATGAGGCAGACCCCCACCCCTCCTCCTCCTCCTCCTCCTCCTCCTCCTCCTCTTCCTCTTCTCCCCCTCCTCTCAAAATGCAATGTCTCTCTGTCTCTCCCCCTCTGTCTCCTTGCCTCCGTCGGTTACATATTCGGAGAAGTGCAGCATGGCAGTATTATTCCGCCAATGCAGAACTCCAATTATTTCTGTTGGGTTGAGATTACACACACACACACATATACACACACACACACACATAAAATGAAGCCCACCATACATGACTGCTGCAGTATGGCAGAGGTTGGATGTGTTGTACTGTACTTCAGATGACTCATGGGCATTCTGGATCCCACACACCCCACCCCACCCTGCCAAAATGAAAAGAAAAAAACATTCTAAAAACTACTATGTTGCTGAGCTTATGTCTGAAGATTCCTGCGCAGACCCTGAATCTGGACGATCCTTCCACATCCAGCTTGTTGTCTCTCCCAACAGTCCACACAACAATGATAAAACTCCTGTTTGCCGGTGAAGTCCGTACGTTTACACTTTGATTGTCAATCTGGTGGCAACATACACCTATCTGCCGCTTCATTAATTACATTTCCCAGCAATTAGCTCCTCGTTTATCCAGTTTTAATTAACCATGAAATTATGGATCCGTCCTATTTGGAGGATGGTGTATTTTGGTCTCTTCCTGAATATATATTTGCTCATTATGGCTATGAAATCCTGCAAATAAGATGGAGCAGTTGCTCTGCTGCTGCTGCTGCTGCTGCTGCTGTTACCCTAGGAGCTGAAAGAGGTGTGCGTGTGTGTGTGCACATTTGTATGTTGTGTGTGGTAAGAGTTAGTGAAGGACAAGGCCAAGGGCAGAAGGAGGGGCGTGTGTGTGTATGTGTCAGAATGACTCAGTGTGCAGCAGTGTTCCTCTGTTATCACACACTGTGGGAGGAAGAGCTGTGTCTCTGTCTTTTCCTCATCCACACACATACACACACACACACACTGGTGATCTTCACTAGATTACAGCTCACTACAAATAGCATTTCAGTAAAGACTGAAGTCTTAGACTGCACCCCCTCGCTGGTGAAACACATCAATGACTCCATTTAACAATGAGGTTTTCTCAATTTATGTTCAACTTCAGATATTTCTCACATTGTTTGTGGCTTAATATGCATCTACAAGCTTCATATCTGTGGATAATATAAATGAAATTAGACGGATATGTATTTGGAGGTATTTTTGTTAAAGGGATAGTTCAACATTTTGGCAAATTGTCCCATTGCCATAATCCCTATAGTTTCAGGAGTAAGTTTGTTACCTTTAATTGTCGGTGCAAGCTGTTTTTAGAACGGCGGAGCAGAGCCGCGAGCTGCTCAGAGTTGCATTCACCGCGCTATGAGATAATAACAGAACGTTACGAGACAGAGTTGTTTTTGAGGTAAAGTCATGCAAAACCGCTGATGCGCGTTCCCGTCGGGGACAGTCTCTGCATTAAACAACTCTGTCTCGTAACGTTCCATTATTATCTCATAGCGTGGTGAATGTGCAGGTCACAACTTGTCCACCAGAGCGTTTTGGAGTTGTTGGATTGTGTATTTGATGAGTTTGATGAGAGAAACCAAGAAATCCCATTAGCCTCCATAGCGTAGCTCTTAGCAGCTCGCGGCTCTGCTCCACCTTTCTAAAAATAGCTTGCACCGACAATTAAAGGTAAACCTACTGCTAAAACTATAGGGACTATGCCAATGGGCCAATTTGACAAAATGTTGAGCTATCCTGGCCTGTCACAATCATCATCACGTTGTGCCTCCTTCTTATTCTATGGTTCAGTGACACATTAGTGGAGCCACAAACTGTTTATCTCAAGGCGCTTTATTTCTACTACTTGACGACCGCATTTTGATGAGCATCTATTGACATTAGCATCATGAATTTAGTTGCAAAGCCAATAAATAGCTCTTCCTCTTCATAAAGGTGTGTTATTTAACTATGTTTCGGTATACTATAAAACGTGGCATAAAATGATCAGAAAAAGGCAGTTAAATCGTTAATTGCAATTATTTGTATGGCAGTTAATTGTCACTTAAATGTCTTGATTGTGACAGCCCTACGTCCAGTGGAATTCAGTCCGATATCAGCCCGTGGACTGTCAGACTAACACTATGTGCTAGTGCTTTTAGATCTGTTACATGAGTAAAATCATGTGACCCGTCCTCACCGTCTCTGTCAGGAAATAACCAATGAAAGGAGAGATGGAAATAAAACATCATTTTTGACAGTGACCTTGTCGTAGAGGTGAACACAAACTGTCCCTGCAGAGATCAGTGTCCTCACAATGTCACAGTCCTCCATGTCCTCAAGTCCTCCAACAGTGTTGTTAGTGTCAGAGCTGACACTGGTGTCTGTCATAAATCAAACTTTGATCTCACTCACGGCTCCTCAAGAAGATTATGTGCGTGATGAGGATTCTTAGAGAGAGCAGACACAGTACAAGGTCTTAATATAATTCATTCTTTAAACTTCATTTTAAATTATAGAGGGCTATAAAATGATATGTTCATATTGTTGTGATGCATGTGTATGATTAAGCAACATGTGCAGGATGTGGGTGGACGCATCATTTTGATTTATGTTGACTTAGGGAGTAGTACTATTTTGCGCTGCCAAAATGCAACACTCAGAAAATCACAACATGTCATTATAATTTCTACTTTGCTGCTTTGAGTGTGTTAGACTGGTATCTCAGTCTTAGGAGCAGCTAATCCTTCTCCATGAAAGTCAGTGCAGTTTGCAGATCTGAGTCTTTTTACACATTCATTGAAATTCCAGAGAGTTATTCTGAGACACCTAATAAATATTTACCTATTGAATTTATTCCGTGTAAACAGAGACATGCTGTGATTGATCAGAAGTCAGTACATGCAGTGAACTACACTCAAAATTACACAGGCTACAGTAATGTTTACCAGTGGAAGTGTCCAGATTTCTTGGGGAGATTTTAAACAAGTCTCAGACCGTGTCCACATGTAAATGCAAACGGACAAAACTGGATACTTTTTGGGCCTATCATCCGTTCCTAAACGGTGTTTTTGGTCCTTAAAAACAGATATTTCCAAAAACACCTTCTGGGCAGTAGACTTTCCAAAACACTGTTTGGACCAGGGGAGTGAGCTGCTGCTTGCTGAGACACCGGCAAGTTCTGAGAGCATGGTAGCATGCTGCTGCTGGAGAAGCAGGTCGACGGAGCTGATTATGATGAACTATTAATTCAATCACATGACTGTTAGAGAATAATTTCACTTCCCTATAGTTTGTGTAGTTAATGGTCAATCCCTCTGTGTTGCAGTGGAGAGCTATGAATTAGAAGACTTTCTGTTAGATTACTGCTGGGGTCAGTTATCTGCCCTACTTTCTCTCTGAGGAACACGCCAAGGCCATGGTCGCTCTTTGGCGTCTTCAATCTCACTCTCTGGCTGGTTGCAGACACAGCTGTAGAGTTAGAGGAGAACTATTGTTTCTCTCTCATTCCCTAGCTGGTGTGAATCCTTATCTTCATGTTTATGCACGATAGCCAATTGGATGTTAAAACATCTCCCCATTTGCTGTCTCGGCCCACCTTTCTAGTATAAGAACCTGAACTTTGCTGTTTGACCCTTAGAATTGACCCTTCGCCAACCCCTCCCACAAACGGCTATTGTCCAATCCTACTTTAGCAACCGTAACTATAGGCCTGACAAGCTTTCGGCAGTGAGTCATTACGTTTGCTTTTGTGGACACATTTTGAGACTAGGACGAAAAACATTTGTTTGTAGAGAAGGTTGTTGTTGTTGTTGTTGTTGCTGTTGCTGCTGCTGCTGCTGCTACAACGGCGGCGGCAGCAGCAGCAATATAGAGATGTTCAGATACGAGCTGACTTTTTTATCGACTTGAGCAAGTGTAAATATGGGGATAACCATATGTCCACCTCCAAAATGACAGCTGTACTTTTAGGTCTTTTACCTGGGCTTTTAGGCGAGGGATCCTCCAGGCAGGGACTGCTTTCACTGACTGATACAGTGGTGGGAGAAAAAAACAGCAGCCAAAGCTGTATGTGGTTCACAATCGCCCAAAAACTTGCAGTTTGACAACGTTTCATGACCAGTGAGATGACCCAAGTCTTGGTGGGTTGATAGATGGTAAAATGACCAGCCCTTACTGCTGCTCTGTACATTGTCCAGTCGTGTCGTTGAACAGATGTTTTATCCTCCTGCGCGAGTCACGTCACTGAAAACTATGAATGATCTTTGTGACTTCTTCTCTCTATTATCTCAGAACAGTTTATCCAGAAATGTGCTGATATTTCCTTTGAAATCGATACCAAATATTGCCAGGAGCATGGCTGAAAAAGCTTGCCCGGCGTAGCAACAGTAACCAAGGGGCTGGGCTTACGCGAAGGGTCAATTGATGTGGCCTCACACACTTATGTTGTGTTGACGACTTCTGTTCTCCTCAATCGAGCCTAATAAACTCCTTCAGCATAAGACATCCAGGACTCTGGTACTTCTTCTTCTTCATGCGGTGCGCTTGCTGTATTCATGTTGCACCTATACAGTAGTGGAGCTTTGCGTGTTTGATGCGCTTCATTGAAAGTAAAGGATTTGTCTGTGCAAAAGATGCTACATCTGAACGGCCCCCTACAACACAAAGTATGACGGAAGTTATTCATATAGTGAACAAAGATCAGACTGGAAGTAAGCTTTGATACTTCTATACTATACTATGCTACTGTATGATTGGTCAATGTGTTTTTTTAAAAGTTAAAAATGATATCGCCATCTGCTGGTGTGGCATGCAATGCACATCGTTTTTATGGCATTTTAGCTTTTACATGGACAGAGATTTTTAAACAGGTGATGTGATTTATTTTTGGGAACCAGAGAAGGGAAAAACTCAGTTTGCAAGAATACCTGGGTACATGTGGACTAGGCCTCAGTGAAGAAGTCTCTGGAGCCTAAGATGTCTTCGTATGCTGAAGAAGTTTACTGATGTCTGACCTTCCCTTTATTCCGTATGTTTTGAGGGATGGGATTCTTGGCTTCCAACACACACACAACAAAAGAGAAAACATCATTTACATTAGGCGTCAGTCTGGAGAGCACAATGCCCTGTTTTCTCAATTTCCCCCGCCGGCCTCAGAGACCTCCATTATCTAAATGAGAGCATTTTCACTGTCGGAGTGTCTCTCTCCTAGAAAACCAAATGAATGACGTCTAACCTTAGTTTAGAGGTCGGACGTAATTATGAGAGGAAGCAGGAAATGGTTTATGATCACATCGATTCACTTCTTTTACCTCGTGTTTCGGATATAAGACAGAGCCATAGATTTGCTAATGTAGACTAATTATTTACAGCTGTACATCTGGAGCTTGTTTCCAGACACCTATGGATCTATGGATTTATGAAGGAATGAAGAAGTCTCTCATGTTGTTTCAGTTTTGGACTTTGGCTGGTACCTTATTGGACTCATCATTAGATTATAAGGTACTGTATTATCTAATGATTGGGAAAATCCATCAAAATACTTGACTGACATGTACACTGTTCAGTCTAAATAAACAAGGTTTTAAAGCCAATAGTTGGAATAATAATTTAGAGTTGATTTTACATGAACAAGGGGTAACGGTACGGAGTCAACTATGTCTCACAAATTATTAGTGTTTTGTCTGCCAAGGAGTGACACAGAGATTTAAAAAGTATGGAGCTTCTGATGGTGGGACATGAGCACTGGAGCCCTGTTCCTCCACATGCCAATTCAAAATGAACACTATGCATTTCTGTGTTGAGCCACATACATGAATGAATTGGTACGTTCGTTTTGTTCTTGATTTAAACCTACTATAAAACACAACGATTGCAGTGGTTAATTATTAATTGCAGATTCCGTTTCCTTCCAGAAATTCAGTACATAAGCTGCTTTTCAATCTCAACCCCCCACAGTGTGTCAAACAAGTGATTGATGACATATCATTGATTGGATTTTGTGATTGTCCAGTGAGCCCATGCAGTCTCAGCAGCATATGACAGGCTCACAGAGAGGGCCAGTTATTTCTATAGGAGAGAGAGTGTGTGTGTTTGTGTGTGAGACTTCTACTGTACCCAGTCTTGAGTCCTGCTCTTGGCTTCACTGAGTGCAGCAGGAGTGATTACTTTCCTCTCTGTTCATCATACAGTGAGCCAGTTTGACTTTGACACAATCAGAGCAACACTTGAACCGAGTGTGTATCGTCTCCTCCTAAACTGCTCTAACATCTGCTCTCAGCTTCTTCAGAGTTTGCTCACTGAGATTCAGAAGTTTCCTCTTGGGAGAATCTTCTGTCTCTGAGCTAAACAGTTCTCTGCCATCAGGAAAAAATCTGTTACAGTTCAACTCTGAAGGACAAAGAGTGTTTTTACTCACTAAAGCCTGGTACACACAAAAAGATAGGACAGCAATTTTCAATTCAATTCAATTCAACTTTATTTATAAAGCGCATTTCATGCACAAGGCAGACTCAATGTGCTTCACAACAGGTATACATAGTTATATAAAAATCAATTAGAAATCAAATAGAAAACAAGAAGAGTGCAAGTGCAAGTAAACAATCATATAGAATGTCATCTTCAGCACATACACACTTAGACTCACACATGCGCACCCACTGACACAATCACATATGGACACATGCACACACATATACACACACACAGTTCAGCAGAATGCTCTTGAGAAAAGATATGTTTTTAATCTGAAGAGCTCTTTTCCAAAACGCTATAAATCCATTTTACTAGTTTTCCAGAAAATTAAATTTTTTACCTAGACCCACCCATTTTGTTAATATTCGATTTATCCTGTTAAAAATGATTGTTGGCTCAGTCTGAACATGTTAAACAATGATTATTAAATCAAACATCAATATTGTTGATTAAAAACTAAAAGTTTATTTTTTTTTCTTCAAAACACTATAAATCCACATTTAAAAAAAAACAAAAACTGATGGTTTCTGTCTTGAAAAACCAACCAACAAAAAAAGAGAACATCACTGAGTTGCACTGAGAAACTACTGAATGAATGACTGAAAACAAACCTGGGTTCAGAGCACCGCCATGTTGGACTGCATGGAGCGCTGCTAATAGAATTCTGAGGAGAGGGAGGAGATGTCGCGTTTTGGCTAAAGATAGATTTGGCGCTTATCGCGGTTTGGAGGAGAACTACATCTTGCGGTGCCTTTTAAACAGGGAAATGTAGCGATTTGACGTGAGATGTTGATGGAGCAGTGAATAGGCTCAGTACACAGCAAAATGGCGTGACAAACTCTTTTTTTTTTAATTTGGCGTTTATTGCGTTTTGGAAAAGAGCTCTTCAGTTTTTAAAGATGGCTACTGACTTAAAGATGGCTACTGACAACCACCCGATTATCTGATAGCTCTGAACATTATCCTATGAGATGATCCTGTGGTGTGAGGTGTGTTAAGAGTCAGTTTCTCCTTATGATCTGCTCGGAAAATGGTCACGACTGATGATCATAAATATTAAACCTGTTGATGAGGTATGAAATTTAAATAACAATATATAGCAAAACACAAACGTGGAATTGAACGTAGCCAATAAAGAAGTGAGCTGATGAAGAATATAGAAGCATAACAAACCAATATAACAAACGTTCTTCCTCTTGGTTTGGTTTAACGGTTATTTTGGTTTAACTACCTCCTACAGGTCAGTCAGGGTAGTACGTCAGATCACGTGAGATTTCTGGCTCGGGGGACGAGACGCTAGTGCAGTCGTTCTCAAACTTTTTTACATCAAGGACCCCTAAATTGATGCAAACTAGACCACGGACCCCCATTGGACCAAAATTTGAAACAAACAAAAAAAATACACAAATATTTGTTCTGAGACTGAAGAACGTTACTTTTTTAAGTCAATGTATGTTCACATTAGGGTCAATGGCGTGATTTTTTGGACAGATTATCGAGAAATTTCTGGGGAAAAGTGGTACAATTTCTTCAGAGAAGTTAAAACATTTCTAGAAAAAAGTGGTAAGATTTCTCCTTCAAAAAAAATTTAAAGTAGTAAAATTTCAAGAAAAAGTTGGGGGCCCCCGAACCCTCTCAAGGACTCCTGGGGGTCCCTGGACCCCACTTTGAGAACCATTGCTCTAGGAAGGTGTAACTGTTGTACAGTAAGACAAATCTTTGTGTGTGGTGTGCTGTATTGGGAACACCAATACGATCAAAACTGTTCAATCAATGATCTTCATGTGTGGGCTCTCAGAAAAATGTATACCAGCTCCAAGTCCATTGTATTGTAGTTTTCATCAATCAACCATCATTTTAGCTCAGTTACCAGCCTCATTAGTGTAAGTGTGATGTGTAATAATCCTGATCATGTTTATGTTGGGCCCAGGTGAACGTTATGACCATGACAACGACCCCACTGGGGTGCAGCGGAGCAGCACCGAATGATGTGGAACACACAGTGAATTCAACATGTCACCTGCGTTGTTTCAGAGCGATCAGACTGAACACAAAGCTGCCTGCATTGCCTGTGACTGTATACAAATGTGAACAAATATTTCCACAGCACTGGGGTGTGATTATGAGTCGTGTCACATTCTGCTCAGTCTGGGCTCAGCTCAGTCATTCAGCACGCCTTTGATCCATTTTATCAAAGCGTAAACAATGCTGTTGGGCTTTTCCAATTTTCACTTATTAATCTTACATCTTTGCAATTTCAGGCATTTCTGCATGGTTCAGTTGTTGATGGCTTTGTTGCCTCTGTGCAGTATGTAGCCTACTCTGTCCATGTTGTTTCATCATGTCATGGAAAAAGCTGTGGGGTTGGTTGAGCAGTTTTGTGGTGTGTGTTTGGACTCAATGAATCAATGAATGAAAATGTATTTTTTTTTAAAAAGAAGCTTGTTTGCTTTCCTCAGGAGAATTAAAGGGAAAAACTGCAGCTGATTGACATAGCTCTGTAATGAACAGGAACTATTCAAGATTGTTACCTTAATTAAACAGCTTCAGAGTAACTGTGATGTTCCTTTATTATCTCATAGCGTGGTGAATGTGCAGGTCACAACTTGGATTGTGTATTTGATGAGTTTGATGAGGGAAACCAAGAAATCCCATTAGCCTCCGTAGCGTAGCTCTGAGCAGCTCGCGGCTCTGCTCCGCCATTCTAAAAACAGCTTGCACCGACAATTAAAGGTAACAAACCTACTCCTAAGACTATAGGGATTATGGCAATGGGCCAATTTGCCGAAATGTTGAACTATCCCTTTAACCTCAGTGTTTTCCCTTTGCCTTTTGTCTGTACCTGTGACATCACTGAAGCTCAGCATAAACAAGATTTTTAGTAAAAAAGCACAAATGAGAGGAACTCTACTACAGAGGTCACCCTACACAAGGTGAATGATGACCCATCCAGCTCATTTATTCACTAATGTCTTCCTCCTGCATAGAATAGACAAACTCTCTGTAAAGCACAGACTAATGCAGTAAATACAAGAGTCCTTCTGCTGGTAAATTGAAAGTGATTGAATGGTGCTGAGAGTAATTGAGTACTGTTGAAATCAGCTATTGGTTCCTCCAAGCAGAGTAAAAAAAGCAAATGGTATTTAAAAGGCTCTAAAATGAAGTCGTGTAAAATGGGCAGCTGTTGCATTGCGGCTCACATCCAGCATTCTTAATGAGAACAAGCAGGGAACTGTTGGCTTAAATCACAAGTTTGAATTTGTAATTAGTTTGGCTACTTTTCAAATCCTTTTGGACCATAAACACACATATTATTGTATGCATTTGCATAGGATTAGAGATAAATTGGAGTTCAGTGCAACTACTGTATCATTGATTCAAACCAAGCACATGAGCCTCTGCTTCTGGAGGATGTATACTGACTTTTTACAGTGTCTTAACAGAAGTTTAACACAATGCACTTTATTGCCATTCACAAACCTTAAGCAACTTGAATTCCAAAGAACAGAATTAAATCACCTAGAGCAGACGTGTGCAAACTAAGTCCTGCAGGCCATATGCGGCTCATGGTACAAAATTGTCCAAATTATAGCAAAGACTTCAAACTCTGATGCATGGGCAAAAATGCACTGCTGCCACTGAAACTGAAAGTAATTTGAATGTAAGTTTTCTTTTACTTGTATTTTACTTTAATGTAATGTCTTTTACTGTACTTATAAAACCACAGGTCACTAGTGAGGTCCTAAAAAAACCTCATCTTCATTTTGTTTAGCTTACCACCCCCTGGTCGCATCCAGAACAAATCTCTTCCCACATATCATCTTCTCTAATCGTGTTTAGCTCCAGTTCCCATCGTCCTTTAATATGTAAAGTGTTGTCAGATGGATCCATCATAAACTTTTTGTAAATCTGAGATTAGTTTTTTGTTGTTGATCCAAGTTGCTCAAATAATAGCTTTTGATATTTGTTGGTTCTCTTTTCAGAATTTCCCAGTCTATTTGGTTTGTTATGTAATGTCTAATATGTATATAACTAAGCCACTGATGGTAAGTCTGTGGGGAAATTTGTCTTGAAGTTGCGAAAAGTTTTCATTTCCATCAAATAACTGATTGATGATTCTCAGTCTGTCTTTTACCTTGATGCAGTTTAATTGTTAAAATGCCCAGAGACAGAATCCATATCAAGCTGTGTTTTTTTTCATACCATCACTAGATATTTCTCTGTCTCTAGGCATCATGATTTTGATATTATGAAGGTGAAAGGGCTCATTACCTTCGTTCTTCCCCGAACTTACACAATGCAGCTGTAAGGACATTTCTCCACTGTGTGCACTAACTTGGCACAGGGGCAGACAGTTGAATGAAGTTACAGAGTTCACTTTCCTCCTCCGTCTACCATGAGTATCAGCCTTTCTTTGACCCTCTCCTCTCTACCCCCTCTCACTTTTCTGTAGAAACAGCAACATCCATCTCTCTGTGCCTTGCCGGGTTTTCTCCGTGTCCTCTGACTTCTCTGAGGATAATGGGCTTTGGTGCAGCGTGCACAGATGGAGGCTCAGGGAGCGGTCCACCATCAGCTCCACTATCACCCCTTAAAACAGACTCCACTCCATTTGCATCCCGCCAGGATTAAAACACTTTCGGCGTCAAGCGCGGCACCCCTCCCCTCATCTGAATTAGAAGCGGTCGAGATTAGTGATGTGTTGAATGTGCAGCTGTCTTTTCCAGCAACGAGACACTGCTTTCTTTAATAATACATATAACAAGTTTGATTGAATCCCGTTTTTTTTTTTTTTTGTTTAAAGCTCCCACAGATGAATGAATGTTGTGATGGATTAATGTACGTTTACATGGACAGTTTCAGTCGGTTTCAGAAAGGTTTGGGAGACCAAACCGATTGAAAATACTTCATGTAAACACCTCAAACCGTTTCAATTACCCAAAACCGGTTGAAATTCCAATCAGATTGAAGGGGGTGGTTTAAAGAGATCTGTCTATCATGTAGCCTATACACTTGAAACGGGTTGATCCCTGGCTGCGTTCGTTCAGGACTTGACGTATGTATGTATGCACGCACGCTTGAGCACATACGAGCCGTGCCTGCCTGGTTGTCACTCAAGTATTATTTGTCAGTCATTATTATTCTATTTTTTTAAATTAATTTTTTCATGTTATTTTGTGTTTTTTCACATTAAACTGTAATATAAGGTGGAGGCTTAAAAATAAGCCCCTTGTGGCTTTTTGCCTCTCCCTGCACTGTCTTATTGTTACCTACCATGTTGTAAGTTATTCTTTTAACTTTGTGCAAAAATAAAAATTCAAATTCAAGTGAAAATGTCCATGTAATATGGGAAAATGTCGAGCAAGAAATTTCATAACGGACTGACGGGTCACACGGAAGTTCTGTTTCCACTTGGTGTCCGAAAATTCATGCAGATAGGAGGAGGAGGAGTAGGAGGAGGAGGAGGAAGCGGTGCACCGCCGGTGTTGTGCCGAAAAGAGACTGCCTGCCCGGGCAGTCGTTTTTCTGCAGGTAGTCTCTTTTCGGCACAACACCGGCAACATATTGCAAACGCACTCCCGACTCCAAACGCTCTCTCTTCTTTTCCTGCTAAAATTAGTAATATGCCACGCTGCTGTTTAATACAGAGAAATATTATAACAGCAAAGACTGCGCTCAACAAACGATGTATTTCGGCACAGCTCACTTCCGTAATCAATACTGTTGTAACCATAGTAACGCAATCACTCACGGCTGCGGGCACATTTGAAGCGTTTGTTTCATCGGCGCATGTAAACACCCAACCAGTTTACTTTGTAACCCATGTATACGCTCAAGCTGAAATCTTCAAAGAGATTGATTCAAACCAAACCTTTCTGAAACCGTTTGAAACTGTCCATGTAAACGTACCCTATTGATAAGATTCTTTTCTTTCTCTGTTCCTCCCAGGGCAGCGATGAAGGCGACGTGGACAAGAACAAGTGCTGCACGCTGTGTAACATGTCCTTCACCTCAGCAGTGGTGGCACAGTCACACTACCAGGGTAAAATCCACGCCAAGAGACTAAAGCTGCTACTGGGGGAGCAGCCCGCCATCACAACCAAAGGTATAGCCCGCTTTTTTAAAATGCATTGTGGGTATAAATGATGGAGGAGCTGCATTTTTCCAAAGGGGATTTATTATTGAGAGGGGGGGGAAAACACAACAACAACTATGGAATGAGATGCCTGCTGCTATATGTGTTGACAATGTAGGGAGGTGTTGTTATGTACGTGTGAAGTGGAAAAGAAAGAAGTGATTTTAAATAATTATGGAGCACTTAGTATAGGCTGTGTGTGTATGTTCTCCCCACAGCTTTCCCTCTGTTGTTGAGTGAGTCGAGTGCTAACAAAAAGAATTGCCAGTGCCTGATATATTATTGTGTACAAGTGCAGCGTCCTGATACAGTGCTCTGAAATCTCATACTGGCACAGAGGGGCTGTAAGGGTCAGAATACACAGCAGGAGCTCAGAGGCCAAGTCCACACAGCAGCTCCATCAAAGGCTGGAGAACACATTACATTTACACCTCAGGTGCAGTTGGAAGCAAGCATCTTTTTTTGTCTTCTGTTTTGGCTCAGCCTTTACTTTCTTTCTGTGCATCTCAGTAAATTAGAACATCACGGACAAGTTCATTTATTTCAGTAGTTTAATTCAAATAGTGAAACTCATATATTATATAGATTCATTACACACAGACTGAAATACTGCATGTCTTTATTTCTTTTTATTTTAATGATTATTATTGCTTACATTTAGAGTGGGTATCCTTGGTCTTCATACAGTATTGAGACAGGCAGGTATGTTGGCACAGCAGAAGACGATAGAATTTGTACTTTGTGTGACATCCAAGAGGTGGAGAATGAAATTAATTTTGTGTTAGATTGTCCTTTCATAAGACAAAAACTGTTTAGTAAGGTAGATCCAAATAATGAATTTGTGTGGGGACCATGCTGAGAAGCTAAAACATCTTTTTCAGTTGAAAATTTTTGCATTTTCTTTATTTCTTGAAAAGGCTTGGGTAATGAGTCGAAGAGCAATATACAGATGAGTACTGAAAGTAATCTTGAGTTGTTTATTTATGTGGCAGGTAATACCAAAAGGAAGGACTGTCTAGTTTTTGATTTGTCAGTAAATGTGTCTTGTAATCCCATATGGGATGGGCCACAATGGTGGCATGACACAAACATAAATTCATTCATTCATGTAATGAAAACCCATAATTCAGTAAATCCAAAAATAAAATATAGTATATGAAAGTATTTACAGCACTCAGACTGGAGGAAGACAGCACACCTTAGCATTGTGTTGTTGCTACGCTAGCCAGTAAAATCCAAGCTCAGTGTCATCGCTACATTTTCGTCATGGCTGATACTGGGACAGGATCCGCAAAGAGAAACCTACCGCTTTTGTCCACAGGGGTCGCCAAAACCAACATAAAATGAAAGTTCTTTGTAGTTGCTGTAAGTGAATTTGAGCTACACTGAAAAAAATAACTAATAAGATTTACTTAAAAAAATTATTGTAAGTATTTGCACGCAAATGATTTAAGTAAAATTTAATGTTGCAATATCAAGTAACATTCACTTGCCAGTATCAAGTAAATTCTACTTACCATAAAACATAACAGTTGTGAAGATATTAAGTAACATTTACTTAATTACATCCAAGTTTTAAGTTATATTTATTTAAACAAATTAAGTAAAGTGTACTTGTTTTTCATAGGTAGGAACATCATTTTACTCAAAATTTCAAGTAAATTTTATATATCTGTAGTATTTGCTGTTATGAAGTAATTTAGTAAATTTTAATTATTTTCTTGTGCTTGAATTTAACCAACACACTAATATTCATCACATATCACACAACTAAATTGCAATGCAATTAAACTGTTTATTTTCATTTTAAACAGTTCAACAAACAACAAAGTACCGTCAAAGTAAATCCACTACTACTGTGGACTGAATTGCCCAATCTTTTATGGGGCAGCCATAAATTTAACTCTAGACTAGTGCACTTTTAAGAATGCAATTAAAACATTAATGAAATAAAACCTTATTTGACAAAAAATGAAAAACATTTATGACAGGCAACTTCTCACTAGTAAACCAGGATGAACTGGAACTCAGTGCTAGTTCTTGGCATTTCTTTACAAGGGTCCATGTATGATGCCACATTTTCCTCCTCTAGGATGTGAAGTCATGACATGCATTTTAGGAAAGCAACTTCAACTTCAAGGTGTTTACTTTTGGGGACAGTTTAAATCCATCCAGCTCCAGCAAGAGTTTTTGGAAGACTTCAAAAGTGTAGCGCAAAGTGGGAGGGTACTGTATACCAAGTTCAGGGCATAAATTAGTCCCATGAGCAGTGAGCAAGCTTTCGCAGTACTGTTGCACCCTGGTATCGACTGGATCCTCATCAGCACCGTGGACGACGAGTATTTTGACGATGTGGTTACTGACATCACTCCAGCTGTCCTCCTGCATACAGTGTACAACAAAAAAGAAGAATCTTATTGAGAAACAAATAATAGAATTGCATGAATCATTCAAAGTGACTTCATTATCAGGGAAGAATGAACACAAGAATATCTTTGTTCCTTTGTCTGTTTTTTTTTTTAACTTAAACATTAAAGCAGAAGTAAGTGGTCCGGTCGTTTTCGCTAATGCTGCGTTCCAGGCAGGCTTTTGAAATCGTAAATTACAGCTTCAAGTCACAACTTACGACTTTGTAGCGTTTCAGGCAACCCACTCGTGTTTTTCCGACCTGTTTTACCTGTGAAAGTCACTATAACGGCCACTCGTAACTTCTGACCGGTGAACTCGTACCAGATCGAACTGGTACGACTTCACGGTCGGAAAAATACGAGTTTCCTTGAACGCACCATAACAGTCCTCGATCCTACGTCGCCACATTCACGGCGTTCCTTGGCTGCACACACAGCCCTGCATGCCGTTCTCTCTCCTCATTGGATAAAAACTGTAGGATACGATAAATGTTTTCTCCTCGGCTCAGAGCAGAGCAGAGGGACTGAGAGACCCGTGTTTCAGACCAAACACTCTATGTAAGTGATTGCTGTCGGAAGATATAACTATTTAAGACTTATATTAACACAAATATATCACTTACTTCTGCTTTAAATTAACCCGTGTCATTAAACATTATTTTTAAATGATAAAAATCATGCTATACCAAGCAGTCTTCAAAAAGTTCCTCTTCCTTCTCGCCAAGGTACAGTATAAGGCTGCGGATAACGGTTTCACGTCTCATCTCAATGGTCGGTTTCTGTGAACAGATTAAGAACATGAACAAAACCATTAATACATACACAATGAACTGTCAAGTGAAAACACAAGTGCATATGTTTGCTTTTGTGTTTTAAGTGCATGGACCCAGAGCGTGCAAGGGCATGGAATCTACAGTACCAAGTGTGAGGCTTGTGCTGTATATGTGTATGTGTGTGTGAGAGAAAAAAAAGTAGGCCCATCACCCTGTAAAACACATGAACAAGCAAAACAAGCACACCTGACTCAGTCTGTCCAGGAGCGGCCTCATCTTGATCCCCACGACACCTAATTTTCGTCAAGTTTGTGCATGAAGGTTTGCTCCAGGGGAATGGTATTCTCCTGAGCTCCTCCTTGATCTGAATGGACAAAAGATTCACAAGTACATCAATATTTTTTATATAAATGTAAATAATACCCCCCCACACACACACACACACACACACACACACACACAGTATCCCTGCAGTAAGCTGTGCTGTGTGCATGTGATTGAACCTTCATAAAAAGGTACAGTTGACAGCAGATCACATGACAGTTATAAAAAAAGATGATAAATTCTGTTCTGTAAATACTGTTGCAAGAACAGTACATTCCACTCATATATTGGGAGATAACTTATTTTAATTATTACTATTATCTGCTTTGCTGTTATAGTAACTTGTACATGTAGCCTATTAACAGTCAACACGTCGGTCCGCACATCACGAAGTTGCTGTGGGCTTCACACCGCACGGCACAGCCATGCTACTAGCTGTGCTAACTAGCTTCTTGTCAAAAAAAGAAAAGAAAAGAATGACCTATGTTCACGACAGTTGATAAATGTCCTACCGTTATGTTGGTGCTTTTTTAATATTCTAACTTTAGTTAGGTATTTTTATCGGGGAAAAACTGCAGCCCTACCACTTACAGGCCAGCATGGACCAATGTAGCGTTATGCTAACTTTAAATTAACTTATGATTATGAACAGTAACATATCTTGCGTCAAACTATCAAAATACATGCAGACCTATTATCACAAATTTATAACAGAACGGTATAACTTACCTGCGAAATGACTGTCGTGCGTGCTACACCTTGCTCTGTGATCCTGTAACGTCCGAGCAGAGCCAGTCCTGTTGTGTTACTGTGCGCATGCGTCGTGCATCCGTTTCAAAAGACTGGACTTTCAGAGTAAAGTTTATGTAATATTTTTAGGTTTATGTCATACAACTATTAAACATTTAAATAGTATGAGGAAAACAAAAGTAAAACTTACTCTTCCCCCATAATTCATGTTTTACGTTAATGAAATGTTTAAATTTACTTAAAAAACTCTAGTTCTCACTGAATCTTAAAAATACAAGGTAGAAATTATGACAGTTACTCTAATAGAGTTTACTACACCAAAAAGTCACTTTTTTCAGTGTAGTGGCCTAATTTGAAAGTATGAATTAGTAAACTTAAACAAAACAAATCCAGTATTTTGATCAGATACACAGTTACTCCAAGGGAATGGTGTTTGATTTCAAATTTGGAAGTGACCACATTTTTTTTTAGCAAAGCTGAAGACGGTTATGACGGAGGCCAAAGTTTTCACCCATCTATATAACAGTAATATTGGCAGAGTGAGTCTGGTCATGCACTGTATATTAGTTTTATAGCTGTGGTTCAGTGATTTTTATCACGTCTTTATGTCTCAGTAGTACACAGCCTCTGTCCTGTGGGAATAATCTGTCTCTCTTCCACAGCTTCAGTGCATTATATGAGTCATCAGCTAAAGACGTTGTTTGTTAGATCTGACACACAAGTAATTTAGAGGAGAAATAAAGTAATGCATATAAACATGTCCATTTAAATAACCACATTCAGCTGCCATATTACTCAGATACCATCTGGTCATGTTCCTGGTCCCAATGTTTAAACCATAAATCACCAAACCACAACTGATAAAACTGATGTTTTTAGAGGAAACGAAACAGTATGAGCAACAAAACCGAATGCACAGTCATTTGGCATTCTTTTGGGAATGTTAGTATATCCATCCACAGGATCACTAGATAGAATAACTAGACTAGTTATTAGAAGTTGCTGTACAAGAAAGTTTGCCTTTTTTCTCATTTTTCCAAGAGGGAACATCAGATTATATAAGGGGTCGGTATCAAAATTGTTATTCCACTCAGAATGAAGTGATTGGGTAAGTGGAATGATAATGGACTTGCACTTACAGTACAGCGCTGTTCTAGTTTCTGGGAAAACTCAAAGCGCTTCCCACCATGATCATTATCAGACAATTTTAAGTTGAATATGTGATTGATAGGCTAATTCAGAGTTCTTTTACAAGATACTTAATTGTCATTGCACTGAAAAAACAATACAACAAAATTTACGTTTGGCATTAATCCATCTGAATAGCATTATTTGTGAGAAAATAATGTGATGTATTGTCTTATTGGTGAAGTAGAGATATTCATGGCCCCTAGAAGATTAATCTTAAGGACTGATTTTTCCTCCAGCACTAGCAGCTGGTCTGGTTTTTACTCATCTACATGTCTCAGCATCACACTGGATGGAGTCACACAAAAGCTTAAAGGTCCAGTGTGTAATAATTTGCAAGGTTTATTGACAAAATCTGAATATACTACCCATTATATATTTGTATAATTTGTTTGGTTTTCGTAGTCTTATAATTATTATTTTATATATACATATAGCAAGTGCGGCCATCTTGCGCCGCCATGTTTGTACGGCAGCCCAAATGGAAAATCCAGCCAGCCAGAGAGCGCGTTTCGCGTTCATAAACCAACAATGAAGAAGGTGGAAGAAAAGAAGGAGTAGTGAACAGTTGACATATTGTAAAATGGTTTAGATCTTTCACCTCATCGCTCCATGCTCCTGAAATACTCCCAGTCATTCCAAGACATGGTAAACACGTGTTTTTGTCCTCAGAGGCCACCGTCACTGCCGTCACACTGCTGCTAACTCAAAGTACTGAACCTATACAGTATGTACAGCTGCACAGAGCTGCTACCTTGGCTAAAGACTCATCTGGTATGCCACGATTTTGTGGGACTATAGTTACAACTTCCTCAAGCTGCTGTGGTTAACCGATTTTCTTCCGGATTCTCTGTGTGTCTGTGCATGTTATTTAGATTTAATCACCAACTGTTTTTGCCTCGGGGTGATTGAAGTCTTGCTGTTGTTATCCGCTGACAGCTGCTCACCTTGAATCCACTTACAAATGGGCCGTTGTGAGGATAATGAGTGAAGGTCACTGGGGGAAACACAGTGAATGAGAAATAAAGCAAACACAGTAGTTTCAGATGCTTCCTCCAGCCGGGTGGTTGTGAATACATCGGCCCTGAGCTTTGTTTGTTTGCTGTGGCTGGTTGCCGTGCCCGCTGACCAAATCATTTATATGCAGTTCACAGCTTTGTGTTGTACTTTGAGCCCTCAGATATCCCGCACCACCACTTCTCTTTTAATTTGCTTGAAGTTTTGTGTTGGCTGATAAAGTGGAGCATATTAATAGTGGTATTATCTGAAGCATCCCATTGTTGGGCTGTCCTGAATCCATCCAATAATAAAACTGCAGCTGCAGCTGTTCTCCCTCTGAAGTGGTAGGGTTGAATCAGTAGCTTGGTGCACAAACCTCTTGTCTTTGACTTAAAGGGATAGTTCAACAACAATTGTCGGTGCAAGCTATTTTTAGAATGGCGGAGCAGAGCCGCCAGCTGCTCAGAGCTACGCTATGGAGGCTAATGGATTGTCTTGGTTTCTCTCATCAAACTCATCAAATACACAATCCAACAACTCCAAAACGCTAAGTTGTGACCTGCACATTCACCACGATATGAGATAATAATGTAACGTTATGAGACGGAGTTGTTTTGCAGAGACTGCTTGCTGAAAAACTTCCTCCATAGCGTAGCTCTGAGCAGCTTGTGACTCTGTTCCGCCATTCTCAAAATAGCTTGCAAAGGTAACAAACCTACTCCTACTCCTATAGGGATTATGGCAATGGGCAAATTTGCCAAAATGTTGAACTATCCCTTTAATGTTTGTTGGATGAGTCCTTGAAACTCAGTGGATGAGAAGAAATTCAAGAATAATTCCTTTAATAAAGCAGTAGAATAGAGCGAAAACAGCACAGAAGAAGGATATATGAGGTAAAGTCTGCAGAGTTAATTCAGACCAGATACAGATGCTATACAACAATATTATGCACAGAGAAAGCCAAGGGGAAATCAAATCCCCTTTCTGTGGTGCACCTGAAATTGAAGACATGAAAACAAGTCTGGAATTCTGATTGGACCGAGGCTGAGAAATCCGGTGCAGCTCCGTCCTCTAAACATCTGTCACGACTAAATGTTCATCGGGTGCTGCCTCACACAGATCTGCTGCTGCAGCTTCCTGTGCTGCATCGACACAATAACAGCCCTGCATCCACCTGTGGGCTCTGCTCTGTCTCTGTTCAGGGGTCTCGTATCGATCACACTCTGCTCTTGCTTCGGCGTGGTGAAATATTTATGTTCTTGGGGCGTGATCAAGACAGAGCCTCACGGCAGAATGAAGTTTTCTTCCTTTGTTTTTTTTATTTATTTATCTTTTTTATCGTCAGTACAGTGCTCCTGTTCAATTCGTGGCTGAAGGATATACTCGTTTTCACATTATCTTGAAAAATAGATTTGTGCAATTATTTCAGAGATTATGTTTGAAGCATTTATCACTCACCTTGGATTGTGTTTGCTGTTCGGAAAGTTGTCGGCTCATTATTAGTCAATTGAACATTACTAAACTTTGAAGTTTAAAAATAGATGATCAAAACTAATACTACTATTACACCAGTGTTGTTATCTTTAATATCAGACATCTTAAAATGTCTCATGTTGCAAAAAATGTCCATATCTTTGTAATTATGAAGTAGGTGTAGGTGCTCACAGGTATATAATGTGAAAGTGTCAATCCTCAGTGAAAAGAACACAGGTCATGGTTGGAACATAAAATGAGCCAGTACAGGGCAACATGAAAAACCAAAGACTAGATACAGTAGATTAGACAGCCGCCTAGATTCCTGAACTCTAGCTACAGTGTGTATAGTACTGCACCAACTTTATTGAAGCCAGATCTTATCCAGAATCATCTCCAGCACTTAAATTTGACATTGAGCACTATTTTTATTGTTAAAGCAGAAGTAAGCGATCCGGTCGTTTTGGCTAACTTCGTTAGTTAGCAGCCCCCGCCCTCGTCATGGATCTATTGGTCCCCGTCCCTACGTCACCACATTCACGCGCATCCCTTGGCTACACACACAGAGAGGACCGCCCCTTTATGCCGTTCTCTCTCCTCATTGGATAAAGCTTGTAGGATACAAGGAAGTATACAAGAAGTTTTCTCCTCGGCTTACAGCAGAGCAGAGTGACTGACAGACCCGTGTTTCAGACCAAACACTCTATGTAAGTGATTGCTGTCGGAAGATATAACTATTTAAGACTTATACAGTATTAACACAAATATTCCGCTTACTTCTGCTTTAATACTATTATGTCAAGTTGAGATGGTGAACATGATGCATCACAATGACAATTGATGAACCTGATGTTCATCCTTATTTTCATTTTTATCTTTAACAATGACAGTTAACACTTATGACTGAGTCCAGAATCGATAGAATAGAATAAAGTGACTGTGTTTTCAATCCACTGACTGTAAACACATCACAGTGTGTGTGTGTGAGTGATGGTGTGATGGTGTCCGGATGTTCTGTGCAGCACAGGGTCTGAAAAGAGCATAAAATGTCGACTGGGATATACCTAGAACAACTATAAAATAAAAAACACTGACCTGATAAGTAGGAAGAAAAACGTTTCTACATACCGGTAAATGCATGAATGAATTTTAAGTTGAGTTAAAAATGAAAGACAGGCAGAATGTCCAATTATAAAGAAGCACATCACATCAAATCGAGCAAACATCATTTAAAAAACAATCAGGACCAATGATTAAAAAAA
This sequence comes from Trachurus trachurus, assembly GCF_905171665.1. Taxonomy (NCBI): domain Eukaryota; kingdom Metazoa; phylum Chordata; class Actinopteri; order Carangiformes; family Carangidae; genus Trachurus; species Trachurus trachurus. Next base: position 33,787,343 of record NC_139895.1, read on the forward strand.
GTCATAATTATTTGTCAGTAGACCAGATAGTGAGATACTTTTGCTGTAAGTTTAGAAAAGTTAGACACTATTAGATTGTGTTTGTACTGATTACGTCCTCATCATCCAGCGCCCAGACAGCGCCACTTTGCCGTTTGCTCTCTTCGCCACATGTCAGTGACAGACAGTCATTAAGCAGGCCATCTGTGGCCAACGGCTCAGAACAGAGGCAGCTCCATCCCGGCTAAAAGAGGTGGGGGGGGCAACACGGCCATCAATCGCAATGTCATCCAGAAAACTACTGAGACACAGAGGAACCTCCTCCTCACCTAACACAGGATTTGCATTGGTAGGTTTTTGGATGGCAGCTGTGAATGTTCAGCTTTTTCCTTAAACTTTGTAAGAATAAAAAAAAAAGGCAAGAAGAAAAAGTATAAATACCCAGTGCGTCTCGTGGATTAGTCAGGAAATGCTTGAAGCTGCATTTTAAAACACTAAACCCTCTCCATTAATATTCAAAGATAAGAAATACAAATATCAGATCCATCCATCTAACTGCTGGCTTCGGACCGCAGTGTGTTTTATCCTCTGAAACAGTAATTTAAAGTACTTCTATTGTACAGATCTGTTACAGATAGAAAATGTCAGGAAGATAAATCCAGGGTACCAGGAGGCCCAGGATATTGATTTCTACATAAGTAATGTCAGCCGACTGGCCGGGCTCCTCTGTTGATCTGCCTGCCTCTCGGGACCCGTTGTTGTTCCATTCTGTTGTCAGTCGGTATTCAGTTGCAAACTTCAGGCTCCCAAGAATGTTGTTTTTTATCTTCCTCACGCCACAGATCTGTGATGGTACATAGTGTGCTGGAGAAGAAAAAAGCCTCCTCCATAGACAGTGATGAAGAAATACAGGATCTCTATGTCACAGGAGAAACAGAAAACTTTACTTGATGCCCTTTTTTCCCCCAGTAAAACAGATGGTGCATCATCCTTTTGGGGCCATAACCCCATCTGAAAACCCTTGTAAACATTTCAAAAATGCATAATCATAGTGTTGAAAAGTGCTGAATAACCAACCTGATGTCTGAATTTAACATTTCATGCTTTTCCTGCAGGACTCACAGCCTCTGAAGCTATAGCACAGCCCTTCCTTAACCTGCACAGCCCCAGCTGTATTTATGTGAATATCTTTCAATGACATGCATGTATATTTAGTTGGATATCAGCTGCTGGTGTTGCAATGTGTTGCAATCCCAATTCGGTTTCTATTTTAGAGCTCAGGCAGGCTGAATGAATGTTAATTTGTCATTAATGTTTTACATAATCACTGCCACATGTATTTTCATATTCCTCCACATGGCCTCTCTAAGCACTGTTTCCACATCCTGGCCTGCTTCCAGTTGTCTGGGCCGTAAGCACAATAGCTGCCACCAATGTCACTTCCTTTAACATCTGCAGCTTAATGCTTGATATAGCTTCTACATGCTGAATTACTGGGAGGTAATCTGGAACGTCATGGTTAATATGGCAGTTCCTTTTTGTACCTTCACATTTAACTTGGACTGTTTTATGACACTAGACGTCTCACCCAACAGTTAAAGCACACACGTCATAGCAGTAACATTTAAAGGGTCTGTTTCCGGACTGCCCATTTTGTGCTGTTTCAAAAACTAACTGTTGGGCTGCCTAGACATTTTTATATATGCCTATTTACAGATCCTTGGTGAGAGGGTGACAGCTCAACTCTGTAAATTCCAGAAATGGAGTAAAATGACCCAACAAGGAACTTAGCGCATTAATGTACCATAAATTCTCAAATAAAAGCTTAGTCTCAAATAGACTCCGGTCTCCTGTATTGGCCGGGTCTGGCCACAGGTTTGAGCATATAAAAGCTGGTCTCAATTAGTAGCCGGGTTTATTCCTATTTTCTGCAAGTTCTTGTGAATGAGCAGTTTCTAAGCTGTTTAATTTGTGCTAGAGTTCTCAAGCTTGAAAATTAAGACCCAGCCCGACCTGGTTTGATCCGCGGATGTTGAAGCCCGGGTCAGTTCAGCAGTTGAAGGAAATAAATGCCAGGGCTACTATTTGCGAATTTATGGTACTGTAGAAAAGCTTTTATAGACCAATGTAGTATTTAACAAAAAAGTTTCCCGAAAAACATTAGCCGAGGCAGTTTAGCTAGCATGGCTAAACGCTGTTGCTACGCTACAGACAAACTGCCTGTGTTGACTGCAATGCTAATGCTAACACTAATTTCACCATTACCAAAAAACTTTGTTAAAGTACCTGCAAAACTAATGGCATTTCTATCACTCAAGCAGTACTTTGTATTGTGTTTAGTTATGAAAAGTAGAAATTCCATAGTATGATAACATGCTAAACTAAATTTGTGAACATTATAGGCTACTCTCAAGTCTGTGGTCTATTGAAGCTGAGTCGAGAGTGGTACAAAGATTGCATAACTATTTTGTGAAGGTTTTAAACAGTCTCTATAGTAACGTCCTAAAGTTTTTTTTCTCCACAAATTTGAATTTGAATTTCTCCACCCTTGATTTTAAAAACTACTTCTTACCTTGAGCTTTGTAAAGCTTTGACCTTATACAAATCTCAAGGACTTGATCAGGCACCCAGATGACCCACAGGTAGGCTAGTTCTTGTTGAGGAACATCTGAAGAAATTTAAATCAAGGAGATCACGTACTGTACAGCTCAGCTCGCACAGATTCGTCCTCAGAGAAAAAGTGAAAATATGAGAAAATGTTTAATTTCCCAAATCCAGAGATGGTTTGTAGGCATGGGGCTGGGGGTGTGTGTGTGTGTGTGGGGGGGGGGGGGGGTGGGTGGGGCAAAAGGAAGCATCATTGTAGGAACAGATAAGTGCATGGATTCAGAGCACTTTGATCTCCTTTTTTTCCACAGATGCTGAATTTCCTCAGATTCACTTTAAATAGGTCCACTTTGTACTGCTTCTCTCTGCATGCAAAACCACATGGAGCTAGTGCAGGCAAATTGACATGTGTTACATGAGCTGAGAAATTAACTGTTGCATTAGCAGGACACATGGAGAGTGTATTTCTTTCTTCCTTTGAGGAGATGAAAGGAAAGTTTTTTTCTCTGCTCTACCGTCGATGTGATTGTTTATGGATTTCCAGTTTTCTGCCATTAACGGGGCTGGTTAGGGATGAGCAAAATCTGCACTTCACAGTCCTGAAGCATAAAACAGAACAAAAAAGGACTGAATATATATATAAACTTTATATATAAACTTTATTTCAGACACAGGTCCATATCACAATCAAACAATATAAATAGTAAAAAGAAAGTACAAAAATACATTTCATAAAATATACAGACTATTGCACCAATGCCACCTTAGCCTAGAAGTGAATCGGTAGCAGCTTTTCAATGGGCTTACTAGAGCCTCAATTATGTGATTCTCTGATTTGTCGAGGCAACACATAAAACTAAACATCAACTGTCTTAAAAGTGCCTCACAGGTTGGCACTCTATTAGACACAAACAAATGACTGGCACTATGCCATCTGGGGACACAGAGCAGTAACCTCATTGCATCATTGTATGCTACCTTGAGCCTCTGCATGCTCTTCTGCTTATAACTGGACCACAATTGGGAGGTGTAAAGAGGTGTTATGTAAGTTCTGAACAGAGAACACTTAACAGAGTCAGAACACATAGAAAACTTCCTACTAAGCATGTTAGCTTGAGCGTAGATTTTACATCGCTGTCGATAAAGGTCTTTGTCATCTGACCAGTCATTAGATATGACGTGACCTAGATATTTAGTTTCCTCACACACAGCAAGGGGACTGTCTGCCAAGGAAAAGGTAGGAAAAGTTGATTTCCTGTCCCCAGCACTTCTAACTATCATTATGTGGCTTTTCTTAGCATTGTACTTTATGTCATGATCAAGGCCATACTGGGAGCACACCTTCAACATCTGCTGCAGTCCAGCACTATATGGGCAGAGCAGGACCAAGTCATCTGCGTACATTAGATGATTAACTACAGTGTTGCCCACAAGACATCCAGTTTTTAGCCTATTTAATTGATTTGATAAGTCATCCATATACACATTAAATAATATATATATATATATATATGAATAAATAAATAAATTACAATGAGCTTTTAAACTGACAGCTGACAAACCCACACGCTATCTAACACAGAGCAGCGTATAAGTCCAAGCAATCTGACGGTGTTTACCGCAGCAGCACCTCGTCAACACATCACAACTCCTGTTGGTCTCAAGTCCTCGTCAAAACAAACACTGTGGTGTAGTTTGTAAAATGTATTTGCATGAAAATGAAAATGAAAATACGGCTGTTTATGTAAAGCTGCCTTTTGCGATGTAAGATTTTCATCAAACAAAAGCGGTACGCATCTCCCCTGAGACAAACACTAAGTGATGGGAATGTGACTAATTACTGCCACAGAAAATGTTTACTGAGGAGCAGGGAAGGCTCCGTCTGAATCACTTTCACTTCCACACGGTGCAGCTGTGGAGACAGAAGAATTTAGCAGTAGAGACATACAGTACTGGGTACAATACAGATTAAAATAGAGGTGTCAGTCAGATGAGCCATACTGTACTGTGTGTAGTTCTTGGAGGAAAATATAAGCATCCACAGGATTTTACAGCAGTTCTACAGTGAGGCTGACATGGTTTGTAGTCCTACTGTTTGAATCCTGTCTGATTTCTTTTATCTTTTATCCACCTGTCTCCTACCTTGTTCTTTAAGTAGTAGTATTTATGTATGTGTGCTTTTCTGAACAATAAATGTTTAAAACTTCTCCGGAGGCTGGTGGTGCCATTAGACTTTTAGTCTTGTTTTATGCCATTTTACTATTTATACTGTTCATATTTGAATATAAATATATCATTATTATAGTTGCCTTCAGGGTTTGTGCATGCCCAACCCTGGCTTTGTGTGCTCTGCCTGTGTGAGCAGCCGATCTTCTGAGTGTCTGTAAAAAAAAAATAGACCCATGCCTGACTCGACCACATTTTGACTTTGACTACAACATACAGTATATGGGTGATATCCAAGTGTTGCCTGCGTGAAGTTACATTTCAAGCACATTCATGTTTCGGTTCCAGGTTCCATACTGATTAGACCAGTGGTTCCCAACCTTTTTTGGCTCACGACCCCATTTTGACATCACAATTTCTGGTGACCCTGTCAATCAATGTGGCATGTGTAGCCTACTGTCTTATTGACTTGATGGTAAATCAAGAACATCAGGCTGTGATGATTCATACCCTGGTGTACTAATAATTCTATTCAAAAATTTTCCTTTCAGACATCAATGTCAAAAAAAAAGAAAAAACTATTTGAGGCTTCAGGAAAAAGCTGCAGTTCTCCCTTTGTGGTTTTAGTGTGTTCTTCAGGCTGAATGCAGTGATTCCAAAACCCATCAATTCATCTATGTGCAGCAGAATATGGCCCATTTTTATCTTGCCGGTGCTTAAGCCTATGATATAGAGAAGCGATGTACTTTTCCCCAAGTTTACCATCCGCACGGCGCGCTGAGACCATCTGCCTCTCGGCGATGGCAATGAGCTGCACCTTCTGATCTCAGCTGAACCCTCAATCAAAGCACAGAGGGGTGTTAAACAGTACGGCTTAATGATGCACTTAATGAGAGGAAATGGTTTTATTTCTTTCTACAGTGTGGCTTCTGGGCTATCAATGAGACCAGAGAGCCATCATGTAATAACACAGCCTGCCACCTTGAATATAAAGACTTAAAGCAGATATCAGCTTCACGGCCGTTTCGGCTAATGCTGCGTTCAAGGCAGGCTTTTGAAACCGTAAGTTACAGCTTCAAGTCACAACTACGACTTGGTAGCGTTCCAGGTAACCCGTAGCTCGTGTTTTTACCATCCTGTTGTCTGTGAAAGTTCCCTATAACGGCCACTCGTAACTTCTGACCCGTGAACTCGTACCAGATCGAACTGGTATGACTTCACAGGAAGGAAAAACACAAAGTACGAGTTTCTTTGAACGCACCATGAGTTAGCAGCCCCCGCCCTTGTCAGGCATCAATTGGTCCTCGTGCTACGTCACCACATTCACGCGCATCCCTTGGCTGCACACACAGCCCTTCATGCCGTTCTCTCTCCTCATTGGATAACACTTGTATCCCACAAGGAAAATTTTCTCCTCGGGTTACAGCAGAGCAGAGTGACGGAGAGACTCGTGTTTAGGCTGAAATACTTCATGTAAGTGATTGCTGACGGAAAATAGGACTATTTAGGACTTATATTAACAAAAACATTCCACTGATATCTGCTTTAAGGTGAATCTAGTGGCCGGTGCACTGTGATGTAAAAGCCATGAGAATTAGGGGGTGGTTACACAGCGCTGGAGAAGGGTAGCTACTGATGATGATGATAAATGATCTTCGCTCACATCCTGAAATTGTCCCCCTTTAATTCCTGAATATTCTGAGAAAATTATTTGCTGGAGTTTCTCCTCTTTGTTTCTCATTTCCTCTCAACTAGTGAGCAATATTTCATATTTGACAAATAAGTCCTCTAACAATCTAGACTATCTTATTTGCAGCTATTTTAAAGGTCCCATATTTTAAAATGTTCAAAGAAATCCATAAGGAGATATATTAGTGGTTATAAAACAGGAAAACATCTCAATTTTACATCTCTACTCTCGGGCTTCTCTCTGGAGCTCTTGTTACAGCCGGTCGGTGTCAGCCAATCAGAGGAGAGGAGACACTGAGCCTCTCTTCTGATTGGCTACCACTCATCTGGGGAATAAAGAAACCAATATTCTGCAAGACTGGATGGTGGGCCCAAGTAGGCGGGGCTTAGGGAATGGCTGGGGGCAAGGACTGCTGCATTATGACATCATAAAGTTACAGAAGTCCTTACAGCTCATTTTAAAGCTCAGTTTCTGAACACAGGTGATGTTTATTTCACTCAACTGCCTTTAAAATCGACATCTGCCTGTTTACAGTGTAAGACCTTACTGTGGTTGAGGTGGATAGTGGACATACAGTCTGAAATATGGTTTTGTTTAGCTGCACTAATCAATATCTTTATATTAACAACAGATTGAATTACTCTGACAGAACTCACTTGTGGGACAACCCCAGAGAAAATAATTACCAGACTTGGCAGTTCCCTTCAGTTCATTTCAAAGTTTTCGTCTTGAACTCTTTGTGTTGATTATCAGACAGCAAACCAAACTTTTTCTTTAGCTTATTCTCACTGCGCTCATCACAGTAGCTGGCAGTAAAAAAAACAACAAACCAACCCTCTCCTTCCACCTCCTGCTCCAGCATGAAACAGCAGACAGAGGCAGTTATTTACTAGTTAAAGAGCAAGATATTTCCCGTAGGAGTTAGTGTAAACAAGAAGACCTTTGAGGAGATCACATATCGAACCAGAAAATAAGAAGAATCTGGGTTGTGGAGTTAGAAGCGGTTAGTTGTGGTGTTGCCACACCTCTGCAGCCTCTCCTCGTCTCTGCTTGAGGCTACAGACATTAGGTTGCACTGGCATTACACATTCTAGCTTAACTGTGGTGCCAGATTTTGAGGTAGAGGAAGAAAAATACAATACTTCTGAGCCTGCTGCATCCGTTTTCATGCTTATTTAAACTCTCATGAGTTCGGTGTGTCAGTGATGTGATGCTAAATTGAGGAGCATTATCAGAATTGGTGGTTTTGACACTTATATTTCATTAATTATCAGATCCTTTTGTCAAACTTGTTATTGACGCATAATGAACTGCCTTTATAAATCCAATTTTCACCTTAGCCAAAAAAAAAAAATAGTACCAATTAGCCATTTTCTACTGATCCTTAAATTGAATTAAAATTGCCAGAGTCAATGTGATAAGCCAAGCCTCAGTAAGCTATAAATGGACCAAACACAGCTACTGACTTCATGGACATGGCCCATTTCAATAATTGCTGGGAATGGATCTGGCCCTTTGATTGGATCCACACCACTTCAGTTGTAAGCAGAACTAAAGGCTCTCTAAAGTGTGTGTTCTTCTCTGACTCATGTCCTGTTTTTGGGTGATCCTGCAGACAAAGGAACAAACAAACCAAACATGAAAAAGTAGAGCCGAGAGTGTCGTCTTGTTGTCCTCGAGTCTTTTCCTCCCTTTTTATTCTCTGCCTTATTCGTCGTCTCCATAAACAGTAAATATTTCAGCCTCTTTGAGTTTCTCGCAGCCTCTTAATTCTCCCTTTCACATCCTGTCATCCCTGTCTCTGCACTTCCTGGTAATTGACTGATTGTTATTGTTGGAACCAAGAAATGTTCTTTCCAGTTCATGTCTTATATACCAGAGGTGTCTAAACTGGTTTGATGCAGCATTATTCTATTTCTTCTCTCGACTGACAAGTAGGGCTGGGTATCGCTGCTGGTTTACTGCTTTGATTTGATTCTGATTCACAAGGTCCTGATTCAATTCAATTTGATATTCATTTAGAGCTATTACAGTTTTAAATACCAATTTGTCCTGGTTATGAAAGAGATTTTCACAGAACTAATGCTGCAAATTGTACAAAGACAGAACTCTCTAACCTGGTTTATTATTAAGAATATCAATGTTAAAAATGGACCCAGAAGCAGTTACATGAATGCACATTTAATTAACATGCACTCCAGAAGTAAACAATGCAACTCTACAGTTGTGTGATAATGTCGTACTGCAATCAATGTGTAGCCTACACTTCAGCAGTGAATGGACACAACAAAATGTAAACAGCAGCATGATCATAGATCTCACGCTGCTCTGTGACCAGCCCTGTTAGTCTCGTTGGCATACATTAAAAGATCGATCCAAGGATTTTATGAATCGATTTTGTATCTTTCAGATGAAGATCGATATTTAATGAAAATGCATCTGATACAGGATACATCAGACTGGAAATAATGACAACATACAGGAAATAAACACAAATATGCCATTAGAAACTTCAATAACCCATACATAATATCACTGAAGTACATATCAGAGTACTCAAAGAAAAACAACAACAAACCAAACAAACAAATGAAAAACCAAGGCTACAATTGCATAACCTTGCTTTGCAATTATATAAAAAATCCTTATTTGACCAGAAATTATCAAGTCTATTTCTAAAAGAGTTCACTGACGGAGCTGCACTACATCCTCAGGAAGCTCATTCCATACTTTTACAGCCCTAAGTGCAAAAAAATGTTTCCTTTTGTCATAACAACACTTTTTTGGAAGGAGTTCCTTCTTAGTTCATACTGATTGTTCCAGAAACTAACAACCAGCTCCACTTTGGAATCATATATTTTATGGACAAGTTTATACACCTCAATGTCACCCCAATACCTCCTATAGACAAGAGTTGGCAGTTTTAAAGCAGAAGTAAGCGATCCGGCCGTTTTGGCTAACTTCCTGTCAGCAGATGGAGTTAGCAGCCCCCGCCCTCGTCATGGATCTATTGGTCCTCGTCCCTACATCACCACATTCACACGCATCCCTTGGCTGCACACACAGAGAGGACCGCCCCTTTATGCCGTTCTCTCTCCTCATTGGATAAAGGTTGTAGGATACAAGGAAAGTTTTCTCCTCGGCTTACAGCAGAGCAGAGTGACTGACAGACCCGTGTTTCAGACCAAACACTCTATGTAAGTGATTGCTGTCGGAAGATAGAACTGTTTAAGACTTATATAAACAGAAATATTCTGCTTACTTCTGCTTTAAGTGCCTTAATATTTCTTCACATGAATCAGAAAACAGATTTTTTAAAACTGACAAGTAAAGAACAAGTGAATCTCCTCCTGTATGTGAGGTTTCTCATAAAATGGCTGCTAAGAGTTCTTGGATGCAGTTGTTTAATTAATGCACATGCCCACCCCCTCCCCTCCCAACAGCTACTTTCCTTTGAGCAAGGCATTAAATCCATAAGAGCTCCGGGGCTGCTGTTTCTGTAGCCGACCTCTGACCCCCCCCTTGCAAAGGCGCCCGCAGTGATTTGATCAAGTCTGACAGTTTACATTGGCGTATTAGTTGGAGAGGTCACCCTATAACCACAAAGTCACAGATTCAAATCCTACATAATAGCCTCGGTTGCTGTGGATGAGACCGTCAGCCAAGTGCTGTATGTGGAGATGTAAATGCAAATGTAAACTGTATGGCTGCTGCGCCTATGGCTCCGCTCTGACTCACTGAAGAACAGACCTGAGAGCGAAAAAAACAAAAGAAAAAGCTTACACTTCAGGTTCTATACATTCTCTTTCTCTCTTTCTCTCTCTCCCTGTGTTTTCCACTGGAGTTGCCATTTTGAAATGTTGACTGGTGTAATGGAACGTAATGGGACAAAACTAAATGTTGACTTGGGGTGGGCCGAGCACTGGAGTGTTAAAACTGATTAAGCTGATAGTGCCGTTTTGTGTCGGGGGAGCGCTCGGCGCAACGCGGCACTCGTTCGGGGTTAATGCTGTCATCCATGCATGAAGGCACAAGTGGGCAGCCACGGGAAGAGCAGGCTCTTTATTCCGTTTGCCAAGTAGAATTTAGGTTTTCCTCTTCAGGCATCTAATGGAGATAACAGCTTGTTATTGCAGTGTGCTGCGCTAGCGGGGCCGCACTCATTGTTACGTTGCTGCTGATCAGTGCTCATTAAAGCCCTTATATTGATCTCTGTCCGCTGGCTACAAATCTTTACTTAAAAAAAAAGCCCACTCGCGTTTGTGATGGTGTTGACACGGCCGTTAGAAGCCTGCGGACTCAGTCTGTCGTTTAATAATTCACTTCACTTAAAAATATGTCTTTTAAAACAGTTTGCAGTAGTAGTTGCTTTTGTTCTGTTTTGTTCTAAAACAGCGTTTTTCATGTTTTTGACTTGGAAAACACCCTGTCCTCCCAGGTTTCAGTTGCCTTTCTGGCATACACACATAAACATTTCAAGAATTTAACATGGTGTTAAATTGTGTGTACCAGCCAAATGCAGCTCTGAGTGAAGTAACACTGAGTTAGAGCTGGAGCTTCAGCTCAAAACTAGACCAGACACACAACACAAGTAACAGGATGGTGTGTTGTAGATTATTAGGTAATTATGTAGATTTCATACATATACTGTACTAATACTAAAAAAACAAAAGTACAAGAATCCAAAAGAACGACTTCATTACAACATATGAGGTGTTTGCTCACTTCATCCTTCATGGCCTCAGTCATGACTTATGTAATTGTACGATGGATGGATGGATGGATGGATGGATGGATGGATGGATAGTAGGGATGCACATTTCAAAAAAAATTTCTGACCGATAACTGACGCTTGTTGACCGATTATTAACCGTTACCCGATAAGATTACGACGCTGGCGGCGCACGTGTGTATTTAACAGCAAAAAATAATAATAATTTGATCGCTCCAGTTTATTTATTTATTTATTTTTTGCCGCTAAATACACATGTGCGCCGCGACAGCTGATCAATGCCATATCCACTGTGCTCCATCTCAGCCGATCGCACTCAGGTAGATCGTCCAATGTAGAACTATTTTTATACAAAGTGCAGCCAAACACCAGGCTGAAGGAGCAGCAGAGCTCCTCTGACAGCTCCTCTGTGGAGCTGCAGGAGAGCTGCAGGTGAACAGGCTGGAGAGCAGTGACGTCTCTTTTATTTTATTTTTTTTCGTTTTTTTCAGCGCAGTTGTTACAGGTGATTTACATCTATGTCCATGTAGGCTACATTTATTGTCTGACTGGGCTGCTGCGAAATATGACTGAAGGCATGTGGAAGTCTGCACGTGTCGACACGCCCCCATGAGTTGACGACATAAGGAGCTAATAAAAAAAATAAATAACCGATAGTATTAATCGGTCAAAGTTCTTGTTATCGGTTAACGGTTAAACGGTTAATCATGTGCATCCCTAATAGATAGATAGATAGATAGATAGATAGATAGATAGATAGATAGATAGTCCTTTATTGCCATTCAATTATACACAGTAGTGTACAGAGAACGAAATGTTGTGCACTAACCCAGATGAATGAAGCTGACCTAAAAGAAAAAAAACTGAATAAACAGATCAATATAAGAATATTCACTCTAAATTACTGAAATAATAAGTAAAGTGTGAAATAAAGACATACTGTAGGTTAAAATAATTGATAAAAATAAAAAAAATACTGCAATTTAGATTTTGCTTGATGTGCCCAACAATACAATCGCAGTATGAAGATGACAGCGCAGGGAGATGTCATATTTGAACATAGATGATCCCTTTGTTTTCTCTTTGAGTCCCTGCTCTGGTCATGTGCTCTGATTGCAAACCCTTGCCTCCCCAGAAACACAATGGAGTTGATGAGCTGCTCCCTGTTCTTGCCTGACTTTGTTTTTGTGGGCAAGAATTTGGTTGCTGCGCTGCTCATCCAGCTGGGAGTTAACTCTGGTGTCACCAGAAGTTTTAAATCTCTCTGTAGCTCCGGGGATGTGTGTCTGAATTTTGATGATGCTGGGCTGACTTTGTCAAATTAGTAAGACTAACAGATCCAGCAGGAGCCCAGGAGGAAGGCTTGTCAGGTGAAAGAAAAAGGAGGGAAAGTCATGCATGAGTGGCATCAACTTTGAAATGTCTTCCAATAGTTTTGCTCCTAATGATAGAATCGCACTTCCCTCGTGGATTCTTAAATGTTTTTTCTGCAGCGCTGTTAAAGGGATACTTCACCCAAAATTGATAATTCACCAATTTTCTACTCACCGTAGATTTAGTTTATGGTGAGTTTGGAGAACTTTTGAAGAAAAGCGAGAAACGCTTTTGGAATTCGAGTGGGGGTCCGGCTGACAACGGATTCTCATATAATGACGGCAGATAGAGTTCACTTTTGAATCATCCAAAACACATACTATGAAACGTCCAAATAACCTCCATACTGCTCGTCCATACTGACCCAAGTGTCCTGAAGCCATGACGTGAAAAAGTTGTTCGGAAAAAATGTATTAGATCTCTGTTTTTGGCCTTGTTGTAGCAGTAACTCCCAGTGGCTGTGTTGATGTTTGTGCGCATGCGCGAGATGTTCATTCATCGTTGTAAACCACTGGATGTCTGATATAAACACAGAAGAACATCTCACAGCCAATCTTGTGCATCTTGCGCAGCCACTGGGAGTTAATGGCTTTTGAGAAGGTGCCATGCAATATTTTCCTGGTCCTACCCACTGTACATGTAAATCAAAATCTGATTGGTTAATTATTTCAGTCTTCTACTTTAAATGCTTTCCTTCATCTATGTATACATTTATATATGTGTGAGCTTGTATGTGTGTCCTTTTGAAGGGGTAAAAACTGTTTAAAAAAAAAAAAACAGCACAGCCTGACATCAGTGTTATGTTGTCTTTCTTCAGAGGCGTCTCCCAGTCCTGTAAAGAGCTCCCCAGAAACATCTCCCATGACCTCTCCGCGACAGCGCCGGGACTCAGACCGCTACTGCCAGCTATGTAACGCTTGGTTCAACAATCCGGGCATGGCTCAGCAACATTACGATGGCAAAAAGCACAAGAAGAACGCGGCCAGAGCAGACCTGCTGGAGCAGCTGGGCAAAACCCTGGACATGGGAGAGATGAAAGGTATGATGTCATGAATTACTGCCCTTTTTTTTATTGATACAAAAACACAAAAGAGATATTTTCACAGATGTTTCCAAAGTTTCACAGCTGTACTCCATGATTGCTCCGGTCTTAATCAACACCAATGCCGTGCCAGTGCCGGAACGTTGCCACGGACGCCAGATTTAAAACTCCAGTATACAGTCAATTACAGACAGATTTACTTGGCAGTGTTGGGCTTAATCAACATCGTGTAACAGATGTTCATTTATATGGAAAATTCCCACACTCTTTGAATGTGGTGAATTGCAAAAAATGCATGAATTGCCAATAAATCCAACTTTTTATTTTGTGTAATGAAAAGAAAATAGTCAAACTTATGTAGAGTCATGGAAAGGTAGTAATAATGTGTTCCTATACTGCAGGGCTTCTCCCCCACAGTATAATATGCTGTATTGAACAGGGGGGGTGGATGTAGTGGTGGTGGTGGTGGTGGTGGTGGTGGTGACCCAGTGGCAGGAGAAACAGGATGAACATCGTGGTTCATGAAGTTCATGACATCATATTTGCCCCAGAGCTCCTGTTCAATGACCGACCCTTACTACTGACCAGGACCTTCCCCCCAGCGATCAATGACATGTCCCATTGTTATTGGTTAGAAAACTGATGTGTTTTGAGGTATGGCCTCAGGCAGTTTATGTATTACTTTGTTTTTGTTTTTTAGCTTTTCAAGTATCAAGACATTCGCACCAACAGTTCTCATTACAAATATGGAAAGAACAGCAGAAAATTAAGAGTGTATACAACTAACCAGTGTTTATAATTGAAGAGTTAATTTGCAAAAGCAGATAACTCCGTTTTAAAAAAAATCTAGAATCTTCATTTTTTATTTTTTATTTACATAAGGTGATACCAGTCAAACCAAAGTTGAGTGACTTTGAGATGTAACAAAACAGACATATCTCAAAAAAACTATGCATAGAATAATTACAAAGCCTCAGCTCATTTTTTTCAAAATGGCACTTATCTGCTTTTGCAAATGAACTCTTCAATTATAAATGCATTTTTACGAAGAGACAATAGAGAGATATAGAATAATCTTGGCACTTTTTCTTCTTGTTAACATTCTTCAGTTTTTATTGCTCCATTTCCATTCAAATTCTTGGCAGAGGTTCATTGATATGATTGTGGGAATATGAGTTTTTAAAGGAAATAAATAACCCACATAACAGAAGTTTTTATATTTAATATTAATGGAGACACACCATTTGAAACACAGACACACAATATGGCAACAGCAAAATAACAAAGCTGGTAAACCTGTGAAAACGAAAGCAACAATTACTGGAGCATATTTAAAAAGGAATTGTTCGACATCACTGTGTGTTGTATTCACAAACTGACACATTGTTGTCAATATACCAACAGCAACTCTGACTGTAAACACAACCTGACATCATCGCTTTATGAAGCTCATTTGTTAGCAAACACTTCACACACTGAGCAGACACGACTGAACCATGACAGTGAAGCTGTGGGGTATCAACCCTGCTGTTGGTTCTTGTCAGAGACCAGGGAGAAACCAAGTGATGACTTTTCCTCTTTGCCTTTTGTGTTAGTGATGTCTTGAGTGCTGCAGCAGCCAATAATGTGTGGATTATTGATCAGCGAGCCCCACATCTGAGGAGAACTCCGACCGTTTCCTCCCCTGTGGAAGTGAAGGGCAGCCCTCTTGACTGGAGCTGTCAGCTCGACTCCAGCCCGAGTCCACCACGCACGTCACAAGCTGTTAATTTCACAGAATGGAGGGAACGTTCTTTCTTATCCTCTCCCAGTCACAATATGTCAATAACAATTACACAATATTATTCCGGCCCCGTGGAAGGCCGGCTGCCAGAAGAGCAGAAGGAGCCCAGAGGTGTTGTAAAGGGCACTGGTGTGTGACCGCACCGAATGGGAGAAACAAGTCCTCACAGCTGATTGGACACAGACTCCTAACTCCAGGCTGGGCTGCTCCTTTGCCTTGTAGGGTCAGTGTAGCTGGTTAAGGACAAATTGACTGGTCGCAGTCTGGCTCTTGAGTTTTTAAGCATATGATGTCTATTTTCTCAGTCCAGGCTGATGCACACTGGAACAGAGTGTTTTCATTGTTGCATTGTTGTTAATGTCAAGAGTCCTAGTGACATGATTTCTAATAAGATGTTAGATACATTCATACATAAAAACTGCTCACATCCATACAGGCTGTATACAAACAGCATAGGCTGTAGACACTGTAGACATTCTTACTATCTATCAATTCATAACTACCACCTGTCCACCTCTTGGCTCTCTGCGTTTATGTAATCTGTTGCTGGGATGTACTGCCACTTCTGGTGAAACTGATTTTCAAAAAGTTAGATAATCCTTAAAGAGGAACTAAGCAGGATTTCTCCTGTGGCTATGCTACATTTTTACCTTAATTAAAAAGCTCTGGACTAATTGTGATAGTTAACTACATGACTTGTGACTTGTTACGAGTGAGACCGGAGGCTCTCTAGAAGATAGAAGATAGAAGCTTTATTGTCATTGTAAAAGAAAATACAACGAAATTGCCAGTGGCCTCTGTGTCGACCCAGAGAGCCCAAAGCCGCTGCACTCATGCGCGCCACCATCTTGGAATCCTCTGCCTTCCACCTGGCGTCTCACGGCTGAAAACCAACCTTGCAACATCAGTGTAGTTAATCGGTCGCCGCCCGGTGTCCCAGCTCTTGTCTCTGCACACCGCAACACAAACATGCTCCGTAACAGGCAATCTTTTGGTTATCAGGGTTCAGACTACAAAAATACACATGTCATAACATCGTATACGTTGTATAACGGTATCCACCGCTCCATGTATTGATTTTCCGCTGGCTTTGTTGTAAACAAATGCACATGGCCGAGAGGAGGGTTAGCAAAACAGTGGAAAAGCGAGCAGACTTGCATCGTTCCCCTTTAAACCAAAACTCAAGAGGGTTTGTCTCACTCAGTAGTAGTAGAAGTAGCTTAGATACTGCAGTAGAACAGGAAGGATGCTGCATTATTCATATAGTTATCATTATAGAATATAGAAGACCCACTTCCACTGTACAGAAACCTACTGAGACCAGCAATGGAAACAGTTCTATAGATGTTCACACTCAGGTCAAATGACTGTGCAACAGACACAGATTAGTTTAGTCTTCAACTGGCATCAATGTAAACACAACACCTGGGTGAACACACTATAGACTAATTTAACCTCTTTCCGTGTTGCAACTTATTTCAGAGCTCACAGACACTGATAACAGACCTGCCACCTGCAGTTAATTACAGATGTGGCAGCTGTTTGCTCAGGCCTGAGAGTTACTGTTAAGGTTTTTGTCCTTAAAGAAATGGATGCCATCATTTGTGTTTCTAGATATGCTGCATTTAGACGATGTGGTACCAGCTCAACTTGACTCTTCAGCTTTTTTTTTGCGTTTGTACCAGCTGGTACCTGGTACTACTTTTCTGTACCACCTCGGTAACGAGGTACTAAAAGGTGACATGCAAACACTGCAGACCACTGATTGCATTGATTACGCATCATTGCGTAATCAATGTGCCACATGCATGAATATCCTGCTTGGCTAAAAGCTGTTTTAAATCCTGCTGTAGGGCTGTATGACACGTTATTAAAGGTACATTGTGTAAGTTCTCCTGTTATCTATTCACGAAAATTGATTATTTCGTTCAAAAGTACGTTTTTCATTCATCAGTAATCCCCCCCATCAACAAACTGAAGTGTTCCTTTCAGCTCTGAATGAGCCGTTCATATCATTCATATCTCCATGGAGCGGGTAAGCTCGGTGCTGGCTGCCATGTGGTGTCGCCATGTTTTTACGTTCAGTGGCAGCGTGACGGTAGGAAACCACGGAAACTCAGCGGAGACACCGGAGCTGTCGGCTCAGGTCGAGGTGCCGTCTGTGAAAAGTCACCGCGGTGCAGTGAGGACTGTGAGGACTGCACGTGAATGCTGCATTCAGGTGCAGTCGGAAAAACGGCCTTATATCCCAATATGTGGTCAGTTTACCCAAATAACGCCTTTTTGGATATTTGCTCTGACATTTTTGGAGATGTGAAGAGCCGCTCATGGGACCAGCGGGTCATCTCAGAGGCGAGGAGCTGGTCTCCTGAGATGATCGGCCGGTCAACCTCCGTCGTTGTCCCGGGGCAGAAAGCCATCCGATGAAGTTACCAGCAGAGGTTTATCACTGGTTGATATAATTTATTTTGTCTCACAGGTGAAATCTAACAACTGTGGCAGCCACATTAGTTTGTCTGAATGTAAAGTGAAGCTTCATGTTTGTACTGGACAGAACAGCAGCGCTGCCTCAGGGCTCTACATGTAGGCTACAGATATCACCACATTTCAGTCAATACATGTTTTAAAATGAACAGATCAATCTATATTAAATTTTAATTTATTAAGCGGTGTCGCTATGACAACCACCTACTCTAAAGACTGTATTATCCTGTAATGGAAATGACCACCAGAATAATACCTGGTACCAAAGCTGAGTCAAATCAAGCTGGTACTACCTAGTGGAAACGCAGAGATAGATAGATAGATAGATAGATAGATAGATAGATAGATAGATAGATAGATAGATAGATAGATAGATAGATAGATAGATAGATAGATAGATAGATAGGGGTGGGAGAAAAAATTGATTCACATAAATATCGCAATATCTTTTTTGACGATTTTTACAATTTTTTTTTTTCAAAAATCTTTTTTTTTTAAAATTATTTTTAATATTGTGCAATGTGCATTTGTTAGCCTTTTTTACATAGTACAGGTTTTGATAAGGGTTTAAGTTCACTTTATAATGGAGTATGTTAATTTATAGGCTTCTACAGTATTTGTGTGCAGATAAATGTTAAAAATGCAGACTAAAAATCGAGAGAATTGGCAATATCGTAGAATCGCAATTTGAATCGAATCGCCATCCAAAAAATCGTAGAAGAATCGAATCGGGAGAAAAGCATATCGTCCCAGCCCAGATAGATAGATAGATAGATAGATAGATAGATAGATAGATAGATAGATAGATAGATAGATAGATAGATAGATAGATAGATAGATAGATAGATAGATAGATAGATAGATAGATAGATAGATAGATAGATAGATAGATAGATAGATAGATAGATACTCTAAGTCTTTCAGTAATACACTGCTGTCAGTGTGATAGGAGTCAAGGTTTTTTTTGACCGAGCAGAGCTCCACCTGCAGAGAGCAGAGCACGGAGGAAACAAGAAGCAGGACTATTGTTTCCTTGTTCGACCTCATCACTCACAGTGAGAAGCTGATGGAGAAAATCAGAGTCTGTAAACTGCCTGAGTGTGTGTCGCAAAGTCAGCTCCATTTCCCCTCTTTTGGAGTTCAATACAATGTGAACACTTCCTCTATTATACCCTTAATATGAGCATTGATCGGAGTAGAATCAGTGCCGGTTTGGATGTTAGTAAAGGATTCCTGTCGCCGTTCCTGCAGGCATAACATAATATAATACAACATAATATCTTGTTACCAGTGATTATGATTTTTCCAGCATTCTGCACCAAACTCCTCTCCACATCTTCACTCTCTAACTTCCAGCCGTCCCTATCTGCGGCCTCATCTCTTTGCCACAGCCCGCGCGTGTGTTTTTTTTCTTTCTTTTTTGTTTAGTTTTTTGTGCTGTGTTAGGAGGAGACACATTCTCCAACATCAACACAGTCATTACGGAGAAGCTGGAAATGTCAGCGTGCTAGCTGCACCATTCAGCACTTGGGCTAATGAGCGTTTCTCTCCGGCGATTATCAATTAGTAATGAAGTGGCAAATCATCCTATCAGGCAAAACCAGCACTGTGAGCCTGTGGAGGAAGGATGGTGGGGTGGTGGTGGTGGTGGGGGGCGAACGGGACGGAGAGAGGCGAGGCAGGGGATGTTGCTTACATCCTTCACAGCTTCCACTCCTCTCAATTCGCTCCTTTCATCTTTTTTTTCCCTCCAGCATCTGCTTTTTTTCGCTGATTTCCTCGCTTCCCGTTGCCCTCGCCGTGCTCGCCGTTCCCTCTCCCTGACCCCCGAGCGCCGTCCTCGCCGTCCGTCCTTCTCAATTTTGCGGTCTGACTCTTAGATTGCCATGTGATGAAATATTCAAAAGCTCCCATAGAGGAGGAGGTTCTGTCATCCACGGCGCTCTGCATATTGTTTCCGCATGCGGTCGCGGAGGGCTGACGGCAAAAAATCTGAGAGAGGGTAAACGCTCGCCGGCTCGCATCCACACAGTGAGAGGCCATTAGCGACGCACTGTTGTTGTTTGGATTGTAGAGAACCTTCAGGGGTCAGATGCTCAACGGCAACCACCTAGCTCTTATAGCTTCAACCACTATACGTTAAAGGGATAGTAGCATTTTTTTTAAAGTGGGGTTGTATGATCTACAAATAGCCCCTAAGTACTTTAACCCTCTATGGTACGCACTATGATGCCAGTGGGGAAAAAAATGTTTGGAGTGTTTTTATGTCTCAAAATAGACTAAATAAACATAATCTAAAGAAATTTTTTAAAATTATTTATTTTTGGAAGTTTTTGGGGTTTGTTGCTTGTAGGCAACATTGTACCATTACGGTTCGTCATATACTGTATTAGAAACACCAGTCTCTGTAGACTTTCACCTTCACTGGCCTCATCCTCATCCCAATTCTCATTCTCATCTTCCTCATCATCATCATAATAGCCTGATGTTTACTTTACTGCATTCAAAATAAAATTTATTAAGGATAAAAAACTAAATTATGATGAATTATATGTTTTTGAACATTATATTTACACCTAAACACACACTACCATAGTCTCATAATGCAATATTGATTCCATAATGGTCCACTGTTGCCTCAAGGCAACACTGCAATTTTCTATAATGGTACGTTGTTGCTTTCGGGCAACAGGTGCATTTTAACAAGTTTCCATTATTTAATAAGTAAATAAATTGCATGGAACTATTAAAAAATAAACTTTACTAATCTATTAGTGTAAATATATTTTTTTCCAGATGAAAAAGGGCCAGGAAGTTATGTTTTCAGACCGTTTTAGTGGAGCAAAATGGCAAACCTGTTTCCTTTGAAAAAGTCTGCAAAAAAGGGTTTCAGTATGGCTTCTTGAAAGTCATGTGATAAATTAAAGCATTGTTATTGGTTCTCTAAGGTCTCCTCTCTTTTTTAAAGTATTACAGCATTAAATGGGATGAATTGTGGAGATGTGACAGGCCAAAAAGTGGTATGTTGCCTGAGGGCAACAAGGTACCATAGAGGGTTAATTGCAGTAGAAGACTCTCTGCACTCCTCCCGTTAGCAACGCCAGCCCATAGCCCTGCCCAGAGATTTACAACATACAGTGTTGTGAACAGACCCAAAGAAACGGCCTATGTTCGCGGCCTAAAAGAGGTTTTACCTGAAAAAAAAACACAGTTCCATTCTTCGCTATAATATTTTTTTTTCCAGCCCTTCAAAGTGCAGGAAAAACGCAGTTTTTATTTGGACCTAACCAACTCACGTATCCCTCCGCCCAGGGTTAGCGCCCGCCGATCAGCAGTTGGTTAGCTCCAAATAAAAACTGCATTTTTCCTGCACTTTGAGGGGTTGGAAAAAATTGTATTATAGCGAACAATGGAACTGTGTATTTTTTTTTCAGGTAAAACCTCTTTTAGGCCACGAAAATAGGCAGTTTCTTTGGGTCCATTCACAACAATGTATGTTGTAAATCTCTGGGCAGGGCTATGGGCTGGCGTTGCTAACGGGAGGAGTGCAGAGAGTCTTCTACTGCAATTAAAGTACTTAGGGGCTATTTGTAGATCATACAACCCCACTTTAAAAAAAATGCTACTATCCCTTTAAAGAAAGAAGAATCTGGGCCTACATCTTGAAGTGTTTTACAGCAGCTGTCTGTATATAGTGAAAGGTCGCAGAGGTACATACACATCCACCGAACTCCATTAGAAAATATAGCCTTGCTTTATAGCACACTGTAAAATTGATGGAACTGCTCGCCGGTGCTTTTTTTCCAATGACTTGAAGTCATTTTGATCTAAATTTAACATTTTACTGCAAATAACTAATAACTGCAGAGTTTGCAGTCGGCTGCTGTTTCTGTTACGCTGTATGTTTTGCTGCTCGTTCGCTTCAAAGTTTAGCGCGGCGCGGTGTGGACATGGGATGTTTCATTTACCCTCACGCCGAGTACTGTTATGTTTGCAGAAATGTAAATGGGATGGAAAATGAATTTGCGGTAGATAGTCCATGAAGACACTTATGTGGGTAGATTGTGTAAGCGCTTTCCCCTCGTAATCACTGCAGTCAGTGGGTTTGAATGAGGTGATGATGGTGTCTTTTTTTCCCACAGTTTTCCTTTTCAGCCTTTTACTTCAGAATCAGCACTGGTGTCACTTGTTCCCAACTACTTTAGAGACATTTAGAACTTTTATTCAGCAGTTTTTTTTTTTCTTCCCAGAGATTTACCAGTCTAACTTTTTCTCTTCCAGTACTTAATCCTACTTCAGCTCAGGGTATCTGCAGATAAGAAATCTGATATCAGTGCCGTCTCTCCCCGATGTTCACAGCGTGTGTAAGGAAAAGTGATCAGGGGGAACTGCCACACAAAAACCTGATGTACTGGATGAATAAATGTGCTGGATTATACAATAACAGTAAATATTGGAGCTGATCACAATCTGACTATATCCTCATTACTGTAGGATGAAGTCAGATTGTATCATACAGTATATAGTCTTATATTGGTATGTAGATGTTTCCTGATGAGTTTACAGGTCATAAGCACAGAAAATACATGATAACAGTAGAGTTGTCAGTTTATAAATTACATCCAGTTAAAGGGATAGTTCAACATTTTGGAAAATTGGCCCATTGCCATAATCCCTATAGTTTTAGGAGTAGGTTTGTTACCTTTAATTGGTTGCAAGCTATTTTTAGAACGGTGGAGCAGAGCCGCGAGCTGCTCAGAGTTAAGGCTCATGGTATTTCTTCAAACTCATCAAATACACAATCCAACAACTCCAAAACACTCTCATGGACAAGTTGTGACCTGCACATTCACCACTACACTATAATAACAGAACGTTACAAGACAGAGTTGTTTTCAGGGTAAATTCATGCAAAACCGCTGATGTGCGTTTCCGTCGGGGGCAGTTTTTCAGCAAGCAGTCTCTGAATTTGCCTCGAAAACAACTCTGTCTCATAACGTTGTGTTATTATCTCATAGCATGGTGAATGTGCAGGTCACAACTTGTCCACAAGAGCGTTTTGGAGTTGTTGGATTGTGTATTTGATGAGTTTGATGAGGGAAACCAAGAAATCCCATTAGCCTCCGTAGCGTAGCTCTGAGCAGCTCGCAGCTCTGCTCCACCGTTCTAAAAATAGCTTTCACCGACAATTAACGGTAACAAACCTACTCCTAAAACTATAGGGATTATGGCAATGGGCCAATTTGCCAAAATGTTGAACGATCCCTTTACAACTAAGTGGAAACCACCTCAAAGGCTGAAAGCTATAACACAGAAGTAGGTGGCCACTACAGGCTGGCTCCACCACTGGGGTAATCCCCATTGACTCCCATGTTAAAATGCCCTACTTTACAGCAGAACCATTCTACAGCCTCTCCACTGTTATTTCTCTCCTCCATGATAATTTTGTGGGGACATGTACCAAAGTCACAGCTGGACATGTACCTCCTCCTTTTTGCCAATTTTATAATGAGCTGGGAGTTCAGGTAGTCGGCAACGTTGAAAAAGCTCAATCAGAGCTTCAAAACCACTCATCAGAATCCTATGAACCTAATACAAGAGCCATGCTCTCCTCTTGTATAAATGGGGTGGACAAAAGAACAAAAACATTACCTGGAGACACATTATTAACATTTATTTTAGAGCTAGGCTCATGTGTAAAACAAGAGAGGAAAGAGATATAAGAGTCTTGGGATTCCCCCATTATAATGTATTTATAATAAGATTCAAGATTCGAGACAGCTTCATTAATCCCTAAAAGGGCAGTTCCATTTGGCAGCTCGCGCACCACATGCTCATAACACAAAACACACAAAACAGAGAAAGAAAGAAAAGAGAAGATTGGCTGCTTTATGCAAAATCTGCTAGCTCTAATAATAATTTCCATGTATGAATTTGAATGAATATCTTCCTTAACTCTTTCGCGACCACACTAATTCCTCAGCACATCCGCTCAGGACCACATGTTTTTGGCTATTTGTTTACCTTTTATCTCACGTCGAACCGAACTCTGTACATCACCTAGAAACAAACGGTCTTCACGTGATTGAAGAGTGGCTTTACAACGTGCTCCACGAAAAAACGGCGAGTTTTTCCGCCGTTTCGTTCGTGAGGACGAAGTAGAAGAAGAGAGCTGGGTTTCTCCAAAAACGGAGCTCCCGCTCTAGTTTCAGAGAAAAACGCACTTTTGTGTCAAGTGGCAATCTGCTCATTTTACCGCTACTCTGCAGTGTGGCATGTCTCCCAAATCATTTCTACGGCTAAATAAATATATTTGTAGGTAAATCTGGGGGGTGTGGCAGCCTGGAGAGCAGCGGTGCAGCGGTGTGGGTCTCTGGCTGCAGCGCAGCAGCTCCGAGACACTGCTGTGTGACTGGCCGGCGATGAGTGCTCTGTGGCGGGGGCGGCCGGTCACAGCCCCCGCTGCAGAGCGCCCGCTGCACAGCGCCCGCTCCGCTGCACAGCGCCGTGAAAACAGCCGTGATAACGGGCTTTCAGATCCGAGTCTTCAAACCATAAACGTTTGTAACAGCACCGGTAAAAGTCGCCACATTTGTCGTCGGTCGCTTTTGTCAAAAGAGGGTTTGGAAAGTCGCCAGATTCAGCGAGAAAGTTGCAACACTGTAGCCAACAGCTGCACAGCGCTGCACGCTGTCCCCACAGCAGCATTCAAGGAGAACGATTACTCAAACAAAACCAAGATCACACAGTTTATAAAAAATATTATGTTTTGATTTTAGTTTAAAACAGTTTTACATATCAGAGGACTACCATATTCACACACAGGGTACCTCAGAGTGTCTATTATCGTAATCTGTAAAAAAACGGTTTTGACGAGTTTGCTCGTCAATGGTCGTGAACGTTCGGCAGGCTGTGACGAGTTAACTCGTCAATGGTCGCGAAAGAGTTAAAAGTAGGCTACATCTCTTTATCTCTAAATGATAAAATACATAAAAAGTACACGGTAACACTTTATGATAAGTACACACTAGTAATATTAGTGAAGCTTTAAATTCTGAATTCATCATTTATAACACATGAATAACCATTCATATGTAATTTATAAACTTATAAACTACATACTTATGAGTTTTAATGTGACAAAGAGATTTAGATGAAAAGGGGGTGGGGTTGTGCAGAATATATGAAATAATATTTGTCTTATTTCTTGTCAAAATGTCTCATTTCTAGTCAAAACTAATCTCTTTCCACTTAAAATAAGAAAAATAAACCGAAATAAGCCGAAAAATTAACTTGTTTTTAGATCATTTTCACTTGTTTCAAACTAATTTTCACTTGAAATAAGTAGAAAAATCTGCCAGTGAAAGCAAGTTTTTTTATGCTTGTAATAAGAAAGAAAAACTCGCTCCACTATCAGATTATTTTAAGTGAAAATATGCTTGAAAGAAGTAAAAAGTGTCTAAAAACGAGCTACTTTTTATGTGATGAGTCTTATTTCAAGTATAATGAGATTTGTTTTGACTGGAAATAAGACAAATATTCTTGGTAAGATTTTGAGTTTTTGCAGTGTGACAATGACAACGTGATTGTATAGTTGAGATGGCGACCAAAAACACCTGAAGTCAGCTGATTACAGGAAGTGGTGCTGAAGAGAGAGAATAAACTGTAAGTGAATGAGGAATAAAGGTGGTTCTCCTGATTGAACCTGATGCTCAGCTTAATTAGTTTGGAGCCTGCTGTTCCTAAACAAGTGACAAACTAGTGACAGACGAGTGTGTTATGTGGCGAAATGATCATCTATTGAAAGGTAAAAAGAACGATTTGGAATCGGGTGTCATTTAAGAGTCTTATTCTAGCAAAGACCTGTGTAATGAGGGCACACGGTGCCATTGATCACTGTAATTAACTCAAACTAGTGGAATATAAAGACATGATTGCCGCTTAATTCTTTTTATTGCAGAGGGATATAATGGGACTCGTATAAGAGGCCGAAACCTCGTGCTCT
This sequence comes from Trachurus trachurus, assembly GCF_905171665.1. Taxonomy (NCBI): domain Eukaryota; kingdom Metazoa; phylum Chordata; class Actinopteri; order Carangiformes; family Carangidae; genus Trachurus; species Trachurus trachurus. The sequence continues at coordinate 33,813,205 of NC_139895.1, forward strand.
TTTATCTTCATCTTCCATTCTGTCGTCGTGCGGCGGCTAAATGAAACTGGAGCTGCAGCCTGAGCGTCTGTTCTGCTTTAATGGTGGGAGTGTCACGGTGAAAAGGCATCCCATGTTTACCCTGATACCTGACAGACAAGCAGACAACACAAAGCCAGACAGCAGTTGACTCTTAACTCTCTCTGAATGGACCAGCTGCTGCTCATGTCACGTCCTGGACATCAAACACATGAGCGTTTCTAGTCCATAGCATATCTGCAGTGTGACATTACACACAATATACACAGCTGCATTTTTTATCTCTTGCAGGGCAGGTTTAGCGCTGTCATGTCCTGTTTAGTGAACACCATCAACATCATTAAAAATGCGTCCATGCTGTCATTTTCCTTGTTTTATTAATCACTTGTGCTCAGGCTATGTACGTTACCTAATGTGATGTCTGTCACCGGCAGACATACTGTACCTACACTCATCAGCTCATTTCTGTCCAGACAGGAGGATATTATACATTTAATAATGCAAAGTAGACCAGAGCGCAGGGCAAAGCAGTTACTGTACAGTACATCCCCACCGGGATCAACTGTTCTCGAAAACGACTCTCTGAGCTCCGTTGTGGCACATTTGAATCTGAAGTTTAAGAAATAGTTCACCAAAAAGTGGAATTCAGTCATTATTGACTCACCTTCATGCTGATGAATACTCCAGAGTAGTTTTTTATTCCTCAAAGTGCATCTGCAGACCCGGGAGGCCGGTTCGTAGTCCAACAAAATCCTTATATGAGAGTCAATAGTGCCCGACACAAAAAAAGGTCCATAAAACTACACAAAAACCATTAATATTCCTCCACACTGCTCGTCCGCTGCAATCTAAGTGTCCTGAAGGGATATAGTCCAGAGTTGTGTGGAAACAACGTCATTTAGGATATTTTTACAGCCTAAACAGTCCTGTATTGCGCTCTGACATTCATGCATGAACGCGGCCCAGGCAAATTCAATACAGGACTGTTTAGGCTGTAAAAATGTCCTAAATGACGTCGTCATCCCGGGTCTCCAGATGCACTTTGAGGAATAAAAAAACTACTCTGAACTGAATTTCATTTTTTGGTGAACTATAACATCCAGGTGACTTTAAAAAAAAAAAAAAAAAACATTTTTTAAAGGTCCCATATTATGCTGTTTTTCAACCATTTCACAGAGGTCCAACCACAGTGTATATTGCCCCCAAATCAATCTGCAGCTCTAAATCTCAGCAGTCTAAAAGTGTCTCTCCAGAGCTCTCCTGAGAACGAGCCGTTTCTGTGTCTGCACCTTGAAATACAAATAAGATGTGTAAACCACGTCCACTCCACAGCCGTCACGGGGAGAGGATGTGGTTGTCGCTACTGGTACCATGTGCTAATGTTGACATTGGGAATAGGGATGGGCAATGATTTCCTAATGATCAAATAGACGCTCAATTAAAAATAAATAATAAATAGAATAGTAATAGTGGCAGAAGGAGAAACATGGAGAGATTCCTACAGCCATCAGAAAGTTCTGTGTGAAACTGTCAAATAAAAAACAAGTGAAACTGAGGAACAAGGAGGAAAAAATAAATGTTCATGCTCCTTGTTGCAGCCAATAACTTTGCACTTGGGCTGCTCGCTTCTTACTGTCGCTGTTCCGTAAATATCTGAGCGGGTGGAGCTCACCTTCTTTGGCCCAGAGGGAGTATAAGGAAATACTGGGAGGTGGGGTTAGCTGCTCTTGATGTCAAGATCAGCAGCATTTCCAACTGCACACAATCTGAAAAAGGTGAAGCAATCAATTAAGGGAGCAAACCAGTTTTTTTCACCCCCAGGCGTCAGAGAAAGGCCATGGGAAAACATACAGTATACCTGCTACAAAACCAGTATAAAGTGGATTTTGCATAATATGGGCCCTTTAACTCCCTTTCTGTTTTGACAAGTGCTGCAATGTGAGGCTGGAACAGCGATGACAGCGGAGACGGCTGATGGCGGAGAGTGATGCGGGGAGGATGTGACGGAGCGAGTCGACCTTTTCATGGCGAGTCTGTGCGTTGCATACGGCGCGACAAGAAAAACACTGACAGCTTTTGTTTATCTTTCTATTTTCGTTCATCTGATATGATGACAAGTTTTACCTGAGCGATCGACGGTGGCGCAAAGAGCCCGGTGATGGGTATGAAACCAGAACTACAGCGCTTATTTATTTCCACACTCAACTCCCTGCACTGAAGTCAAAACACATGGAACTCGACGAGGCTGTAAACCATGGGATGGTGTATAAAAAAATGTTTTTCGGCACTTTCATTTGAGCAGAATACTCCAGCACAGAAAAAATGTTTTCATGGTGGCAACATTAACTTCTTCAGGCCAACAGTTTGCTCTGAGGAGGGAGTGGCTGCACACCCAGCCACCCAGTCACAGTGATTGAACAAAATAACATTTTATATATAAATATACAAACAAAAGATTACCAAAAAGCACAAGAAGTTTATTAATTAAACCATTAAAATGTATCACAGTTTGCTGGAGTCTCCATATTCTGCACGTTTGCGGATCTACCTGCCCTTCTCCTAAGCACCTGCCAATCAAATTAACGTGCAAAGTATTTTCTAATTTTGGCACTTTCATTTGAGAAAAATGATAAAGACTAGAGAAAAAAAAATGTAGTTTTTGCATTTGTTTTAACTTAATAAGTAAAACAATTCCCTCTGGCTATGTCTGTACATTTCCATAATAATATTTAATAGTTAATTCTGCATTGTTGTGCTTATGTAAATCATTGCAGATTACCTTACACCTCCTACAGACTCCTACTGAGCTCAGTGTGAACATTTCATCATGGTCAGCAACATCTTTTTGCTTCGTGATGACATAAAATGATTGATAGCCCTTATATTAGATAATAAAAAAGTAAAAGACTAAAACTTCTTTCTACAACAGAGTCACCTGCCAGCATGTTCCCAAAACTGGAGTCTTATAAAAAAAATGCCATTCAAGCTTATTCCATCAAAAATCAGTGCTGCACAGAGTCAAAACCATGGCTGCTGATTTTATCATCCAAAAATCCAAAGTGAACTGATTTGTAAAATAAGTTTCCTCAGAGACTCACTTCAGATTTCCAAGCTCAGTTATGGATCAGGATTTTTTTTGGGGGGGGCACATAAGCTTGCAGCTTTTTATCAGACAACCTGGTATTTTCCAACTCAGCTGCTCAGTTTTTTTGGACTGACAGCTTCGGAGTGAAAGTTTCCTGCTGATCCCAGCTATAGAAGTTCCCCAACTGTGAGTCACTTAACATTGTCTAAGGGAAAATGGGACTTTTACTGCAGGGGCACCAGAAATAGCTGCTCCTCCTCCTCCTCCTCCTTCTCCTCCTCCTTGCAACAGCTGGGTAAATCTGCAGCCACAGTCTTCTTTTATAGCCATTAAAAACATTAATTTAATAATGCCAAGTGTTTTTAAAGACACATCGTTTGTGGCGCATTTGTCGAGATTTGAGCATTGTGTGAGTTTGATATTTTTAAACCCCACAGATGAATTGCAGAGGTGTTATTTTTGTCTGTGCAGCTGACAAAAATGTGGAAAGGAATCAAAACACAGGAAGGACGACACAACCTCCCTTTTAAACTCCATACTGTGCTCCAGCTGGTGTTTTCACCGCCATCCGTTAGCATTATACTTCATGTCTGCTCTGCATCTGCTGCGTCTCCCCGTTTAAAGAGTCGGTGGAGATGATTTCAGACCGAGCAAAATGCACATAGCTACGCAAAGTGCTCCTCCTGGTGATGCAACTCCTCCTGAGTGCAGGGAGAGAAAGCTCTTCACGTGGAGAGAGGCAGGATAGAGCCATATAGAGAGCAATTATTTTAAAAAAATAAATAAAAAAGAGGGAAAATGTACTAAACCTCCATGTCCATTTCTCACTATAGCTGCCGCACCTAGCTGCTGCTGCTGCTGCTGCTGCTGCTGCTGCTGCTGCTGCTGCTGCTGTCGCCGCCACCTGCCTCAGCTTTTATAAGTAAAATGAATGGCGGCTGGTGAAGTGGCCATTTCAGCTGAAAGCACCTTAACTTTGAACTGGCATCAAATCAGAAGCTGAGAGAGGGATTCAAACTGCTTTTTGGTCGTTGTTGCACTTGTTTACAGATGAAGTCGTCGTAGCTGCTGATTTTTATTCGGATGGGACAGGATGTGAATGTGTGCAACAGAGTTTTGAAGTCGATGATTTGTTGTGTCTTGTCCAGATGCACCTGGGAAGGTGGAAATTTTACATCCACAAGTTTGTATTTACTTTTACATCGATCAGTCATAACATTCTGACCACCTGCCTGATATTGTGTTGGTCCCTTTTGCTGCTTTAAGGGGACATATTATGGAAGTATAACTTTTTAACATATATTTGGGTGTTTGTCTTGCCTTCCAACCCCCAAAATGTGAGAATTAACAAAATAAATCTGTAATGTGCAGACTCTCTGGGTTGAAATCCACGTGGCTCTTCCCTCAGTTGTCTTCCAGTGATGTAACTAGGATTCGAATTTGCATAACCCCACCCCTACCTGGAACCAGTAGAAGGGGCGGGGCAAGCAGTGGGTCATTTGCATTTAAAGGGACAGGCACTGAAACCAGCCGTTCTGAACAGGGCTGTTTTGAGAAGACCACTTTGATAGATCCTGACCACTGCAGAACGAGAACAGCCCACAAGAGCTGCAGCTTTTCACATGAGAGACCCAGTAGTCCTTGGAGAACTGGATCCAATCTTTACGCTGTCCATTTTTCCTGCTTCTAACACATCAACTTTGAGGACAACATGTTCACTTGCTGCCTAATATATCCCACCCACTAGCAGGTGCAATAATGAAGTGTTATTCAGTTTCATTCACATCACTTCACCTGTCAGTGCTCAGAATGTTATTCTTGATTGGTGTAGCTATCTCTGGAGTCAACAGTACAGTGACAGTTGTTCATTTTGCAACAACTGAACTGCCAACATTTGTGAGGACAGAAAAAAATGTCATTGTTTTCACTGTAAGAATCCAGCAGGACAAGTGTTGCTTATATATTTTAGTTCCAAAAAATGTTTTCTATGATAAAATTAAAAATATATACTATGTAGAGAAAACCACTCAAATAATCTTTACTTAACTTGTGTGTAACACTAGACATCATTTCCAGCATCGGCAACCCAGTGGGCAGGCAGCTGCCACCGATTACACCACAGATAATGAGGAGCCATTTCCATAATAACATGAAATTATTGGAAGCTATGGGTTGGCAGGTTTCCATTGTTTGCAAGTGTTGCATAAAATCAAATTCATGGACGTTTGACAAACAAATGAACAATACTTAGTCAGTAGTGTGCAGTTTTGTTAATATCATCATTATTTCTGTTTTCTAGGTGATTGCTTAATGCAGCTGTCAACATCAACAAATCTGAGTCTGAATGCAACCAGGAAACAGTGAAATCTGCTTGCTCAAAGCATTTAAAAAGGCATCTAAACTCCTAAATGAAACTATGTCACTAAGCAGTGGGTTAAATTTCCTTCTATTGTGCTTTGTGCCATTAAAGGAGACGTATTGTGTCTCCTTTCCACAAATTAATATAGTTCCCAGGTGTCTTAAAGACATGTCTGTGACATGCTTTGGTTAAAATCCCCCAAGGATCAAACATCACGGCTCTTTTCATCCTCTCAAAACAGCCCTGTTCAGAACGGCTGGTTTCAGTGCCTGTCCCTTTAAAAGCAAATTAACCACTACTTGCCCCGCCCCACCCCTTCCAAAGTAGGGGTGGTGTTATGCAAATTCGAAAACTAGTTACATCACTCGAAGAGAACTGAGGGGACAGCTCAACACCCAAATATACTGTATGTTAAAGAGCCTTCAAAAAGTGATATTTCCATAATATAATATGTCCACTTTAAAGGGACAACGAGGAGTTTTGGAAAAGCGAAGTGTTTTCACACTACATTTATGAGCCTCCGCGCACCGTGAAATTCTTTGACCGGTGCAAGACAGACTCATGTTTTCATTCATCAAGAATTAAAGTCAGAGGTTGGAAGACGATCACATACCGTCGTAGTTCCCACCATAAACGGAGATTCGGCGGCCTTATTCTCATGACTCGCCACGAAACCGAAAGTAAAGAAACGCTGGTCGAGCCGACCAGCGTTCCGCCACCACTAATAATAACAAAATAACGATAGAGACAAAACGATATATTTATCGAAAATGGGCCCATTAAGTGTGGGTAGCGTAGATTCATCCACATTAACGTGAGACTTTTTTTATAACCAAATAGAAACTCCTCGTTGTCCCTTTAAAGTGACAAGAAGGAAGCAGCTACTGTAATTTCAATGCAAGCCAAGTGTGATTCATGCATGTGGTTTGTGTTGGCTGTGGCTGTGTAGGCTAAGCTGTTTTAAGTGTGATAGTGCAGTGAAAGGGAGGGCTATACATGTAGTTGATCAGTGAGCAGGTCCATTATACCGGTCACTCAGTCTCCTGACTCCTCTTGTAGCTGCCAGAAGAAGAAAAAGACACAGTGCTGTTTTTTTGTCAGTGCTCAGTCCAAAGCACTAAATTTAGTCCGTAGTCTTTGCCTGTCAAACACCCCGACAGACAAATTGTGTTTTTCCACACTCTATCACAGCCCTTAATCGGAGATGCATTCCTGGCAGATGTGGCTCGTTCTCACTTCTCACTCGTGTCTTTCTCTCTTTTTTTTCTCCAGAGCTTTGCGATAGCAGTTCTCAGGCTGTTGCTTTTGCTTGTGCCTTTGTGTTACAGTCACCACTCCCCCTGACCCCGAAATAGATCTATTACTGCCTTAATAGCAGGCTCAGAGGCCAGCAAATTGCAACGAGCTGATCAGGGTCCTCGTGCCAGAACCTGTCCTTGTGCTGCTTCAATTTAAACACTCGATTGGACCAGCAGAGGGCCAGCCATTTGTTTCCAGCTAATCCAAGTTGCTCTGCTGGCGATATTTCCTCTGTACTTGCTGCACATTTCGGATTTTTCTTTTATCCAGGATTTGGCAAACATACTTGTTTTAATGCCTCGAGGCGATCAAAACACTTCTGAGTGATGATTTCATTCTGGAAGGCGCTCGCAAAGTAATCCATTATAATATATTCCACTGTAGCAACTAACCAAAAAATGTATTTCACATGGATTCAGATTCAGCATATGCTCTTTCAGCCTGGGTGCTGCTGCTGCTGCTGCTGCTGCAATCAGAGATGGAATGAGCCAAAGTTGCACCATCTGAGTGGGGCAGATGGTTCCCGGTTAATTTAGCATGAACCCTGGACCTGCACCACCTTTCCCTGCTCATAAACAGCCCGCACCAGAGGACCAAACTGCTGATCAGTCATACCGCCACCACGTTCCCTCCCAAAGGCTCAGGCAATAGGTCTCAATTAGCTGAGAGACAAGCAGAGATTTACTGCGGAGCGAATGAAATAACTCAGCTCAGCACCCGATGAGAAAACCCAGTCTGTGGCTTATTGGTGACTCAATGTAGACGCAAATGGGGCAGATATAGACCTGCTTACAGCCACCATGTTCTATTAGTTCTCTATGAGATTGGATTGTGCTTTATTAACTTCCCAACACTGTTTATGGGCAGTGAAGGATTCTCTCTCAGCCGGACCGGGTTCCGACTAAAGATGTAGATGATTATTTTTTTTAGGAAACAGCATCTTGCTGGTTGCAATGTTTTCTGTTCATTGTGAAATGCACTGAATTGGCGCTGCTCGTTTTGGTGATGATTATCTGCTAAAGCCTGGTACACACATAAAGATTTTTTATCTGTGAGAGAGAGAGAGCCCACACATGAAGATAAAAAATTATTGATTGAACAGTTTTGATCGTATTGTGTGTGGTGAGCGCCGATATTCCCAATACAGCACACCACACACACAAGGATTTTGTCTTATGACACACTAGAGTCTCGTCCCCCAAGCCAGAAATCTTGATCGTGATCAAACGTGATCTGACGTAGTACCCTGACCGACCTGTAGGAGGCAGTTAAACCAAAATAACCGTTCAACCAAACCAAGAAGAAGAACGTTGCTGGTTTCTTATGCTTCTGTTTTCTTTAGTCAGCTCACTTCTTTATTGGCTACATTCAATTCCACATCACAATCTGTGGGGTCAAAGACTTGGGATTGTCGGCTTCCCCCACACACAAAAGGACTTTTGATCGTAAATATTGAACAGGTTTAACATTTACGATTGTCGGCCGCAACCATTTTACTAGCAGATTGAGAAATTAACTCACATTGCACACCACAGGATAATCTCATAGGATAATGTTTAGAGCCATCAGATAATCGGCTGGGGAAATTGGGCCAAAATCAGCCAGATTATCCTTATGTGTGTACCAGGCTTCACAGACAAATGTATAAATTTGTTCAGTTATAATATAGGATGGCTTCTCTGCTGCCTTTTGGTATTTCATTTATTGTTTCATCATGTCATTATGGTCGGTAAAGTAGAATATTCATTTTAGCATCATCATCACTCATCACTAAGGAAGTAACGTCACCATGGGACCTCAACTCGGAAAAAGTCTCCATGTAAGTGAATGGAAGTTTTATTTCGTGATCTGATTCAATTGTGCCATGAGAAAACAATATGACCTCTACCTGTTTAAAACATCATGAGAAATCAGCAGCTTATCGTAAAACGGCAACGGAAGAATGTATTTTGTGTGAGGACACTCTACGGACTACAGATCTGGTGTCCCACAAAATATACGACCTGTAGTCTTTCTGGTTACGGATTCTTCGGAATTTTATTTTACAATAGTTTTACAACAAACTGCTGATTTCTCGGCACGAAACGTGATGTTTTTAACAGGTAGAGGTCGTATTTTTTTCTCATGGCACAATTCAATCGGATAGCGAAATAAAACTTTGATTCCCGTTCACTTACATGGAGACTTTTTTCCGAGTTAAGGACCCATGGCGCGTTACTTCCTGCTTCTGCTTCGGCACTCCATAAGATCACAATAATGACGCATCAGGCCACGCGCTTTTTTTTTTTTGCTGGGTTCACCCATAGACTGTAAAAAGAATGGACGTAGCGTCCGTGACGTCACCCATTGGTTTTGGGGAGTCGTTTTTGTGACTCAAATATGGCGGCCTGAACAGCGCCATGTTGGATTGGCCGGCCGAGAACCCGCCCACTGGCCTCGAAGCAGCCTGTCCACGGAGCTGCTCGGACCTGTCACTCAACGTTTCCGCGCCCTAATTGGCCAGAATCTTAACCTAATAACAGTAAAACGGTAGAGTTAAAAAAAAATTCACCCCCCTCAGAGTGTGTGCGGGGGTAGAAACTATCGATTGAGGAAAAAAAACGTTCTGACACCAGGCTTTTAACATGTTTATTGAGGATGTAAAATCGGCGATTTTAACATGGGGGTCTATGGGGAATGCTCCCTTCTGACACCAGCCCCCAGAGGAAGAAGAGGGGATTGCAGTTTTTTGAACGCGGAAGTGAGCTTCACTTCTCAGACCCACAACTGCCCCCTTGGGTTCACCTCGATTTTGAAACCAGCCTCAAGTGGTCATGTGAGGAACTGCAGACTTTGTTGGCTTCGTCCCAGCAGACCCGATCGACCATGATACACCGGCCAGTGTTTTAGCCAGAACCTAAATGGGATGATTTCCTTTTTAACCAAAATGTTATTAATCCCCTCTCCTGTCTCTCTGTTCATTATTGTACATTTACATCAGAGCGCTATGGACACGTCCCTGTAAATAAACAATGGAAGACTTCAGAGGACTTTTAGCTTGTGTATATTCTGTATGTCTTTTAATTTGATGTGGTTATCTTTATTATTGTGGGGGTGTGACAGCCTCCAGGTGCTGAAGATGATAATATCATAATGTTAATGATACTGTACTATTAAAATGTGTAACATTTGAGGACTCTCCTGACTCTGCCCCCAGTTTGAACCCAGAGAAGTGAGTTTAATGAGCAGCTGAGATGAGCAGGTTTTTATTACACCGACTCCGACGGAAGCGCCTGTGGCTTCTTTTCTTTTTTTTGGTACTTTAGTGTTTGGGTAATTTACCCATTGGCTACTTTCTTTCCAAAGTTACCTTTTGTGGCAATGAGATCAGATGAGGACAAAACACATCAGGCAGCATTTTTCTTCACATGCATCAACTCCACAGCCTCTTACTGTGGTGTTACTGTAACAAAATTCCAACTTAACCCAAATAAATGAGACTGCAGTGCATATTTTTCTTCTTTTGCACCCTTCTCCTGAGCTCCCTCCCCTCCGTGGCTTAGGGACAAAGTTAACCAAAACAAACGAGTCTCCGAAGACTCACCGGTGATGCTTTTAGAAAGTAAGAAGTAAATGTGATGGAGAGGGAGGGAGGGAGGGGAGGCGGGGTGAGCGCTAACAGAGGCCCCGAAGGCTCCGGGCGCTCCATCGCTCATGCAGGGCAAAGCGCCGCGAGGGAAGAGCCGCAGGTGGCTGGCAGTGATGGATACCAGGATGTCTGTATAATATTTCACCCTTTCAAAAATTGTTTGAGAAGCAAGCTGTCAAAGGGCCGCGCTGCAGAGCCAGACCCTCGCTGCCTGCTGCAGGACTTTAATGTCAGCTCATGGCTGCGTCTGGGGACGGGCGTGCAAAATTGAAATCTCAGTCTGGTGGCGGTCGAACTGACAGAGTGGTTATTGTTCAGCTTATCGGGGCGGGTGGGGAAAGTGAAAGGGGAGATTTGCCTGCATCCCTGTGGGGGAATATTGGCCTCCGTCAAAACGTTTTGTAGGGAAACAGCTGACATCAACATCTAAGAAGTAAGTTGTTAGTAAAAAATGGCAAATTTTCAACCTCCCGCTCTGAAGGAAAGGGGAAAATAATACGCTCTCTACGTTTCAGCAGCTCATTCCGTGGTGCGGCGATTTAGAATAAATGATCATTCATTCATGGGGGGAATTTGATTGAGGAGGATATGGAAATGTGATTCAATGAGTGCAGGGTGACATTTATTTTCTCTTGGCCTTTTGCTCCGAGGCATATTTATGGAGGAGTTAACTCAATTGTGAGAGCGGGGCAATCAAGATGGCCATTTTTCATAGCACAATAAGATTAGTACAACATGACAGCGATTACACTGGGTGCTCATAATTTGCAGAAACAGGGCGCTGACTCCATGTAGCCATTATCACCGACACTGAGGACGTTGTTGATGCACAACTTCAAAGAAAAAAGAGGAAGAAAATGTCAGCAAGCTATTAAACGTCGTGGATTGCAGATTAATCAGACGGCTCAAGGTCTCAGGTCCTTGCTCTGAGCTGTGATTGTGATTTTTCTCTTGTAAGTCAGGTGGGCTTTAAATGCAGCACGTGACTCTAGAGATGGATGGGTTACCATTTATGAGACGACAGTCAGGATGCCCAGAGGATACATCCCATTAACTATTGATGAGCCCCTGATTCGTCCTGTAGCGCCACCATGAGGTTTTTAAGTTAAATGTCTCACACTGTGAAACTGTGCCTAGTACTTTGATTTTTGACCTGCAACTTAAAGATAGTTACACCAGTCGGCTATATTTGGTCCACAACCACACACAGCAACACATGTAATATGAAAAAAAAAGAAAACATGGCAGCCATATTGGCCACTCAGCTCAGATAAGTGGTGTGAAGTTACCGGATATAAAACAACACTAGTGTTGTGTGATACAGTACTGTGCAAAGGTCTTAGATTCTTATCCATTATGCAGAGAGGTCTCTGATTGGTCCCACATGTACAGTATTCTACACCATGACAATGACCCAAAGATTACAGCCAGTGTCAAAAATAAGTATTTTAGTTTACAAGAAGAAGACTGAGTCCTGCAGCAGATGGTGTAGCCCCCCCACAGAGTCCTCAGTCTGGGATTACATGAAGAGACAGAAGACACTGAGACAGCCTCAATCCACACAGGAACTATGGCAACGTCTCCAAGATGCTTCACCAAGCTGTCAGTCAAGAACCTTTAAAAGTGTGTGCAAGTGTCTGGAGGAGAACTGGTGTTGTTTTAAAGTCAATCAATAGTTAATCCATAAATATAGACTCGTCATGGCATTATTTTTGATAGGAGCTTCACTTTACTAACTAGTTTTTTTTACCTGTCTTAAAGCAGAAGTAAGAGGAATGTTTGTGTTAATATAAGTCTTAAATAGTTATATCTTCCGACAGCAATCACTTATATAGAGTGTTTGGTCTGAAACACGGGTCTGTCAGTCACTCTGCTCTGCTGTAAGCCGAGGAGAAAACTTTCCTTGTATCCTACAACCTTTATCCAATGAGGAGAGAGAACGGCATAAAGGGGCGGTCCTCTCTGTGTGTGCAGCCAAGTGATGCGCGTGAATGTGGTGACGTAGGGACGAGGGCGGGGACTGCTAACTCCATCGGCTGACAGAAAGTTAGCCAAAACCACCGGATCGCTTACTTCTGCTTTAAGGCCCCCACATACTCGGGCGTACTTGAGGTGGACTCAATGTGGACCCAAAGCGGACGTCCACCAGACCCGTCCACACAAATCTCAGTTTTTACGACGTTTTTACGTACTTGATGTCACACAATAGACTGCTTGGCTGGGAATCTTCACATCGACCTGTTTTAAATGTGGCACCGTACGCTCGACTATGAAACCTCAAACGTCCGCGGACAGTCCGCGCAGCTCACAGTACGCGCACAGTACGCCTGAGTATGTGGGGGCCTTTAATCAGAAATCCCGGGACAGGCTTCAGTCGGTGCACAATCCTTCCGCCAGGCTTTTAACTGGAACCAAGAAATGTGAGCATATTACGCCTGTTTTAGCCTCCCTGCACTACCAGTACATTTTAGGATTGATTTTAAAATTTTATTGATTACATTTAAAGCACTCAATGGTTTTAGTCCTGCATACATTGCTGACCTTTTATCTCTGCGCATTTCTGCTCACACTCTGCAATCCTCAAATAAAGGTTTTTTAGCCGTCCCATGAGGCCTGACTGATGACAAAGGGGGAAAAATCATTCTCAGTCCGGACCCCAAGGCTTTGATATGATCTGCCGGAGGACATTAGGTCAGCTTCATTAGTAGCATGTTTTAAATCTCTGCTCAAAACTCATTCTATCTGAAAGCCCTGATTGTATTTGAAGTTACTTTATTGTCTTGGTTGCCATTTTGATTGTTTTTACTTGGAAAGCACTTTCATTTGTTTTGAAAAGTTCTATATAAGTAAAGTTAATTATTATTATCATTATTATTTACTTATGGTGCCTAAAACTTTTGCACCGTACTCCATGTCCATTAAACTTCATCAAGGCAAGGCAAGTTTATTTGTGTAGCCCATTTTTACAATTTGTCTCAAAGGGCTTTACATGGCATCATAACAACATCCTCTGCCCTTAGACCCTCACATTAACTGAGGAAAAACTCCCACAAAAAAAAAAAAAAAACCTAGAAACCTCAGGGTGAGCAACAGAGGAGGGATCCCTCACCCAGGAGGGCAGACGTGCAATAGATGTTGTATACAGACAAGAAAACAGTTTACAGCATGGAATATGGGAAAACATGGACATGGAATAAGTCAGTTAACAGGAGCTGATGAAGGCAGCTTCTGGTGGGCAGAATGGGTCATATACAGGAACAGCAGGGAGAGCAGGCCAGCTTAATGGGAGTAATGGATGGCAGACTGGTTCATGAGCAGGGAGGGCAGGCCGGTCTAACAGCAGGGGAACAGAGGTGATGCAGGCAGGGGTTGGTGCAGAGGGATGGAGCTCTGGAGAGACACCAAGGCCAAACTACAAAGTGCAACAAATAATGACAGTTCCATACTGTACAGTATGTGCAAGAGAGGACATCACAATAGCCTCTCTTAATATCCTCTCTCTTCACAATCACCAGGTAAATGGTGCATTCCCCTTATATGGTAATCTGCCAGGAGGGTGCGCTTTAATTGGCCGTCTGAGTTACGTGATGCTGGATGATGCTGCGTCGCAGGAATTGAGCCAAGTGTAATTTCATTAGCCCATAATCTCTGAAGAGCTGAAGCACAGGTGTCTCAAGTTGCAGCTCTCAGATTCGGCTGTGAAATGTATTTCCACACTTCTAATTGATTTTTGCCACTCCATCACCTGCAGCCTCTATCAGTGAAGCAATCTCCAAAGCAGAGGAGGATTCTCACCTTCAGTATGAATCAAATGTATCTGCATGAATTTTTTTTTTTGCACAGCGCTTTGATGGATCTGACACTGTTTGTATGCAGGAGAGAGGATGTCGTGTTATTGTATGGCCATCTGAAAATGGAAATATTTTTAATTTTCATTCCTGACTGTATAACTGAAGAAGAACAACAGACTGTATTTGATGTGTGTTTATCTCCAAAATTGAATCATAAAAAAAAAAAATTAAAAAAAAATGTGTGTCTGTTCTGTGTTTGATTCCAGGTCTGAAACGAAGCTACACCTGTGAAGTCTGCAGCGTCACACTGAACTCGGTGGCACAGTACCATGCACATCTGCAGGGCTCAAAGCACCAAAACAAGTGGGTGGATCACACAACAGTCACTGCAGCAACACAGCTGCGTTACACTTCCTAGATATTAATGCTGCAACGCTAAATGCTCAGTGCTACACCTCGTCCCTGGCACAAAACCTGTTGTTTTCTCAGCTTTGATCTGCGTCTGTGAGACCTCCTGTTTCTTAAGGACACCTTTGAGCCTCGGATGCAGTGGATTTCACATTGCTTGCATAAATAATGGGGCTATACCGTAGTGATCTGTACTGTTGAAACAAAAAAAGGAATATGTAGGATTCATTTTGCTCAGGGCACCCTTTGGGTTCAGTGTGCAATTTTAAGGGAAACTGGGTTTTTTCCTGCTTTCACAGTGGAGCTAACTGGCTGCTGTGCTGCCTGCAGGACTCAGTCTAAAAGCCGATAATCAACAAACTCTCTCTCCAATGCAAACAAACAAACTTGCTGGAACTCACTCTCCTGCAGATGTCTGCCTATAAAAACCAGCAATAACACTGTGTCTGGGAAAATCCTGCACACAGGTTCACTCCTGCATGTCAAATAAGACCAGGATGAAGCTTTGAATGCACCATGAAGCAAATGTGGTTTAAACAGTTCTGATTTTATTATTCAATACATTGCATTTAATTTTAGTTCAGTTTTATAAAGATTATTATAATGATTATTATAGCATAATTCTACAACCTGTCATTTTTTACTGGTGTGGTCAGAGCCCGCAGTCTTCTGGCTTGAGGGTTGAATTACCTGATAATAGCAGAGTGGTATGAACGGTCTTATCTAATTCTAGGCAGAAAATTGGAGAAGTGTATTTCCTAAAAGGGCAAGATGCCTCTTTAACACCAAGTGGTTTGATCGAGAGTGCCTGGAAACAAAATTATTAAGTGGGTAAAAAAAGAAGAAAAAAGGTCTCAGATGACTGAACCTACTGGGAAAAAAGGTAGAGAGAAAATGAACAGTGATGATTCAAGCAGCCTTTTATCTCATATGGATTTACGTGTGCAAAGATGTTCTAAAGTGCAAAAACAATTGAAACTTTTATTAACGAAGAGCGGTACACGCAGAGGATGGAGGGACAGAGATGGCACTTTGATTGTCACATCACGATCCAATTGACTTGAACATTTCAAGATGACTGGATGGTATAAATGGTAAATGGACTTGCACTTATACAGTGGACGCATCGGCCACCAACCTTCCAGTTAGTGGACGACCCGCTCTACCTCCTAAGCCACAGCCGCCCTATATGTTGTTTTTACAGGATTGTCCGTTCCACAGGTTTGCAATTGGGTGTAAAGAGGATTTCAAGCAATTCAGGAAAAAATGCTCCAGAAAAAGATTATACCTTTGAGGGGATAGTTCAACATTTTGTCAAATTGGCCTATTGCCATAATCCCTATAGTTTTAGGAGTAGGTTTGTTATCTTTATTTTTTATTCTTTTTTTTTTTATTCTTTATTCGGTGCAAGTTATTTTTAGAACGGCAGAGCAGAGCCGTGAGCTGCTCAGAGCTACGCTACGGAGGCTAATGGGACTTCTTGGTTTCCCTCATCAAACTCATCAAAAACCTCAAAAACAACTCTGTCTCGTAACGTTCCGTTATTATCTCATAGTGTGGTGAATGTGCAGGTCACAACTTGTCCGCCAGAGTGTTTTGGAGTTGTTGGATTGTGGATTTGATGAGTTTGATGAGGGGGAAACCAAGAAATCCCATTAGCCTCCGTAGCGTAGCTCTGAGCAGCTCACGGCTCTGCTCCACCATTCTAAAAATAGCCTGCACTGACAAATAAAGGTAACAAACCTACTCCTAGGACTATAGGGATTATAGCAATGGGCATATTTGCCAAAATGTTGAACTAGCCCTTTAAGATTGAACCGAATTCAACTAAAAATGGTGCGAAATCATGCTAAACTATAGCTGCTTTTTGCTTATATGTGAGATAACAGCTCTGTAGCACAGTCTGCAGCCAAAAGGTACAAACACTGAGCTGGAATTCTGGAAATAACTGCTGTACGATTCTATATCAGAGTTAGTTTGTGTTTTGCTTTGACTTTTTTTTCCGCAAACCAAAATTTTCAGAGTGAATATTTGTTCATTTCTTGGGAGGTTTCTTGAAGTACTTGACCCTAAAGCAGTTTGAGTAAATAAAGCACTGCTGACAGTTGCTGGGTTTTAGCGTGGGGCCCTGGGCAGTAGGTGTGAATTGATGGTGCTTACACGGTGCATGTCCTGGAATTAATTCCCCCTGTTGGCCCGTCTCTGGCTGCACACATCCACAGGGAAGCTGGCATCGGGAGACGTGACATGTCGTTTAACAGCCGCACGCTGTGGTCACGGATGCCTGCACTGACTTGTTGGAGACACTGGGCTTTCATGCAAATCTCCTCGTATTGTTTCACATGCACACACACACACACACACACACACATCCGGTTCTCAGCAGGGCAGAGCTCTCATGGGGGAAATCAGACCACACGCGACCTCGCGAGCCCCCACCTCCATCCCAAAGAGCCTGATTTCATCCATATAGCCTAGAGTGGTGCCTCTGTCTATTTAGGTCATTTGCCTAATGCCAGTTTACATGGAAAGAATAAAAGCTTATCTGCTTTACAAAACTCCAGAGAGGGGAGGATAATGTTTTATATGTCTGACGTCCTTTATCGCAGGACTGGGAAAAACAACTTACACAAAGGCATTAACGGCAAACCTAATGGGAATGAGCTCATGCTCTGTGATGATGAGTTATAAAACAAACTCTGAAAAAGTGCAGATATCCAAACAGAAAAACAGTGAGATTCTTATGAGGAAATAACTTGCATAATAAACAGTGTCTTAGAAAGATAATGGAGGTGGCAGAGTCATTGAAAGTTGAAGAAACTTTAGAAGTTAAAGCTGCACTAAAGTTCATGTTATCATCTTGCAGTAAGCTATTGTCTCTTGAAGCTAGGATGACTTTTATAGATTAACACTATAGTGTTTCTTGATATTTTTCCTCTTAGATTTGTTATTGAGTATCAGTTTAAGGGTATCGGACTAATGCAGCCTCAGTCAGAAAGAGAAAGAGTGCAGAAAGGTGAAGTTGTCTCAGCTGAGTGCAGCAGTTTAGTCCAGCAGGGAATCACATGTAAAGATCTGGTTTGTTAGTGGAGCTGAGTGGTTTGTTTTCAGCTCTGCTTTTCCAAGTGGCCAAAGAAAAACAACTCCATTAATGCAGGTTAAATAAGGAATTCACAACTCTGATCTAAATGTGCAGTGATTGCAGCTTACTTTTTGTATCTGACATGTGAAAACTATTTGTCGTTGGGTTGTATAGTTACACAGCAGTTAGCGCTATCCACCGACAAAACACAATCACAGCACTGGTCTGAACTATACAGCGTTTCAGGTCGACTCGATTGATATCTACAGGTATTGATGTCTTTTTCCATTAGTGGCTCACCAGGTCAGCTAAGGTTAGTGTGTGAGTGTGTGTGTGTGTGTGATATAAAAAGAGTTATATTGATGAACCGCAAAACAGGAAACAAAGTGCGCGGGCAACGCAGCTGCTTGGCATTTCTCCGCTAAGACGAACTAAGGGCAAGAACAAGATGAGGAAATTCAATTTTGACTCAGGAAGGAGACAAATGACTGGTTCGTGGCAGGCGTGCTAATGAGAAGTGTGATCGATACCCCTCTAACGAGCCAGCTACATGAGTAAAACAACCTCGATGCTTAAACCCTCTGATTTGCTGCTGGCATCCAAATTAAGAAACTCTAACCCACTGGACTTTGCTTTCAGATTTGCTAAATTGATTTGGTTCACTGGCACAGAAGCTCCTCTCTGTTTTTTCACTAGTCACAGCATCTGAGACATCACAGAAAGCCTGTTACACCTGTGATGCCTTTGAGAAAGACAAAAAAACAGAAGTGATCCCAGGCTGAGGAGGAGCTCAGTGCTGAGAACTGCTGTGGATGGTCGGTGTAGAATGAAAGAAAAGGCATAGGAACCCTACTGACCTCCATGTAAGTGGAACTGCTGATGGGAGCGCTCTCCTCTGGCCTCCCTTTTACACCCATTGACCAGACAGAGTAAACGGTGGATGGCATTCACTTACCAATCAATCTGGGGATCCATGCCGTTATTTTAAGTGTTGACCTTTGCCAGGATTTGACCTCAAAGTGCTTCACCAGGATTAGTCTTCAGGCATTTTAGTAACAAATTCAGCGTAGCAGGGTAAATTTCATACACTGTGTTGTTATGGGTTTAAAGGGATAGTTCAACATTTTTGCAAATTGGCCCATTGCCATAATCCCTATAGTTTTAGGAGTAGGTTTGTTACCTTTAATTGTCGGTGCAAGCTATTTTTTGAATGGCGGAGCAGAGCTGCTCAGAGCTACGCTATGGAGGCTATTGGTATTTCTTGGTCTCCCTCATCAAACTCATCAAATCCACAATCCAACAACTCCAAAACGCTCTGGTGGACAAGTTGTGACCTGCACATGCACCACACTATGAGATAATAACGCAATGTTACGAGACAGAGTTGTTTTCGAGGCAAATGCAGAGACTGCTTGCTGAAAAACTGCCCCCAACAGGAACGCGCATCAGCGGTTTTGCATGAATTTCCCTCAAAAACAACTCTGTCAAATTAACCCCAAGGAACACTGGTGCGTACATGTGTACAGGACATTTAAAAAATATCAACATGTTAATTTTATGTTTACCCAGTTGTCCCCATTAAATTAGGAAAAGTCATCAAATATGAATCAAAAAAATGATTATTATTTAGAGTCATTAACTTTAAATGGGGTCAAATTGCCCCCGAGGATAATGGGAGGGTTAGGTTCAGTGTTGTTTACAACGATGCTAACTGAAACCAGACAGGGTCAGAACCAGTAAGAACCATTAGCAGTTGTTTGACCTGGGTGCGAATGCTGATTTAAGCCATTTTTGTTTCCAGCAAAAGGCTGATGTTTTTGTCTTCATTGGCTTTTTGTCCAATGGAAAAAAGCCAGTGATGCATGTGTGTCTGTTCACACTGTCTCAATTGTGTTGCTCTGTCTCTCTGCAGAGAGTGTGCAGGTTACTGGAATGTTGGATTCCGTTGTTTCTTCATTATTAATACATTTCTGACCTAGTTTTGGCAACAACAACAACAAAAAAACATCACAAAAATCCTGTTGTCTCTACCTGCACTGACTCCTGACTGAGCCTACACCAAACTATAGTGGGAGCTGTCAGTTTTATGTAATGTCGCTGCTGACATGAACATATGACGACAAGTCTTCTCTCTGTCTGTTTCCTCTGGGACATGTACAGCATGTATGGAAAGTGGGAGAGAGGCTGAAAATCTACAGTAGATCACAATACATGAGACATGTTGTGTGTCACACAAACCTGTTGACATGTTATGAAAACCAATACATTACAGTGCAGTTCTGTTCATGGTTAAATAGACACCTAAACAGGAACTACCCTCTGTGAAAAGCCCAATAGTTCATTTACAAGAGCAGATTTATTATATTGTCATTCATAGTTTCCAAAGATTAATAGACAGGTGACAGAGCATTTGCTACTGGGGCCTTTTGATTTTAGACTGACCTGTCTGAGGAGATCAGGGCTGCAAAAAGCTTCTTCATAATTCCCATGTGTTATGTAATATTATGAATTTCCAGTTCATTTAGTCTTTTTGCATTTTAAATGTCTGTTTTCATCATGAAGCACTTAATAACTACTGTTTTGCAAGGTTTTAATTGTGCTATCATAATTCTGATCATTACTTCTCAGCCAGAGAAACCACTTCATTAAACCAGTCATGAATACACTAGAATCTGTCTGAGTAACCGTCCACGACAGAGCTTTATTACAGGGGAAGATACTAAACAAAATAGTTTTTAAAGAGTCTCTCAGAGAATTGGTTGATATTTGGGAAGTTTGTGATGATCCTCCACAAAACATTAGCGTCAGAGAAGCAGTGGGTGAGAATTACTACTGCTGTTATCCTGGTTTCCTCCATCAATCAGTGAGGTGTGTTAATGTGTCTTCTTTTAATAATGTGTTTTTAATAACATGTCTGACCTTCTGACTAGATAAGCCAGTGAGAGCAAGAAGTTTGGTAACACTTTTTAATAAGTACAAACTATTAAGCATTAGTTAAGCATTAATACATACTGAATTCTTCATTTATAACGCATGAATACTCATACAGTTAGTGCTTATCAATGATAAGTAAAACATTTTAACTGTGTTTATAAACTACATCCTAATGAGTTTTCATGTGTTTTAAATGATGAATTCAGTATTTTATGCTTAAAGGGATAGTTCAAAATTTTGGCAAATTGGCCCATTGCCATAATCCATATAGTTTTAGGAGTAGGTTCGTTACCTTTAATTGTCGGTGCAAGCTTTTTTTTAGAACGGCGGAGCCAAGCCGCAAGCTGCTCAGAGCTACGCTACGGGGTAAATTAATTCAAAACCACTGATGCGCGTTCCCGTCCGGGGCAGTTCTTTGGCAAACAGTCTCTGCATTTGCCTTGAAAAGAACTCCATCTCGTAACGTGGTGAATGTGCGAGGTCACAACTTGTCCACCAGAGCGTTTTGGAGTTGTTAGATTGTGTATTTGATGAGTTTGATGAGGGAAACCAAGAAATCCCATTAGCCTCCGTAGCGTAGCTCTGAGCAGCTCGCCGCTCTGCTCCGCCGTTCTAAAAATAGCTTGCACCGACAATTAAAGATAACAAACCTACTCCTGAAACTATATAGGGATTATGGCAATGGGCCAATTTGCCAAAATGTTGAACTATCCCTTTAACTAATGCTTAATAGTGTGGCCAATTTTAGTGTGTACTTATTAAGTAAGTGTTATAAAGTTCTCCCGCACCTTATACCACATGCATATTATACATTAATACAGTAACTAGACTCGTCTGATCCCCAGCGCCTCCAGAATGCGGTGCCTCAGTCACCGATTGTGACTTTGTGAATATGCACTGTATTTATAATCATCTCTGAGAACCACAGACGTATTTTGCACAATGAATCCCAAATTAGTAATGTTAATTATCTCTTATGGGTATAAAATCAGGAAAAAATATTACCTTAGAAGAGCTTAACTCGCAGGAATCTGTGACTTTGTTTTTACTTTGAAAACAGTGATTTGCTTTCTAAGAGTGTTTGGATATTTTTTTAAATAGTTACTGAGGTCAGTAGAATTCAAATGCATCACAAAGTCAGACTGGTTCCCTGAGCAATTGTATTGATTTGTCTCCCTGCTTCATGTAAGCTGATTGCAAGAGTCAGTGGTAATTATCTCTTTTTTTAGCATTTTTAACGTGTCCACTTAAAGCTGCATACATGATAAATTGCTTGTTGATATGAGCGTACCTGCATGTGTTCAGACGCCGCTGCTCCTGATAGGTCAACTGGAGCTGACAGTGTAATTACTGTGCCATCACCTCCTCCCGGGGTAGCCATCCATCACCGGCCACTGCATGTGTGTGTGTGTGTGCGTCCAACACGCGTGAGCCCAGACCCACACATGTGCATATAAATGGGTTTTTAGATTCAGCCACGCCAACGGGCTGCACAACCTGATTAGCCACGTTTTTTCTGCTCCTCAATACCGACGCCTGCGAATCCCAAGCAGATCGTTTGACTCAGTAATTGAAGGGTTAATTTGGTAAAACCCTCTGCAAGCGGAGCCATTTTGATTATAATCAATGCGGTTTAGTAGCTGTTTAGTATTCCTCGCCTCCAGAGTCTGCCCGGCATCATCTCAGACTACTCTTGTGGAAAAGCAATGTGACTGTAAATGGGTTGTTTTTGTCACTGTTGAGTTGCCTTCATGACCTCAGGGCACACAAGGAAGATTAAAAGTTGACATGTTCTGTTGAGAAATTACTGGAAGTTTTAGATTTTTTTTTTCTTTCTTCTTCATGTTTAGAGTAGTAGGTTCAAACATCAGCCCTGAAGCAGCGCAGAAAGGTGGAGTGATCTGGGCAGAGTGCAACCATTCGCAGAAGAGACTTTCAGTAAAAAATTATTTTGGGTAGAATCAATACACAGCCTAGTAACTGTTTAGTATTCTTACCCTTCTAAGTCTGACTGCCCTCGTCTGAGACCGCTGTTGTGGAAAAGCAATGCGATTTTAAATGGGTTGTTTTTATTCACTGCTGAGTTGCTTTCATGACCTTTGGGCAAATGAAAACTATTAGAAACGTGGCTGTACAATGGCAGATACACTTTAGTAAAGATAAATCTCTCATTTCTTTCCAGCATGCTGTTTTCTCCTAGTTGTTCACACACACTCTGCCAGCAGAAAGACAGATTTATTACATCCTCATTCAAGTACTTAAGTTTAGAATAAGTGTTTTGTTATTTTTTCCACACATTTTTTTGTATTATAGTGAAAAAAAAAACACAGTTCCATTGTTCGCTATAATATAATTTTTTCCAGCCCCTCAAAGTGCAGGAAAAACGCACTGGCTAACCCTGGGCGGAGGGATATGTGAGTTGGTTAGCTCCAAATAAAAACTGCGTTTTCCTGCAATTTGAAGGGCTGGAAAAAATTATATTATAGCAAACAATGGAACTGTGTTTTTTTTTTTTAGATAAAACCTCTTTTAGGCTGTGAAAATAGGCCGTTTCTTTGGGTCTGTTCACAACACTGTATGTTGTAAATCTCTGGGCAGGGCTATGGGCTGGCGTTGCTAACGGGAGGAGTGCAGAGAGTCTTCTACTGCAATTAAAGTACTTAGGGGCTATTTGTAGATCATACAACCCCACCCAAAAATGCTACTATCCCTTTAATCTAATCATGGTTCTACACTGTTATTGGAGATTATTCAATGATAGCTGAAAGCTTGGCAAAATAGTAGAAAAATAAGGAAGTAGAAGTAGAGGACTTCTGTGTGAGGCAGGAATCGAACCCACAACCTCCTCCTCAAATTACAATTTGAAAGAGGCTGAGGTTTTGAAGACTGTTGTCAATTATTTCAATGTGATGATGTGCAGCAAAATGCCAAGTAAGTACAGGACTACTGTAAGGTGACTATATTTTGGTGAATTTAAAAGTGTAGCATTTGTCAGAAATGTTCATGTGCTTTGAAGATTCACTCAGATTCATGCTTTCAGCATTCACACTAATAAGAGGGTAGATGTGTTCATATTGCCTTCACATGGTGGTGTTTGTGTGTTGGGGGCTGCGTTCGTGATTCATGCTGCATCCTCTCCTACTGAGCAGGAGAATGTGCTGTGATGTGTACTGTGCTCAGCCAGGTTAAATCCAGCCGGTTGTGGTGGCTGACAGGAGCAGCAGGGTTTATCCTGTTGATCCTGGTAGTTTACTCTGCGCTTGAGCCCAGAGCATGAAATAGAATGGCCTATACTGTAATGACAGAGCCTGGATGAATGCACCGCTACCTGTTTTTTCCCCTCTAGCGCCTCGTGCGTCCTCTCCACGGCCACTTTCAGCATCAAGTGCTCACACGTTATGTCTCTTTTTAGAAACAGACCCGTGGCAGAGCAGGGACAAGCATATAGACTCTCCAGTTCAGCTGTTCTCATGCATTTTGTTCATTCTGTGCCCAATTTACCAACACTTCATCTGCAGCTCACCTCTCACTGTTTCTCTGGGAAACAGATTTTGCTTTTTTGCTTTTTTGCTTTCTAAGAGTGAATTTCATTGCATGGCTTAGTCAAACACTGACACACATTGATGCAAAGATGGATGAGCTTATTTACTGAAATGCAATGTGACATGGCAACAAAGGTGGAACTAATTGGACAAACATAAACACACAAGAAGATACAACGTTTACTCAGAGTGAGATTCTATTTGCGGCTGCAGCTGACGTGAGATACTGTATGATTAATAAATAATACCCTATATACTGTAACATGTCCCTCTGTAAACATTTTAATTGCAAAGTACTTTGTGAGAAACACACAACTATAAATACACAGCTCCATGCTGAGCAAAACAGCGCTCGACAATGAAATTGTAGCTTTATGCGTGGCGGTCAAAGTGGAGATTATGCAGGCTTGATTGTCAAGTTTATTTAAATTCTTCCTACACAAAGCCAATAAAAATACATGAAACAGAGTTGAGTTACAAGGGAGAACTACTTGACAGGTTATAAAGGATTGGATAAAATGTGCATGCGAGTTTTGTAGATTTCTGGGAAAGTCTGTGGACAGACTCTGAGGACAAACGGTCACATCCTTCAAATGAAATGAAAAGAACCGTTTGACTACGGAGGCTGAGCTGAGAAGAATGTTCTTTATTTCACCAATATATTTTGACAAAGAGCCTTTGCTCTTACTGTAGAAAAAGGCTGAGTCTTTGTCATCCAGTGAACCACTAAGCACTTGACACATATATATGGCCTCACTGAGGGAAGCTGCACCTCGGAAAAGAAACCTAAAAACAAAGCACATACAGTAGTGTAATATAAAAAGCAAAAATAATTTCATGACATCCCATCACACAAACAAGGACAGAGGTTAAAGCAGATATCAGTGGAATGTTTTTGTTAATATAAGTCCTAAATAGTCCTATTTTCCGTCAGCAATCACTTACATGAAGTATTTCAGCCTAAACACGAGTCTCTCCGTCACTCTGCTCTGCTGTAACCCGAGGAGAAAATTTTCCTTGTGGGATACAAGTGTTATCCAATGAGGAGAGAGAACGGCATGAAGGGCTGTGTGTGCAGCCAAGGGATGCGCGTGAATGTGGTGACGTAGCACGAGGACCAATTGATGCCTGACAAGGGCGGGGGCTGCTAACTCATGGTGCGTTCAAAGAAACTCGTACTTTGTGTTTTTCCTTCCTGTGAAGTCATACCAGTTCGATCTGGTACGAGTTCACGGGTCGGAAGTTACGAGTGGCCGTTATAGGGAACTTTCACAGACAACAGGATGGTAAAAACACGAGCTACGGGTTACCTGGAACGCTACCAAGTCGTAGTTGTGACTTGAAGCTGTAACTTACGGTTTCAAAAGCCTGCCTTGAACGCAGCATTAGCCGAAACGGCCGTGAAGCTGATATCTGCTTTAAAGAAACAACATTATTATCCAAAAGAACTAAAAAGAAATTAAAGAAATATACAGTCATTGTAAAACTGTGAAGCTGATCAGAACTCCAGAAATCACCTGGACTGACTTTACCTCAGAAGAGTTCATAAAAACCCTAGGAGGGCTTTACATTCACCATTTCACATACTATATTAATACTAATACTATTTCGAAAGCCCCAGCTCTTACCCTGGGGGATCGTTGCACCTTTTGGAGACTGTTCAAGTCCCAGTTCTGCTGCTGCTAAAGAGAGAAATGTGCAAAGAAAACTGAATCAGATCAATAGTTAAAGGAAGGGTTGGAGATCCTATTCTGGAGCTTTTTTTTTTACAAAATTGTTTGAAATCCTCTTCACACTCCGATTGCAACCAATTAATTTAATACTTCTTCACAAAAATGGAAAAAGTCAGTCACCTGTGGGACAGACAATCCTGTAAAAACAGCATCCAATCATTGTCTTCAATGACCGTGGAAAAGACAACGCTACTGATACAATGTACCACACTGAAGTCTGGTGGTGATGTAGCTCTGAGCTGGATGCTGGGTGGTTTATTATGATGTCAGGTGTTTTCTTTCACGTGAATGAGCAAAGAGGAAAAGCTGGAGGAAACTTAGCGATGTTGCGCAGTGACACGTGACAGTATCGCAGAAAGCCACGTCGCTCACATTGGGATTACATTAGGTCACGCTGCGAGCGCGACACCTTCACCTTGATGTGAGGTGAACCCAATGCTAAACAAACGTTGCATGTTGCTGAGCTCTGGAGGCTTCAGAGAGAAGTCTGAGGAAAGGAGCTTGGACTTCTGATGTGTTTATTTTCAAAGTGTGGCCTGCTAGGACCGTTTTTCCACGATCTCCTACCCTAACTTTAAAGGGGACATATTATGGAAATTTATGAAGGCTCTTTAACATATATTTGGGTGTTTGTCTTGCCTTCCATTGAGGAAAACTGAGGAAAAATTGAGGAATTGAGGAAAAAAATCTGTAATGTGCAGGCTCTCTAGGTTGACATCCATGTGGTTTTACGAACTCTTCCCTCAGTTGTCTTCCAGTGATGTAACTAGCTTTTTAATTTGCATAACCACACCCCTACCTGGTACCAGTAGAAGGGGCGGGGCAAGCAGTGGTTCATTTGCATTTAAAGGGACAGGCACTGAAACCAGCCGTTCTGAACAGAGCTGTTTAGAGAGGATGAAAAGAGCTGTGATGTTTGATCCTTGAGGTATTTTAACCACAGCATGTCACATACGTATATGTCTTTAAGACACCTGGGAACTATTTTAATTTGTGGAAAGGGGGGATAATGCTTCTCCTTTAAGGCTCGATGAAGTGTTCTCCATCCTAACCAATACAACTGACAGGACCATGCTTGTTCAAAATAGCTCAACAGAATCAAGAATTAGACGCCAACGTCACACTTTTAACAATCTAATTAAAAAGCAGTGCAGAATGAAGACAACAATTTCTCCTTGTTACTTAGGAACAAGTCCTTGTCTTAAAAATGAACTAATCTTTATTTTCAGTAGAGTGGTTGGTAGCAGATGGTTGTGTGTTATAAATAGAATCACAAATACCAAACATGAGGTACAAGTATTGTAAGTTTTTTATCCACACAAGAAGCACAGCACTTTGTAAGTTCTCACAAAGAGAAATTGACTCAGAGCTAAACAGCTGAAGTTACTGCTTCACTTGGAATGAGACGCTGCCTCCTCTGGCTGTATGGGACTGTCACACTCTGCAATCATCATTTCATATATACTGTCAACCAGCGCTGTAATAATGTTCCTTTAACGCTCATATGCTGAACTTCATAATTATGATCATCATTATATAAATCAGTGATCTCCCACCCTTTGACTGTAATTGGCAGCAACAGTGAAGCAGGAAACTCCTCTGGGTGTCATTGACAGGTCTATCCACAGTTTCCTTTAGTGTTCTCTCAGGAATCCCAGTCGATGCGAGAGGCGAGCCCGAGGGAGCAGTCTGCCCCTCGAGGCTCTACCCCCTCTCTATCCCCCCCGCCCGCCCGCCGCAAATCAACATCACCAGCGGCGTGATTCTTCCCTTCAGCCCGTTTCACACAAGTAAAAACATGCGCATACAAACGATCACGCCTTCAAAGCGCGAAAGAAACGCTCCCTCATAAGCCGTGACAGTTTCCCTCATTGCAATTCAGACAACACATTTACTCTGAGCGCTTCAAAAGGAAGTGAGATTCAGCTGGTACTATAGCGTTTGTTATCAGTACAGTGTACAGAGGCCGCTACAGCTGTGGAGAGCCTCCAGAAACTGAATGGCTTCTACTGCAGGCATCTGAGAACATCAATCAGACAATACTGTGGCGCTGTTGAAAGGCCACCTCCGTCACAATTTGCATTTCAAGAGCAAATACGTCCAATCAGGATGGACGAGGAGGTCACAAGTCACAGAGACTGGCTGCTCAGGCTCCTGTGGAAAGGAATCATAGGTACTACAGCAATATTGAAACTCTTGCACTGTTTTCTATTGGTCCATTTTGTGTAGCAGTCAATGTTTGACAAGTTACTGAAAATTAGTCATTAGTTATAGTAACTAGTTTTTCAAGAAATAAACAAATTTACTACTTATGGTGAGACACTGCAGGCGACAACATTGTTTTCTTGTGCACTGATCAATTTTGAGATTGTATGTCTTCTTTCAGACTAGTGGAAAGAAATGACAATGACAGATAATACAATAATTGAGGTGTTTATTTGACTTTGATGAAAGGAAACAAAGAAAACAAAGTTTTCTTTCATCAAAGTCAAATAAACACCTCAATGTTTATTTATTATATTTCTCCTTAATTCACCAAAAGTTAGTATTTTACCGTTTCATGCCTGTTGTCTGACCTGTGTCATGTCAGGTATCACTGTAAAGCTCTCTTTCTCTCTCCTGGAGGATTTAAAAAGAAATATCTAAAATCCCCCTTTTTTGACTCAATATTTCAACAAAATAAAACTTTTTAAAGTGGGTTTATCCAATGTTTAGATTTCTGTTCTAAAACAAATTGCTAATCAGTGCATATTTAATTAGACAATGCCTCATTTGCATATTCAAACTAAAAATTTGACAAACTTGTAATATAAAAATAATTGTCTTAATGTAAGTTTAAACTTACATAATTAGTTAATAGTTACAGTAACACTTTATAATAAGTACACACTATTAAGCATTAGTTAAGCATTAATTAATACTGAATTCTTAATTTATAACACATGAATACTCATTAGTATGTAGTTTATTAACACAGTTAGTGCTTATCAATGATGAGTAAAACATTTTTAACTGTTTATAAACTACATACTAATGAGTATGTGTTATAAATGATGAATTCAGTATTGAATGCTTAGTGTGTACTTATTATGAAGTGTTGTATTCCATAGTTTCATAAAAGTAATTCACTAAGTAAATAATTATCTATGGAATAAAAGTTAAAAGATAAAAGTAATTATCCTTGGAAAGTCACTTGTGCGTTTTGCCATGTCTTTTTTTTCTCTCTTATGCCTCTTCCCAGAGTGTGAGACAAGACATAAGAGAGTTGTACCCATTATCTATGGAATTAAACATGATTGATCAATACTAATACTAACTCATTTTGTAGATTCTGATGGACAGGCCTTCAAAACCAGGCCGCAGCCACAAGTATGTAGAAGTGTGTTGTTTTGTTCGATGCTTCAGCAGATTAGTCTTTGCTGTGGACACAGTTTTCACACCTGCACACAGGCTACAGCCCAACACAGTATTCTCATCCTTTATCTTGAGGAGTGAGAAATAATGTGTGTGGTTGTGTGGGCTGGCGGTGTTGTGATCACTTGATCATAAATCATCTTATCCTCTGAGGTTGGTGGCTGTGTTCACATAAGGCGCTCATTACTGCACAAGTAGAGGAATTACAGTATTAGAATGCATTTCTCCCAACACTGGAGGGAGGATAACACTGCAAAAATTCTGTTTACATTGAAAGACAATATTTTTCACATTTACTACCAATGTTTGTTTTTAGGGTCCGGGTAGCTTAGTGGGTTTTGAACCCAGATTCATTGGCACCAAGAACTAGCTCCTAACTCACTGAGCTAATTGTCTGTTGTGTGACTTCTCGAATAGACTCAGGCAGCGGTGTCAAGGCAGATTTCAAAAATGGTCACAAATTCTGTTAACTAAACAACAATTTGATAATACATAAATGGCATCTAGACACCATGGAAATGTTGGTGATTTGTTTTTAACGATAAGTGTTTTTTGCATCATAAGAGAAAATCTGATGTTTAAAATCTGCCTGCACAACAGTGAATGGCTTACTCAATTTGTGAAGCCACGGTTCAATTGTCATTTGCCAATTAGCTCAGAGCGATAGATGACAGTCTTTGGTTCCAGAAGTTGTGGGTACAAGCCTCAACTGGTGCAAAATTAACATTATAAGGTAAACTGTCTTGTCTTCCTATTCTCCTGTTTGTTGCTCAGAATTTGCCTAAATTTGCCAAAAAATAGCCCGGACCTGACCCATCGCTGTGCAGCAGCTATAATTTTATTCTGACATTCTACAGTACCTGCACATGGATGTACTTAATATATGAGAAAGCCTTTATATAGCAAATAACCATACTCATTTAGAGTATGGCATAACTCATTTAGATGATAGAATCATAATTATATCACTATACATTCAAACACACACAAACACACACACTCAGTTCTTCATTCTTGATTTATACACATGTATATTATATCACAAGCTTAACAATAAGAAGCTGCTTTATGTCTGTGCAAATCAATGTACTCACCATCCGGCTGTTGAATGAGTTGAAATGTTTTGCTGATGAACACAAACACCCTTTTATCACTGCTTAATACTTACAATGTATTATTTACACTTATGCCTCATGAATCGATGAATACAGCCAAGTTCATTAATAGCTGTTGTCTCAGTGCCAGAGGCTGGTTGCTCTGATATCTGTGATATACTGTGCATAGTTGTGATTAATTATGATACAACAGTTGTCCTTGACAGAAAAAAATAGGTATCACTTTACTTGACGCCTATCTCTATAACATACAGTACATACTTATAATGAGTTATAATGCAGTTATAGCACTGTATAATCATAATGCTTTATAACAATAATCATAACACATTATAAAGTATTTTATCATGACTTATAAGGTCAGGTATAATAATACATTATAATTGTTAGTAACTCGCTGACAATGGCCACATCGATATTGCATTATAAATATAGTTATAATGTTCTATTGGCTTATAAGCGTGTATAACTATCATTATAAACACTCATAAATTATCATAAGGCTTTATAACAATAAGTATAACACATTATAGAGTATTTTATAATGGCTTATAAGGTCAAGTATTATAATATAATTATAATGCTCTATGATTCATGCATGTGGGCATTGTCAGCGAGTTACTAACAATTATAACGTATTATAATACCCGACTTTATAAGTCATGATAAAATACTTTATAGTGTGTTATGATTATTGTTATAAAGCATTATGATCATTTATGAGTGTTTATAACTATAGTTATACAGTGCTATAACTGCATTATAACTCATTATAAGTATGGTTATAATGGGTTATACAGATATAAATATCAAATAAAGTGTTACCAAAATATATATAAAGTCAACTGCCAAGCACTTGACTAGAGGCTGCAGGTCCGTTCCCATGAGTTATACGGAACGATGATCTTGAACTAACAGCTTCATCCGACATGGAAAATGGAAAAGTAAAAAATAAAAGGTTCTTGGAGAGACGGTGCTTTTCAAACGACCTCATCAGTGAGAAGAAGCTGTGGGGGAATGGCTCGGAGCACCTGCGGTGGTGAAGGTGCCGGACGCCTAAATATTGAGCATGTACAGTGCTTTGTGTGTTCAAGCAGAAAACAGCCGGCGCCGAGGCAGGAAGGGGGGATTTTCAGTGCCCATATTTTCCCAGCACTCATCTCCCATGTAATGGTTCCGTGATTTACAGCAAGGCACAGCGGGAGCTCTGTGAAGTGCCAGGCCATTTTTACACCTTGTGCCCATTAGCTGCTCAGCGGAGGTTTTCCTTTTTTTCTTTTTTTTTTTTTTTGTACAAACCATACTCCATGTGGACGAGGTAGGTGGGTATTGATGACAAAAGCGGCTCCCAGGCATGACAGTCATCATCACGGGGCG
Source organism: Trachurus trachurus (assembly GCF_905171665.1). Lineage (NCBI taxonomy): Eukaryota > Metazoa > Chordata > Actinopteri > Carangiformes > Carangidae > Trachurus > Trachurus trachurus. The sequence goes on from NC_139895.1 coordinate 33,844,990, forward strand.
GGTGGGACGGAGGACAAAAGAAGCGGCGGCACACGGAGAGATCGTCATGCTTTTTATTATTCAGTCTCATTTCCCCGATCATCAAGCCCCTAATTAATTCCCCTGTGCGCTGAGAGATAACTCAGGGACCCAGCTGGCTGCACAGCACACAATCCTCATCCTCCAAGTGGGGCAAGCGCCTGTCAGTTCATCTGCCTTTTTCCTCCCTTTTTTCTCCCTCTTTCTTGTGCTGATACCTCTCCCTGGAGCCTGCTGATACCGGCGCTATAGGTGAGATGCCAACCCCTCGTTCGTTTAATTCCACTCATTCACCACGAGGTGCTCACATATTCACTTTGTTCTGGGAGATGCATTATTGGAAAGCGGCTCTCGTCGTTGAAGAAGGCCTGATCGTGCTGCATGTGTGACGTTCATGCGCTGGGTTTGAGGCGTAGTACGGCACTGTGGCAAAACTAAGCTGAAGCGTATCTCATTATAACAATAACCCTGCTCTGGGTTTGTCCCCTGTAAGATTATGGATGGAAACAGCTCAGTGACTCCTGGTCCTGGAGGAATGGCCATGAAACTTGATGAATCCCAAAGGTTCTGATTTGATTTGATCCAGTCAGATATTTCACTTTCAATTCTCCAGTTCAAAAGACCATGCACATTGGGTTTATTGGTCTAAGGCTGTGTTTACACTGCAGGCCTTGATGCCCAATTCCGATTTTTTTTTGACTTTTTTTTTTTACTGTAATAACTCCTGTGACAGTGACCACAGCTGGCCACAGTAGTCCAGGTCAGCCCCACGTGTCAATCACAGGCTACAGAGGTTCAGTGAAACGTGTGGGCACACGGTTTAATATTACTATTGATTGATGTATGACACGCATTGCCAGGAAAGATTGGATCTGTCTGTTTAGACTGCAGACACATTGGCAGAAATCCGATTTGTATCTGATTTATTTCCACATATAACGGGGGCCTGAATCTGATCTGACAATATCCGATTCCATGCGTATTTGTCCCGTTTACACGTTCATGTTACAGATCCGATTTGGGCCAGATTGAGAGGAAAAAACTTGAACCGTGCAGTGTAAAGACAGCCAAAATTCCCCCATTTAGGTGTGAATGTGAGCGTGTGTGCTTTGTCTGTCTCTATATACTGTATATCATCCCTGTCCGGGGTGTACCCCACCCTCGCCCCTGTCTCAGCTGGGACCAACAGCGTCATAACCAGCATCCATTCTCCTTCTGAGTGAAGATGAGAATCAATCTCTTAGTTTTCTCTTTCATCAAGAGCTCAGCTCATTGAGGGCTGAGTCACAGCTGTCAGCAGGATCAGTCTCAATGATATTGCATGAACCACTAAATGTACCGTAAATTCTCCAATAAAGGCGGAGTTTCAAACAGACGCCGGTCTCCTGTACTGGGCCGGGTCTGGCTACAGGTTTCAACAAATAAAAGCCAGTCTCAATCAGAAGCTATGGGTTTATTTATATTTCTATTTTCTGCAAGTTCTTGTGAATGTACAAACCCTCTCAAAGCCTACGATCGTTGATCGCTTGTTTGAGCAGTTTTGAAGCTGATTAATTTGTGCTAGAGTTCTCAATGGGCCTGAAAATTAAATGTAGGGCTAGAGATCCTATACTGGAGCATTTTCTACAAAATAGTTTGAAATCCTCTTCACACTCCAATTGCAACCAATTAATTAAATGCTTTTTGTATAGTCTGAGGCCAGAGCACACATTTATTTTGAAGAACTTTAATCGGTGCCGATTAAATTTGTAAATGAATGCTGCTCCAGTTCCGACTCTTTCCTTCTACTCTTACTCTTTTAAGCAGTAAGAATAGAACGATGTGAGCATAAGATTTGTTCAAAATTAAATAAAAGCCTGTCCCATACAGATGCCTGTCTCAAATATAAGCCGGGTCAGTTCGGCAGTTGAAGCAAATAAAAGCCTGGGCTTCTATTTGAGAATATACAGTAATTCCAATTCAGTATGAACAGGATGGATGAGTCTTCCTGGAAAAAAAATTTTTTTTAGAGTAATCAAAAAAATAGCTAGTTAGGTACATGTCTGATAAAATATGTGTAATAGCAGCACTTTTACAGTATTGCTTCCTGAGATGGAGCAGATGCTGCGACTAACCCCACTACATACTAATGACCCACCCTCTCATTCCAAAACTCTGGATGTATATGATGTATGTAAATGTGCCTATGTAGAAGTCCTTGCAACCATGCATCTTCAATGCAGTGATTTTTTTTTTCATGCATGATGCAGTTCAAGTCGCTTTGTGCTGCAAAATAAGGCTTCTGCATCCTCTGAGATGTCCCCCAGTAATTTATCATCCAGAGTACTAGAGTAGTGCGTGTGTGTAGAGTGTAGAACCTGAAGTGTTCCTCGGATGTTAAAAAAAAGCACTACGGAAGCCTTTTCTATTTTTGCATGGTAGATTATTCGATGTAAATCTGTCCCGCGCTCCAGTATTGTACAGTAGAATCACTCTGGACAGGTGACTTCCTTCAGCACAGACAACACAGACAATCATAAGCCGCAACACAGCCGGCGTGAGCGAGGCTGTTTATCATGAAGTGGGAATTAACTTCAAAGGGATTTGAAAATGTCCATGTGGAATGTAGGCCCGGGGATGAATTATGCATGAAAAATGCTTCAGTAGAGTAATATGCTGACACAATTTGTCACACGCCACATGAATACATAAGTTGCAGAGTAGCCTTGTTGGAAGAGTTGATGCACTCAGGTGGTGTGGTTCCTCTTGGCTAGTGGAGGTCGTGCAGCCGTGTAACCCACACCGACTGCACAGTGAATTACTTATGAGACCCCCTTCTTTGCCTTAAGAGGAAAGCTTGGAGCCTTGATATACAGTAGCTTTGAAAATTTTTGACTCTTAACTGCGTGAGTGTGTGTGTGTGTGTGTGTGTGTGTGTGTGCGTGACTGTGTGTGCAGGGTGGCTCAGTGCTAGTAGGATTTAAAGGCTGGGCTCGGGGCCATGTATCATCCCCAGAGGCCGTCCTGCTGTCACTTTGTGCAGTTGCACATTTGAGTGGTGACATTTTGATGGAGAGGAAAGTAAACAGCAGCACAGATTTCACAGACCCAGTCAAAAAAAGAAAAAAGAAACTCATTTTTTGATTTCAGCAACTGATTCTACTCCTGCCACTTGCCACCAAGAGGCTCTTATGATGTTTTTTTTCTTCCTCATTTCTCACACTTGACTCATTAATCTATTCAAAGTGTTCATCAGTAATGTGATAGACCTCATGCTGAGCTGGAGAGGAATATATTTTTTTTTTTAAACAAATCCCAGCTTCACGTCAGCCATCCAGAGGTGGCTGATGTGAAGAGGAACAGCACTCAAATGCAACAGGATTAAACATATACAATTTCCTGTCAAGGCAGTAGATAGAGGCCTCATTTACATTTGTCATTTCAAGTCTGTCTGAATAAAGCAGAAGAGGTTTAAGAGTATTTCATTTACACTTAACCACAGGTATGCATCTCCTATGTGCTGGGACTACAATCCATCTTGGTTCACCATGTTACCCAGGCTACATGCAAATCAGGATTGACTCTATAGGAAGGTCGAATGCACCTGCACTTGCTTGGTAACTTAAAGGTCCCATATTATACACTTCCCTTGTGTTTCGTTTGAAGTGTTGATCCATAAGAAGATTTATTTGTGCTTTCAAAAACAAGAACGAAACCTGTCTCAGTGTATTTTCTCAGGCTTCTGTCTCGAGCTCTAGTAATAGTGAGCCAATCATAAGAGAGGGCAGAGGGACTCTGTTGTGATTGGCTCACTAAATTTAGAGCAGATTTCAGGTAAACACTTTGAGAAATTAATTCCTACAAAGTTGGATGGTACTGTAGGTCTAGTTGGAGCTTAACTGACAGCAGTTATTGTGACATCACAAAGTAACAGAGATCCTCACAGCTCGTTTTAAAGGGGAACTACTATACAGTATGCAAGTCTGGTCTGTTTTCCGCTGTTTTGCTAACCCTCCTCCCGGTCATGTGCATTTGTTTACAACGAAGCCGGCAAGAAAGCAATCCATAGAGCGGTGGATAACGTTATCCATCATACAGTATACGTTACAATGTCTATATTTGTGTAGTCTTATCTGTCATAAACAAGAGAATGCTGGGACATTGGGTCAGAGGCTCTGTTCTTTAAGGTTGGTTTTCAGCCAAGAGGTGGAAGGTAGAGAGCCTCTGTTCTCCCTGTAACAAGTTACAAGTCATTTATTTAACCATCACAATTACTATGAAGCTGTTTAATTAAGGTAAAAATGTAGCATAGTTCCTCTTTAATGCTCAGTTTCTGAATGCAGGTTGTGTGGTTTTCACAGTTCATTCAAGATTTGATATTATGACAGTATTCACACTACACTTCATGAGAAAAGATCAAGAGAGATCACGTTCTGCACTTAAAAACTTTAGTTTCAACAGTAACATTTTAGCTTCAATTGCAACTTGTGCTGTTATCAAAGACCATACTGTAGATGTATTAAGAAAGTCAGACAGTGGGCAGATATCTGGGCAGACTGACAAAATGACACTACAACAGCTGTAAAGATTATGAATAAGTAATGACACAGATATTTACAGTACACCTTTTACATATCTGGCTGAATGAGTTTCAAACCTCCTCTGTTGGGCTGAACAGTGTTTCAGTCTGTATTGGATGTGTTTTCTGTGCCTTTTCTGAGATCAGAAAGTGATCCAATCTGTTCATGACACAAGAAGCAACCAGGTGTAAATGAGGTCACAGATTCAGGTCCTGACCCGGTTAGAGAAGAGGAATTTGTCTCGGTGACCAACGATGGATAAAAAACAACATCTGAAGCCTTTAGAAAAGTCACATCTTAACAAAAACACCCTGCTGAAGTTGAAAGCTCGAAACACAGAGCAGATTCTGTTTGAAGCGTTTCAAGAGCAGTTACTGTCTCAAATGAATCCATTAAATGACACACATGCCTTCATTTATTCTGCAACAACTGCAACACTGTACGTCACAGCACAGATGAGTCATGCCAGTGCTGCTGCAAGCTCTGTCAATCAAACCGTTTTAAACCTGTTTACTGTCAGTTACAACAACAATTGCACATTCATGGTTAGATTATTGTTTTGCAAAGTTAAAGGGATAGTTCACCCAAAATTGAAATTTCACTCATCACCCTCATGTCGACCAAGGGCTGGGAGAAGTTTCAGAGTTATCCGTGGCTTCTCTGAGTTACAGGGGGTCTCGGCGTAGCATGTCCATATAACGGTAACAAAAAGACACACCAAAAAACATCGAAATACCTCTATGCTGCTCGTATGTAATGTCCATCTTGTATTGAAGCCCCGAAATGTGAAATTGTCCCGAAAGAAATGTAATAACTCTATATTTCAAGCTTGTTTTGTAGCGGAAGCTCCTCTTCCCAGTTCGTCAAATTTGGACAAACCAGCTTCCGCTACAAAACAAGCTTGAAAAATAGACAATTTCGCATTTCGGGGCTTCAATACAAGACGGACATTACATACGAGCAGCATAGAGGTATTTGGATGTTTTTTGGTGTGTCTTTTTGTTACGAAGACAGTTGGTATCCATTTGCAACCGTTATATGGACATGCACTGCTACGCCGAGACCCCCTGTAACTCAGAGAAGCCACGGAGGACTCTGAAACTTCTCCCAGCCCTTAGTCCACATGAGGGTGAGTAGATATTAAGATAATGAGTGAAATTTCAATTCTGGGTGAACTATCCCTTTAATATTTCACAACATGTGAACAGGGATTATATATCTGACTGCTGTAGGAAGGCGGCACGGTGGCACAGTGGTTAGCACTGTTGCCTCACAGCAAGAAGGTCCTGGGTTCGAATCCCCGGCCGCCCAGGTCCTTTCTGTGTGGAGTTTGCATGTTCTCCCCGTGTCTGCGTGGGTTTCCTCCGGGTGCTCCGGTTTCCCCCCACCACTAAAAACAGGCCAGCTAGCCTGATCCAGTCAGCGCCCCTGACCAAAGGCACTGGCTCATAATCTGGAGTTGGTCCCCGGGCGCTGCACCGTGGCTGCCCACTGCTCCTCAGGGATGGTTTAAATGCAGAGAAAGAATTTCACTGTACTAGCTGTATATGTGACAAATAAAGTACCTTTAAATAATCAAACCTCTGACCTGCTGCTTTACCAGGCAGCCTCATCTACACTCTGTATTAACCACACCAACAAGAGGAGCACACGCTCAGGTCTCAAAGGTGGCCTTGGCTGCAGCTGTTGGCTGTCAGACTGAACTGGCGTTACAACCGCGCTTTGTCAGCTGCATCACATGAAATTAAATATGTCAGAAGAAATGAGGGAAACGGCATTGAAGTGTAGAATACAGTCTCTGAATGAGATCGCTTTGCTGTATGTTTCATCTGGGGATTTGTGAGAAGAGGAGAATCTACCTAATCCTAAATGTGCTATAATTAAGGCAGATTTGACACCAATGTAAAGCATTAGATTGAGTGTATATTCATACATATGAATGACACTGGGAATGTAGAGCACCTCAAATTAAAGCAGAATACAAAATGGAAGCAGGCTATTACTGGTATTTGCATGCAGAGAATTAGCATTTTTTTCTCTCTCTCCATGTACAGCTTTTTTGTCCCAGTGGTGTTAAGGTTGTTTCTATTTTTTTAAGTCCTGAGACACCGTCAGCTACTACCAGCTCATTTCATTATCACATCAACCTCATTTCTATTTCCATGATAATGATGGAACAGAAAAATGTCCATATTTGACTTTTACTGGGATTAATGCTTCAGTTCATTCAGCTCATACATTTAGCCTTAAAGGTACAATACAGTATGTAAGAAATCTAAAGCAACTGGCTGTAAAATCATCCTAATATGTCACAGACTCGGGAATAATGTTCATATAACATACTGAACTCACCAACAGTATTTTTTTTTTTTTTTTGCAGACCGCAAATCATGTTTATGTTTTGAATTTCTATGGTTGGCTTGTGTCGCCACCCAGCACTTTCTCCCTGTCACAGCGTCTGGGGCATTTCAGACTCCAGGTTGCCAGTTAAGCTTCCACTGAGCTGCTATACGGCTGGGAGATAAAACGAGATCGTGAAAAAAAGATTGTGTTCTATTATCGGTTATTATGGTCATATTTCCTTGATATCACACGGTAAAATAAGCGGCTTGTCGCTCTGCCGTTTAATACACAGCTTGCTGTTGTGAGCATATAGCCTGGTTAGTTTGAGCTGCAGCTAACGCTAAAGCTAAAGGGAAGAATTACAAAGTGAAAGTTATATTAGAAAAGAGGGAGGAAATGTGACGAAATGGAGCCGATGGTAAATGAAGTGATTGTGAACGTGTCGCCTGTCTCCGGTCGTCATGTTTTATGATCCGACGTCAGAAAGTGGAGGAGAACCGGAGCGGCTCGCGTCGTTTATTTTGCAGTAAGACGTCTCATATGTTGGCTCATCTACGGCGTGATTAACACACACAGGCTCGCGGTAATGTAACTGTTAACAATAACTTCAAGATCAACTGGGTGACGTGAACTCCGCTTGTAGTTACTGTGAGTCAGTCAGAGCAATAAAACAGTGAGGTTGTTGACAAATATTTAGCTTTTTACTCTGCTTTGAGACTTTGAGACTGACTGAGTGAGCAGAGCGGAGGTTAGCGTGTCGCTGTCTGGCAACCTGGAGTCTGGTGGGTAGGGGAGGGGGGACAACGCGCTGCTGTGTTTTGAGTTTGACTGCAGCAACAATTTTGGCCACATTCTTACATATTATACCTTTAAAGAGGAAGTGTGCTGGATTTTTAGCTTGACTGTGCTACATTTTTACCTCAATTAAACAGCTTCAGAGTAATTGTGATGGTTAAATAAATGACTTGTTACTTGTTACAGGGAGAATGGAGGCTCTCTGCCTTCCACCTACAGTAGCGTCTCTTGGCTGAAAAACAACCTTTCAAGATCAGCACCTCCAACCCGATCAGCACCCCAGAACCCATAATCTCTTGTTTATGACAGATAAGAGTACACAAATATGAATGTTGTAACGTTGTATATGATAGATTATGTTATCCAGCACTCGCTGATTTGTTAAAAACAAATGCACATGGCCAGGAGGAGGGTTAGCAAATCAGTGGAAAAGCGACCAGACTTGCATAGTTCCCCTTTAAACAGGATGTTCTAACATAATATTACGTAATAACATCAATGTTTACAGCTGGAAGAAGTGGAACCAAAACCATCAGCTGAAAAAAGATTTAAAAAAAAAAAAAAAACCTCCATAGAGCTGTGACGCTGGACTGCTGCAGGGCTGATGTGTTGTTGTAGGTGAACCCAGAAGTTCAGGTCAGTGAGCCAATCAGAAAAGAGGCCAGAGGGGCTCTCATGTCATTGGCTCAATGCTTGTCTGAGTAACTGAACAAATGACGGTAGCATCACCCTGGGTTTAGTGACAAAATGCCAATGGGATTCATCTGTTGGTTTTTGGATCACTGCAGGAAAAAAAAAACTGACACATACTGTTCAGCAATTCATTAAGAAGAAAGAAGCAACACCATGGTCATGACTTCAGTGTCACCGCCGCTAAACTTTAAATTGCAGTTTGATTTAGTTCTGATTTCTTCAACAAAAGTCTTTCGTCTTCCAAGCTTAGTGCAAAAGAGCGAGTATGAACAAAATGAGACTGTTAAGGTGGACTGGTAGATCAGCTTTCATGTTTGGCACAACGATGTTTATGCTAGTTAGCAACGACATCTTAGTAAGAGACCTAAAATGTAAAGAAATGGGAGATTTACTGTATTTTATATCATTAATTATTAACTACACACCTCCAACATCATCTGTACATTTATAACGTATATTTAAGCTTGTCTACACATTTATGAATAATTTAAAATGAGAGGCATGAATCCAGTCAGAAAGTGCTGAAAGTAAAAAGCTGCTGACATGTTTAGGGGTTGGAGGAGATCCACTCACACGTCTGCTGTAATGATGGTGGAGAAGCTGATGGGAATGCTGTGAAACCCGACAGCTTTGTCAGGAGCATAACACCACCGTTCTCTTCAGCGCATCTTCAACCTCTCACTGAACTCAGACTACAACACAGCTCTTAGTTTTTGTTTCCCTTTGTTTGGTAGTTTGACAATCTGTGAAGTTTTTATTTAACGGAAACGAGATGCCGAGTAGTTGAGTTTTACCCTGCGGTAAATCTTGTTTCCATGGCTTCAGAGGTGCCAAAGCCAAGAAATTCTCTTGTAGAAAACATTACGATAAAAACAGGATTGTAAAGCTTTCATTCACTTTCATTGGCTCTATTCCTCCTGGCTGTATCTGCATTTAAAGCAGGTGGCTGTGCAGAGCAATGTCAATAAAAATGGCTTGAATGCAGTGTTATCCTTGTTCTGCCCCTGTGCTCAGTGACACTGGGAAACCGTCTTTCTGTTCTGAACACTTACATTTTGTACCTTATTTAAGTCAGTCCCCTCAAAAATGTTGTGTATTTCTTAAAGGTAATGATTAGGAAATCTGCTCGGCACAGTGTCAACACATTGTGTGTGTGCGGTACTGTATGTGGGATTGCATACTCTGCTGCTCCGGTGCGTTCTGCTACATTAAGCTCTCCGCTGAAATGAGCATGACAGGTTGTTGTATTGTGGATGTTTTGTCCTCGCGGGACACGCACAGCAGGATGTTGGTCTTTACGGGGCGGACTGTGATTACTCTGCTTAGTTCACCTGAAGACAGACAACATGCAATTCCCACCGCACTGACATGGGGAACGACATTGATTATGCGCAGTAAAAATAAAGCAGCGAAAACAATGCTAACTGCCAATCTGTCGTGTTTCCACCCCCGGCTGCACTGTCACTGTGTATCCCCACAGGGGCACACTGCGGGCTAAGCTTCCTCTCCATTTATTTCCATCTGCGCTATTAAAGCATGGGTGGGCCGGCGGTGCTGTTTATGCCGTGCGTCTATGAGATAGATACAGTAGACAGTCACCGGCTTGTTTTGACTCGGTCCTCAGTGGGTTGGAGCGATGGAGTCCGAGAGCGCATCAGTGGCGCGGGGCTGGTGAGAGATGATGAGCAGGGCCGTTGTACAGGGGAGAAAGGTGATGATAATTCTAGGGGCCCAGCGCCCAGTGGGGCCCATAAAAAACCCCAGTAGTCTAATCTTTGTATGACTGATTTATTCTGCGTAAGACCCTGACTAATACTCATAGTACACTGTAAAAACTCAACATCTTTCCAAGAATATTTGTCTTATTTCTTGTCCAAATGTCTCATTTCTAGTCAAAACTAATCTCTTTCCATTTAAAATAAGACTCATTACCTAAAAATGAACTTGTTTTTAGATCATGTTCACTTAAAGGGACAACGAGGAGTTTCTATTCGGTTATAAAAAAGTCTCACGTTAATGTGGATGAATCTCCGCTACCCACACTTGTTAATGGGCCCATTTTCGATAAATATATCGTTCTGTCTCTATCGTTATTTTGTTATTATTAGTGGTGGCGGAGATGCTGGTCGAGCCGACCAGCGTTTTTTACTTTCGGTTTCGCAACGAGTCATGAGAATAACGCAGCTGAATCGCCGTTTATGGTCGGAACTACGACGGTATGTGAACCTCTTTGAACCTCTGACTTTAATTCTTGATGAATGAAAACATGAGTCCGTCTTGCGCCGGTCAAAATAATTTTACGGTGCGCGCGGAGGCTCATAAATGTAGTGTGAAAACGCTTCGCTTTTCCAAAACTCCTCGTTGTCCCTTTAAATTCACAATAAATAGAAAAATCTGCCAGTGAAAGTAAGTTTTTTGTGCTTGTAATAAGGAAGAAAAACTTGTTCCACTATCAGATTTTTTCTACTTATTCCAAGTGAAAATATGCTTGAAAGAAGTTAAAAGTGTCTAAAAACAAGCTACTTTTAATATGATGTGTCTTATTTTAAGTATGATGAGATTTGTTTTGACTAGAAATAAGACAAATATTCTTGCTAAGATACTTGAGTTTGTGCAGTGTAATGCTGCATTGGCATCAAAACAAAGAAGGCTAAATAAAAAACGATAATACATACGTAGTCTAAGAAAAAAAAAGGAAAAGTTAGGGGGAGGGGCCCACTTTAGTATTCTTTAAGGGGGCCCAGAATTCCTAGCAACGGCCCTGATGATGAGGACAGCATTTTCTGCATTGATAAACTGCTAAAGATGAGATCATCAGTGTATGAAATGTTTCCACTCACACAGCAGCAGGGATTAGAAGACAACCTTTGGACACCAGTGTCAGAGGTTAAAAAAAGAAGGAGGTGGGTGTAGAAAAAACCCTCAAAACACAAAACTGCTGTTCCTCTTTGTCCTCATCTGATAGATTATGTAATCAACCTGTGTAATTGTACTTGTGAATTTTCAGCTGCAGGTGTTTTCTATGGAGAATTATCAATCATTTGCTCCTACCAAAGCAAATCACCTCTAAGTGTCCTCAATTACAACTGAGTCTTAAAACTAATGGCTGAACTTTCTTTTTTACTTTTCTTTTTTTTTCCTGTAGGGTTATTCATTATATGGAGTGGTACATTTTGCTGATATACTGCATGCAGCTACTCACCTGCAGCAGTTTGTTCATACTGCAGAGTAGTGCAAATGTTTTACAAGAGCCCTGCTGGTGTCATACAAGACAGATACTAACCCTGCATGTGTACCAAATGTGAAAACATCAACTAACCAAAAACATACAGAAAGTAGCCAAAATGATCATGACAAGCCCAATATTACTTAGCCAAACAAAGCTACGATACTGTTTTGATGTTTTCTGTGCGACATTACAGTCACGTACAGCTCACCCTGTGTTGTTTGTGAAAACCAAGTGAAATTTCCTCTAAATTAAATGAATAAAAGTCACATCACCTCACCTTTGTGAAGATAAAACTGCTCTTGGTTTTAGAGCAAAGACTCAGTGAGAGATGTGTTTAATATATTGCAACAACTCCAGCAACCCACCCCACTGCAGAGACCTCACTGACTGATCTTCTTTCTCTACTTGCAGGAGAAAATAACTTTCCATGGAAGTTTGAGCTGTTTAATCTGAAGTTTAGTAAACTCATACAGTACATTTATCTTCCAACAGGAACACAAAATGTAATACCAAAACAGGATACTGCAAATTTAATGGTACATACTGTATGATTACAGAAAGGTACAAATACAAGTATGGATCTCATATTACATCATAATTAACAAGCTCATAGTCACAAATTTGGATTACACAAGACTACTGTATGACTGTATAATACAAACATGTCTATAATGTGTGTTATGTCAATGTTGTTGCACTACAGTCAAATGAAAGATATGGCATAGCAATGGAAGCTTTGTGTTGTGGGTTATTTCACTTCTTTCCAGTGTAGATCTAGGACTTTACCTAGCCTATTACATGGAATAGTCACCACAGAATAGGTGGAAAATAGTTTGTGTATCTGTGTGTGGGACAAATAGTTTAACATACACTCCTCATGTCACTTTTCCTATAAAATCAACAGTCATAATATAAACACATCAAGGGCCCTAGTTTGCTGGCGCAGCGCAGGTGGCGCAAGGTAACGCAGCCGGTCTAATGCAAGTTTCGACCAGCGCAGCCGAGCGCAAAGTCAGATTGGGAGATTTGTAGATCGCGCTGCGCTGAGATAGGCGTGGCCGCGCAGCAGGGGGAGGCGTCACAGATTCAGCTTGGTGCAGTGGAAGTTTTGTGCGAAAATGTCTCGCCGAGGTTGTGCTGAAAGCTCGCCACCTCCAACCAGGTCTACTCTCAGCGCAGGGCGAAGCGCAGCAGGTGCAGTGGAAGTTTGACTGACTGACCTGCAGTGCACACACGTCACCAAGACCTCACAGGCAGATCTCCACAGTTCCAGACACATTTCAATGCAATAAATATCCACAATAACCACTATTTAATGCAACTAATGGAATCAACACGTGAATTTATATCTATATAGATTGTCCCGTCACATCTGACGTCAGATCCAAGCAGAGATCAAAGGCTGTCGGCGCGTAAAGGAAACTCCACCTGAATTAACACAGCAGGGACGAACTGGCACTGAAAAGCAGCTGTGGATGTCCCAAGCAGGACTGAGGGTGGATGACTGCATGTCGCTGCCGTGTTGAGATACCACTCTGCCCTTGTGATGATCGCTTTATTTATTTATTTACTTATTAATTCATTAGAGCGAGCGACCGCATCACGCAGCCATAATGAAAAACAAAACACAAATCATCATCTCTCTTAGTCCACCACCACTGCCTCGGTATCAGATAGTCAGTATATAGCCTACTACAGTACTCTCTATCACAGAAAAAAAGAGAAAAAAAAGGTACGGACAGAGAGAGAGAGAGAGAGAGCGTCCTTTACGCTGATTTCATTCCGCATGGTGTTTGTTTATGTTGTGATTAGTGTAGGCTACACCTTCATCTTGCTTACACAGGGTTTGAATAACTGGGAGTTTCTTTATTAGTTTATTAGTTGTTGTTTCTTACACTGAGCACCGGTTCTCAGTGTATCAGATCAATCCTGGTTAAGTATATTAGTAAACTCATTATTGGTCACTCTGAGCTCGGACCTCCGGACCGCACAGCTGTTTCCTCCGGGGAGAGGTTCGGCCTCTGGCGTCGCTGTTTCCTCCGTCCATGTCCAAGTATAAAATGACAAACTTGCAGCGCGCATCACCCGCCGCGCAGTTAAAGGTGAGGAGAGGAGCTCATTTGATTGGTGAAGATCTGACTCGGCTGTGTCAAACCCACTCCACGCCTTTCTCTCCTCCTCCTGTCTCCCTCCCGCCCTCTCTCCTCCCTCTTTGCCGTTTGCGCCGGTGGGAGGGACGAGGGGCGGGCTTACGCTGGTCTAAGTCTGACTGCGCGGCCCACCAATCTTGCGAAAAGGACCTGGTCCACGCCCCGTTGGCGTGGCGAAGCTGCGCTGCACTTAGACTTCGCTCGGTCTACGAGACTAGGGCCCCAAGTCTTATTGTCAGAAAATAGAGTTTATTTTTCCCAGTTTGCATCTGTTTGTGAGATAAGTTTTATTTGGTCAGCGTTTTCGCATGAATTTACCTCAAAAACAACTCTGCCTCATAACGTTCCGTTATATCTCATAGCGTGAATGTGCAGGTCACAACTTGTCCACCAGAGCGTTTTGGAGTTGTTGGATTGTGTATTTGATTAGTTTGATGAGGGAAACCAAGAAATCCCATGAGCCTCTGAGCAGCTCGTGGCTCTGCTCCGCCGTTATAAAAATAGGTTGCGCCGACAATTATAGGTAACAAACCTACTCCTAAAACTATAGGGATTATGGCAATGGGTCAATTTGCCAAAATGTGGAACTATCCCTTTAAAGGCAAAAAGCCCCCCCCCCCCCAAAAAAAAAGGGGAGAAAAAAAGAAATACTTTAAATAACTACACAACTGTAAAGTTTCCGTGAGTGTGTGTACAATTGTGACGTTATCACAGTCAGACAGTCAGACCTGCCAAGGTCCCCAAAACCTCCTCTGGGACTTTGTAACATGACACACACACACACACACAAACTGTTGTGTCTGGTAATAAATCATGCATCAGTCAACCATGGGTTTTAGATCATGACATCTATGTTCTAGTTAGTAAAAGTAAAACAATGACATCACCTCATCTTATTCAGCCTTTTGGACTGACATTAAAACAAAGTGTATATTAATTTATGTTCAGGTGACCACCACCAACACCAGGTATTTTTGTGTAAATATAGTAAGTCTAATGCATCATTTGAGAAAACATCATAGAAAATGAATATGTTTTTGCTTGTACTCTGAATGCTGATCAGCCTGTCCTTCCTCTCTCTTTCTGTGTTTCTCCAACAGTCTGAAGAACCAGATATGTGTCCAGTGAGCGTGGGACGAAGATAACAAACAACTACTGGATTGATGTCAGACAAGCTGTGGTCAGCTTGCCCTGCTTTTTCTGCCTCTGCCCTGCTTCTGCTCTCCTCCACATCGTTTCAATCTCTCTCTCTTTCTCTTTCTCTCTCTCTCTCCCTCTCTTCTGTCTTTTCTCTCTCTCTCTCTCTCTCTCTTCTGTCTTTCTCTCTGTCTGTCTGGGCCGCCCTGACAAGGAGGAAAATCAGAGGATTTCTTTTGTAACACTAGCACTGCATCAACTCTCACCTGTCAGTTTAGTAGAGTACAGTTACAGCAGTTACTCCGCATCGCTGGCCACTCTTCAATCATTGACCTTTGACATTCCACTCCAGCTGCGTCCTGTGTTTTTGATCCACTGGCAGTCAGAGAGCATGAAAGTGGATCCGACACACTGCAGCCTTTCTAAAAATGCATGGACTAAATTGTACTCTTTTTTTTTCCACAGGATGCTAAGTACTGTAAAGCAGAAATCTGATTTGATAATATGAGGATTGTTTTGAACTGTTTTTGTCTGCTCATATTTCAACGAACCGAAACATTTACTTGAAAGCAAAAGCAAAAGACATACGTTATTTATTATTTATTATTTGTGGGTTTGACTATGAGAAATTGATTCTCTCAGCCCTCAGATTCTATATAGTGCACACAGTGTAACTTGACTATAATGCTTTTATTGCATACAGGCTAGCAGTGGAGCTAAATCCCCTTCTTGCTGAAAGGGGTTGATGGCAATAATGACACTGGTTGGCCTCTTATTGTACATTGAATGGTATTATTTGCTGTTGGTTGTACTGAACAGTAAATGGCTCTGGTAGTGCTTTAAGGAGACCAGCAGAGTTAATAACATACATCAGCATCTACAAGGGCCAGAGAATAGTTCTTAAAGTGATACTTCTGGTTTGTTATTACTTGGCCTCTATTATCTTGTGGCCATCCCTTCTATTGCTATAAAACCAAATGAACTCCTGAGCTCTGGGAGCACAGCAACAGCATGAGAAGATGTTCAGTGGGGCAAAAAACACGAGGTCACATGATCGAGCAGGTTGTAAATTAACATCCAAGTTAATTTGAAGGGGAAAAATAAGTTTTTAAAAAAATGAAATATTACTCGAACTCAAAGGTTACAGGGACAGTTTTGCTTTATTTTGAACATGTAAAACAAAATAAGGCACAATTTCAGTTTGTTCCTTCGTCTGTAAATAACATAAACGTTGAAGAACAAAAATTGGAAACAAAAACACAAAAGCATAATCATCATACATATTCGAACAGGAGTGAGAAGAAGCTGTGCTTTTTGAAACCCACCCCTCTTCCATAAATAAATGGATCACTTCTCCCACTTCCTTAATTCCCCTTCATTACATTGTGTTAGGAAAAATTAAATAAAATGAATTTAAAAAAATGGATAAAAAAATAAGTAAGTACTTGTTATTTAACTTCTAGGCTGATACACATAAAGCACTTATATAGAGGGTGAAATGTGTAACCACAGATTGTAGGTGCATTGCAGAGGTATCCCACCTGTGTATTACCCCATAAACTCAGCCTGGGGGGTCTAAAACAAAAGAAGTTTGAAGCTAATGTTGCCAACAGCACCACATCAATCAATCAATCAATCAATCAATTTATTTATTTCGGGCATGTCAATTTAAATCATCATCATCACACTTCATCTTAGTTCAATAATACAATGCACATGGCCGAAAGGGAAAGCGGGAGAAGCAAAAGCTTATCTAGTCCCGCCCCCACATCATCTGCATAAAGTAGAGCTTTACACATCAATTAGCCAAGAGAGTAAGCAAACTTAAAACTTGAATGTGATGAAACATCTAGAAATATTTCTACCTTCATACAATGGTTCCTACAAGATTCTGCTCTGATTCCCTTTGAGAACTCTACACACTGGCTTCCTTTTTGATTAGTCTTGTAAATCTGAACGATTATCTTATTTTTAAGCAGTCTGACTGACTCACAGATCATGTTTCTTGCCCCACTTTGCTGTAGCATTTGCTCCATGCTCCCAGATCTCAGCAGTTTGGTGACACCATGGTTACCATACCCAATGAAGTGCTACCAAATACTAGTAAAATAATAATATTGATCATTTAATTCTTCTGGCCTAATCAGATTTTAAAAGACAAGAGGATGAAAATGCTCTTTTTTTTTCTTTTTAACAGCATAAACTGTACGTGATCAGTGCGATAAAGGAGAGAAATATTTCCTCTGGTTAGGATGCTTTCATTTCAGTATGGTCTTCATCTCAGGGAGGTATAACTGGTTGCTTTAGAGAAATTTAACACTGCTGTTGAGAATCAAACATTCACTTGTTCTGAATCCATTCCACGATACAGCCTCGTAAAATGTGTTGGTACATAACGGACTGAACTGAACCATAAGTGTCATGGTTTCACAAAAAGAATATTGATATTGTGGAGTGTTTTTAAAGGGTAATTCAACTTGATATACACTACTGGTCAAATGATTTAGACTCCCTTTCCAGTTTTTATTTAATTGTAATTGTTCAATTCCAGTGTCTAATCTTAAACAGGTCATGTAAGCCTACAGTACAACTGTCCTGCAGCAGACGTAGATGAAGCCTTGAAGGTTGATAGAAACAGTTCCTACAGGTGTCACATGTGTTGACTTTATACAAGCCTGTGTCCCTGTCTTTGTTCAAAACATAAATGCAGTGATACAAACTGTCCTGTAGGAAGTACAGCTGTATATTGTCTCGATGGTGAGAACAGACAAGTCAAGACAGACTTTGGTCTGAGCTACATTCAACGGCACAGCGGTTCTCAGACCTTCAAACATTAAACTGACACTAAGGATACCACAGACCCTAATCTGATAGGTTGTTTGCTTTTTGCTAAAAACCCATGACCACAGTAGTTGTATATGCTGTGAACATTGGCTGTGTCTGAAATCACTCACTCATTCACTACTCCCTATTCTACAGGACTATATACAATGGCATGCAATAGTTTGGGCACCCCTGAGCAACATTTCTGTTCATGTGAACAGTTCAGCAAGTGGAAGATGACATGATCTCCAAAAGGCATAAAGTTACAGATGACATATTCCCTTTACATTTTAAACAATATATATATATTTTTTTTTTTTCATCTTTCACATTTTCAAAATGACAGAAAAGGAAAAACTATCACAGTGTGTAAATAGTAAATATCTTGTCTGATACCTTGGTCAAAGTTATCTGAGAGCTCAAGTCTCCTGGGTTTCCCATTCTCTTGCAGGCTGCTGCTTTGTTTCCCCTTTTCACCCTAAACCAAAAATAATACACTGATATTGCTTAAAATATTGCAAAAGAGTGTTTCATGTTTAACTTTATGCCTTTTGCAGATCATTTAATTTTCCACTTGGCTAACAGAAGTTTTGACCAAGGGGTGCTCAAACTTTTGCATGCCACTGTAATGAGCTCATTGGTAAAATGAAAAAAAAAAAAACATTTTTGGACACTATTCCGCCTCGCAGTTGAATATGTCATTACTGTCGCACAAATAAAACATGCCAGATCAATGTCGACCACACCTGCAATGCATTATGGTATATATGGCTTGGTTATTGTTGTGTGCTACTTTTCAAGCTGCATTGTGGGATACTATGAAACCACAGTAGCCTATAAGTTGCATGATACAATCGGACAACACTACAAAATAGCACATTCACCTTATAGCACCATATAGTGAGTAGTGCGTAATTTCGGACACAGCCATTGTGTGAGTTATGGTGAAAATGAATTTTTCCTGGGGACCCCCTTAATAACCACTTCCCCAACAAGGTATTGATAGTAGAGGAGAACTAGACGGTGGCTTCATATGAAAGAAGCAAACTACAAATGCAATGCATTCATAAGAACGTCTGCACCAGTGGTGGGATGAACTGTTTCCTTCCCATTGCAGAAAGAAGCCAGTGAAGAAGAAGTGAGTTCTGCTGCTGAATGAGACAAAAAAAATTGATGATTATTATTTGTTTCGAAAATGTGTTTTTGTTATTTGTTCTATGCCTTAATTTCAGAAACACTGAAACATTGAATGATATAAATTGAAATAACAACTGGAAAAATGGAGGAGCTCTAAAACCATTAGTGTATATAGATCTATATAAATATCTTAATCAAAGCTTATGTAGCATTCTTCTTTCTTACGTGTCACATTAAGAAATTAAAGATGTCAGTGTTGTATAAATGAGAAACTTGAGGAAAATTATAAATTCATCATATATTACTGTTGTGGATCAGATAAAATTTGTAATTGCTATCTGTTTACAGTATAAGTGAGTTCTTTTACTGTCATTTTCAGTGCTGTGTCAATTACAGAGCTGTGTTTATTCAAAATGTAGCTTTGACTCACGTCGTTGAAGCGTTTTATTTCGCAGAGACCTCTACGTTTATTTGACAAATGAAATCACGTGAACATAGAGCTGGAGATTTGTACTGTAGAGACAGAGAAAATAAAAAAAAATCATCATATGACATCATGGGACTGAAAACAAACCGCCGCTGGCTGATGTCAGAGCCGCCAGCTGATGTGAGAGATACCATCGCTGGCAACATTAACAAGAATTTATAGAAATGTGTTTTTTGATATTGCAAACAGAGACATGCACGTATGATTTATTATTGCAAGTCAAAAAGAAGAAAAAGAGAAAAAAAAAAAAAAACCTCCACTGAATTGCTTTGCTAAGCCCGAGTGAAAACATGTCTGTCCAAACGCTTTGCTTTGGATCGGTCATCATCTCTCCGTCATCACAGGACGTCCACCTCTCATACACCCTCTAGTCCCTTTGTGCTCTGGGTTATGTGCTCTATTGTGTCTGAGAAAAGAATTAAAGACACTTGCAACTACACAAAGTCTGCTTTGTAGTGTGGTGCTTTTTTCATGTTGCTTCTCCGTCTTGTTTACAGTAATTATACCGTCAGTATGGGATGGCGAAGGCAGAAGGCAATTTAAAATAACACCACAGTGAACCACCAAGGAGGCACGATCCTTTTAATCTTTTTAATAGCGTGTTTTGATATTTTTTAAGTAAGTTCGTTGCAGAGTCCACAAGGGCAACTGTCTGACCCTCACTGACTTTAAAGTGCTGTGTTAGTGTCAGACAAGAACATCATTTCCTACACTTTAACATCAGACTATAAACAAACATGTGTCCCATCCTAACCTCTGCATTCTTTTCTTCTCAAATAGCTGTTGGACACTAGCAGGGCTCTGTGCCGGTTCCGGTTCCCAAACTTGACTAAACCAGCTGCCGTGTTCAGACCGGGGAAAAAAACAGGTTCAGAACCTGAAAAGTCGGTTGGGGAAGAGATGGTCAAGGCTGTGTTCACTCCAACACCAGACCAAACAATTAATAACCTTAAAAAAGCTGAAGAAGGACAACTGAGACAGAAAAAAAGGTAAAAGTTACACCAACTTTGGTTGCACTTAAAGGGATATCAACATTTTGGCAAATTGGCCCATTGCCATAATCCCTGTAGTTTTAGCAGTAGGTTCGTTGCCTTTAATTGTCGGTGCAAGCTATTTTTAGAAAGGCGGAGCAGAGCCGTGAGCTGCTCAGAGCTATGCTACAGAGGCTAATGGGATTTCTTGGTTTCCCTCATCAAACTCATCAAATACACAATCCAACAACTCCAAAACGCTTTCGTTGACAAGTTGTGACCTGCACATTCACCATGCTATAATGGAACGTTACGAGACAGAGTTGTTTTCGAGGCAAATGCAGAGACTGCTTGCTGAAAAACTGGCCCAGATGGGAACGCGCATGAGCTGTTTTGCATGAATTTACCTTGAAAACAACTCTGTCTCGTAACGTTCCAATATTATCTCATAGCGTGGTGAATATGCAGGTCCACCAGGTTGTTGGATTGTGGATTTGATGAGTTCGATGAGGGAAACCACGAAATCCCATTAGCCTCCATATGAGCAGCCCACGGCTCTGCTCCGCCGTTCAAGAAATAGCTTGCACCGGCAATTAAAGATAACAAACCTACTTCTAAAACTATAGGGACTATGGCAATGGGCCAATTTGCCAAAATGTTGAACTATCTCTTTAAACTGGTGTTAACGCAGGCTGGTTCACCAGAAAGCACCAAGGTTCTGAGACTCCAGAATGCAGACAGAACCAGAACCGTATCTGTCTGAAAGCACCCAGAGAGTCAGATCAACCTGCCTGATTTTACAACTATAGAGGACTTGGACCCCAACTCAACAAATAATATTATGATTTTTGAATTTTCCTTTTGCTGCAAACCAGCACACAAAACAACTTGGACAGCTTGTTTCTTGCAGAATACAGATTTCCTAGTGAAAGATCTTTAAGATCTCATTTACTGTATGTTGCCCTGTGGCTGAACAGTTATGTTCAAACCTGAATCATCTCTAGATTCATGGTCACAAGACAACCAGTTGTACAGTGAGAACAGCGCAGCACTCTGCTGACTCCGAAGGTCACAGTGGTGCGTGGCGTTAAGTCAGGCTCAGAACCACTGACCTATGGCAGACAATCCATCTTGTAGTGAAGCCACCTAGTGGTGAAATGTAAAAGTTGTGCAGGCTTTCAGTTGACAGTCTGCAATGTGTGCACTAATGGTGTGCTATGTTACAATCTGCTGGTGCAGTATATGTCATTATATCTATTTTAAGATCAATTTATTTAATCTATTTGCAGACAAAGAAGCATATGAGAGTGCATGTGAATTAAATACGTTAAATATCTTGCCATTGATGTAAAGCTCCAACAGTCTACGTGCTTATCTGTTTCTGCAGGGAATCAAATGCAACCAGGAATAACTACCTCCACAGAGACCATAACAGTTTCATTCTTTAGATCTATACTGTTCCAATTTAGGATGTTAGGTGGAGGGAGCTTATTAGAGCCTTTGCATAGGTGGAGCTAATAACATTTACTACACTCTGGTCCAGCAATTATTGCAGTGCTGCAATTAGCACCCAGCATCGTCAGTTCCACCCGTCTGATGGAATCAGTCTCAGGTGCTGGAAAAAGCCAAAGTGACCTGAGCACAGATACAAGGTTTATTAAAATCTGCCAGCTGTGTGACTGACCTGTGATCAGCTGGAACTGATGTGCTGTGAATCCTCTGCATGCTTCCTTCCTCCTCCAGTGAGCTGCTCTGTCATGCTTTCCTGTGTCCTGACCCATGGAGATAGATTATCCTAATCAAGATATTCCGACAACAGAGGCTCATCAGGAAGCAGGACTCATTAATTCACTTTTTAAAATCTGAATAATGGCATGTAAATGTGGAGGAAGGATCCCAAACAGCTCTGCATGAGGGGGCTTATAGGGAAAGAGGCCAGAATAAAACTCATTTATCTACTGACCTCTAAGGGGTCATTCAAATTTTCTTAACTCACTGCAGTGTTCATCAATTTGCAGATGACACACACATCAGAGGTGCGAACAAGAGTTTTTGGAATAAAAGTCAGGGTAGTTGAGGGCTTTGTTGCTCGGATCCACTTTAATCCCATTTCACGTTATATCCTCCTGACTGCTAAAATTAAACCTGATGTGTAGGTCTGTGTTTGATCTGCAGGGGTGTAATCACAGCATCTCTAATGTTATACCTGAGTGTGATAAGAGCGATGAAGAGGAGTCACAGCCCTCAGGCTGGGAAACATCTGAGCCTGGGAAATCTGTGGGGGTTGGCGCGGTTCTGTCCCTGCCTTTGAGAGAGAGAAGAGGAGGAGGGTTATTTTGAGGACCGGGGCTAAGGCGGGTGTGTGATCCTCTTCCTTTTTCCCCCAGCTCTCATACAGTACGGTGCGGTCGCATTTTCATGGGCTCTCAGACAGTTTGAGCCATGAGCGAGAGGGGCAAAAAAAAAAAGTAAGAAAAGAAGTGAGAAAAGGATGCTTATAGATCTGCGACAATATCCAGCCAATCCAGCGAGAGTCGTCCGTGTCTTCTTAAAATGCACAGAAATGTGTGTTATTGCCCTTTTCCATGACCAAAGGAATTAGGGAAGTGATTTAAGAAGCTTTGCTGAGGCACAGTGTGCCAGTGGCGGAGCTTACAATCCGAGGGGAAATGTGCAGCCTCTTTATATTCCATACAGATATCATCTTCATGAGCTACGAAGTGTGTAGTGTGCTGAAACATTACTCAGGTTATCTCGGCCTTGGTATGGAGGATTTAAGCTGCCTGAATAAAACTGGCTTTTTAATCAGGAACAAATAAATAAAATAAAACCCACCCCATATGCATTTTCTTTTAAGGGATTATTTTACCAAAGGGCAACATCACACAAAACACAAAAAATGGAGCCAACATAGAAGTGCTGAAACTGCACTTCCTGTTATTCTGAGGGTGTTGGTCTGGGTCTCAGCATTCGTGGTTACACAACAACTTGGATCAACAGGACTGATTACTCTTTCTTTCTTTCTTTCTTTCTTTCTTTCTTTCTTTCTTTCTTTCTTTCTTTCTTTCTTTCTTTCTTTTTTCTTTCTTTCTTTTCGTCTTTCTTTCTTTCTTTCTTTCTTTCTTTCTTTCTTTCTTTCTTTCTTTCTTTCTTTCTTTCTTTCTTTCGTTATGTTTTAATTTTATGAATTGAGGGTGTGGCTGTGTTGAGTTGGGGGGAGTCAGCAGTGCAGGACTGATTACTCTTTCTTTCTTTCTTTCTTTCTTTCTTTCTTTCTTTCTTTCTTTCTTTCTTTCTTTCTTTCCTTCCTTCTGTCCTAATTTCTTTCTTTCTTTCTTTCTTTCTTTCTTTCTTTCTTTCTTTCTATCGTTATGTTTTAATTTTATGAATTGAGGGTGTGGCTGTGTTGAGTTGGGGGGAGTCAGCAGTGCAGGCCACTCTGGGCTGAGGCTGCATCCATCTACATGTACAGCAAGGATGGGCAACTCTTTCCACAAAGGGCCGGTGTGGCTGAAGATTTTCTTTCCAATCTAGTAGCAGCACACCAGACCTGACTCATTTAATCAACTGATCTCAGTCTTCTGACAGCTGATTGGTCAAACTGTGTGCTCTTGATTGATTGGTTGGAACAAAAACCTGCAGCTACAGCAGCCCTTTGTGGAGTTGCCCATCCCTGATCTACAGTCTCTGGCGTTTACTGTGCCATTAATAAATAAGATAATATAAAAAAGTTCTTCACATCCTGTTTTTTGACCATAGCACAGTACAACTTAATGACATCACAAATTCAAGACCTATAAATGTGATATCATCAGTGGGATTCACGCAGAATCAGAAAACAAACCAGCATGACTGGGGAGCTTCTATGGAAATCAACAATGAGTTGTTTTTGTCCTTTAAACTGAATGAATCACCAAAGCAGCGGGTGGAAAATTTTCATTATCTCAAAAAGGGAAACTTCCCAGTTATCTCAGAGTAGCAGAAATAGCTTTTAGCTCCAGTGATCTGGTCAGAGCCATGGGCTTTAATAAACGGAGGACAGTTTTACACCATGCCTGTTTCAGAACTGTAATCTGGAAGATCTTCATCCAAATAAAGCGATGATTTAACTCCTTGCAGTCTTACACTCTCTGAGGAGATGAAGCATGTTGAGCCTTTGTCCCACTGACAAAAATATTGCAATATTAATATACTTGCAGTGTTATTAAGTGCTGCAGTACATTACTGGACAAATTGCTGTATGAAGTTCCTGCCAGTACAAACTAAACTTTTCCTCCGTCTGCAGCTTCACGTTAAAAGCATCTAATGGCAAAACACAACCTGACTTTTATTAAGAAGTCACAGGGAACTCTTTGTGTTTGTCAGTTAGTTAAGTACTTGATTAAAAATGTGTGTGCAAAACAAGACGGCAGCTATTTTTGGCAGATCAGCGTGAGATAGGACTGCAGGGAGTGAAGGAACAAGGAGCAGCCACAGTGAGCTGTTAAGAGGAGCTGCAGGCGACAGGCAGCACACCTCCAACTACTCAGTCAGGCAGCTGAGCCCTGCTGCTCACAGACTGGTGCCATGTGCAGCATGAAGTAAGAGTTGCCCACAGAATGATGGGAAAAGGCCAATTATTGTCTGACTTCATTAAAACAGCAGAAGTTTATTTTTTCTCTGCTTTCTGTGTGAGTGTGTGGTGGAAAATTGCTATGATGGTAAACTTGGGTGCATGCTACCTCTCCTGTCTTGTTCTTTGACTCGCCACCGGCAGGACCAATATTTCCACGACAAGTGTTTGTCAGATCTGGTGGTTACAGCATTCTTATAGAGCATGTTACAGATGTAACAACCAGATGAGTGTGTCAGCAGTTATACAACAATAATTTAATGCTAATGTTTCTTTTTTTATTAGGGCTGTCAAAGTTAACATGTTTTATCACGTTAACGCATTATTATATAACAGTAAGTTATAATTATTTTAGAATAAAATGGCATCTTTTTTTTATTATGGCACACATTTATTATAACTATTTGTTTCCAGCCGTCACTGGAAACATCAGTCAGTCAGACTCAGACTCAGTCATGATGCTGCCTCATTATTAAGCTCATGATATCACTATTTATTTAAAACGTGCATGTTGTAATCTTCAACCTGTGGTGTCCATTTACACAACACTAATCTCTGCAAACATGCATTAGCAGCTGACACGCAGTTCAAGCCGAAACATTTCCAGCTGCATCACTAAATTCCACATTGACACACTTGTGTCATGATTATTATGAGTCTATTATAGTTCTAAGCCCTGATTGGCAGATTCTTAACTCTGGTCCTAATTCAGCTGTCTCTGGATAAAGAACATTCAGCGCTTATTGCAGCGAACCACTAATGCCTGGAGAAGATGAAATTCTCTCTCTGCATACAAAGTGGATGAAAGTTATCAGAGAAAGTAATGAACATGAATCAATTTTTAATGGCACATTAATAAAATATTTTTCGCCTCACAATTTCCTGAGGCTGAAACACAGCCTCCTTAAACTTCCCCCAGGCCGACGGCAAGCTCTGCTCTCATTACCGGAGCAAAACATTTTACATACAGTATGATATTTGGGGGGGTGGGGGCATGCTGCTCGGTTTATGCCACCACACCTAATGTACAATACACACAATATAGACCCATATTTACATCCGCTCAGACAGACAAGGACACAGAGATGCTCAGATACAAAGACATGAACCTCAGCAATCACTTCCTAAGTTTATCCAGGATGACGTGCATGACATAATGTTATATAAATATAATCATGGTGAATTACCAACAGCTGGAGGCACCATTACCTGCAGCTTTACTGGACTAAGCAACTGGCTTTTCATTCTAAGGGCAATTGTTTCTTTTTATGTGCAAGTCTGAAAGGCCTGGAGTTAGAGTCAGTGTGATGTGTTGCTTTTAAGGGGTCAAATAAATAAATAAACTTCTGTTTTATGAACTTTATGAATCTCATCAGCCAGAATCTGTGATGAAAACAACCTCTGTTGTTGCAGTAGAAATAGATTTGATTGCTCCTACATTATGGACACAGCATGGACCTACAAGAGACATGATGAGAGAAAATATCCATTACTCAAACACAGACATCCCAATTAAATGTCTGTCTTTGCTAGACAAATTTGTCCTCTGAGGGAAATTAATGTAGCCTATATATAATGTATTCATTTACCACCCTTTGATTGTTTCAATTTGTAACAAGGACAGGAAAGTGGACATTGAAACAGGGTTATACATATTCTTACACAAAATGTATTGAAGCCTTGATGAAATTTAAAAAAGAAAAAGAAAAAAAAGTGAATGTTGCTTTGTTCCTGTTTTACACCCTTGACACCCGTGCTATGACTAAATGTTCTATTGATAATCAATTCTTTGGATCTGTCCTGATGATGCACGAAACAAAAACTTTCCCATAGATCATTTTGGATTAAACCTGTGACAGGAGACTGACTTAACTTTTAATAGTATTTGTACATATCTTTATTCTGTTCTTATAGTATATGTGTATTTATCGTATACGGTATGCATATTTCCTTTTTGTATATAGTATATGCGTATCTTTTGCACTAGAATATTTTCATTCATTCTATTTAATTTAATTTAATTTAATTTAAATTTTTAATTCTCTAAATTCTTATTCTATTCTATTTTTTGGTACTTTTATGTTTGCACCTGACACCAAGACAAGTTCCTCGTGCTGTAAACTGACCTTTACTGCTCTTGGCAATAAAACAGTTCTGATTCTGATTCTGATGGACATGTTACATTTATTCAAGCACCATCCTTTAGTTCAGAGGCAGTCACGTTTCCAAGTTCCATCACTGCTATTACATCAGTGATATTGGATGTGCTCTGGACAAAGGCAAATATTATACTCCCCTCTTTGTTGACTCAGTGAAACCATCTCCACCATTGCATTTTATATGAAAAGGTGGGGGGTGGGGCACCTTTATCTGTGAGATTTTTTTTTGAATAAAATTTTGAAAAGTGACTTGATAAATTACTTCAGTAAAATATTTTAATTCCATGTGGCACTGTCTCCTGCTAAACCACCGCTGACATCCTCTTATTTACCTCATGATAATGACAAAGAGCATCGTGTTTTCTGTGGAGTTAATTTATTTTCATTTTATTGCAAGGGGTTCCTCTTTCATAGATGGCCAATGTGCAGTATTAAATTAGAAATCACTCCATTTCCCATGAGTCACGTGTTGCTGATAATCTATCCAGGGAGGAGAATAGATTAGCGGCCTGTCTTATCCACTTTGCCGTTGCATGGTTGGACTCCGAGATGAACTCTGGAGGGAATTCCGACTTGTCAAGGTATATCTGCCCACACATCATCCTCACTCCAGCGGTGCCTTCGCATGACACAGGAGTGAACCTTACTCATAGAAGAAGTTACTTCCTCCAGATGCCATGTTTAAATAAATTTAGCTTGAAACACGAAACGAAGCTGATTAAAGTGTTCATTGTTTCCTTATTGCTGGCAGACCGGTGGGATGTTAATGACTCAATGAAAACATAATGTGATAATTAATAAAGACATTCTGATGAATGCTGTGGAAGGCCAGTTTACAATGGCTTCCCTAGACAGCAGGTGTAATCATTTCTCACTCAGGCAAACTCCAACACATTCACCTCACTGAAAATGAACAAACCATGAACAACAAAGACAAATATTATCCTGATGTATCAGCATTTCAAAATTGTGTCATTTCAATTATTGACATACACCAAGAAGAAAACTGTACATGACGGACGGACATGTATGTTTTTTTTTTTATTCCTATCAAACATGCATCACCCAGATGCTCATCCTGGGGGTGTAGACCTGTCAGGGCAGCTTAGTGTTTGCAAGTAGGTTGCGTTTTGCATGTGCATGTGAGGGTAGGGCTGTCAGTCAAATGGGCTGCAGCGGAGCCTCATCCCTGTGGCTAGCATGGCATAACTCCCACACGAGGGAAGGCCGGTGGCAGTATGCACGGCACCCTGACCTCCCTTTGCAACAAGCACATCTGGCACCTTGAACCAGAACCATGCTACCGCTCTGTGGGGCTGCACTTAGCTACATTAATGATATGAGCTACAGTATATGCTAAACATTGGCATGCTACCATACTCTATGAAAATGCTGGTAGATTTACATTTTTTCTGAATTACTATACATTAGATTCAATTGACTGAGCTAATAGGGATGTACCCGAACCCGAATACATTATTCAGAAGTTTTTCTGTCTGAAGTTTCGGGAGCTTTTTTCTAAAGAAAAATAAATGTTTGGATGCATGTTTCGAGGATGATTCTGATCCAACTACAAGAGATTAAAACAAAACAGAACAAAAAAACATGTTGGTGCGTGTTTTGAGCCAAAAATACATCCATGCACGTGACACTGCCACAGTTTGGTTTTGGTGAAGAGAGCCCTCAGGCTCAGTCCCAACAGAACATAACCAGGTGACTCTGGTTCAGACTCCAACACAGTAGGTGGCGCTAATGCACCACTTCCAGTTTCTTCCCAAATACAAATAATGAATCCAAAGTTTTTTTTTCCGAACTCGAATTCAAATAATGCACTGGCTGTCTGAGCTTATTGCTCAGTGGCCTAAACACGTTTATTGAATCACAGAATGTCAAACCTATTGTCACTGAGTTGTGATTATATTTTTTAGAAAACATAAAATTCATTTTTAGAAAAAGAAATCTGCATAGAAGCAAAGAAGGTGCATGTACTTTGGTAACTGTAAAAAAAAAAAAAAAAAAAAAAAAACAACCCAAAAAATCCTGCAGTGTCTTTTATGAGTATCATCACAAGTTATAGCACTGGATACTACGCGATATGAATGTCAACAGTTTTGTTGGGTTTTATCATGAATGAACTTTCATGATGGATTGTACCAAAACCTGGTTTGGACACTAATGATAAGGTCTGACCTTATCACTTTTGTGCTTGCAACTGGAGAAAATAGATTACCTTTTTTTATTGGCCCAACAAAGTTTTTTTTTTGTATGTCACCAGCTTCTTCCCTGAGTCGGTCAAGAGCACACACAGAGGGGGGGGCTGGACCCTGGACCCTAATCACAATGACAATGGCAATGAGAACTAACTTTCAATAGTGCAATTAAGTCTTAAATGTGCAAAAACAACCAGTCTCTTGAAGTCATGCAAACCCCATCACATTTGTGGACAAATGTAAAGCTGTTTGTCTGTAACTGCAGAATGCAAGCAACATGAAGCCCATTTGTTGCAAGAAGGAGTCTTCACAATAATCATTGTTCAAGGTTCAAAGTTTTCAGCTGTCAGTGAGATAAAACCACTGAGTACCATCAATACTTTACCAATTGGTTCAGTAGTTACTGAAATCATTCAGTGGGTAGATTAAAACATTGGTCTGTTGGTGGTGCTTAAGCTAAAGTCAGGAAATCATTAAGGCCATCAGGATTTATCCTCTTAGGAATTAAATCCATAATTGTTTAGATGTCTTAATCTGGACCAAGTCCAATCAACCAGCAGCCATTATGACCATTCACAACAAAGTGGTGAAGGAGAAAAAATAATAAAACTGCTCCGTTAACATTAAGCATCCAGTGTTAAACTCACATCCTGTAATTCACTGTCCCCCAACTGTTGTATTAAATGTTTGTGTTATTTTCATGTGTTTGACTGTGTCCTGTTGAACAAGGCTGGGGCTTGTCAAGCAGAGCGGGGAGCAGCAGCATTGTTTGGACGTTTGCACATCGTGGATAATCCTGGGATCTTCGACCGGTGAGGAGCTACAGCCAAAGTGAGCTTGTCAAGCTGTCTCACATTCTGAGATATTGCATTCATTACACACATGCACAAATGAGTGTGTGGAAGTTGAACTGAAAGAAAATTACCTCCACAGTGTCCTACATTAAAGGGATAGTTCACCCTAGAATGATATTTCGCTCATTATCTACTCACCCTCATGTTGACTAAGGGCTGGAAGAATTTCCAGAGTCCACCGTCCCTTCTCTGAGTTACAGGGGGTCTCGGCGTAGCAGTGCATTTCAATGCAACGGTTGCAAAGGGACACCAGAGCTCTTCGTAAAAAAACACACACAAAAAAACATCCAAATACCTCCATGATGCTCGTATGTAATGTCCGTCTTGTGCTGAAGCCCCAAATTGCGTAATTGTCCCGAAAAAAATTAAATAAGTCTATATTTTAAGCTTGTTTGTAGCGGAAGCTTCTCGAAGCTTCTCTTCCTGGTCCGTTCAAATCTCGCGTGATTTGCGCCGGCGTCAGTGCGGTTACTGCGAATCACGCGAGATTTTTAATGCAAGTTTGGGAAGTTTATGAAAGATTATTGTTAAAGGAATAGCACAGGTGTTTTCAAGAGGAGAGTACATATCTATAGGAGAGAGGAGGTATGAGAGTTTGAGTGTAGAGTACTTTTTATTTATTTATTTTTTTCTTAGCCTTTATTTAAACCTTTATAATTTGCTGCAGGATTTTCCCTCCCTCCCTAGATACATTTTTATTTATTTATTTATTAAAAGAGAAAACGTAACCAATCCATATTAATACCGGTCACATGACCCAAAAAAAAAAAAAAACTCGCGAAATGATCATAAATCACAGGAAGTACGTTATTTCCGTTTGGTTGAACACACAGACAACAGGTGCGCTGGAATGCAGGTAAGTGGATATGAGATAAGTTCAGATGTTTGCTAAATAAAATTCGGGCGATGCTCCTGATCAACTATGTAGAGTGAACGGAGGAAAGTAGAACGCCGTGCGGCCTGTGCGTGTACTGTATAGCATGTGTGTGTGTCTCTCCATGCTGCACGCTGTGCGCAATGCGTGACGGAGCCGCTATGTCACAACTATAAATGTCACACTAAGATTTATTTCTTTTCTCTGTACAGATAATTTGATGTTTAGAA
The DNA here is from genome assembly GCF_905171665.1 of Trachurus trachurus. Taxonomy (NCBI): domain Eukaryota; kingdom Metazoa; phylum Chordata; class Actinopteri; order Carangiformes; family Carangidae; genus Trachurus; species Trachurus trachurus. The sequence continues at coordinate 33,876,271 of NC_139895.1, forward strand.
GTACAGAAAGGAGGCAGGACAGAGTGTGTCAGTGCTGAATTTAAGATGATGTGCTGCTGTTATTGTCATGAAAAGGTGTGATTGAGTCATGCCTGTATTAATGGTTGGTGTAGTAAACAGCTGGTTGGTTTGGCTCTGCCTGCCTGTAAAAGTCAGTGCACGCCACTGTTCTGAGGTTGTAAAATGTGTTCAATTATTCAAGGTAATCTTCCTTAAAGTATCAAATGTCTGCGGTTGTTTATGACAAAAGCTGATTTGCTGCACCCTGGACACAAGTCACCAACAGGCTCTGGTTAATTCAGCAACAAATGTTGCTCATTCATAATTGATGGGCCTAAAGGGCAACAGGATGGCCTCCCTCCCCATCTCATTCAAGCTCAAACCCCTAGAGCTTGAAAACATTATTACTGGAAAGCAGCATTGAATCTTTTCAGATTGTTGCAATAACAGAGCTGAAGCCAAAAGGAGGAATTTGACCTTTAGCTGAGGATGATGTATTTCGGCTGCCTCGTATCTCGAGAGCCGTCCTTCAGAGATTCATCAAGTGGTTGCTGGTGAAGATACGGTCACATTTTCTCATCACGGCAGACGGAGACGTGTACGTAACAATCTACGGAGTCGGTTTTGTTGAAATGCGTGTAACTGTTTGTTTTCCAGTGAGTTGACAATGCTTCTGGTTAAATATAATCGTTTATTATTTGCAATGGGCTGCATGTTCAACAAGTTTAATTACATAGCGCTGGGCTTTATGTTGCATGTACAGCGGCACGCGACTTCACCTTCGGGGTATGGAGTAATTTATGCAAATTTACAGGCCCTCCCATAAGCAGAGCCATGTATATTTAATTAGCATTTCACTCTTTTTCTCACTTTTTGCTGGAAGGCTGTATGTGAGTGTGTGCATGTGTGTGTGCGTTAGGTAGGCAGTGTTGTGATTTCATGCCATTCATCTGCGTGCAAGTGCTCATCAGGGAGACTCGTAGCCACACTTAGCAGGGGAGGACTCCTGCCTTACTGACTTCATCAAAGATTCATTGACTACACTCATTTGGCTCAAGTTTGTCCCATCTTGGCACTTGTCACTAATTCTCATACTCCTTCATTCCCCATGGACACTAGGCATGCCCATCCAAACCACGCCTGTGGAGATAACAGCCCATCCACAGAGGAAATACTCCATACCAGTGTATGATGTTAAATCTAATGGCATGAAAACATTTACAAAACAGAGTTTAGATTTTTTATTTATTATTGGTGAAAAAGCAGGAACAAGTGACATGAAGGGACAAAGGACATATAGGTTTATGAAATGGCCAACAGTTTCCCTCACCTTCCCCCCTCACAACACTGCATCTCGCATAGGTACCAAACTGTGATTCATGTCATTCATGAACTTTCATTCACGCAAAATCAGAATATGTGGGGTTTTATCCAGACATTTTCAAAATAGTGCAATATGTGGTATTGGAATATGAAACTAAAATCTGAACACTGATTACAACCAGGTTCAAATTTATTGTTTAATTAGACACATTACATTTAAAGATTTTTATTGAAGGTTTTTATATATTTCAGAGTTCAAGAGAAGTTATATCATTGTATAATAATAGTGATGATACTAATAAACTTTATTTATAGCACTTTTCATAAAAGATAGCTTAAAGTACTTTACAATAAAACATGAAATGGAACAATAAAATGAAGGTGAACTGAAGGATGAGACACAATGATCATTTGTGATAAAAATGTGTGAATGTTGAATAAAAACAGATACTGAGAAAACTAAAATACTGGAGATTTAAATAAATACCAAATGCATGAATTAGGTTTTCAGCTTTAAAAGCTGCTTGCTTTTGTATTTAAAAGTATGCTAGACTGGAATATGCAATGTAGGTCAAACCATTAAGAGCTTTAACGAGTAAAAGGACCTTCAGTTCTAAGACACTGGCAGTGGAGTGAGGCTAAAACCAGGGATATGATCTCTCTTCCTTGTTTAGATAAATATTGCTTCACAGTTCTGAATATACTGAAGTTTTTTCTCAACTGCTTTGAGAAACCAGAAAGAATTGCAATAATTGAAAATAATAATGATCATTTCAACATCAAGTAGTATGAATATGTTTTTAAATGTAAAACAAAATTGACATGTTTTTGAAAAAAATGCTATTTCACATTTACATTATATTTATCTTTACATACAACTTTTTTCGAGCAATATTTAGTCATATCAACAACATCTAAAACACACTTTCACAAGGTGTGACCATGAACGCAACCACAACAACACAAGTCCAGGGGAAACAAACCAGTCACAGCATGTCTTTGATGATTGGCTGCTGGTGCAAACTGAGCCATGTTTGGACTTGACATGATTGTGCAGATGCGAGAGGCTGCACAGCGACCTGTGAAGATACTGTATGCTGCAGACAACACACTGTGCTTACTTTATCTTGTGTGCATGCTTACTTTTGGTGAATTTAATAGAAATCTACAGACACAAATGGACAAAGTATAATACAATAAACACCTTAATGTGTATTCTTGGCACTATCTTCCCACTAGTGTGACAGAAAATATATTATAGATGCAAAACAGACCAAAATCCCCAAATAGCCACGTCTCAGTCTCGGCTCTAACTGCTGAGCTGGGGTTCCTCTGTAACTAGGCAGAAAAGTCTGCACTCAGACATTGTCTGGTTAAATTTTTACACTGAGCTTGTAATCACTGTGCTTCCATCAGCAGCGACTGCAGACTGTGCTGATGACACTATTATGTGCTCCCGGCCGGAGGCAGCCAGCATATTGATCTGCCAGCTGGGGGGTCAGCACTGCTGGAATCCTCTAATGACAGTTATGCGACTGCTGCAATGGAGGCACATGCCAGTGTGTGTGTGTGTGTGTGTGTGTAGTGATTGAGAGTGGACAGCAGTCTCCAGAATCCCGAGTTTGAGTGTTTTACTGTATATTGTCTTTCCCAGAGAGATACTGGGGCCATTATTTCAATGCATGTTGTCTTCATCTCATTGGGCTCCCTTTCTGCTAGATGTGGGTTTGTGCTGCTGGAATTTCAATTTGCATCTAAAAAACTGGCGAGAGATGGGCTGATGGAATAAGTGAGGGAATGGGAATATCTGCAGAGCTGTTCCCCACGCAAGATAGCCACTGAAAAAAACATGCGACACCCACTTTGATTCGAGCCCCCCTCCCCTGGCATGGAAGAAGCTTTTAAGGGAAATAGTTGACATGAAGGACACTTTGAAGTACCAAAATAGGTTGAAATTGTAATAATTCATATATTTAAGGATAAATAATGGATTTTAGATTTTTAGCCAAATACAATTTACAATGAAAGCCTTTGGTGCAGTCTAAATCTGGATAAATCTGTTTTGCGCTCTGTCTGTTTGGCTTTAAATGTGACATGTTCCTGCTAATTCAATTAAGAATCATTTAAAATTGTAGAGATTATATCTCAGAAAATTCCCATGGAGACTAATCACTTCAGTCGGCTCATCAAAGCAGACGTTTAGTGGTTGAAGATTGTCCAACTCCAGCTCTTGACACTCCATGGGGTAAATGGAACTGTCACTTGGAAATCCTGAAGATGAAATGACAGGGTCTGTGCGTGTGTGTGTGTGTACAATTCAGAGAGGGTGAAAGTAAGAAAAGAAAAAAAAAAGTCAATAGGAAAGATCTACTGCTGCTGTTTAGATCTACATCTGTTCAAAGGAACCATCTTTTTGAGAGAGAGAAAAGCCAAGCTAAACAAATAAAATAAACCATCCATCCATAGTGAGAATATTGGTTGTCTGGGTTGTGATTGGCTGCATCCCAGCAACAGATAAATTCAGCCATTTAACTGCCTGTGTTCAGAAATGGTGCATGGAAAATGCGAGACTTCTCATCAACAATTCATGGCACTGTTATCAGCTTAAAATGAAACTGCAGATATAAAATGTGAATGAAATGCTCTATTTTCTTGTTGCCTTTCATCTGCATTGATATTCCACCAGGCTGAGAGGATGCAACAGTGTTGAAAGTCATTGGGAATGGTGACCTTATTATAACAATTAATGCAAATTAATAATTTAACGCAAACAGACTCTATGTTACCTGTAGGTATCTTGGAACATACACAACAGCTGTGTGTATGTTTGTTAGTGACACTGTGATCAGAATTCACCTGGAACTTCCCCCTGTTCTTTTCTGGTGCTGCCCAAAAATAAACAGATTTTTGTAACATGTTCACTCCCCTCCTAAAACAGGGCAGAATGAAATGTATTAGTTTTATCTCCAAGTGAGAGATGTGGTTATTTGATGGCTGCAATTTAAGCAAAAGGTGGATCTATTAAGTATTACATCAGGGGACTGATGACTTTTCCAACCCTGTTATTCTGGAGTTGTTGTTTTTTTCTAACTTTATCCCCAAAGAAATTTAAATCAAAAGCAAGTGGACTTGGTTATTTATTATTTCCTAGACAAATAACCAAGTCCAGTTGCTTTTGATTTATGTTTTGGGGGACAAATGAGAACATTTACAGGCTTTTTTAACTTTACTTTTATTAATTTTAAGAACTGACGTCGTCGTCTTTCATTATTTTGATGTTGTAGGGGTAAATTTGTAACATCAGATGGAACTTGTAGACACCTTGAAGCCAGTGAAAACAGATACAGTAGCATGCAGAGGTTTGGGCACCCCTGGTCAGTTATGAAATGATCTCCAAAAGGCAGAAAGTTAAACATGAAACACTTGTTTGCAATATTTTAAGCAATATCAGTGTATTATTTTTAGTTTTCTATATTTTTAGAGTGAAAGCAGCAGCCTGCAAAAGAATGGGAAACCCAGGAGACTGGAGCTCCTTTGACCAAGGTATCAGACAAGATATTTAGTATTTACACACTGTGATAGTTTCCAAAGGGGAATGACAGTTTCTGTCATTCTGAAAATGTAAAAGATGACAATAATAAAAAATATATACAGTATATGTATTGTTTAAAATGTAAAGGGTATGTGTTACTTTAAGCCTTTTGGAGATCATTTCATCTTCCTCTTCCTTAGCTGTACATTAACAGAAACTTTGACCCTGGGGGCCCAAACATTTGCATGCCACTATATGTTTCTACTGCAGTTGCATAAAATTAAACTTGGTCTGCAGCTCACCCAGGCAGGAGCAGGAGAGAAGCCCAGTGTGATTTAAACTGCTTGTTTCCATGTCCTCCGGCATGGTCTGTCTGCCTCAGGGTGTCCTTCAGTTTAGACACCTCCACACGCAGGGAGGTACAGTACAGTATAACCAGCAAGGCATCCTGTCCAACAGACCTAACCACTGAAGCTGTTTGACATCCCCTCACCTTGTTCCAAATCCATCCTCAATGAGGGTTTGAGAGAGGGAGAGAAAGATTTAATTTGATCAAACTAGTATAAAGTTTTACTGCTCATGTTGAAGGCAGAGACTGGTCATACATATGAATTATGAAGAGGCACTCTGTTGCTATTACATGTATTAATTTGCAAATGCTTTCTACACTTGGACTTGATGAGCTTTGCTACCTTATTCTCCTCCTTGATCATTTATGTCTGATCTTAATAGAAACTTTATAGATGTGTTTCCTCTATTAGAGGATTAGATGTGGTCTCAACAACAGTGTGTGTGGCCCTCTGAATTATTTAAGCCTGTATATCATTTGCCATGTTTTCATGATCCTATACTTAATATAACATATATGACATGAAAAATAGATTAGCACATTAGCAACATTAAGCTTAATGCACTGAGGCACTGAATCACTCAAGCCAACCACATAGAGGTATCTACAGTGCCTATAGGAAGTCATCATGCCCTGCAAAGACTTTAATGTTTGTCAAACCATTTCTGAAAAAAGTGCCACACAGCACACCATCCATAACGCCGCCATACCTACAGTACAGTGAAGCATGGTGGTGGAAGGTTGGTCGGGATTAAAGGAAAGATGGATGCTGCCAAGTACAACCATATTCTTGAGGAAAACCTGTTTCCATCTGCTAGACAGCTGAAGATGGGCAGATCATTCACCGATCCCCAACAATCCTTAAATTGATACTTCACTCAAAATCAATAATTCACCAATTTTCTTGACACATGACGGTGAGTAGAAAATTGGTGAATTATTGATTTTGGGTGAAGTATCCTTTTAAAGACACAACTTTTTTTAATTAGGCTTTTGACAAAAAATTTGAATTCTTCTTACGTTCTTATGTGGTTCTATCTTATTTTATGTTGTTGTGTGTCTGTGTGTGTGGGTGGGATGGAGGGGCTTTCTTGTAATTGTTTATTTCTTTCATGTGTAAAGCACTTTGTGTTGCATGTCCTTGCATGAAAACTGCTCTATAAAGTGTTTTGATTGATTTGATTTAATATACAGCCAGAAGAACAATGCAGTGGTTTAAGCATGGAAAGGTGAATGTCCTTGAGTGGCCAAGTCAGAGTTCTGACTTAAATCCAATAGAAAATCTGTGGGTGGACTTAAAGAGAGAAGGTTGTCTTGTCACCACTCACCATAGAATTTGAATGAACTTGAATAAATCTTCATGGAAGAATGGGTAAATATTCCCCAGTCTAGGTGCATAATAGAAGAGTAATGTAAGAAACTGATGGCTGTAATTTAAGCAAACAGTGGATAAAGTATTGACTGACTTTTCCAACTCTTTTATTCTAGTTTTTTAAGTTTTTTTTTTTTACTTTCAGAACTTTTGTTGTCTTCTGTAAGGGTAAATCCATACCTAATTATTTTTTAATGGGCTTTGATTTCGGCCTGTATGACAAATAATCTTGTTATTTCAAAGAGGTTTGATGATTTTCTATAGGGACTTTATAGCCTATAACATTAAAACAGGTGACATGCCATCTTGCACTGCAGTGATGATAAACTACTCACACTGATTGACCTAATTCTGGGAAGCTGTACACCATCCACAGTAATGTATTTAGAAAAGCTCTGCAGAATGGGATCATGTTCATCGGGAACGTGTACATTCTGTCATTGTTTGGTAACCCTTAGAGGAAAAAAGGTTGGAGACCCCTGATCTGAGAGCTACTTTTACAAAATGACAATGGCTGAGAGCTGCTCATGTTCTGTAACGTTATTTTTTTACATTTGTAAAACAAAACTGTGTTTCCCACAATTACTTAGAGAAGTCTAAGTCATTTGACATATTTGAGCATTTTATTTTAAAGGTGTACAGAAATGGCCGTTTGTCCTGTTTGTCGCGCCGAGTTGTCACGAGCTGCAACACGAGTTTACCCGAGTAAGGAAAACAAATTTGATTGGTCGTTATCGAGCGGGCGGGATATTCAAAGCTTGGGGCGAGACCGAGCTCCGTGTGTGTGTGCGTGTCTCAGGCGTTTGATTGACGGATGACGGATCCAATATCAGTGGCTGGTGAATCGCGAGCAGGCTGACGTATAATCCGTGCGCCTGCATTATCCAATGCGAAAAAAAAAATACACACTTTCATCCCGGATTTACTCAAAAATAGAATTTTGCACAAAGTTTGGCCTACATCGTCTGATAGATGAGTTATTACACTAATGTTATGACCCAGAGTGGGCTCAAATTCAATTTTCTTTTCTGTACACCTTTTAAAAAAACGCAATAGTTACTTTTCCTGCAATTAATCACTTTTATCATGTAGTAACTATTTTACTAACTCAGTAACTTTTTGGGGAAAGTAACTAGTAACTATAACTTATTACTTAACATGCCCAACACTGCTCATTAATTCTCTGGCCAGCTACTGGGAAAGGGGCTGCAAGCTACTGGTAGCTCGTGAGTGACGTGTTGGAGACCTCTGCCTTAGATTGTTTCTGACTTCAGTTCAGTAAGCTGTTACAGGATTAGCTGCTAACAAGAACATTTCGAGTGTGAGGAGAAGCAGCAGTGACAGAAAGGTCGGAGTTTCAAGGTTATATTCCAAACCTCGTGATGTGGTTTTGCAGCAGAGACATTCTGTTTAATACAGTCTTGCTCTCTCAGACAGCAGAGCCACACCACCAGTGACTGAGTCATGCAGCGTGATCCAGGGCTCTGACTTTGCTTGTTCAGGGAAAGTTTCATTGTCATTAGAAGTAATAACTGTCCCCTAATAAAGGTGTGGTGATTGCAGCTTCAGTGCTTGTTGGGACTGACTCCTGTGCCCTCTGTCTGGGACTACAGCAACATGAGTATCACCTTTCTATTCATGCACATCAGCCACCTACACTTCTCAGGGCTAAATAAACTGTGTATCTGCATGGGGTGATTTTTACCAGAGATTTATGTTTTTAATAATCTCATTCCTCATGGAATTAACTGTAATTAATTTATGGCTGGACATTCTATTATCCTTCACTATAGTATCTCATGTTCATTAAGGAGGTGTGACTGATTGTTTAGAGACTTTATGGTATCGGTCTCTGAAGGGACTCATCAGTTTGTATGCAAATTACAGTTGTTTTCCTGTGTGGTTATCCAACCACTGATCGGGATGAATATCAGTGTTAATATACAGTATTTTCTGTGGTGTTCTGGTACCCACGTGGCAACTTGTGTCTCCCGGCTAATTATAAATGTAATTTAGATAGCAACAGTAATAAGTGATGATTATCAGCAAGGAAAAACAAAAAACAGCCTTCAACCAAAAAATGCAAGAGCTTCCTGAAATATGGATTGAGCAGAGATCCTACAGCCCCAAAAACTGTGTGTGGTAGTCTGAGTGGTGATGTTATCAGACAGGTCTAGAACACTTGAGACCAAACATCCTTGTCTTTATGTTCCACAAAATAGTAAATCAATATAATATTTGATTAGGTCTTAGAATAATTACAAATTGATGTAATAAATATATACATGAATCAAAGTCTAGTCTAATACCTGAACCTCAGTTCTGAAATGAAAGTAATCTGCCATTTAGGAGACGGAAAACCATCAGACATAGACGTAGAACCCACACAGCCATGACCCATCAATTGTTGGACCCTTTTCCCAGATGGGTTAAAGAGTAGTCCAGATGTTCCTCCCCCAGAAACATTAGCCAGCTCCTTTGGGGGATTCCAAGGCATCCACAAGACAAATGTAATATATAATCTCACTAGTGTGATCTGGATATATCCAGTGATCTTCTACCAGTGTCATGTCCCTGGAAAACAGTTTTGATCAGATGCTCAATCCACCTCATCTGGCTTCTTTCAATGTAGAAGAGCAGTAGCTACATCCCAGTGTTCCAGTGTGTACAGCACAGTCAATTTTACTCTCACTTGAGAACAAGAGCATGTGAACTAGTGACACAAATCAGTGATATGAATGACCAGCTGCCCCATATCAGATCCCGAACAGATTAAAACCAAGACATAAAGACTGAATATAGAGGGATTATACGCCTAGGTCACTGACGTTCTACTGCGCATGTCGCCTGCAGAAAGAGAGCAGCAAGAGCCGCGATCATGTCTTTTTGTGCTGTTAGTTGCACTAATTGTTTTGATAAAAATAACAAAACGCGCACATTTTACAGAATACCGTCAACTCGCACCCCTTTCAAGGCAAACGAGAGAGAAAACAGTACATTGCGTATTCATTTCGAGCAATGTAATGTGTTAGACAAGTTGGTTTGAATGGTGATGAAGCTGGATATGCTCACAGGAACAGCTGTAGAACTGCAGCGAATGAGTTGTGAAATGTTTACTACGACAGTGACTGAAGACGAGGTCACATACTAATGGAAAGCAAGCTGAGATTAATTAACGGTAAGCTATATTGTTTTAAATCACCGGTACATACTCAGCCATGCAGGTAACGTTACAGTTACGTTATGCAGTTGTTCCAGACTTTAGACATGTCCGTCCTCTTCCCTCATCTCAGTCCTCACAGCCACCAAGTTTTGTAATCGTGTAAGAGTGTTTTCCTGAACATGATTGTCTGTTAAATAGCTGTAGGTAACGTTAGGGATGCACAGTGTTTTTACCGATAACCGACGCCGTGCTGTGAGTGTCCGTGGCTTGTCCCGTGGCTGAGTTGCCGTTGCCGCGGTACAAACTCAATCCTCCGTCCTGACGTTTTTTTTTTCTTTTTCTTTTACTGCCGCTATAAAACCTACAGTCTATGTATAAAACACACACTACATCGGTAGGTGATAAACTGTTGTAGTACACTGACAACATCGCTAGCTAACACCGCTTTGACTACACTAGATCCATGGAGGTAACCATGACAACCGGTTCTTTCTGCAGTCAGGTTGCGCACGCATCAAACATATAATCCCTCTATATCATGGCGATCATGTGAAACAGGATAGAAATTGAGTAAAGTTAAAGGTCTAGTGTGTAAAATGGGGGGAAAGCCGTGCCATCTAGTGTTCAGATTCTAGATTGCAACGCTCACTTGACGGTGGCCTCCGAGGATAAAAAAAACTTGTCTTCCACGACCAGGACGACTGGGAGTCTTTCAGGAGCATCAAGCAACTAGGTGAAGATCTGAACCATATTACGATATGTCTGCTGTTTCCTACTCCTTCTTCTTTGTTGGTTTATTTATGCACGTGAAACTCACAAAACGTGCTCTCTGGTTGGCTGGATTTCTGTTCAGGCTGCTGTAACAAACATGGCGGCGCAAGATGGCGACACTCTCTAAAGCAAGACCCTTGCTATACTGTAGGTATAAAAGAATAATTATAAGGCTACAAAAACCAAACAAAGCACTTAAACCAATATATTCATGGGTAGTATATTCAGATTTCGCCAATAAACCTTCTCTAATACTACAAACTGGACCTTTAAATTTAAAATAGAACTAAAATTAAAAATTATTTTAATCATCGTTATTATAATGAAGTGGTTGATTCCCTCAGGGGCATCAGTGGACATCAGCTAGAATTTCCATTAAGAAAAGATTCAGGTGTACGTGGTACATCTGATATCAGCAGAGTTATGGTGAGAGGATTATATGCACACAGAACACAATTCTAACAATCACACCTCTGACATGCTGCATTTGACCTGAAATGTGAGTCATATGCTAATCCTCTATCCTGCCCTTCCTTTTCCCCTTAAAGTGGAAAATACTGTGAAGGGAAACCCGAGGCAGATGATCCACCAGCTAGATATTGAATTTTGGTAATGAAATGCCACATTATGTGGGGTTTAATTGGTTTGTCCAGCATTATAGAGAACAGTGATAGCCTGAAACTGTGATGCAGAGATTTTGTCTGTTCTGCAGTAAATTCATCCTGTCTTCTTCTGAGCTTTTCTGGTTTTTGTTGGGATTTGCTGAACATTGTGCTGTTGTGAAGTTTTTGAAAATTTCAGATAATGACGATGAAAACATAAAGGACATAAATAGTGTCTTGGACCCTTGACACCTGACATGTTACAGGTTACCTACTGCATTGTGACTAGCTGTGGCAATGAATTGCCTGTTGTCCTATCTGGACTGAACCCACCTGTCCAACATGGTTGTGATTCTTAGAGGTTCAGTATGTGTAAATGGGGGTAAAACCGTGATATCTAGCATTCAGATTCTAGATTGCAGATTGCTAAACCATTCAAGATATGTCTGCTGTGTCCTACTCCTTCTTCTTTCCTTCCGAAACTCGCGAAACGTGCTCTCTGGTTGGCTGGTAAGGCTGCCGTACAAACATGGCTGTGCAAGATGCCGATACTCTCTAAAGCAAGACCCTTACTATATGTATCTATAAAAGAAGAATAGTAGTATATTAAGATTTTGCCAATAAACCTTTAGGCAAAGCAAGTTTGATTGCATAGCCTTGTTTTGTTGTTGAACAGTTTGTCTCAAAGGGCTTTACACAGCATCATAACAACATCCTCTGCCCTTAGACCCTCACACTGACTGAGGAAAAACTCCATGGAAAACCCTGAACCAGGAAAAAACAGCAGAAAGCACAGGGTGACCAACAGAGGAGGGATCCCTCACCCAGGACGGACAGACGTGCAACAGATGTTGTATACAGACAAGAAAACAGTTTACAACATGGGAAATGAAAAATATGGAAGGCAGGATAATTAATTCAGTCAAGAGAAACAGATGAAGGCAGGCAGGCTGGACCTTATACAGGGAGAGCAGGCCAGCTTAATGGGAATACTGGTGGGCAGACTGGTTCATAAGCGGGGAGGTCAGGCTGGTTTAGAAGCAGTGATAACATGTAGCTGTCATGTCATTGGTGTGTTAAACTATTCGTTCATACTGGGCACAAGTAAAATATTTGCACCGAAACAATAATGTTATGCTACAGAGTTGGTCAAAGGACTTCTCTTCTGTACTTGTTTGTTCTCTGCTTGTTTTATTTCTGCTGCAGTGGAGAGGAGAGGAGCTTGAAATACTTTATAATGAAGCTGGATAAACTGATCAAAGAGCTTGTGTTTGGGGCTTTAAGGTCAGAGAAATAATTACTAGCCTGTCACGCAGTGTTAACACCAAACTGTTTGTAGTCAGTATAAGGGCAGAGTAAAACCTCAGTAGTTCATCTTCATTTGTTGAAGGTTAAACAAATATTTATCCATTATTCATATGCACATGTGGGAAAATATAACCCATTTGATCTGAGCCTGTAACTTTACTGTGTAAACTACAAACAAAATCTGCGTCTGCCAGCAGATCAGTTTACTAAGGATGTGATAATTGGGACAGATTTGAGACAAATTGAGTCTTGGGGCCCACCTGAGGGTGCTCGTCTCTCTTAAGCTCATAATTGTTTAATTACTTAAATGGCTGGTGAAAGGACTGCTCCTCACAAACACTGTCCCATGTGTAAAGAGCTCTGTGCCACAGGGGAGAGCTGCAATCCTAAACCAACCTCCTCCTAAAAGCAGGAAAGGCAGAGAGGCGGGAGCTGGAAGAGTTTGGCATATTTAGAAACATTAGTCTGACACTCGGTCTGGACTGGTGCTATTTGATTTCCCATGGTGGAAAGTTACATAATCGTATTGTGTTTTTTTTTTTTTTTTTTTTTGGTGTGTAAACTTCACATCAGGTGGCTGAAAGTTTCCCATATGTTTCACCTCTGATCACTCCCCGGATCACTGCTACTGTAGATGTGGTTGGGTGCAGTCAGAATCCACTCCCCTCAACTACCTGAAAGACACATGACATATTATTAATGAATAATCATTAAAGGAAGAGTCTGTAGGATTTTCCCAAAAAAACATAAATATAGACTTATACAAAAGAAATCCTGCTTAACTCTTTGACTGCCAGCCATTCTCACAGCAGCTTCCTCCAGCTTGCCAGGCATTTTCCAGCTTTTTGACTGATTTCCGTAGACCCACCATATATTATGTACTGTTACTACATACACATTCAACCCATCAAAGGAAAGATGACGGTCTCTAGTTTCCAGTAAAAAAAACTTTGTTTCTATCTTGTTCCAGTCTTGTGAAATTGGCGGTTGAATATAGGTTAGTTTAGCCCAAAATGCCATTTTGGCACCAAAATCTTGAGAAAAAGAGGTTTTTGTGTCGGCCGTCATTTTCAGGTGAACCAGTACAATTGGCTCCTTTATATTTTGCTTTAGTGACGCCTCAACATCTGTACAGTTGTTCTCTTGTAAACAACAACTAAATCAACACTGACAAATTACTTTTGATGACAAAAGACAAAACATTTAGCTACTGACACACACTACTGCAGCCTTTTTTCTTTCTTTTCTTTGAGTTACAACTTTTTCTTTCCTTTTTTTTAGTGTGTGTGCGTACGTGACGTGCGTGTGCGCGTGTGCGTGTGTGTGTGTGCGCGCGCGCGGATCAGTTCGACAGGTTTTTGTAGCCGAAACACGGCGCTTTAGATCAGATCCAGCTTCCTCTGGTCAGCAGGCAGCGGTCTCACTCACTCTCTGTCTCACACACACACATCTACACACACACAGCCTACAGCTCTGGCTGACGTGCCCCCTGAACTCAGCCACAGACAGTCTCTGTACGCTCACAAGACACTCCCACCATCTTTAGCTCTCCTCGTCACGTTCGCCGGCGTCGTCCGCTCCTCATCCACACTAGATCGCGGGATTTTCAAGCTGCTATCTGAGTGATTTCTCACAAATTCTGGCGACTTTCTAAACGCTCTTGACGACTAACGACGAGCGATCAACGGGGTTGTTGTTACTAACGTTTGTGCTTTGTATCACGGAGCTGCACGGAGCTTCAAAGAGCTGCCGAGCCGCCATGAGCCCCGCCGCCGCCCCCTAAGCTCTCACCGGCGGCCAGAGTGTCACGGAGCGGCGCCGCTGCAGTCAGACACCCGCTCCGCTCCGTGAGGGGGGAAAAACACGCTATATTTTTTATATCTCTCAATCCAAATGTGTTTTTCTGCACTTTATTTTGATGATACAAGTCTGATCTTCACAGAGGAGTAGGGCAAGACATTCAACATGGCGTTGCCATTAAAAAAACGCTAAGACGAGTTATCTCGTCTTTGGCAAACTACGCTTGGATTCGCTAAGACGAGATAACTTATCTTTGGCAGTGAAAGAGTTAATCATCACCTATGGGCTAACTCTGAAACATCCTGGAAAGACATTACTAACCGATCGCAGAGCGCCTTCTCCCCCACAGAAACAAACACTTTTTCCTTGTTGTGATGATTTCTTTACTAAAATAAACGGTGGAGCTGTGCAGTGGTAATGTCCAAAATATCTCTGACCGTTTATTTTTTGTAAAGAAATCATCACAACAAGGAAAAAGTGTCTGTTTCTGTGGTGGGGAGAGCAGGCGCTCTGCGATCCGGATAGTAATGTCTTTCCAGGATGTTTCAGAGTTCGGCTATCTGAGGTGAGGGACTACATGCAAAAACACAAATACTGTTTATACTGTACACTATATGAGTTCAGTGGTGTCTCGTAAGGATTCGAGTCATGTACAGTACCATAGATATTTGATTGTTTTTTGAGTGTTTGTTGTGGTTGAAAGAATTGCCCCCATGGGTTCGCATTGTTGCTATTGCTTGGCCGTCTAGCCATGGTGTAACTCTGGTTTCCCTGCATCAATTTTAGTTGTGTTTTTTGCTCCCCCCAACACTGGGTGACCATCAGGACAACGATTTAGGGGTCAAAAATGACCGGAATTCTCCTTTAATCAGTTCATATTTGAAGTAGATTGGTTTTGCTGTAACTTACTGTAGAGTAAGGCAAGGCGATTTTATTTGTATAGCCCACTTTTATGAACAGTTTGTCTCAAACTCCATAGAAAACCATTTTAACAGGAAAAATTTGGAGAAACCTCAGGGTGAGCAACAGAGGAGGGGTCCCTCACCCAGGACGGGCAGATGTGCAATAGATGCTGTATACAGACAAGAAAACAGTTTATAACACAGAATGTGGGAAAAATGGATGATGATGATGATGATGATGATGATGATGATGATGGAGGCAGCTTCTGGTGGGAGGAAAGGCAAGGAGTAAGTATAGGGATGTGATACTGGACCTTGTCTGCATGCTACATTTAGTAAAGAAAATCATAATATTGTTTCTGTCATTGTTGTACTTCAACTCCGCAACTAATTTGCTTTTCACTTTTTATGACAACATGACCCATACAGTATATTCTGCATCCCTTTTGATGCAGTAGGGATGCTGAGCTGAAGAATAGATAGAAAATATCATACATTATTTATAACACAATTGTGATGATAGACCCATGGGTGGACATGTTACCTTCAGCAGAGTTAATGAGGTCAGTGCTTGATGCCAAATGCAAAAGAAAAAAAAACCTATAGAGAGTGTGTGCAGTGTGTGGGTATCGGTGTACATAGAAAGCATTGTGGTCTACCCTAGGAGACAAACACACAACACAAACTGTCAGCATCTTCCACTGTGATCGGAATCTGACAGTGAATAGGTTTAATAGATACAGTATAGAGTGTTTTATCTTTATCTTTGCCTTCATCATCCGCCACCATGAGCAGCTCAGGTAACACCATGTGAAGCCTGGTGATTAGATGTTTCTGACTGACATGCACCTTGGGAGTCGAAGACGACTTCTTTTATTTTGCGCACCCACTCGTCCTGTTTTATTAAAGAACCAGGTGTTTTCTATTACAGGTTTTCATCCTTTCTACTTATGAAACTTTCATGTCCTTTCATTCAAACCTTGAATGTGCTCCGTGACTGATGTACCTTTTTTTTTATGTGGTGCCAGCTTCTAACCTCGTCCAATTCACAGCCCCTGTAAAAAAATCTCAAGTGTTGGCAGTCCACACCATCTCTTCCTTTTCATCAAAAGTTTTTCACCAATTTTTTTTTTCTTTTTCTATAGAAAATTACTTTTTATTTTCACTAAAACTGTACTTTTTTGGGCCAAAGTTTGCTCATCAGTGGTTTATAGGAAAGATGAACGGCGGTCTTACTTTTGGAACCAGGCGCTCACATTCAAGAGTCTAATTGAGGAATTTGATGAAATCCTCTCGTTATTATTCTGCTCACATATTTAGCTGCACTAAAAATACATCAGATCACTGAAGCTTAAGATTCTGTTATCTAATAATCTGATCTTAATCACTGCATCACATGAATGAACTGTTTGGTAATAATCCCACATAATTCCTTGTCACTAAATTTTATGAGACAGTTCCTTTTACACCAGTCTACCTGCACATCTACCACCACAGCCCAGCCAATTCTGAATAGAAATGTCTACAGTGTTACGTGTGAAGTGATGCATCTGCTACCTAGGAAATATATGAAAGCCCCTTGTCAACAGGATCTCGGCTCACTCGCTGTCAGGCCCAGCAGCTGGGTAGCTGATATCAGACAGCAACCCCCCTCAAAGAGTTTTCTGAACCCTATCGGGTTGTGTTCATCAGCTGAAGTGAGATGAGATGGGACGGGCCAGGAGAGAGTTTCTGTCCCACACTGTCAATCCCCGCCAAGGACGCATGGACCATCATCGGCCCCGGCCCGTACAAAAGCTGTCCCTGTTTCTGGATCCAGTGTCAATTCAACAGACGGGCGGCCCGTGCTGGCGGCCAACTGTGACAGCTCCGGTTACGGCTGCTCTCGCTGAATCATACAGACTTCATTTAGATTGTCTTTATTAAACCGCCTTCAAGCCAAGTCTACACACTGACACATACAAGATGAAATATTATAGTCTTTCTTGATCTCAGCAAGGATGCAACGCTCATGTGAAATGGAAAATTATGAAATATTCATGATAGTCTTTTTCATTATTATTATTATTATTATTAGGCCTCTTTAATCCAACAACATAAGGAATCCAACACAAACTAAGCTGATTAAAGGGACAACGAGGAGTTTCTCCATCGGCAGAACGAAAAATTCTGCGACAATAAAAAAGTCTCATATTAATGTGGATGAATCTACGGTACCCACACTTGTTAATGGGCCCATTTTCGATAAATATATGGTTTTGTCTCTAGCCGACCAGCGTTTCCTTACTTTCGGTTTCGCAGGCGCTGCCCGGCGAGTCATGAGAATAACGCCGCCGAATCGCCGTTTATGGTCGGAACTATGACGGTATGTGATCGTCTTCCAACCTCTGACTTTAATTCTTAATGAATGAAAACATGAGTCTGTCTTGCGCCGGTCAAAGAATTTCACGGTGCGCACGGAGGCTCATAAATGTAGTGTGAAAACGCTTCGCTTTTCCAAAACTCCTCGTTGTCCCTTTAAAACAAATATATAATATCAATTTCTGATTAATTCTAGGTTAACCTTTGTGTCTCCCACCAGTCTTTGTTTGACTCAGTGTGACATGTTTTGTACTTAATTAATCAGTGGAGGTTTTGGTAAGTACATGAAGATCATGTTGATCTTGTTCTTCAAACACTAGTGAAAATATTTTTTGAACAAAGAGCAGCTGAGTAAAAGGGCTGGGGATTCAGCTCAGTGTTTTGATCCTGCACATCTGAGCGTTCACCTCAGTTTTACTTTCAGTGAGCAGTTTTCAAAGTGTGCACAAACCTGGGCAGGTTCACATGGCAGAGAGAAACATCTGGGGCCTCATGTATCAATACTTGCGTGGATTTCATACTGAAACATGGCGTACGCCAAAATCCAGAAACTGTCGTACGCACAAAGAAAATCTGATGTATCAAAGTGTGCGTACGCATGGATCCAAGCACTTTTCCTTTGTACATCCCAATCAACGTGGAATTGAGCGCACATGTAGAAGTGGTAATCTCCTCCCTGTCCACGTCTCCATTTAAATATGCAAATCAATGTAAATAAGGCCTGCACCAAAGATTCCCTTCTCTTTACGGTCAGATAACACCATGAAAAACTGTGAGGAACAGCAATTTAACCAAATTTGAGTGGAAGGTGCTCCTCGATAAAGTTGAGCCGTGTAAACATCTTTTTTTTTTTTTTTTTTTGCCGTCCTCCGGCACCATCACAAAGGGGGTGGGAGAGTGTATGTGTTATATAAAGGTGAACGTGAAGCGGAGGACCGCTGTCATCCCAAATGAAAGCAGACACTGTACTCTAATTAAATTATGTGAAATGGATTTACAATTTTATTTGCCTTCTTTTATACACAGATCGCGTAGTAAATAAATGCAGAAGTGCGCCAGGGAGGCTGATTTTAGTTTAATAAGTTTATTTGTATCAGGGACAATGTACAAAATAACATTAGTCTCGAAATGAGACGAGATGCCTTGTACCGGATTTAGCTTACTAGCTACTTTCCATCCGTAGTCCCTGGGCAGGTGAATAAGAACAATAGAAATATAAGAATTATCAATTTACATAGCATTCTAAACATCCATAGACATATGCATATACACCCTCTCACACATCACAAACACTCAGGACATAGTCATATTTCATATCAGTTAACAAAACATACAGTTATTAAAATACTTCACATTTTGCCAAGGTTAAAAATAATTTAGGCTCATGATTAATGCTGACATGTCTGATTTCTTAGGATCCATTGTTTGACTTCCCGGGAGAAAACATTGAAGTCTGTACAGAGTTTCAGATTAGTTGTAAGATTGTTCCATGATTTGACAGATTTAAAAGAGAAGGCAGATTGAGCAAAGGCAGAGCTACGCTTAGGGATGTTACAATCTCCACTTGAGACAGATCTTAAAGCTCTGGTGGAGTGCTCAGAGCAGAGTTTAACAAAGGTTTTCAATGGGGGAGGGGCAACATTATGAATTATTTTGTACACTAGACGGACATTAGAATACATCATTAGATTATCAAAGCTAAGCATTTTATATTTGTTTAGTATTTCACAGTGATGATACTGTCGTGACTTTCTGTCTAATATTTTCAGTGCTTGTTTGTGTAGTGACCTGATGGGTTTCAGGACAGATGGACTTGCCTGAGACCAACAGGACATACAGTAATTATAATGTGACAAAATCATGGCATTGAAATAAGTTTTCGCGGCTTCAACTGTTAATGAGTTCCTGATGTTTCTAAAATTTAACAAGTTATATTTCAGCGTGTGGCTCATTTTCTTAACATGGCCCTTAAATGTAAGAGTGGAATCTAGTATCACACCCAGGTATTTGAACTCATTGACATTTTTTATTATTTCTCCATTAACATATATATTTGGGAAAATAGTATTTCGTTGTTTATTTGAGAAATACATGGTTACCGTTTTATTAGTATTAAGTGTAAGACGAGAGTACTGAAGCCACCGTGTAACTTTTTCCATTGCCATTGACAGCTTCACAGCTACTTCTTCGGGATCTTTCCCAGCAGTGTACAGGACCGTATCGTCCGCATACATCAGGGTCCCTACTTCATCACACAGAGATGGAAGGTCATTAATGTATGTGCTAAACAGCAGCGGTCCTAAGATGGAGCCCTGCGGCACTCCCAACACACAGGCTTTAGAAGACGAAGTTTTATCATTGATCCGTACACACTGAGAGCGGTCAAGTAAGTAAGACTGGATCCAATTTAATACATTAACTGAGAGTTTAAATGTTGACAATTTTGAAAGGAGCACTGAATGATTAACTGTATCAAACGCCTTTCTTAGATCTAGAAATAAGGCACCCACCACCCCTCCTTTATCAAGGCTGCTTTTAACGACTTCAAGGAAGTAGCAACATGCAGTTTCAGTAGAATGGTTTGCTCTGAACCCAAACTGCATAGGATGCAGTAGGTTTTCTTTATTTAAATGAGCTACCAGTTGTTCAGCCACTGTCTTTTCGACAGCTTTGGAGATAGCCGGGAGTATATTAATTGGTCTGTAGTTGCTCACTTCCTGTCTGTCACCTGATTTATGGACAGGAGTCACAATGGCATTCTTCAATGAACTTGGAAATATGTTTTCATTCAGTGACAGATTTATAATTCGAGTGATGGGGGTAGTTAGAACATTCTTATATTTTTTAAGACAAACAGTATCAATTCCCCAAATATCTTTAGCCTTTGAGTTTGACAGTGATGATAACATTTTATTTACCTTTGCCTCATCTACATTTTTAAAAAACAATGCATTTGTCTCATTAGCTGGACCAACAGGGAGTTGTACTAAAGGGACATTACCTCCCAGTTCTATAACAGAGTTGAGAAAATAATCATTAAAAACATCTGCGATAAAGACACATGTCCAACTTTACGCATGTGTTTATTGACATTAAGTACTTCACACAGTCTGTGTAGTTTAACCAGCAAAAAGAAAGTCACTGACAGCGTGATATTTCGGCAGACATGCTCAATGTGCATCGGGGCGGGGGGTTACATAGGACAATTAAACAAATACATTTACTTTGCGCGCATAAAGTCCCAGGCTGTAATCTGTACCCAGCTATGCTGAATGAATGAATCGTGCGCTGAACCAGCCACCTCGCCACAATGTTTGTTAATATGTGATGCATTTACGCATCACATATGATCAGTACATTTATAGTATAAAAATGCTTCATGTTCACAGTGTGGTCAGCACCTGAATGGAGGCGATGGCTCCCCGACGTGTCGCGCTCTCAGGCCGGTTGCAGCGCACTGCGCTCAGTTCCAAGAGAATTGCCCTCGGAGTCATCATGTGCAAAAAAAAAAAAAACCTCCGGGACTCGTGTGCACTTCGCACTGCAGCATCTGCAATATCTTAAGACTAAAGCTGATGCTATTTTCTGCACCACTTTGCGCATGCTTTTCTATCCACCTATCTAATTGCAACATGTGGATGGGTTAGTTGTTCATAAATGTGTCTCTGATGTGCACATTACTCTGAGGACTAATTGTTTTCACATTATTAACAGTTTCCCAGCTTCACCTCTAAGTGTCGCCAAAGGAACAACAGCAGTAGAAACGTGCGTACGCCAGCTATGGAGTTGGCGTGGGCCACCGCACTTTTCCACGGTCATTTCACTTTTGATACATCTGAACGTTGGCGTGGAAAATGACGTACGCCACTTTTTTGTGCGTACGCAACATTGATACATGAGGCCCCAGGTGACTTGCCAGTGAAGGTTTAGCAGCTAAAAGCCAAATATTATCCTCAGGAGTTGAAGAAGTTGCTGCTAATTTCTCCTTGAAAAACGTGACAATGGAAAAGCTTTTTTTAAACCAACACTAAGGAACTTTTCAACCTTCATAAAATATTTTCATAACTTTTGTGATGATACATCGACTTACAACAAGTTGAATGACACCTCTGTCATGGCCTGAGGGGGTCTGTATCTCTTTCTCTGGCACTAAGCAGCTTTGAGGAGCATGGTAGGAACCCTGCTCTCACGCTAGTGTTCATGGGAAATGGAGTCTTCCTTCACTTTCACTTTTGCGAGTCACAACAAGGAGGGAACAGGCAAAACAGCACTTTAGCAATGGATTATGTTTGTGTTTTCACTTTGAAATGATCCACTGGAAACAGAAACTTTGTTTTGATGTCTTTTGTTAATTTTAATGCAGGATATTTACAGGGCTTCATGCTAGTGTTCATGGGAAATGGAGTCTTCCTTCAGGCAAAACACTACCGCTTTGGTCCACAGGCGCCGCCAAACTCAACCAAAACTGAAAGTTCTTTAGTACTGCTTTAAATCTAAAATTTAAGCTCAAAAACAAAGAACACAACAACACACAGTCAGCAAAGTTAGGTTAGGTTAAACTGAGGATAAAGAAACAAGATATACTATATAGCACTTCACTACTATTAAAAATAATATTAATACTTAATGATATTGATTGTCTGACTGGGCCACAGAGGATATACTGTAGTGCGCATCACTGAAGGTTCAAGTTTGTGTTAAGTAATTTCTTAAATGAAATGCCTTTTTATTTGTAAAGTGTTTTTTGTCAAAGCCATTTCCTCTGCGTGACTCCTTCAGGGCTGATGCTGCATGTTCCATCATCACTTCTTTAACCAGTGGTTCAGACAAAAACTGTTCATACCGGCAGTGCTTTCCCTAGAAGAGAAAGCCTGTCTTATGAGGCGTTGTGTTACAACTGATTTCATTCCCTCCATTTAAACTCTGAGCAAACACACTTTTAGTCAGAATGGCACAGCCACATTTAAAGGTTTATTCCACTCTTTTCCCCTGTTAAGATAGGAAGACATATTTGTCTGTTTTAAGAACCAAAAACCATCTTTGTCTCTGAGCCAATCAGAAGAGAGGCGACTGTCTACTGATGGGCGATTTTCTGAGTGACCAAATAAAAAGCAGATTTCAGGCAGACATTCAAAGAAACAAATCCTGTGCAGTTAAATAATGAGTCCAGGTGGGTGTGGCTGAAAGCGGTGCCTGCTTTGTTGTGACATCACAAAAGTACAGAGGTCAAGATGGCTTGTTTTAAGGCAGTTTCTGGATACAGGCTGTGTATGTTTCACTTTCGCCTGAAGCTTTGACACTTTCACATTATTAACACACAGCTTACACCTATTAAACATAACATAAACATTTTTGCACTGCTAATAGTTTAAAGAGGAGCTATGCATTATTGTTACCTTAAAGGGATAGTTCACCCAAAATTGAAATTTCACTCATTATCTACTCACCCTCATGTGGACTAAGGGCTGGGAGAAGTTTCCTCCGTGGCTTCTCTGAGTTACAGTGGGTCTCTGCGTAGCAGTACATGTCCATATATCGGTTGCAAATGGATACCAACTGTCTTCGTAACAAAAAGACACACCAAAAAACATCCAAATACTTCCATGCTGCTCGTATGTAATGTCCGTCTTGTATTGAAGCCCCGAAATGCGAAATTGTCCCAAAAAAAATTAAATAAGTCTATTTTTCAAGCTTGTTTAGAGCGGAAGCTTCTTGAAGCTCCTCTTCCCGGTTCGTCATATTTGGACGAACCAGGGTCTGTTCTCTTCCCAGTTCGTCCAGATATGACAAACTGCTACTGTAGGTAGCAGGAGCTTTGAGAAGCTTCTGCTACAAAACGAGCTTGAAAAATACTTATTTAATTTTTTTCGAGACAATTTCGCATTTCGGGGATTCAATACAAGACGGACATTACATACGAGCAGCATGGAGGTATTTGGATGTTTTTCGGTGTGTCTTTTTGTTACGAAGACAGTTGGTATCCATTTGCAACCGTTAAATTGACATGCACTGCTACGTCGAGACCCCCTGTAACTCAAAGAAGCCACGGAGGACTCTGAAACTTCTCCCAGCCCTTAGTCGACATGAGGGTGAGTAGATAATGAGTGAAATTTCAATCTTGGTTAAACTATCGCTTTAATTAAACAGCTTCAGAGTAACTGATGGTTAAATGACTTGTTACAGGGAGAATGGCGGCTCTCTGCCTTCCCCCTAGCATCTATTGGCCAAAAACCATATTTCCCCTTAAACACTGTGGAATTACACAGTATAAATTTGATATAAAAACTGTATTGAAATATCTACTGTACTCATACTTTGATAAACAATTAGTATGTTGCATTATACTATCCCATTGATCTTTAGTCGTTATGTGTTACAGTAAAAACTATAACTTAATTTGTGTTTTGAAACTTAAGCACATTTCATACCATGCAAGTGCATTATGATTCAATATGTAGCAAATTTCAGTGGTAATATAATTGCAAGATTGAATTGTCTGTGTCCTTTAAGCCAAACCTGTGTGGAAAAGAAAGGCCATACTCACCACCTACCAGTTTATTATAGCATTAGAGATAGTGGATTAAATACTGCTGAATTTACTCTTCCTCAATAGTTATATTAACCATGGAAGTGACTTATAGTTTATTAAACGGTGTCTCTGCAGGGAAATCAATGTGTCTGAATGAAAACAATATCTATATGTACTGTAAGTTATTTTATGGCCCAGCCACATAGGAATAGCTATTTGTATACTGGGGGGGTTGAAGCCTGCATTAATTCAGCTCACATGAATGATATTGATTGTCTCTGCAAATGTATTTTGGTAATTTAAAAGTTTTGTCAGAAATGTGAAGCCTGGGGAAGGTAAATTAAATTCCATCTGTAATGTCAAATGCAATTTAGATATGTGTTGAAGGATTTCTCTCAGCCTGCTCAATCAACACAGAGTGAGCGCACAAACACACAGAGAGAGAGAAAGAGAGACAAAAACAAATGCAGGTGCACGCAGTGAATTTAGTGGAGAATGTCATTTTATCCCAGCTTTGCTTGATGCACTGTCATCTGAAATGTCGCCGACTGTAGCTGACAAATTGCTCCCAGGGCATAGAAAAAATGGAAGGAAAAATCTATGAAAATATTTCTCCTCTTGTAATGTGTGCCCATCAATCTATTTGCGGATAAATGCTGTGGAGACAGCAGGATTTAGGAAATGTCCTCTTCAGTACTGCAGCAGAAATTCTGCTCAACCCATCCTGAAACATTGGAAATTTGTCACACTTTGCAAAAAGCAAACCAAACTCACCGCAGGGTCCTGCTGCAGAATCAACTGCAGACTGACGTGGGAATAATTTACTGTTGCTGTAAAATATATCAGACTGAAAAAACATTTTTTTTTTGCAGCGTATTAACGGAACATTGACAGAAATGGAAAGTGATTGCTTTACTTGCCAAGTGAAAGAAATGCACATGGCCTTTTTTGCAGCTATGTATTGATCGCTGACAGACTGCTGACACACATGGCTGAAGCACAGCGGGGTGCTGACAGTGGAAAGGAACAGTGCCAGGCAGAGAGGGCGGTGTGATGTGTGCTAAAGCTACAACTGTCACTTTAAAGGAATAGTTCACCAAAAAATGAAATTCACCCTCATGTTGATGAATACTCCGGAGTAGTTTTTTTTATTCCTCAGAGTGCATCTGGAGACCCAAAGCGCCCGACACAAAAGGTCCATAAAACTACACAAAAACCTTGTAATATTCCTCCATACTGCTCGCTCACTGCAATCCAAGTGTCCTGGATTGCAGTGGACGAGCAGTAAGGAGGAAGATTACAAGGTAGTTTTATGGGCTTTTTGTGTTGGGCGCTATTGACTCTGCACTTTGAGGAATAAAAAACTTAATTAAAAAAAAAAGAAAAAAAGAACTATTCCTTTAAGATGTTGAAGATAGAGTCTGTAGAATTTTCCAAGACAAAACAAACTACAGTACAGACTTGTAAAAAACAAAAAAAACAAATCTGCCTTAATCATCACGTATGGGCCTCTAGTCATGTGTGGTGGTGACTGTGTCTGCAGAACCACCAGTGTTTCTCCGGGTTGACGATGTCCAGTCTCTAACTTGGTAGTAGTAGCAAATATTTAAAGGAGAACTTTGAAGAAACACCAGTAAATTTATGTAATTGAAAAAAGAAAAAAAAAAACAATCTACCATCTATCTACCAACTATCTCTTTTGCTCTATACAGCATCATGGTTTTAAATCTCTTTATTGCCATTTTCAGTTAGAACATAATAGATTTACATGAAAAATCTCCCCTGTCCTCACATCAGCCTACACTGACTGCCCACAGCTGCCCAAACTTCTGGCTCAGTCTGCACCATCTACTTGAACTCAATCACAGGCTTATGATCCTTCTCATTTACTCCTTTTGAGCTTGTGAAAAGAATATGGTCTGACTGCCACCACCATGTCTAATTTAACAATAGAAACCAGTATCCTCATAGAAGTTAAAAAACAATTCTCGTGTGTATATATCTCATGTTGGTGACTATAATTTGCCCCCAGGTGTGAATGTCAATGTGTGAGGTTTCAGTTGGCGTGTTCAATACTTTTTTCCTGCGTCATTCCACCTTATAGCACATAACTTTTTATGGATTGAAATGTTAAAATGTCCTAAGTTCTTTAGTTTTATTGAGTAAAAACTAAGGTCCAAATGTATTATTTATTCACTTACTTTCCCACTGTACTTCCCGCTATCAACATACCTTTCTACAGATGCATTTTCTTACATAGCCTGATAAGACACTGAATGATTACTACTGTAGGTGTGACTTTTGTATCACCTTATTCTTGTGCTTTATATTTGGACTGAGACACAAGGAGTAGAAGATGATTCATAAAATAACAAGACAAGAAATTCTTACTCTGTGGTTTATATAACAATGGACATGAATATTTACAACCAGAATATTTTATGACCAGAGAGCTTTAGAGCCAGAACTGCAAAATAAACCAGTCTGTAGCCAAGTTATATTGTACCTGGTGGTTCAGAGTTGCCAGGTCCACAGAATTGGGCTACTTTTATAAATGTTGCCACGGGTAAAAAATTATGTCGAGGGTTGGGCTTGGCCAGTCCTATTGCATACAGATGATGTGAATAATGCTTATGGATAAAGATTCATATTTTGATATACAGTGTGTGTGTATATATGTATATGTATATATATATATATATATATATATATATATATATATATATATATATATATATATATATTTTGATTTTGTTTTATTTCAATAACAGAGTTTTATATATACCCAAATCCTGTCAAACTGATCCTGGACAGATCAGCATCACAAATAATAAGCCACTGCAGGATGACATCACCACAGCACATAACCAACCACGGTATCAGCACCACCTGCACCCGGTGCCCGCCGCCTGCCTGAAATAAGATATAACAGTAAACACATAGCCTGTATGTATTTACTGTTACTATATGAATAAAATATTGTGAATGTCTGAGCTGACGTACTGTAAGGTAAGTTTAGTACCGCTAACCACCACACGCTGTCACTTCTCCTTACTGGTACCTCGTGTTTAGTGACTATACCCGCGGACCTCCGTTACACACATAGGGCTGGCACATAGTTTGAATCAGTTGCAGCAGAAGTGACCCATCAGATTTTTGTTACTGCAAGAGCCAGAAGAAGAGCCTGTACGTAAACCGCATAAACTACCGCTAGTCAGATGAATGACACAAGCATAACTGTCCATAATTCAAAACCTGGAAATTATTACTTTTAGGTAAATTTTGAGCAAATATTGCGATTAACCTTGATCAGCTATGGACACTCGTGATGATTGTCTCGCTAATAGTTGTTTCCTGTCCATGTAGAATAGCTTAAAGGTACATTGTGTAGGAATTACTCCCATCTAGGTTGTATATCGCAAGCAACTCAGCTGCACATAATGGCATGAACAAGCCTCTATGTAAACAAGTGGCCCGTCAGCACAAGGCAAAACAATACACGTGACAATATGTTGTCATGGCGACATCGTATTGTTTACCTGATCCACGTTTTACTGGCTTTCTCTGGACTTCTGTGACCAAACTGGGGTCATTCCTATATGTTCCCACAGCCCTATGTTCCCACATTTCTAACTTTTGTTGTCACTGAAAATGAGGCCCTATGTTCCCACAGCCCTTTGGTCCCACCATTGGTTGGGTTTAGGCAATGAAGAAAGGAGTTGGTTAAGTTTAGTAAAAAAAGACCAGGTAGAGGCTAGACAGGCCAGATAGAGAGAGTCCAGTGGGAACATAGGGCTGAGGGAACATAGGCACGCTCCCACTAAAATGACATCTGGTTTGTTACCGACGGCTGTCTGCCCGATTGCACATTAATGCAGCATCAGTGCTTCAGGAGAAGTTACACAATGTCCCTTTAAACAAATATGTTGAATTTTGAAAGAGTGAATGAATGAATGAATGAATAGGCATTTTTTCATTTTGTCAGTTGGGTAATAAGATACACAAAAGTCAAAGTACAGTGCAGTAATCATTTTATTTACTGGTTGTTCGACACATGTAGTGAACATTCAGTCAACATTCAGTAGTAGGAATCCATGATGCGCCTCATGCTCTGGAACCTGGTGCCGCTCATGCCCATGTTCATGAAGTTCCTGTACTCGCCGGGCCTCATGTACATCATCTTGCCTCTGTAGTGGGGCTGCTCGTACATCAGCCAGTGGCCGTCCATCACGTTGCAGGACATGCAGTCGTTCATGCGGTAACGGTCCATGATGTTGTCACAGTCGTCCATCAGCTCGTGCATCTGACCGCCGAAGTTCTCCCTCTCGTAGATCCTCATCCTGTACTGGCCTCTGTGCTGTAGGGGGAACACAGTTTGAGAGTTGACGTCAAATGTGGAGTCAGAAATACAGTATGTGATATGGTGAAATAATATAATATCTTCTAGAGTTTCCAGCTTACCATGGGGATCATACGGCAAGACCTGATGCACTCCCTCATTCCCATCATGCTCATGTAGTCGGCGTACTCGCCCCTCCTCATGAAGTACTGGTTTCCCATGTAGTTGGTGCGGTCGTAGACCATGAAGCAGCCGCTCTCCACCCTGCAGGAGTGGCACCTGCTCAGGTAGGAGGTCATGTCAGAGAAGTCGTTCATGCACTCATAGGAACGACCCTGGAAGTTCCTATCCTCGTAGAAGATGATCTGGAGAAAGAGAAGAGTAATGTCAAGAAGAATAATATTATAATTTTTTTTTTTTTTTTGGGGAAATTTACATTTATTAGAAAAAGATTTTTAACAGTAGCTACCTTGCCCCTCATGCTCATGCCGGTGTTGCTCATGTTGGCTGCTGGTGGGTTGTTGCTGCTCCTGTGCTGCTGTGTTCCTTCCTGGTTTAACCCTTTCCTTTTATACCTGACTGAACGTAAAGAACCAGTGACCCCCCCCCTCAGATAAGCGCTTACTCAGCAACTTACTATTATAGCCTATAGGCATTGAGGTTGTGTCCATTCTTTTTTTTCTTTTTTTCCACACACACTGGGTACCTCGCAGTCTTTAGAAAGGCCTTTTCTCTCATGACAGAAAGCATTCTCTGCTGTGTTTGTATGAATGGGCCGGATCATGTCATGTGACGACAAATTCCATGTATGACCTGTCCAGGGAGTATTCTTTCTGTGGTTGGTTATTTAAAACAGGATTTGGTGTTTAAGTTGATTTAACAAACATACATGGTCCAAAACTAGTTAGTTTGATTCTGTGTGTAGTCAACTTCTGAGATACACCAAATTTGCTGTGTTGAATCAATTATGCGTTTCAGTTTCTGTTTAATTTATTTGACAAGGGACAATGTACATTAATAAAACATTGTAAAAAAAAAAATAATAATAATAATAATAATAGTAAATGCACCCGAGTTAGCTAAAAAAGCTAGTTTTCATCGCCAGTCCCTCTGCCTGATGATAAAGGGCAACCTTAAAAAAGAGCAACAATGAGGTAAAATACCAAAGACACATTCAGTACACATTAATAATATACATTTGTAAGGCCATAACACACATTTGCGATGGCACAAGGTAGTTAGTGCTCATAATATAATCAGTGCTTAGTGTTCACATCATAGGGCATCAGCAATACATAGTATTAAGGAATGGGATTCATTAAACAAATCACTATAACTATCTGGTTACTACATATAGGAAGATACATGACAGAATACTCAGTGCCTATACTACATGCAGGAACTATCTGGTCACTACACATAGGTAAATACATGACAGAATACTCAATGCCTGTACTCCATATAGGAAAATACATGACAGAATACTCAGTGCCTATACTACATATGTAGTAACTATCTGGTTACTACATACATGTATGGGAAAATACATGACAGGATACTCAATGCCTAAACTACATATAGGAAAATAAATGACAAATACTGCGTTGACATACAGATGCACTTTGTGTCTCAGAAGTGGCAATTTTACCAGAAAAATTACTTATTTTTCTGTTTGTAGGGAGTATAAAACCCTGTTTGTAAGGAGTATGAAATTATTTTTTATGGTTTAACATGTCTCGTATATATTTCACAATACAACCATGTTATTCTGTTGTTATAAACCTTGTGTGACAACATCCACAAAAGTGATTTTGTTTAATACGGCCTTTTTTAGGACCTATAGGGGAAACAACAGTTTGTATTTTATGTTTATGGTGTTATTTTATAGATATTATAATATATTTTGCAATTATAGCAATGCTTTTGGACTTTAAAAACACCATGTATTTCTATGCGCATATTTTGAGTTCTGGTTTTGGGCTGGTTTTGAGTTGCTGTTGGACCTGGAAACCCTGGTTCTGTCTGCCGCTACACCTGGCAGCAATACAGCTAACTCAGCTAGCTCGCCCCACATCCAAAAGACCAAACTCATTGTCCACTACGGAGCCCAAACTGTTTCACACACTGAGGCAACTTAGAAAACAATAAACAGGCCACCATAACCACAATGGCTCTTCATAAACACTTAATAGTCTGTGGTGTCTCTCACTGTCTTGGAAAAGAGGCTCGTTCTCATAAATAAAAAGGATCTTTGTTGTTCAAAATGTACATATTTATTAAGTTGGACTTGCTTAGAGAGCTGCATATGATGTTAATAAGCATCTCTCTTGGAAAAGCCTTAGTTTAGTCCTTAATTTATTGTTCCAAAACATAACATGATGTAACATAAATAGAAAAAAAAAACACAAAATGTGGGAACGCACACTAGACTGGGTAAAGAGGATCTACAGTATGATTTATTTAGAGCAACGCGTTTCGCATGTGGCTTCTTCAGGCTCGTGCTGAGACCAGGAAGTCATGGAATTTATAGTAGGAAACAGTACTCAACCAATCAATTTACATATTGAACAGGTGAAAAACATATTTAACAATCAAACTTCAATGGTTAGGGAGTACCAATATACCATATAAAAATGGGTAAAATACATATTAAAGTGCATTCAGCAACTTCACGACAGATTCAAGTACAGGTGCACCTTCAGTGATTCACTTAGAGAAAAGCAGTATATAAACAGAACAATACAATACAAACAGGTCATATACATATAGAGTAGGCAATACCATCCGTCATAACATCAAAAGTATATACATACCAAGAATTAACTCAGGTGATAATAGTGAGGATTATATCCTACAAGATGGTTCTGTTACACCTTCTGACTCACACTTCTCTGTACAAACACATGGAAAAACGATATTGACCAATTTCAGCTCACTTTCCTCTTTCTGCTTTTACAATCATTCAGACATTCAACTCTCAAATGACGGCTGAGCTCCTGTATCTCAAATCTGTTAAACTGCGATTAGGTTGTTATTATGTTAATTGCTTTACTTGTTTTTATTACTGTATATGCTTATTTTTTTATATAGGCTACAAAAAACACTTGTATAGCTGATGGGCAAATTGATCCAGCACGTCGCAAGGCCTGGCGCTGATTGTCCCCCATTCACAACAGTAACCTGTGTCTTGGTGCACCACGATGGGCCACAATTTCTCAGTGGGAGGGGGGAGAGGCCTTTATACTGCATATATTATCATTTGTACCTCATACAACCCCACTTAAAAAAAAACTGAACTACGCTTTAAGAGAGAAGAGCGGCAGCGTGAGAGATTAGCAGAAGAAAAGAGGAGAGGAAAGAAAAAAGCAAAGAGAGGAAGAGATAAGGATTAGGATGGAGGAGGAGGAGGAGGAGGAGGAGGAGAGGTTAGGAATGTGTAAACAAACCCTGCTGTCCCTTTAGTAACATCTCTCCCTAAGTTACAGCGATGTGTGTTAGGTGTGGAGGTTCCCATGAACCCTGGAGCTGTAGAGGCAGGTGTTGGGACCTGGCCTGCTTCCAACATCTCCTTGTTTAGTCTTTCTCTCTCCAGAGACGGATGTGCTCATGTGATGTCTGTGGATGTCCTGAACCTGGTTCACCATGCTTCGCAGTTTGGCCTCCATCAGTACAGTCACACAATCTGTTTTAAAAGCACAACCATTTACCTGTAATTGTCTGTCTGGTGCATATTTTATAGTTAGTGATGTCAAACTTTTATCACATTTGCCATCTGAAAAACTGTAATTGTGAATAAACAGAGTTATGGATATTATAGAGGCCCACTGTAATGTGCCTTTAATCATCATGCCAAAGCTATGGGGGAAATAAACAGCTACAGAAGTAAAGAAATTTTATGAGCCAATAACAATTTAATGTTAAATCTGCGACTGAAAATTTCACCATCATCCATTACATTAAATGTCCACTAAAAAATCACACATTGGTGAAAGACTTGGACATTTTTAGCCCAGTGCCAAATCACTGAAGTTTGAGTTCATACAACACACACAGACATCAGGAGGTCAATATGAGAGCATGCTGAGAAAGTCTTCCATTGCGATGCACAGTGGTACTCAGTGTGAACCAGGCTGCTTCGCAAATACTTTTTACATCCAACATTAGTGAGAACAGTTTTGTCAACAATTGCAATTCTGGGAAAATAGTGCAAATATACAGAATGTGGGAATAAGACATCCTTTCTTATCCATGACTTAGAAAGCAGGGCATGAATCATTTAAATCTGTCCTGCAGTCCCTTATATTGCACTGTATTGCAGTGTTGGCTAATACACATGTATACATTTTGACTCCCAATTTTCTCTCTTTCCCACCGCCCGAGTTTAAGCAGCAATCGCTAATAGTGATTTTCTATTTAGCCCCAGGGAGCTCTGAGCTGAAGGTTAAGAATAGCTGGTGGCAAATGTAACCTCATTTCATTTTGCATCATTTAGCTCTGCTCCTTCTAGCTGGGAAGTTTGGGCTCAACACAAACACTTGTCTTAGTTTAGACAGACTTGTGCCAAAAGTTGGAAATTACTCTCTGGCTGTTGGCTGCTGAGATAACTCAGTGTTCCTGGACCAGAATGTCTATGTGCAGGGTGAAAAGCTAAAATCATTCAGTAGGAATGTGTCCTATCAGGCAGTGCAGTTAATAGGGCTGTAATATCTATAGGTGTTAATGAACATATCCACTAACAATACGAGAATGCCATACATACACCACTTTCAAAACACATTTAAAAAACTGTCTGAAAAGCAGTCAAAATTGCAGTCACTTCTTTTAACTGATTTACTGCACTTAACGTACGTAAGCATTGCCACTATAGCACATTATTCTACCTCTTTGTCTCTTTGTGTTGCTTTGTATGTCAGGTTTTTGTTTTGTTGCCTGTTTTGAATGTTTGTTAGAACACTTCTTTGTACCTGTGATCCCTGTGCTTTGCTCTGTCGAGTTCTAATTGTACTGTCTATTTTACTCCATCTGTCAATATTGTGTCTGATTCTATGTCTGTCTTGTTTACCTGTGTCTTGTCTAATTGTAATGAAATATTTTCTATGTAAACTGCCAGAGGACAGCGGGTGAAAAAAAGAGCTGATGTTATTATTGTACATTGTCCTTTTAAAATAAATGAATTAAATTAAAAAGTTGACAGC
Source organism: Trachurus trachurus (assembly GCF_905171665.1). NCBI lineage: Eukaryota > Metazoa > Chordata > Actinopteri > Carangiformes > Carangidae > Trachurus > Trachurus trachurus. Next base: position 33,909,817 of record NC_139895.1, read on the forward strand.
TCTAAGTTCAGGTGTGATGCCAGACACACGTGAAATATTATTACTGGAGGTGGCCTGGACCACATGGGGCCATATTATTTTAATAGTCCCAATGCAGTAGGCCTATACTGAGAATATTTTTGGCTGGATGCCTACAATTTCATTTTTATTGCAAGAGCTGTTTGCAGCACATAAACTCACTCTGTGCCTTGCCCACTCTTGTGCATGTAAAGGCTGTGAACAAAATGCTAATGTTAGCATGTTAACATTGGCACCACAACAATGCTAACATGCTAATTTACCATCTTAGTTTCACACTTACATTAGAAAAGAAATGAAATATGGAACCGATGCTTACAGTTTTGAGGTTTAGTTTTGGGGGGTATCTGGTTGTAAACAAAACCTGTCAAACAAAATTGTAAATGTTGATGGTGATGTTGGTACAAGCCAAAAAGGGGATTGAGAAAAATTCAATATAATCAAGTCAGAACATCCCCAAAGTTATAAATCAAACCAAGCAGTAGTTGTAGAGACATTTCAGTTTAGATACAGTAGTGGTTTGAACAAAATGCTAATACTGGAAGTCCTAGAGCCATGTTGCATGGATAAAAGCATACCATAATAGGCCAGTATTACCATTGTAGTAAATTAATAAATAGTGGAGAATGTATACAAAGACAGGAGATCCTTATGGAAATTATTGGTCTGAGGTGACTAACAATCTGAAGAGCTCTCTTTGTCACTTTGCATTTGTGTTTCGTTTTTATGTCAAGTTCCACAAAGAACCAGGTTTCAGTATCAGATCAGGAGGTAAAAATATCTCCTCTGCTACATCAGTCAAGCATCCTCCTCCTGCAGTGCAGAGCAGATCTGGTGAAAAGTGATGAAAGGTTGTTGAGGGTGCATCTCACAGAATGTCTAAATACCAGTCTGATATTTCCTAAGGGTTTCTTTTATGATTTCCAGGCAGAATAGAGGCTGTTAATCCTTGGTTCAAAATAAAAAAAGTGTATTACACCTGCATGGTTTGACTCAGATATGACTCAGAGGGTGAGGAGTGCGATGTCTGTCATGACTATTTATCATCCAGGTCATGGTTAAGGTAAGAAAGCTGAGTTGAGGGCAACTGGACTTGGTTGTAGATACTTGACAATGTCGTCCAGAATGCTTCTTCAGTTCTGCAGAGGAAAACATGTTTGGACTCAACTCTGTGCGCATGAGTGTGTGTGTGTGTTTGTGTGGACTATCCATGCCAGCTCCATCCCCCCTCAGACTGCAGTTGCGTTGGCTGACTTTTCAGCAGAGATTTAGCACACGTTCTCATAAATATTACAGCGGCCTCTTTGGCTATACTTAGCCAGTTGAATCATGCATCTTGTACAACAGATGTTTTTTCATTCCTCCTGCGTCTTGACTGAAGGATTGCGGGCACGGTGGTGGACAGGCCTGATATTGTTGTGTGGAAAAAACGTTGCATGGCAGAGGATGAAACCTTCACATGCAAATCTGGGTTGCACGTCTTACCCCACAGGCTTTCTATATGGCATCTGTGCTCGTTACATTTTGATTCATGGCATTCATTTGTTGATTGGCAGCAGTATTTTTTGCTAATGTTGTCTGTTCTCATCACAGCATGTACTAAATATTATTTCACCAGCCATAAGCCCAGCACAGAAGTTTCAAGAGGCCAAGCGTTAATGCAGGTGGTATTTTATGAACCAGATGGTGCTTCTTAGTCTGGCTGCCGTGATGTTTGTTCTATAATTGGTTGAATTTCTAATCAACTGAGGCTTTTGTTCGATATATTAGCAAGCATCCGCTCTTTTGTGAAAACCCCTTTCCAAACGAGCGCTTTTCTCTCTCCGAGCCAATCCACCCACAGCAGGGGGGCACTGAAACTTGAGTCCCCACCAGGGGCCAGTTTTGGCCCGTAATCATATCATTTCTGAGGCGTTGCAGTAAACACAGCATGATTCACAAGGCCTAACGGCTCTCTAATGCACTGCAGAGACAACCACACACACCAGAGTATAAACACTAATGAATGGACTCGAGCAGCTTTATTTGTTGGGAGACGATTTCATTTTTTTCTTCCATTTCTGGGATCAATCAGTGCACTGCACCGAGTCCCAATCAGACGGTAACTGAATCGTTTTGCATTATGCAGCAGGATAAATATAATCACATAGGCAAACAAATTACATGCCGTTGCTTATCTGCAGAAACATCAGCAGCACCCTGGTTTCACATTAGCAATTCTTATCAGGTGAAGGTGTCTCCTTCTGATAATGAGATTAACAGCCCAGTTACAGATGTTATTCGCTTCATTCCTGCTATTCATCTGTTGTGTCCATATTAACAGCTCGTTTTTAACAAGCAAGGGTCTCCTTTTGTTTGGTTTTATTACATCTATCAAACAGGATGTACAACAAGTGTATATTATTAGCAGCATCTAGGAATGCAGTTCATCTAATTTTCCTAGAGCTTTTATAGTACTATAAATGCATGCATATGTAGCCTACTGTATTGTAGAAGTCCTCTATTAGGTAGGTTAGTTTCTTTAAAGGGATAGTTTAACATTTTGGCAAATTTGCCCATTGCTATAATCCCTACAGTTTTAGCAGTAGGTTTGTTACCTTTATTTGTCAATGTAAGCTATTTTTAGAACGGCGGAGCCAAGCGGCGAGCTGCTCAGAGCTACGCTACGGAGGCTAATGGGATTTCGTGGTTTCCCTCATCAAACTCAACAAATACACAATCCAACAACTCCAAAACGCTCTGGTGGACAAGTTGTGACCTGTAACGTTCTGTTATCATCTCATAGCGTGGTGAATGTGCAGGTCACAACTTGTCCACGACAGCGTTTTGGAGTCGTTGGATTGTGTATTTGATGAGTTTGATGAGGGAAACCAAGAAATCCCATTAGACTCCGTAGCGTAGCTCTGAGCAGCTCACGGCTCTGCTCCGCCGTTCTAAAAATAGCTTGCACCGACAAATAAAGGTAACGAACCTACTGCTAAGACTATAGGGATTATGGCAATGGGCCAATTTGCCAAAATGTTGAACTATCCCTTTAAGAATTTTGTTCCAATGACCCCACACATACCTGTGGGGATTTCCATGCATGTGGATGTACACACACACATGCACAAAAGAAAGAAAAAACAAAAAGAGAGAACTTTTTGTTTTTTCTTTCTTTTGTGCATGTGTGTGTGTTGTGCTGGGCTGTTGTCCACTGGCAGGTTGAGTTGAGTAAAGTCCTATTGTGCTGCTGTGTGATGCTGTGTTACACAGTTGTGACCTCTCTCATGTTGCTGATTGTTGTGTTTTATGACTGGGAGCTGTCAACTGAATTGCCCATTGGGATAAATAAAGTTTTTCTGATTCTGTATTACTGCACAGCCAGGGTTTGACTTGGGTTGCATGATAATGCATGGTGGTTGCCATGTGTCTTGATGTATTGTTAAGTATTACATGTTATGTGTGTTACTTTATAGCCAGGACTGAAACTGGTGTAGCTGCTGTAAACATTTAAGCCCTTTTTTCTTTCTTTCTTTCTTTCTTTCTTTCTTTCTTTCTTTCTTTCTTTCTTTCTTTCTTTCTTTCTTTCTTTCTTTCTTTCTTTCTTTCTCTCTCTCTCTAGATTTTATGAATTGATGGTGTGGCTGTTTTGAGTGACAGGTGGGTGAGGAGTTGGGGGGAGTCTGCATCCATCTACAGCATTGATGGGCAACTCGTTCCACAAAGGGTCACAGTGGCTGAAGGTTTTCTTTCCAACCTAGCAGCAGCACACCAGACCTGACTCACTCTTTCTTTCTTCCTTTCTTTCCACTGCTCACAGACACTGACAACAAAGTCAATTGTGGCTGGATGAAAACAACTGCTCACCCATGGTCCGGTCTATATTTGCATATCCAATCACAAGTGCTCACTCGAGACGCATGTGGAGATGTATTGTTACGCCAGGTGTAGACTGATGTACATGTAGAGCCGTGCTGAGACGCATGGTAACGCAGGTCTGAACAAGGCCCGGAAAACTAATGACCCTTCAGGTTTGAGAATGAAGTGATTGTACAGGCTGGAGGTTTTTCACAGTGTAGTACAAATGGCAGAGTGGACTGTGTTTATTCAAAGTGAATGTATATCATTACATATAAAATGGTAGGCCAACTTTGCTGCAACACTGTACCAAACATTGTAAAAACAAAATCTATTCAGCAGCTACTGTGTTTTTTCAAACAATAAAATTAAATAAATTTATTAGATTCCTGTTAAATATGTAGCTATGCCTGAACTGCAACTGATGACCACAGCCCATGTGTGCTGGCTGCTGATCAGCTGATCTCAGAAACATTGATGGAGAGCTGGAAATTCCAAAAAGTTCTGATCCAGTCCTTTAATTGGCAAAAATGAAGTCAGTTTTTGAGAATCCATTCATTTTTATGTATCAGCAACATTTGGTAATTTAGTTTTTGGACAAAGAATCAGTCTAATGGTAATATTAATATGATATGACATCTGTGTGGGGGCGTATGGGGTGGTGCCATAGAAAATGATTAATGTGCTGACTGAAGCTACTCATGGTGTATTGTTCCACATGAGGAATAATACTTCTTATCCAGCTCCGTGTGTGAGAATCTCATTTCTAACCAGATTACACACAAACAGACAAATTCTTCTTTTGAATTTCTGAGCATCAGCTCGAGATGTGCTGGCTACCATCAGTTATTTATATTCATGTTATTTTATCCACAGATGTTGCTAAATCAGCAGGGATGGAACTTCAAATGCAGAGTTACTGCAGTGTTTTCTGAGCAGAGCAGGGAAACCTCAACAACATGGTAATACTTTATTTGCCGCCTATCTCTAAACGCATTATAACCATACTTATGAGTTATAATGCAGTAATAACACTGTGTGACTATAGTTATAAACACTATAAACATTATAATAGAGTTATATCACTGTTATGTTTATTGTTATAAAGCCTTATAATTTATGAGTATTTATAATGATAGTTACACATTCTAACTGTATTTATAATGCAATATCGATGTGGGCATTGTCAGCGAGTTACTAACAATTATAACGTATTATAATACCTGACCTTATAAGTCATGATAAAATGCTTTATAGTGTGTTAGGATTATAGTTATAACGCATTATGATCATTTGAGGGTTTATAACTATAGTTATACAGTGCTATAACTGCATTATAACTCATTATAAGTATGGATATAAGGCGTTATAGAGGCGTCAAATAAAGTGTTACCCAACATTTTTAAAACCGTGTGAAGAAACCAAAGATGTTCATATATCCCTTGTATTAAATTTAATCCTCTTTGTCTTTCTTCATCAGTGTGGGATCTGATCCAGATGCACTGCAATCAATTCAGTTTCCCACAGATAATATTGATCAGAGCAGTATCGACCATGTCTTTGCTGTCATCATATTCAATATATTATCAGTCATAACCATAACTGATATGTCCAATTTCCTGAACCAGCAGTTATACTGATTGAAAGGTAGAGAAAACTGATTTTATAGACTATAACACAATTACTTGACAACACACTCAACAGCGTGTATTCATCTTCATCAGGCAGACGTCATGCACGCTCCCTCATGCATTTATGCATTTCTATCCTTAGCGTGAACAGGTAATTACTTGAATGCGTCTGGGCGAGAGACGTGTCTCTGTCAATCTCTGCGGTGAGTCAGTGTTATCTCTCTCAGCTCTGTCCTTGTGCTGCGACCTTGCCCCCAATACATCACACATTCAGCATGATCTCATTTGACATTTCAACCTGAATCCATTTCTCGGTTCTGCTCGGCCCTCTTGTCAGAGGGTAATTGCATCAAACATTCATGAAGACCAAAGGTATCAGATATTACTGGGATGATTTCTCAGCCGTGTGACTGGTGAGGTGACGGGGGCCAGAGGATAAACACCCACGTACTTTCCTTCTGGTTGTAAAGTTGGCAGGATTGTTCCAAGATTCAGAAAAGAGTCTGTCGAATAGAAAGTGGTGCAAAAGTTCCCAACAAGGACATCTCTGGCCTTTGGTGCAAACTAATCCGTGAATGACATCAGACAGCTCCCAGATGTTTGTCAAGGTGAAGTGAAGGGCTTCAGATAGTGTCTGCTATATCGTAGTCAACAGCCTTCGATTTCACACAGGGTGCATAATTACTGGAGAGGCAATCAAGTCACATTATCTGCAGGAGAAGGAGAAGATATACGACTGTCAGCAATCATCCTCATCTCCTGCTGCAGATTGAATAATAGCACGGCCCACTGGAACGCTCGCCTAAGCCGAATGAATGCCGCAGTAAGTGGATCTAAATATCATCTGCGCTGTCACTTACACCGCAATTATTGTTAGAGTCACCTCGCCGAGGAAACATTTGCACGCTGAACGGTCGTTGGCAGCGGTAAACTGAAAGAAAAGACGATAGGTGCGATGATGCTTAGCTGCTACCTGTGACGGTTTTAGGTTTTGCAATTTCCAGCTGCATGTAACCATCTGTCAAATGTTTGTTGTAGTGGGTAATTTCTGCTCGATGTTTTTTTTTTTTATGGTTTATTCTCTTGGTGTGGGACAGATGGGTGATGTAAATGAAGTAATATTGTCCAATATTTACATGAGAGTCACAACCTCAGTGACATTGCCCACAGTCGTACTGAATCAAGACAGCAGAGTACATTGTATTCAGTGCAGAAGGATACGAGGCTGTGTATCTGCAATCACAACTGCACAAATACCCTGAGGCAAATATCCAACTGCAGCCGTACAGGTCCAGCTGGGTCGATGTACAAACAGTATAACAAAGATTAAAGCTGCACTAATCAATATATTTATTTTAACAATTAATCAAATGATCAAGTGAACTGCGAAGAGGATTGTTAGCAAAGTGGAGCCCATGGAGAATTCTCACCCTAGCTCTGCAGTTCCTCTCTGGTTTAAGGAGACTGTCCTCCCAGCAGCAGCTTATTATGACCCATAGTTATGTTTTGTTATTAGGCGATATCCACTGGGACAAGCAATTATGACCGAGACAGAAAGTGTAGTGTGTAGAGTTGCTGCATTAACAGGAGGATGTTCAGGTGAATAAATGAGTCGACAAAAAACAGGACTTTAAAGGACAATTCCAGGCGAATTCAACTCTGGGGTGTATTTTCATATCATTTTAGGTCTAAAAGAATAAATCTGAAGATTTTCAGTTTAATCGCTCCTGTTTTGCGGTAGTTGCATCTGTCCCCGCATCCCCACGGCAGCAATGAATGGGAGTGGATGTAAGTTCCGCTGTTTAGGCTGTTTCCAGCCCTCAAAGCCGCAATTTTTTTCCACAGACAGCGTCAGATGGCTACTCAAACATGCACCGAGAAGTTTATTTACTTCAAGCAAGCCGACATGTTTGTAAAACTAGATCTAATGCAAAGTCTCCCGGAGTCTCGCGCGAGACCCAATTGCCGTGCTCGGTGTGTTCATGTGCAGTGGGAAAGCTACCGTTTGTGTCATAAACACAGGAATATCAACTCTTGACTTGCTTCAAGTAAAAAAAACTTCTCGGCGCATGTTTGAGTAGCCACCTGACGCTGTCTGTGGAAAAAAAATGTACACTTTAAGCAAGTAAAGAGTTTATATTCCTGTGTTTATGACACAAGCGGTAGCTCCTACTGCGCCTGAATACACCAGCACTGCAACTTCGGGCTCGCGCGAGACTCCGGGAGACTTTGAATTAGATCTAGTTTTACAAACATGTCGGCTTGCTTGAAGTAAATAAACTTCTCGGTGCATGTTTGAGTAGCCATCTGACGCTGTCTGTGGAAAAAAATTGCGGCTTTGAGGGCTGGAAACAGCCTAAACAGCGGAACTTACATCCACTCCCAATCATTGCTGCCGTGGGGATGCGGGGACAGACACAACTACCGCAAAACAGGAGCGATTAAACTGAAAATCTTCAGATTCCTTCTTTTAGACCTAAAATGATATGAAAATACACCCCAGAGTTGAATTCGCCTGGAATTGTCCTTTAAGAGGAGACCGCTATTCAAACCTTGTTTTCATTCAGTGGCCTATAAGGTGACAGCTGTAGTGTTGCCACAGCACCCATGTATTTCAATTATTTGCTATAGCAGTGGAGAATAAAGATCACAACAGCTACATTAGTGCAGGAAACCGAGGTCGTTCTTAACCTAGCTCCATTATATGTGTCTTTTACAATGACCCAAGAGAAGCTGATGTTTGCTTTAGAGAAAAGAGTATGGTAACTGAAGTATGGCACCATGGTTTTCTCAATGCACAGCAGTTACAGGCTATAGGAATTTGTGTATACTCACAAACCATAAAACTAACTGAATATAAATGAATGACAATGAATATGACAATAAAATACTAACTCTGTATCCTGAGTCATCCAATCACCCATAGCCATTCATTCCTTCCGCCAATCCTAATTAAAGTCCCCACTATATCATGATGATGAAGATCTCCACCTATGTTAATCCAAATCATTATCTGTGTCTCAGCCAATTTAATCACCCTGACAACAGTATTTCAGTATTTCTACTGCTGGTATGTTCCCCTACGTCAAATCATGGTTGCCATAACGATGAAGACCTGGCACTGGTAAGCTCGTAAGGATTGGTATTACACTAAGGGCACATTTAATTTGGAAAACTTCAAATTAGCTTAATTTGTCCATTTAAGCTTTAATTTGTCATTTCATGAATTCTACATGAATATTATAATCATTCAATTTCGTTGACTTGCTGTGGGTGGAAACAATGTGATGAGATGCATGGGGGTGAAGCTGTGAAAACTCTGTGCTGAGACAGTGGAGAGAAGAGGTGGGTGATTATTGTGCATTTATCACCACCTACAACACAAGTGGTCAACTGTTACAACAATACCATTTGTAACACTTTATAATACAGCCTGTGACTTACAGTGTAAGTGTGATAGAGAGCCTCCTGTTCCAATAATGGGAAGAAGCTTTTCACTGTTCGTATGAGTACTTCTGTTGCCCTTCGCAGCTTCAGACTGCCACCCTCTATTTCAACTGTGACTCTTCATTTTTATACAAAATCTATATTAACCTTGAAAAGCAGCCAGTAGTGTGAGTTAAACAACACAAATATCTCAAATCCCACTAGAAAACCATTTGCAGGGAAATGGGCTGAGCCCCCATGCATGCAGGAAGTGCGGTGTAAGTAATAGCGACATTACCATATTGTTCTTGTCTGTGACGCGGATAATGGCAGGATATCATCCAAATCAAGTTCCTCTTTCCTCCCGTGGATGTGAAAGAATGACAAAACACAAGCTGAAACAATCAGTAGTGGAACATGTTTACCAGTTTATTCAAATGAGACGGCCAAGTCTTCGAGTTTTTAATCCATCATGCTGCCGCCAAGACATCGCATGGCACTGTGTTAACACTTTTTTTTTTTTACAAAAAATAAATAAATAAATAAAAGGAAAAACTATTCCAGCTCTGATCCACAGACTGGTAGATCATTTCTCTGCTGGGCTGAGGCAGAACAACGACACTATAATGATACTGATACGGTAGGTTCACGTCTGACAAACATGAAACAGGACAAAAGCTACATTGAAAGTCATCTGACATTTCATGTAACATCTAGGCTGACCCCCACAATCAACAAAGCTTCAAATGAGGACCCGTCTTGCTAATTGTGACAGAAGAAGTGGAGATAGAGAGAAGAATAAGTGGTTTCTCAGCTAATCATGATCCGAGAATAGAGGATCTCCTTTTTGTGGCATGAGATGAGAGTGTGAGGAAGAAAAAAAGGGCTAATCTAATCTCCGCTCTTCTAACTAAAGCTGTAGCTGAATCAGTAGATCTAATACAGGCAGGGGAGAAGTAATTGCCACCACTGTCTGACCTATGGAGGCACATTGATTTAAAAGACAGTACTGTTTTTTTTTGTTTTTTTCTACCTCCACTGATACAGAGACCCTCATTTGTTGGAAAGTAATTGAATTCTTCGTTGTTGACAGAATTACTGCAATGAATTCAAGCGATGCTTCAATATACTCAGGCAAGATTCATTGATGTTGTCTATTAAGGCGGTAGCATATCAAGCTGTTAAACAACTTTTTTTTATAGGGACAAGTGTGGCCCATTGACTCGGTTTGGTTGATTCAGGTTTATTTTTATACATTTTTCCAGGTAGCCTCCGTAAGTGTTTTGATTGAAACTGAAGGAAGCAATCATGTCATGTGTGCAATCAGAGCTCCAACGTTCGGATTCTGTTTTCACACAGAAAAGCTGTGACTGGCAATTAACTCTGCATGAGGAAATGCCAGTGTTGCTGTGCTGTAAATGTCAGAATTCCGTGTCATTATATTCTTTATCCTTACATTGGGAAAAAAAAAGTTTAACATTTCACTCCCCAGTAGCTTTGTTTTAGTAAATCCATCCATTGGCTTTCTAGCTTACTTGCAGGGTCATGGGTTTACATCTCAGTCACATCAGTCTATCACAGGGCAAATTAATTCACACACTCACATTTACACCTAGATGCCAATTAAAGGGGACATATTGTGGAAATATCACTTTTTGAAGACGCTTATATTTAGGTGTTTGTCTTGCCTTCCAGCCCCCAAAATGTGAGAATTGACAAAAAAAATCGGTATGTGCTGGCTCGCTAGGTTGAAATCAAGGGGGCAGTTGTCGGTCTGAGAAGTGAAGCTCACTTCCGCGTTCAAAAAACTGCAATCCCCTCGGCTTCCTCTGGGGGCTGGTGTCAGAAGGGAGCATTCTCCATAGACCCCCATGTTAAAATCGCCGACTTTACATCCAATAAACATGATCAAAGCCTGGTGTCAAAACGTTTTTTGGTCTCAATCGATAGTTTCTACCCCCGCACACACTGTGGGGGGGGTGAATTTTTTTTTAACTCTACCGTTTGACTGTTATTAGGTTCAAACTCTGGCCAATTAGGGCGCGGAAACGTTGAGTGACAGGTCCGGAGCGGTCCGTGGACAGCTGCTTGGAGGCCAGTGGGCGGGTTCTCGGCCGGCCAATCCAACATGGCGCTGTTCAGGCCGCCATATTTGAGTCACAAAAACGACTCCCCAAAACCAATGGGTGACGTCACGGATGCTACGTCCATTCTTTTTACAGTCTATGGTTGAAATCGATGTGGTTTTTTGAGCTGTTCCCTCAGTTGTCTTCCAGTGATGTAACTAGGATTCAAATTTGCATAATACCACCCCTACCTGGGACCGGTAGAAGGGGTGTGGCGGGGCAAACAGTGGTTCATTTGCATTTAAAGGGACAGGCACTGAAACCATTCTGAACAGGGCTGTTTTGAGAGGATGAAAAGAGCTGTGATGTTTGATCCTTGGGGTATTTTGACCAAAGCAGGTAGACATGTCTTTAAGACACCTGCGGGAACTATTTTAATTTGTGGAAAGGCGGCATAATATCTCTCCTTTAACACAGCCATCCACCCAGAAAGGTCACAGATCCAAGGTTTGAACTGCACCACTCCGCTGCGCCATCCAGCTTAATGAATGGCCAGCCTTTCATTTAAAATCATGTAATATTTTGGGGTGGTGTCTTTGCCACATTGCTATAGTTATTTCTTTATTATCACACCTCAGTGGGCACCTCGCTGTCCTCTGATTCAGTAGAGAATAAAGCTATCACTGTTCTGGCAGCAGAGAGAGACGGCAAGAGAGGATCAAGGGCAGGTTCAACATACCCAGGAGGTCTTCTTGAAATCTGGCTTCACTGATAACTTCCACAATCCTGCACCAATGCCTCACTTAACTCGAAGTTTACCTAACCAGCTATGAACACATTTATGTGAAAGAGGCAGAGTTGTTTATTTCGAGCAGCATTGTCAGAACCATGAATGTGACATTCAACAAGGTGGAACAAACAAAGTAAAACACTAGAAATAATTTCCACTGAAGTAATAAGCATATAAATAAATTATCAAAAAGTTTCTTTTTATTTTTGCTCTCGTCTGATGAGGAACAAAAAAAATAATAATGTCAGACAGTTTCTGCTGCCAACACAGAGAGGAGAGGAGAGAAGCAGTTTGTGTGATGGGGTGATTGTGACTGAAGCATTCATTCATATTCATGAGATATATTTAACAGTGTGCGTATCATTTTTCTCACAAAAGGCATCACATGGTTTAGTTTTTATCTGCAGTCACAGAGTGTCCTCGTGTTATTCTGAGCTGCAACAATGAAGATGAGTCGAAGAGATGAAGAAAGTGTCATCACTGCCAGGAATCAAAGAACCTTTGCTCAATTAAAATGAAGCTATAGTTATATTATGTGTATTCTTTAAAGGGGACATATTATGCCCCTTTTCCATGAATTAAAATAGTTCCCAGGTGTCTTAAAGACATGTCTGTGACATGATCTGGTCAAAATACCGCAATGATCAAACATCACAGCTCTTTTCATCCTCCCAAAACAGCCCTGTTCAGAACGACTGGTTTCTGTGCCTGTCCCTTTAATTGCAAATCAGCCACTAGTTACATCACTGGAAGACATCTGAGGGAACAGCTCGTAAAACCACATGGATTTCAACCTAGGGAGCCTGAAAGTTACAGATTTTGTTTGTCAATTCTCACATTTTGGGGGCCGGGAGGCAAGACAAATACCCAAATATATGTTAAAGAGCCTTCAAAAAGTGATATTTCCATAATATGTCCCCTTTTATGTGATAAATCTTCCCTGCGTTAGAATGGACACTTATGGACTTAAACTTTGACAGTCCTGTGCCTCTTTACTACGTCATATTTTGGGATCCTCTGGAAATAATGACTCATATTTCTTGAGTAATCTGATTGGCCGGTTTGGGTCTATGCTGGTTTTGATCTGATCAAGAGCAGGTTAAGAGTTCAGCAAAAACTCCACTCTGTTATCGTGGGAAATGTCACAATTGCTCAAGGTAATCTACAGACAGTCACTCTCTCCCTTCAGACCAATTTTTTTTTCTAAAGATATTATGAGGAACAGAATGTCTCTTGGAGAGGACACTGTCTGGAAAGACTTGTTGCTTCTGTAGGTTTTTAAATGTCACACATCAACCCAGTGAGAACTTCAATCAGCATCAAACTCATCTCTTTCTCTTTTTTCAAGGTCATCTAGCTATCTGATGAATATGCAGAGGTACTGTATATGGCAACAGAAAACTTGCCATACAAGTCATACAGGCCTGAGCCAGTGTGTTAGCATTGTGTGTCCTGCTGAAGGAACATACATGGCTTCTTTCTCAACCAGGGGGTTGTAATTCATCCCCAAACTACAGATCTTAATCGTATCCATCCATCAGGCCATCAGTACTAAATCTCTCCTTAGTGGAGGAAAGAAAGTGATGTGAGAATCCAATACTGTGATACAGAGTCTGAGCAGGAGAGGCTGGAAATACTCACTCTAGGGTTCACCTAGGAAATAAATGATAGATAAGATTGCTGGTTTTCTCCCAATCCACTGTAAGTTCTTCCGAGAGAAATTAGAGCTTCCAAAATGAGTCCATCCATCTGCCAGGCCGGACAGGGAGAGATGGCCAGATACTGCCTTCTCTATTCACTCTGTGGTGCCAGCCTCTCTGGGCCTCACTCACACACATGACTAATAGACACATGAAAAGATGATCCATGTGGTGCAATGGAGTGCAGAACAGTTATACCAATATCCAATAAGAGATACTGTCTTTTATTAAAAATCTGATTATGAGTAGCTGGTGTGGTCCCACTCTGATATTATGCAGTTTGTTTAAGTGCAGGTCGTTAATCCTTGTAATAGTATCATTAGTGAGGGGGTAATGTTATTTTTCTGTGTTCTAGGATCCATGACTGATTATTGGTTTCAGGGCCTTTAGACTGAAGACAAAAACTAAATTCTGGAAGTAACTCTGAGTACTTCATGGTCCTGTTCGCACTCGCCAACAGATACGCCTGAGGCATAACATAGTATCAACCTGTTATGTCCAGGACTGCAGCTCTTATAAAGACAAGAATAAGAATTACTTTATTAATCCCCTAAGTGAAATTCATTCATGTAATAATTTATTAATAACATAAATAAAATAATTCATTTTTTATAGCTCAATGGAGTTCATTATGTAAGATTTCTGGAGATTATATTAATGATTTTTCTTTTAAAATCTAAAGAATCTGGAGAACCAACTAAAAAACTAAAAATAGAGGGGGAATTGAAGCATTCTGAAAGAGGGTTGTTTAGAAGGTGGTTTCTCATTGTAACAGCACAGCTTCTATCACCGCAGTGCTATTGCATCATGGATCCGCCCCTTTATCTGATACCCGATCTAGCTATTTGAGCAATATCTGGACTGATATCCAATTGTGTTACTTCTTCAGACTGGACACAATACCAACTCAGTATTAGAAAGTGATGGAATTGACCAAGTAGGTCAGAGCTATAGCAAGTCAGCATTCAAACCCCAATAAAAGAATAGAAGTATCAGGATAAGAGGGTTTGATGCTGAACTTGAAATACCTTTTCTCAACAAGAATGTTAACAGCTTTTGATGTTAAGAAGTATCAACGGGGTCTTACTGGGGCTTCTTTTTCTTTTTACACATTTCATTCTATGACCACTTCTGGTGGTTTGTGTTTCTCTTGACATCAAAGGAGATTTTTTCAAGGGTTACAAAATGTCTGCATAAAACCTGACACCTTGAAATGTCACAGGCCACTCAGACAGCGTTTGTGTTATCTCTTGGTCAAATGGCATTTTTTCCCCTGACAGTTTTATGGCCTTTTCATTGTAAATAATCTCATATTAGAATAATTTGTCAGTGTAGCTTTAAGAAATGTGATCTGTTGGAAATGTTGGTTAAATTAAATCTTAATTAAATCTGGCTGTGTATTAAATCAAATTTAATCTGTGGGTGGCATGACTTTGCAAAAGCTGCCCCAGAATGACTAAATATAGACAATTAAATATTCATTTCAGCAATTCAGAAAAGAATCCATAGTTCATCTCTGGATATTGCGTGACTTTGTAGGTGGAATTGGATCTTGATTGCTTATAGATGTGATCTTTCTGTCACGGAAGATTTAACCATATTTTAAATGGAATGTTTGGAGCAGCAATGAAAGATAAAAAGAAGAAGTGGCGGCTGAGCTGAAGCAGCAGATAGGTGCCTTGTGTTGTATGGATATCCTTCAGCACCTTGTTATAGATGTTATTCAAAAAGAGATGACCCTGTGACATAGCATTTATCTGCACAGCGATAAACACAATTCACTGAAGGGATTGGGAGCCTGTCTTCTTTCAGATATTGCTTCATTAGAATCTGTAATGTCTGTCTCTTTCTGAACCTCTAGGTTTAATGGCAGAGCGCAGCAGCACATCATACAACAGTAAACACCCATTGGAATACATCAAGTCACATTATGCAAAGATTTTTGGAGCTTCACCCATATTAGTGACTAAATCACTGCACAGTCTTCACTCCATTTCAGATATGTCTCTGGAAAGTTCCCTCAAAGTGCATTACTGAACAACAGGAGTGTCATTTTGTTTACATATATAGTATATTATTTAAAAATATATATATTATATAACTCCTCGCATGGGTACAGCTGCTAATCAGGTAATAGACATATTGTAATGGACTATAATCTAATGAAATAAATATATATATTTTATCATTCCTGTTCCTTTCTTTATATTAAAGCAGAAGTAAGCGGAATGTTTGTGTTTATATAAGTCTTGAATAGTTATATCGGTAACGCTTCCTTTTACAGTACGGTAATTACCAGGTAATTACCAGGTAATAAGATGTATTTACTAGGTAATAACCAGGTAATTAAATGCAATTACATTGTAATTACCAAGTACTTACTAGGTAATTACAAGGTAATTACCCAGTATTTACAGATATTTTTCCTGACTACTACCAGGTATTTACCCAATAATTTCCTGGTAGATACACAGTAATTGTATATTGTAGATTTTAAACCCGGTAGTTAAAAAATATTTACCTGATATTTATCTGGTAAATACCAACAAGTTACCTGGTATTTACCCAATAATTACCAGGTAGATATCCTGATGTGTCTATACGTGACTTTGTTAGGGTGATAATAACTTAGATATTTACCTGGTAATTACCAGGTATTTACTCAAAATGATCGCTACCTTACCTGGTAACTACCACTTATTTACGTGGTAGTTACCTGATATTTACCTGGTAAATATCAACTAGTTACCTAGTATTTACTAGAAATATACGGAAAACTACCAGGTATTTATCCAGGAATTATATATTATGTATTACCAGTCAACCTGTGTAGTGACAGTGAGGGTATAACTTGCAACTATTTACCAAGTAATTACTTTCTAATTACCCAGTAGTTACAATTTACATTATCAGGTAAAACCTTGTGAATTACCCTGTAAGGAAGGTGGAACTGTACTGTAAAAGGAAGCGTGGTTTGTTTCAATGATATTACCATGTACTTTCCTGGTAACTGTAGATTATAATCCTCTGCCCCCCATCAGGGTGTGTAATTTTGAACATGGTACCTGGTAAAAAACTCCCATATCTACCTGATAATTAACAGGTAAATATCAGAGTTTTACAGAGTAGTTACCATGTAAGAAAGGTGGAATTGTACTGTAAAAGGAAGCGTGGTTTGTTTCAATGATATTACCATGTACTTTCCTGGTAACTGTAGATTATAATCCTGTGTAGTTTTGAACATGGTACCTGGCAAAACCTCCCATACCTCCCTGATAATTATCAGGTAAATATCAGGGTGATATCGGAGTTTTACAGAGTAGTTACCATGTAAGAAAGGGGGAACTGTACTGTAAAAGGAAGCGTGGTTTGTTTCAATGATATTACCATGTACTTTCCTAGTAACTGTAGATTATAATCCTCTACCACCCATCAGGGTGTTTTGAACATGGTAGGCTACCTGGTAAAAACTCCAAGGTTGGGTTAATTATTTCGACCCAACAGATTGGGCTTAGATTTGGACGACACCTTAATCACTCTCCAGCTTCAGAAAACAGTGTTTGGTAAGTAAACTTATAATTATTAGCCTACAGGTTTGGTAGTTTAATGTGGTAGCCAATTAGCCTACTTTAAAAACTTCCTCACTCTGCGGCCAGGCATTGTTTCCTCGTGTTGCTTGCTTGCTAACTTGCTAGCTAGCTAGTTACTTTCACCTGATAAGATAGTTTCCAGCACAGCAGCAGCAGCATCAATTGTCAGGGCCGTGAAGGAAAGGAAATGACGGTAACGTTAGCCTCCAGTCTTGTGTTTTAATTGACAGGAGGACCGTTGTGGTGCGTTGGGAAGTGGGTGTTAGCAGCGGATGCTAACTGCTAGCGCTAGTCGAAGTTAGCATCGAGCTAGCTCACCTTTCCTTTGCGATGCTGCTGCTGCTAAGAGGAAGAGACTTGCTACCAGCACTGGCTAACATCCAGGACATCTGGTGGTGCTAGTAGCCCTCCTACTCTGCTTCTGCTGCACATAGCTGTCTATCAAAGTCTATGAGTGTAGGGTGAGTGTAGTTTTCTGTTAGCCGTGTGTGTGTATGTGCGCTCGAACTGTTTTGCTTTGTCGTTAGTGGAGGGAGGGAGGGAGGGGGGTGCGTAACGGACGTCACCATAGTGACTAGCAGCAGAGACGTTTTGCTCGCAGTGCACCCAGTATAACTGGTGAGAACTGCTGGCAAATGACATTGTGGCCTCCTCTCATGGACACTCAAGGCATGGTGAGTAGTTTGTGTGTTGCCCTGTCTAAAATGCATATTTAATTTCGACTTCTGGCTAAAAATCAAGGAATCCCTTATCCCAGAATTCATATAGGGCCCTGATTAAAAATTAATGGAATAAATAGATATTTTCGAAAACATTATAGAAAAAAAAATATATAGTTCATGATTTGTTTCTACCACATGGGCATCAACAGGATGGGTATTTGAAGGGTTAAATGCAGAGATGCATAGTTTGTTGGCTGTGCACATAGCCTACAGTATGGGCTACCAGTGTACAGATTTTATATCTACCTGAGATGGCTGTTACATGTGCCTAAAGAAATATGCTATGGGCTAAGACTCCAGATACAGTGTCTGATACAGCATTACCTGTAGAGATGAACCTAACCTGTTGTACAAACTAATTTTTGAATCTTGTTTTTTTTTTCTTTATTCTTCAGCCTGGAACAAACATGGTGCAGTACCTGGCGACCACAAGCAGTAGCACAGAATACCTGTATGTCCTCATGCTAGGGAGAAGCATCACTGGGATAGCCTTGGAGCACCCATCTCTGTTGGGTGGGGTGGGGTGTGGATAGGTTATAGTTTTTACTGATGTAATTTGCCAAAATGTGTAGACTGGACATGTGAAGAAGGCAAAAAGCTCTGCACTTTGTGTTTTTCTTTTCATTTTCCTTTTTAATATGCAAGTTATTGTATGTTTAGCACTTAAAGGGATAGGCCAGCATTTTTTTCCCGTGTCTTGCCTCACTCCCGAGTCCATGACCAGCAGATAGGTCACCATCCTTTTGACTTTGCGTGCAGTAACAAGGCAGAGCCCCTATCGTCCGTAATTAGCTTTGCTTAAACGCTGTAAGTGTATGAGTAGTGTTAGCCTGCCTCCTACCCGAGCCGAAATCAGCAGAAGCTGATTTCATTTTAGCTCTAAACTCTATATCACTTTGTCAACATTTCAAACATTTTTAGGCAAGAAAGTAGCCGTTTAGATCAGCAGTGTGTCGTTAATTTGTCAAAATACCAGCTGTGGTTTACAATTTTGTTAGGACAAATTCGGCGCTACTCAAGCTGCGGTGTGACCAACCAATCACCGGTTGCTCTTTACATACAGAAAACCATGACGATATAATTTGTGCTTTTGTTTTGAAATAGGAAGCTAACCTACCCTCGATGTAGCTCGCTTGAACCAAAATAACCGTCTCTGCTTGAACCCTCCGTTTTGACCGATCTCGTCCCGTTAGCGGCATTTGACCGCTCAAGATGCCTTACCAGAGAGTTTTGTCAGCTCTGAGACGAAGATCGGCCCGCCGGTTTCCGTTTAGAGTTGCTGAAGAGTTTCTCTGATGACTTTAGGTGGAGGCAGGCTAACACTACCCATACACTTCCAGTGTTTGAGCTAAGCTAATTAGTGACTTTAGGTGGAGGCAGGCTAACACTACCTATATACTTCCAGCGTTTGAGCTAAGCTAATTAGCGGTGCGCCAGCTCTGCCCGTATCTCCCTTGTTACTGCACGCACAGTTGAAAGGATGGTGTCTATCTGCCTGTCATGGACTCGGGAGTGAGACAAGACACACAAAAAAATGTTTGCGTATACCTTTAAGAGTATTGAAGTTACTCTCTTCAAGTTCACTGTTTTGCAGATTAAGAGGATTAAAGTTAGTCTCTTTGACAGTTCACATGTTTTTGCGTATTTGTCACAGAGTGTAACAAAATGCACTGTATCTTTATGTAAAGGAAAGTACATGGTAATATCATTGAAACAAACCATGCTTCCTTTTACAGTACAGTTCCACCTTTCTTACATGGTAACTACTCTGTAAAACTCCGATATCACCCTGATATTTACCTGATAATTATCAGGGAGGTATGGGAGGTTTTGCCAGGTACCATGTTCAAAACTACACAGGATTATAATCTACAGTTACCAGGAAAGTACATGGTAATATCATTGAAACAAACCACGCTTCCTTTTACAGTACAATTCCACCTTTCTTACATGGTAACTACTCTGTAAAACTCTGATATTTACCTGTTAATTATCAGGTAGATATGGGAGTTTTTTACCAGGTACCATGTTCAAAATTACACACCCTGATGGGGGGCAGAGGATTATAATCTACAGTTACCAGGAAAGTACATGGTAATATCATTGAAACAAACCACGCTTCCTTTTACAGTACAGTTCCACCTTCCTTACAGGGTAATTCACAAGGTTTTACCTGATAATGTAAATTGTAACTACTGGGTAATTAGAAAGTAATTACTTGGTAAATAGTTGCAAGTTATACCCTCACTGTCACTACACAGGTTGACTGGTAATACATAATATATAATTCCTGGATAAATACCTGGTAGTTTTCCGTATATTTGTAGTAAATACTAGGTAACTAGTTGATATTTACCAGGTAAATATCAGGTAACTACCATGTAAATAAGTGGTAGTTACCAGGTAAGGTAGCGATCATTTTGAGTAAATACCTGGTAATTACCAGGTAAATATCTAAGTTATTATCACCCTAACAAAGTCACGTATAGACACATCAGGATATCTACCTGGTAATTATTGGGTAAATACCAGGTAACTTGTTGGTATTTACCAGATAAATATCAGGTAAATATTTTTTAACTACCGGGTTTAAAATCTACAATATACAATTACTGTGTATCTACCAGGAAATTATTGGGTAAATACCTGGTAGTAGTCAGGAAAAATATCTGTAAATACTGGGTAATTACCTTGTAATTACCTAGTAAGTACTTGGTAATTACAATGTAATTGCATTTAATTACCTGGTTATTACCTAGTAAATACATCTTATTACCTGGTATTTACCTGGTAATTACCGTACCGTAAAAGGAAGCGTTACCATATCTTCCGACAGCAATCACTTATATATAGTGTTTGGTCTGAAACACGGGTCTGTCAGTCACTCTGCTCTGCTGTAAGCCGAGGAGAAAACTTTCCTTGTATCCTACAACCTTTATCCAATGAAGAGAGAGAACAGCATAAAGGGGCGGTCCTCTCTGTGTGTGCAGCCAAGGGATGCGCGTGAATGTGGTGACGTAAGGACGAGGGCGGGGACTGCTAACTCCATCGGCTGACAAGAAGTTAGCCAAAACCACCGGATTGCTTACTTCTGATTTAAATATACGTACAAATAATATGTTTATCTGGATTTGAGTGTATTAAGGATTTAAGTGTAGTTTCCTCCATCATCACTGTATTCAAAAGCTACTGATTTTATGACTAGACTAAAAAGATTCGAGTGCAGAGATCTTGACTGAAGGCCGCAGAGTTCAAAGAAGAAAAACTTTTTATTTGAAATACAGCCAGGGCTCATACACAGAGAGGCAGTCCACAAGGCAGAAGTACAGACAAGGGCTCGGTAGAAGCAGAGTCAAAAATACAGTCCAATATTTCAAAACCACCAGCAAAGGTCACCAACAGGGCAAGGCAGGAGCAGAGTCAAGATTCAAACGAAAGGTCAATAAACACTCGAGTAGGAAAACACAAGTGAGCCAACAACCGAGGAACTTACTCAACCTGGCAAGGTTGCTATGGAGCACTGGGAGTAAATGTGCTAACTGGTTGATTCAGGATAGCAAATAGGTGTGGTCGCATAAACAGGCGAGAAAGTTCGTAAGAAGTCGGCATGGAACAAGGATGAGACTAAGGTTAACAAAACAAAATAGGAAGTCAGTAGCGTCCAGAAAATGCCAGCTTGTGAGCATGACACCCACAACCTGGGAGACAAACAGTGGCTAAACCTTCAGAATGATGGTACAGTATTATCTCATTAAGTATGAGAATATGTTCAACTGGAACATCAGAGAGCCTCTCCATCACTTCAATCCATCACCACAAAATGACAAGTTTGAAAAATATTAAATCAGGATCCATTCAAAACAATGTAAGGCTTAAAGGGATAGTTCACCCAAAATTCACTCATTATCTACTCACCCTCATGTCGACTAAGAGTCCTCCGTGCCTTCTCTGAGTTACGGGGGGGTCCGCATAGCAGTATTTGTCCATACAGTGGTTGTCAATGGATACCAACTTTCTTCGTCCAAAAAGACACACCAAAAAACATCCAAATACCTCCACACTGCTCGTCTGTAATGTCCCTCTTGTATTGAAGCCCCGACATGAGAAATTGTTCCGCCGGTGACACAGGCAGAGCAGTGAACAGAGACACTGGGAGCTTCCGCTACAAACAAGCTGAAAATATAGACTTATTTCATTTTTTTCAGAACAATTTCTCATGTCGGGGCTTCAATACAAGAGGGACATTACACAGGAGCAGTATGGAGGTATTTCGATGTTTTTTGGTGTGTCTTTTTGGATGAAGAAAGTTGGTATCCATTGACAACCATTATATGGACAAATACATGTACTGCTGCACGGAGCCCCCCGTAACTCAGAGAAGGTATGGAGGACGGAGGAAAATTCTCACAGCTCTTAGTTGACATGAGGGTGAATGAGTGAAATTTGAATTTTGGGTGAACTATCCCTTTAACATGATTGTTTGAGATGGAACAATTTGTTCAGTCTCACTGCTGTCATCACCATTTCCAGACAAAGCTGCTGTTTTCAGTGAAGGCCAGTCACATTTAGCAAAGTTAGAGGAGTGTCATTTTGTTTACAGTATATTATTTCAAAAAATATTCTAATTTTGTTGTAAACAGAAGTGTCTTTCTCAAATATTATTGGGCAACTTAGGTCAGAATGTCAGATATGCTTTTATCAATTGATGATTTTGCCAACACCTTAGCTATGTCAACTCAAGGGGCAATCTTGTCTGCCGCTTGTGTGTGCTGCCCCCAAGTGGCCAGTAAATGCACACGGCATGATAGCCTTCTGAGTTGGTTAGTTCCAGATAAACAAAAATTGTATCTGTATATAGTGCACACTTAAAGCAGAAGTAAGCGGAATTTTTGTGTTAATATAAGTCTTAAATAGTTATATCTTCCGACAGCAATCACTTACATAGAGTGTTTGGTCTGAAACACAGGTCTGTCAGTCACTCTGCTCTGCTCTGAGCCGAGGAGAAAACCTTTCTTGTATCCTACAAGTTTTATCCAATGAGGAGAGAGAACGGCATGAAGGGCTGTGTGTGCAGCCAAGGGATGCGCGTGAGTGTGGTGACGTAGGGACGAGGACCAATAGATCCATGATGAGGGCGGGGGCTGCTAACTCCATCAGCTGACAAGAAGTTATGGTGCGTTCAAGGCAACCCGTAACTCGTGTTTTTCCGACCTGTGAAGTCGTACCAGTTCGATCTGGTACGAGTTCACAGGTCGGAAGTTTCGAGTGGCCGTTATAGTGACTTTCACAGGTAAAACAGGTCGGAAAAACACGAGTTACGGGTTGCCTGGAACGCTACAAAGTCGTAAGTCGTGACTTGAAGCCGTAACTTACGGTTTCAAAAGCCTGCCTGGAACGCAGCATTAGCCAAAACGACCGGATCGCTTACTTCTGCTTTAAACTGATGTATTATTTTCAGATGGGACTTCTAGTAGGTGTGTGTCCGTGTGTGTCCGTCCACAGACTTTTATCTCCTGTATCTCTGTTCAGCACTATGAGCTGGTATGGCTAACTGGGGGGGAGCAGAGAGCTGCCTATTGCAGATGTTATACCTAAGGCCATTTATACCTCATACAACCCCACTTAAAAAAAACTGAACCATCCCTTTAAGATATTAGTTTTCTGGCTCTGTAGGTTAGATGCTTTTTATGCTAGAAGGCTTCCTATTGTTAGCCTGATGCATCAGCCGCTTATTTCATTACATTTCATATAGCGTCTGAACACGAGCCATAGGGATTCGTTTGCTTCCGGGAGGCGGTTGCTTACATTTGCTTCAACTAATCGCTGCTGCTTGGTGGTCACGTGTGCTATACACCGGTTAAGCTCATAGGTTAATCTTGAGCGCTTGAGTTCAACGTCATCGCCTTCACTTACCCGTCTGTTCGCTGATTGGTCCGTCGCTCTGGCGGACGGAGCAAACCGAAACGCATTGCTAGTTCCCTGACTACATGGTTGAGGCAAATGAAATTTGCTGGAACCAGTAGGCGGCGCTAGCCTGGCAATCCTATTGTGGTAATGATTGAGAAATATGTATTAATTCAAGATTCATGACATCCATCAATGTGCAATGCTACAATAAATGACTGGGCCAAATGAAATCAGTCTCAATGTTGCAGCAGCAGCAGCAGCAGCAGCAGTGGGGTCACAGACTGGAACAAACTCAGTCCCTCTTGCCCCGTGACAGTGGTGTGACCTTCACTGATCTAATCCAGTTAAACTTCCATCAGCAGATGGGCTCCTGTTTTTCCGACAGGGCACCATGTCCATGCCATCCTGCTGTTTTAGGGGGATGAAAGGGAAAGCTTCAGAGACACAAAGTTCAACACTGACTTTTAAAAATAACCTGGTATTGTTTTCCAGCTAGCATCCTTCACAGCACTGTGCAGATTTTTTTGTAATGAGACATTAAAGGGGAGAAAAGGATTAACGGAGATTTTCAAATACAGTATGCCACTTTATTCCAGACACTGCGTTCACGCTGACCTTGCTTCATATCACTGAGCCATGCAGAGCCGTTTTCCACCTCAAAGGAAATGAAAAACATCCCATAGAGGCAGATCAAGGCCAGATGGGGAGACTTGCCTGAACCTGCACACTTTTCAAACAAAAAAAGGACGACTGCAGTTGAATAAAGAATAAACCAGTGTGTGTTTTTCCCAACGCTGCAGGACATGACAGATGACTTGTTAAAACCCATAAGTTCTGCTTTTTGAAAATAGATCAGACAACAGACACAAACAGCGCACCCCCTCATCTATTATTGATGAACTTTTTAACAGACATGTTGTGGCTTTAATGGCTTTATTAAACTCAGATTAATACAATTTATTATTTTAGTTCGGTGATGTTTTATTCACATACATCTCCCCTACTCAGCATGTTACTACAGCCTCCATCCCTAAGCAACTACAGACATAAGATCTCTTCTTTCTCACTCTGAAACCTGATTTTTCCCCCTGCTTTTATTTTGCAGTCTTCAGTCCCAACCACAACTAACGAAAGTGACATTAATTAAAGCTTTTTATAAGATCCCACACTGCTCTCTCTGGAGACACAAAAAGTTTCACATGTCTTTTAGAAGCTGTGGTGCCAGTGACTCAACAACCTGGAAAACAGAGGAGCAGTGGAAACTGTCGAATACCAATCAATGGTGTCATGTTTTATACTTTGCGTCTTATTTATACTTTATTATAAATAAAGAAAAATCAAACAGTAAAGCCAAGAAAATAATTCTTAGAAACACAGTATGTTCCGAATATGAATTAACCTTTTGCTGTGTGGTAGGTGTACTGTAGGTGGATTGGGGTGTTGTATCTTCTCATTTAAAAAGGAAATGTACAAGGAAGAAATCTTTCTTTAGTTCTCAGTGGAGTCTGTTGTTCTGCTCTTCCTCTCAAGAGTAAAGCTGTCTGTTTTGTGCAGCTCACTTGACTCACTTGAACATCCTCCATGTTGTGCAGCAGCATGTTGCATTGTTTATTTTGAAATGTGAGAAAAAGAAAGTTACAGAAATCACAATTTTTAAAAAAAATGAGGTTGGGACTGTGCAGGGGAATGTGAGAACCAATACATTTTTGAAAATGGCTGCCACAGTCATCAGAATAAAAATGTGTGATGGCCCAATATCCAGATTCATTAAACATATATTCAGCAATGGGTGTACCAACCAAATTTGATGTTTTTATCACAAAATGAACAATGGTTAAGCTAGGCCGCCCCATTAGAGTGATTTGTTTTCAGTGGGAAGGCTCTGGTGAACTCACTGTAATAAACCTGTTGTACATGAAATGGCAAACAGAAGTGGATGGAAAACAGCAAGGAGTTTTTTTTGTTTCTGTTGTTGTTCCACCAGAAATTGGTTAAAAAAAAAAAAATCTTGTCTCTGTCATCAGGTTGATGGAACATGACTTCCAAATGCTGAGGCTACTCCATGTCTGCTGGATGTTTAAATATTAAATACAAATTAGCCAGATCATCATCTTAATTGGATGATATAAAAACTAGGGCCGGGACTTTAACGCATTAATTACGATTAATTAATTACACAAAAATTAACGCGTTGAAAAATTAACGCATTTAATCGCACTTATTTAAAGGTTCATGAGGCAAGAAATTCACATGCGTTTTAAGTTTTTTACAGCTAATGGGCGATGAAGCGTTAAAAACCAAAAAGAATGAGCCCACTCGCGTATCTCTCCGTTGCCTTGAACAGGCTGTGTGCTGTCGTGTTCTTCCGCAATGAATGCCAACAGACGAGACTTTTAAGTTACCTACATTTATTCAGCAGGACTCACAACCTGGAACTCCTCACTAGCTTATCTGTTAAGCTGCTGCTCTCAACTTCCTGTTTACGTCTCAACGTGTCCTTCAAAATAAAAGCACATGTAAAACATCTTGGATTCCACCACATCTCCCCTTTTTAAGACATTGGGACTGAGACAAAATTATATCTATATTTTCCTATAATAAACTTTCACAAACTCTAATGCCTTTAAGAAATGAACACCAAGCATTCTTCAGAACAAAACATTTCCCCATTTCACCCACTTGTCCAACATCTCTTTTTTTCACAAGTCCAGTCTCAAAGGTTTTACCACCACTCTGCCAAACCTAGTTCTGGTAGGGACAGGTGTTAATGTCTTTTGAGTCTGATTTGGGGACCCAAGGTGACTTGGCGTGTTTGAGACAGACTCAACTGGCTGAGTTGGTGTGCAGGGTGTCTGACTCTGAGGAACAGTCTCTGGCATAGGAACAAGATGATGCCTGTTGCGCCTAATGGTGCCTGAGGGACTGTCCACTACATAAGAGCGGGGTGTGGAGTGGGTTGAAACCACCGTGCCTTGAGTCTTGGTATCAGTAATCCACACAGGCTGTCCAGGTGTGAGCTGACGTAGATTCCTCACGCGGTGTCTCTTGTTGAATACTCTTGTGTCTTTTATCTTCCTCTCTCCTTCTTTCTCTGCAACTGTGGCTCTATCAAGCTCTGGGCTGAGTAGAGAGGGGTGCTGGGGCACTGGTGTACGAAGCCTGCGGCCCATAAGCAGTTGAGCAGGACTGTAGCCGTTAGACAATGGAGTAGCTCTATATGCTAATAGAGCTAGATATGGATCTTGAGCTTTCTTTAGTAGTCTTTTCACTGTCTGTACATGTCGTTCTGCTTCACCGTTGCTTTGAGCAAATCTTGGGCTGCTTGTAACATGTTTGAATCCATAGGCTGATGAAAAGTCAGTGAACTGTTGGCTGGAAAACTGTGGGCCATTGTCACTGAAAAACAGTTCTGGGATGCCATGTCTGGAAAAAATAGACTTCAGATGCACAATCACATCCTCTGAATGCGTTGGCGTTAGTTTAGCAATCTCCACAAATCTTGAGTAATAATCCACTACAAGCAGGTAATTGCAATTGTTTAGGGTGAATAAGTCTGCTCCCACCTTTTGCCACGGCCTCTCTGGGAGCTCACTCGGCAACAGCGGCTCCACAGGATTGGTGCGTTCTCTGATGCAAGTGGTGCAGTTGGTCACAAGTTCATTCAGTTGGCTGCTCAGGCCAGGCCACCACACTGTTTCTTTCGCCCGCTCTCTGCATCTTGTCATCCCTTGATGTCCTTCGTGAAGAGCCTTTAGGACAGAGCTGCGCATTGCTGTGGGAATGACAAGTCTGGAGCCTTTAAGTAACAGTCCATCATGTACAGTAAGTACAGCTCTTTCTGACCAGTAGGTTTTTACTGGACCTGTGAGTTTACTGTAGTCAGGCCAACCTTTTTGACAAAATGACATAACTACAGAGCAAACACTGTCTTCTTTCAACTGATCTCTCAGCTGTGCCATGTATGATGAGCTAGCTGGCATGTTGTGGATTACCTCATCAACATAGATGTTTGTGTCTTCCATTAGATCTTTGTCTGTCAACTTTAAACTTGAGTTAGTGGTGACCGGTGCACGTGAGAGAGTGTCTGCTGTGTGAAGATCCTTGCCAGGTGTGTGTGAGATAGAGTAACTGTACCTCATAGGCCTAAGTCTAAATCGCTGGATCCTGGGAGGAAGCTCTGTTAGTGTCTGATGACCTAACAGGCTAACAAGAGGCTTATGGTCAGTCTCTAAGGAAAAATGTCTCCCAATAAGAAAGTCTCTGAACCTTTCACATCCCCATGTTAATCCTAGTGCCTCTTTTTCCACCTGAGCATACCTCTGTTCCGTCTCTGTCATTGAACGTGATGCGTATGCAACCGGCCTCCACTGTTCTCCCTCTTTTTGCAGTAGGACAGCACCGAGTCCATACGAAGATGCATCTGCCGACAGTTTCAGCTCTTTGTTGGGGTCGTAGAGTGTCAGCACTGGAGGTGAGGTGAGATCATTTTTCAGCTGATCAAATGCATTTTGTTGTACACAGCTCCAGATCCACTGATTTTTCTTGGAGAGAAGGTCTCTCAGTGGTTTGTCCTTCTCTGCCAGCCCTGGGATGAATTTCCCAAGCTGGTTAACCATGCCCAGGAAGCTGCGGACTTCACCTGTGTTAGAAGGCTCTTTCATGTCTCTTACAGCTTGTGTCTTGTCCGGGTCCGGCTGCACACCCTCAGCAGACAGGATGTGGCCAAGGAACTTGACTTTGTCTCTGCTCAGCTCACACTTCTCCATGTTTAGTGTGACGCCGGTTTCCTGGAGCTTGTTCAGCACTGCATGAAGCCTGGTGTCATGCTCCTCTTGATTTTTACCCCATATAAGAACATCGTCCATGTGGCAGACTACTCCCTGCAGCCCATCGATGATCATGGACATCCTCCGCTGAAAATGTTCTGGGGCCGAAGCTATGCCGAAGGGCAATCTGTTAAAATAAAAACGTCCAAAGGGAGTTATGAACGTTGTGTACAGTGCTGACTCTGGGGACAAAGGGATTTGCCAAAACCCTCTATTGGCATCCAATTTGCTGAAGAGTCGAGCTCCTGCGAGAGATCCAAGCGTCTGCTCTACAGAAGGTAGGATATATTTCTCTCTGCAGACTGCTTCATTGAGGCGGGTGAGGTCTACACAGATGCGCACTGAGCCATTTTTTGATGGCACTGGAACCATCCCCGAGCACCATTCTGTTGGTTCTTCCACTCTTGAAATGACTCCCAGACTCTCCATTTTCTCCAGTTCCTCCTTCACTTTACTAAGTAAAGGAATAGGGACGCGTCTTGGTGTAGTTAGAGAAAAGGGGATGGCATCTGGCTTAAGTTTGATTGTGTATGGCTGCTGCAACATCCCTAAGCCTTGACAAAGTTTTGGATAGGTTTCTGCCATCACTTTCTTATCCAAGCTATCTAGTCTGGAGACAAGGTTAAGCTTCACGCTAGCTGGTCTGCTTAGCAAGGCTGTATTTAAGTCTTTTATCACATACACATCCTCCTGAATCACCTGTTCCCCCTTACATAGTGACTCTGTGTATTTGCCTATGACACTGAGTGGTGTACCACCTGGGCCAAATAGTGGTCTGTCTGTTTCAGTTAGATGGGAGTCTGTATCAGCGATGGTGTAGTATGTCTGGGCTGGAATGGCTGAGACATCCGCACTGTGTCTATCTTAAACCTCACTTTGTGGCTTCTGATAGTCAGATCTGTGTACCAGGGGTCTGTTCCTGCATCTACTGAGCCTAAAAACAAAGGTGTATCTCTACAAACTGTACTAGATTCCACTACATGTACTGCTTTGGCTGACTTACACACTTTACTGTAGTGTCCCTTTTTCCCGCATGTGTGGCATGTCACCTCCTTGGCTGGACACTGCCATTTTCCGTGTGCAGGGGTTTTTCCACACCTGTAGCACTGCTGGCGATCCGTTGGTGCTTTGGACTTTGTTGCCAGGTTTTTATATTGATACGATGTCTTTGGTGTAGGCTGCTTTTGTTTCTTATGCTTTGCCATCACAGCATCAATTTCACCTTTAGCTTCTCCCCTGAGATCTGTTTGCTGTCTTTTGATTACTTCCGACTGACGTGCCATGTTGAGCGCTTTTTCCAAGGTCAAATCTCTGTCCAGCTGCATCCTCTCTGCTAGACTTGTGTCTCTGAGTCCCACTACCAGGCGGTCTCTTATCAACTCGTCGTGAAGTGCACCATAGTTACAGTTTTCAGCTAAGGTATACAAAGCAGTGATGAAGGAGTCCACTGTCTCATTAGTCTGTTGTACCCGTTGGTTAAATCTTGCCCTTTCATAAATTACATTTTTCCTGGGCACAAAATATGTTTCAAATGAGTCTTTTACTGCTCCGTATTGTTGTCTCTGTGCGTCGGATAAAGCTTGGCCCCGCAGTATATCGTCCGCTTCATCCCCCATACAGTAGATCAACGTGTTTACCTGGTTAGCTTGAGTGCTAAGATGCAGGTTGCTAGCCAGTCTGAATCTTTCGAACCTTCTGATCCACCTCTCCCAGTCCTGGGGTTTTGAGAAGTCGAATGCTTCTGGAGGTTGAATCGTGAACGTTGCACTTGGAGGTGGGTTAGCAGGGTTAGCTGCAAGCTGGGGAGCCTGTGCGACGGCCACATCAGCGGCGCCACCGTCGGACGTCATTTTTCCACTCCGAGTCTTGGAAAAAAAAAACTACTCTCCCGCTGCTTTTCCTCTGCTTCTTACCGCTGCCGCAGTTCTGACACCATGTCGTGTTCTTCCGCAATGAATGCCAACAGACGAGACTTTTAAGTTACCTACATTTATTCAGCAGGACTCACAACCTGGAACTCCTCACTAGCTTATCTGTTAAGCTGCTGCTCTCAACTTCCTGTTTACGTCTCAACGTGTCCTTCAAAATAAAAGCACATGTAAAACATCTTGGATTCCACCACATGTGCTGCATAATGCGCTGCAATTCTGGGTCCGAATTTCCCGCGCTGTCCGCGGATGTGACGTCAAATGACGCTGCATGCGCGTCCTCGACAGCTTCGGCTTTCCTCCGCTTGCGCCCAGCGGTCGGCGGATGTCTTGCAGCCTGAACAGTCATGTGAGCAGCGAGTAGAGAAATAACGTCACTTTCTTACATTTGAATATTTTTTCATGCGAGAAAGTGATGGTTTAGATTCCCAATCTGTTGTCAGTTTATCCAAATAACGTCTGTAAGTAGGCTACTAGATTTGCACCGACATTTTTCGGAGGAGTGCAGAGCCACACACGCAGCAGCAGCAGCGGCTCGTCACAGAGGCTGCAGCCGGGGAGCTGAGCTCATCGGCCGGGCAGCAGCTGTCCTCCTCCCAGGGAAGAAAACCAGCCGAGTAACTTCCCCACAGGTTTTTAGAGGTTTTCTGCCGGCTGGTTGAATTGTTTTTAGGAGATAAATGCTGGATGAAATCTAACAGTGGCACTGTGGCAGTCGGATTAGTTCATTTGAATGAAAAGTGAAGCTTCAGGTGTGTGTGAGCAGCGCAGCCTTGGGGCTCTGTACGTACAAAAATCACCATATTTAGGCTACTTCAATAAATAAATAAATAGTTTTACAATGAGCCGATTGATTCATCCGTGGTCAGTTTATCCAAACAACGCCTGTAAGGAAATTCTCCGACGTGTTTGGAGGAGTGCAGAGCCACTAGAGCAGCCGAGCGGCACCAGCGGCTCACAGAGGAGGCGGCCGGTGCTGACCTGATGCCTGGCCGGTCAACCTCCCGGTGTCGCGATAAATTGAGCACTGTACAATGAGCGCGGCACGGCGCATTTACTGTTTATTAACAGCCAGGCGTGGTGTGTGTAGCCTACGTGTGTGCGTGCGTGCGTGCGTGCGTGTGTGTGTGTGTGTGTGTGTGTCTGTGTCTGTGTCGTGAGACAGCAGGTAGAGGGGCTGACTGGCAGAGATGAGAGACAGTGAAAGCTGTTCTTTTTTTCTGTGAGAGACTGCTGCGGCGGACCCAAACCAAACTGTGGCGGCTGATTAATGGAAAACACTGGTATAGTAACGTTATGCCGTTTCCAATTCAGCCACAGTGTCACTGTCACAGCATCAGCTGCACTGCTGTGGAGAGTTGATGCGCGCTCCCGCACCAGCTTGGCTGATTGTTGTGTGTGAAAGACTGACACGCACACGTGTTGCTTCAGAACATACACTGCCTTTCTTTTACTTCAGTCTCATGTGTAGATCAACACTTCCTTGTTTTACAATGCGCGCGCATTACACGTCACGTCGCATCCCATAATAATCACACAGTCTCTTAAAGGGACCGTAACCACTATTTAGCAACATACAGCAAACCCATGTATCACAGTGTGACCATGTTATTAGAACATAACATTTTCCTCCCCCCACGAAAAAGCAAACAGCATACCACCCCAACTAACAACCAACCCAAACATTCGTCAAGAAAACTGAACATCTAATCAAGATATCAAAATGTACTAGGCAAGAATCAGTGAAGACAACCGCTAGACTAAGCATGGTAATTCGTGACATAGTCCTGCAAGGCAACAGGCCGAGCCCTGGCCCGCACCGGCCTCGGGTCCGGCACCACAACCTCCTGGCGTGGTGCTGCGGGGGGTGGGACAGGGGCGGGGGGTGCAACCGGGGCCGGGGGTGGGCCCGGATCAGTGGCCATGTTGTAGGGGAATGGTGACTGGGCTCGTGCCGTGGCCAAGTGCTCAGAGAGGGGTGCTGGGACTTTCCTCAGCCTACTAGCATGCCACCGTGATCCGTCGTCGGGCAGAAATGTGGCGGGGCCAAGAAGGCGACTGATCTGTCTGGGTTGGGACCAGAACGAGGCCAACTTGTTGTGTCGCTGCGGCCGTCGAGCCCTGACCCAGTCTGAGACCTGAAGGGACGGTGGCCTCGTGTCACGAGGCGAGGTTTGTTTGAATTAAAAAATAAACTAAAATAATATAGTTTAAAAGTGTTGCCGACAACGCCACCTGGGTTGAAGAGCCCAGGACTCTATAACTAAAAGACACAGGTTCCTTTTAAAATCAGGTTGAGCAGAGTTAAAAACCACAGTTAAAATGAGGGTTCACCAAGATTTATTACAGAAAACAGTCCAAAGTTTCTCTTTTCCGGGTTCGGACAGTCCTGGATGGCTCCTCTCAGGCCCAGGCGTCGGATCCCCAACTCCGACCGTCCTTCCTCGTCCATGGTCCACACTCTTCCCCTCGGGTCCGGCACTCGATCCGCCTGTTATACAGAAAACACAGCCACCAGTTCTCCGAACACACCAGCACACACACTTCTACTCCTTTCCGCCTGGCCCTGCAGCTGGTCCCCTCTGTGTCTGCTGCCCAATATGGGAGAAAACAACACTCACGCTTTTCCTGGGTGAAAACGTCCCGTTATTCACCCAGGCTGGAGTCGTTGCGCCAAACAGACACAGGCCGCTGCACTTCAGGTAAGGTATAGGTGTGTCTTCTCCCGCTGGTGGTCCCCTGGTCATCTGGCTGGTCCTCTACTCATGGCGTCTGTTCCGGTTGCGGACCCACGCCGCTCGCCTCTCCCTCATGTTGACCCGGAAGAAGCGACGGCTCAGTTTGGTCAACTTCGTCCCACCGACCTGCGCCGCGGCCTCGTAGTACCTTCTCCACACATCTCGTTGCCTTGGACGTTGTTACAACCTGGACGTTGACTGCCTGTTGTTCGACCCAGCGAGTCCTCTGCGTCTGTGTCACGGTCTCCGCTCCGTGTCTCTCTCTTGCTGCAGCTGCCTAAATACCTGGTTCTGTCACACCTGTGGCTTGTTGAACTGATTAGTCAGTTGTAACGTTCAGGGTCGGTTCGTAAAAAAGAAACATTGTCCAACAATCAAAACCTATAAAAAACATAAAACACAACATGCAAAATAAAAGCAACGGTATTTCATAACTTATAATAAAATAACGAAAACATGCAATAAAAACTGACCCCGTCACATCCCCCCACAGTTAAAGGTTAGCAGTCTCTGCAACAGTCCTCTTTGCTTCTCCCGTTAATGCTCTCATTAAAACACCCATTCTCAGTCTGTACACATCCAGGAAATACAGGCATAATCAATTTTAAAACTTGTTAAAAGGGTAGGAACCACTAAATAAAACAAGTGTAAAACAAAATCCCTTGGTTTCAACTCTGCTCGGGTACCTGATCCTGCCGACAACGCCAGAAAATATGTCACGAGGCGAGGTTTGTTTGAATTAAAAAATAAACTAAAATAATATAGTTTA
This sequence comes from Trachurus trachurus, assembly GCF_905171665.1. Taxonomy (NCBI): domain Eukaryota; kingdom Metazoa; phylum Chordata; class Actinopteri; order Carangiformes; family Carangidae; genus Trachurus; species Trachurus trachurus. Next base: position 33,943,768 of record NC_139895.1, read on the forward strand.
AAAGTGTTGCCGACAACGCCACCTGGGTTGAAGAGCCCAGGACTCTATAACTAAAAGACACAGGTTCCTTTTAAAATCAGGTTGAGCAGAGTTAAAAACCACAGTTAAAATGAGGGTTCACCAAGATTTATTACAGAAAACAGTCCAAAGTTTCTCTTTTCCGGGTTCGGACAGTCCTGGATGGCTCCTCTCAGGCCCAGGCGTCGGATCCCCAACTCCGACCGTCCTTCCTCGTCCATGGTCCACACTCTTCCCCTCGGGTCCGGCACTCGATCCGCCTGTTATACAGAAAACACAGCCACCAGTTCTCCGAACACACCAGCACACACACTTCTACTCCTTTCCGCCTGGCCCTGCAGCTGGTCCCCTCTGTGTCTGCTGCCCAATATGGGAGAAAACAACACTCACGCTTTTCCTGGGTGAAAACGTCCCGTTATTCACCCAGGCTGGAGTCGTTGCGCCAAACAGACACAGGCCGCTGCACTTCAGGTAAGGTATAGGTGTGTCTTCTCCCGCTGGTGGTCCCCTGGTCATCTGGCTGGTCCTCTACTCATGGCGTCTGTTCCGGTTGCGGACCCACGCCGCTCGCCTCTCCCTCATGTTGACCCGGAAGAAGCGACGGCTCAGTTTGGTCAACTTCGTCCCACCGACCTGCGCCGCGGCCTCGTAGTACCTTCTCCACACATCTCGTTGCCTTGGACGTTGTTACAACCTGGACGTTGACTGCCTGTTGTTCGACCCAGCGAGTCCTCTGCGTCTGTGTCGCGGTCTCCGCTCCGTGTCTCTCTCTTGCTGCAGCTGCCTAAATACCTGGTTCTGTCACACCTGTGGCTTGTTGAACTGATTAGTCAGTTGTAACGTTCAGGGTCGGTTCGTAAAAAAGAAACATTGTCCAACAATCAAAACCTATAAAAAACATAAAACACAACATGCAAAATAAAAGCAACGGTATTTCATAACTTATAATAAAATAACGAAAACATGCAATAAAAACTGACCCCGTCACACTCGCCCTGCACTTCTTGTCCACCCTTTCCCTCGTCTCCTGCTGCCGTGCAGCAACAGTCTCTCGGATTCGGGCCAGGGAGGGCATGGGAAAGTCACTATTTGGTGCTCGGAGCCTGTGTAATGGCAGTCCCAATTCTCGTCCGAGCATCAGAAACGCTGGTAACACAAGCGTGGTGGAGTGATGGCTTGCTCTGTAGTGCAGCAAGGTCTGGTTGAGTGCCTCCTCGAATGCACAGCCCTGGGCCAGGTGTGCACAAATCCCGTTCTTCAGTGTTGCATTAAAACGCTCTACTCCACCGTTGGCCTGTGGGTGGTAAAAAGCGGTTCGGATGTGCTTGACCCCCCTGCTGGCAAGAAAGTCAGAGAACTCCGCAGATGTCATCTGCGGGCCATTATCTGTTGTTATGGCCCGAGGCACGCCCCAGCGGGCAAAGAGGCCATCCAGTATCCGAACCATGACGTGCGACGTCACCGTCCCCACTGGCACAACCTTCGGCCACTTAGAGTGGAGGTCATAAACGACCACCAGGAAGCGCTGGTGGTGGGGAACACCACGGCCATGGATTTCCCCACAGATGTCCAGCTGTACATGTTCCCAGGGACGTGAAGGCCAGGGGAGCGGTTGCAGGGGAGGGGTTGAAGGGGGTCCGGTTTTCCCACTGAGGAGGCACGCTGAGCAGTCCTGGACCAGATGTTCAATATCGCGGTCGATGGCTGGCCACCACACCAACTCACGGCACCGCTGCTTGAGTTTCACGATTCCCAGGTGACCCTCATGTGCCATTGACAGGACACGTGCACGCAAAGTGTTTGGGACGACGGTGCAGAGCCCCCTCGAGACACACGTGTCTGCCCAGCAGGAGAGCTCATCTTTCACCCGAGCAAACGGTTTCAACTCTTCCGGGATGTGGGACGGCCAGCCGTTTCTGATGTAGGTGCACAGCTTGGATAGTATCGGGTCTCTTCCTGATTCAGTGTTCAGTTCCTCCAGTGTGACTACTGGCTGCAATGGTGCATAGAGCGCTTGGATGAGAGCCGGTTCTTCATCGTGTGATGGTACAGAAGGGTTTGGGGCTGCGATGGAGCGAGAAAGGAGATCTGCCACCACGTTTTCCCTGCCCGGCGTGAAGATGAGGTCATAGTGGTACTGGCGGAGGCGTTCCGCCCAGCGATGGAGTCGGAGAGGCTTGTGTCCCGAACCTGACGTGGAGAGCACTGTTGTGAGGGCCTGGTGGTCCGTCCTGATGGTGAAATGACGGCCATAGACATACATGTGCCACCTCTCGCACGCCCACACACAGGCCAATGCTTCACGTTCACCCACGGAGTACCGCTGCTCAGTGGGTGTCAGGGCCCGAGATGCGAAGGCGATTGGCCTCTCCGTGCCGTCATGAAGCTGCGACAGGACAGCTCCAACTGCAGCAGTGGAGGCGTCGCAGGTGATGAAGGTTGGGCTTGAGAGGCTGAAATGGGCGAGGACAGGAGGTGAGGTTAATTGTTTTTTCAGCATGGAAAATGACTCAGAGCACTGTGGTGACCAAGCCCACGGCTCCTCCTTCTTCAGGAGCTGGCGGAGGGGTGCTGTCGTTTGTGAGTAGTTGGGCAGAAAACGCAAATTCATTCCTAGGAACGATGCAACCTGTGTGATGGAGGTTGGTTCAGGGATGCGTTGTATTGTGTCAACGTTGGAGGAGAGAGGTGCAATGCCATCAGCTGAGAGGCGGAATCCAATAAAGTCCACAGTCGGTACTGAGAAGAGACATTTCTCCCCGTTCAGTGTCAGGTGATGTTTGGTGAGGGCCACAAACACTCTGTGTAAGCGGGCATCGTGGGTGGCTTGGTCTGGCCCATGCACCACAATGTCGTCCAGGTAAACTGCTGTCCCCGGGACCCCAGCGAGAATTGTAGACATGACCTTTTGGAAGCAGCTGGGGGCAGAGCTAAGACGGCATGCGTGTGTACCTGAACACCCCAGCGTGTGTCACAAATGCTGTCAGGTCCCGGCTGGCCGGGTGAAGGGGAACTTGCAGGTAGCCCTGGCGTAAATCCAACTTTGTGAAGACCGTTGATCCATGGAAAAGAGAGGTGAGCTCCTCAGCTGTAGGTAAAGGATATTTGTCTGGAATGATAGCTTTGTTGACCTGTCGCAGATCCACACAGACCCGGAGGCCCCCTGACTTTTTCTGTGCGACCACCAGGTTTGAGATCCAAGGTGCTGCATTTATTGGCTTGATGATGCCCTCTTCTAGCAGGGAGGTGAGCTCTGCAGTGACGCCCTCCCGGAAGGTGAGTGGCAGGCGCCTGAGGGGCTGCATAACTGGTGTCACGGCAGGGTCAACCAGGGGCCGATGAGTGAATGCTGTCAAGCGGCCCAGGCCGTCGAACAGCGCTGGCCACTGCTGGTGCATCGTTGGGGAGACCTGCATTATAGCTCTTCCACTATTGTCCATCAGAGAGAAGCCCAGTGCAATGAAGAGATCGAGGCCAAGAAGGTTGGTTCCCCGCTGTGCCACATGAAAAGGGAAGGAGGGAAGGTGCATCGTACCATAGCGGACAGGCAGGTCAATTGTGCCCACAATCTCAATGGCAGAATTTGCATATCCCCGCAAGCTTGTGGATGGGGGTCCCAGTGGCATGCGGGAAAAGAATTTCCTGTATGTGGCCAAATTGAGGAGCGACGCTGCAGCCGCAGTGTCCAGGATGAGTGGCACGCTTACCTCCCCCAGCTGCACTGTGCAAGTTTTGAATGATACTCGTGTAGAACGGATATTACTAATTTCTGTGTATCCGGAAGTGGACTGGGGAAGCCTGTGCTGCTGTGCTGCATTGGTTGGAGCTGAACGACAGACTTTAGCAAAGTGGTTTAATTTAGAACAGTTTCTGCAAACCTGTCCACGGGCAGGGCACTGTGATGCTCTTGTAGCATGAGAACTGGATCCACAGTTGCCGCAATTGCGTCTGGAGCCCACAGTGGGGCGCTGTCTATTCATTTGTTGCACAGGCAGGCTGTCATCGCTATCAGTGGACGGGGAAAACTGTGACGTTTCTGCGCGCTGCAGCTGTTGTGCTAACGCTGTGTGGTGAGCAGGGCTGGTCAGCAGAGTAGAGCATTCTAGAGCACATTCCACTTGCAACGCTATTTTGATTGCATCAGTCAGTGTCAAATCATCAGGTTCCATAAGCAGTTTTTCCCGTGTCTTGTCACATGACGTGCCTTCTATCAGCTGGTCTCTGATCATTTGGTCATGCAATGCTCCATACTCACAGGCTCGTGCCAGCTCACGTAGGTCAGCTACAAAAGTCTGTATGGACTCGCCGGGTCGTTGGTGGCGCTTCCTGAGTCTGTACCGCCGTATCAGGACACGTTGTTTCCCAGAGAAATGGTCCGTCAGCAGCTTGACTGTATCCTCGAAAGTTGTTGCTGAGCTGAGCGCTCCAAGAACACGCTGGCCCTCGGTACCGAGGCAGTGGACGAGGATAGTGGTCTTTCGCTTGTCGGGAAGCTCGTCGTCGGCGAATCCGAGCGCATCAACATAGGCATTAAAACCAGTCAGCCACCGTGTCCATGGCACTGCGGGTTCCCCGGGCACCGCGAGAAACACTTCGGGTGGGGGAAGGCTAAATCCAGCCATCCTTGTCGCCAAATGTTGTGTGTGAAAGACTGACACGCACACGTGTTGCTTCAGAACATACACTGCCTTTCTTTTACTTCAGTCTCATGTGTAGATCAACACTTCCTTGTTTTACAATTTACAATGTCTCTTAAAGGGACCGTAACCACTATTTAGCAACATACAGCAAACTCATGTATCACAGTGTGACCATGTTATTAGAACATAACACTGATATGGCTGCAGTAACCCTGACGGCCGCTACGGCCGTTGTATCGCTAGTGAGTTTTATTCCTCGATCTTGCCTCAAGCTCCTTTAAACATTTTTTTTTTTTTTTTTTCTCACGTGTGTCTACGTGTGGTGCGCCCGTACGCGAGAGAGGCGGCAGTTTGAGAGGCTGACTGGCAGAGATGAGAGCTAGTGAAACGCTAGCATGGTTATTTAAAACACCATCTCTGATCTCTGCCTGCACATAGATACACAGACACGGGCGCACGCTAAATGCGCTATATAGCGCTAATTGCTCAGCTGCAGCGCTATATCTATGACCCGTCACTGTCACAGGTGCAGCTCATCTCATTATGATAGGACTTCACCCTCAGAGCTGTCTGTCTTCAGACTGTCCTGACCTGTCCCTGAACATCACACAGGGACAACATGGAGCTGCCTGTGTGATTGGTTACTGAGTTTTATTAATGTTTACATCAGGCTGAGTTCAACAAATCAGTTTATGCTACTGTGATTTAAGTAGCCAAGTTAAATACTACAGTATAGTGTATTGGAAGGAAAGACCATTTAATCTGTATGTACCAAATATCGATTAATGAATTAATCGATCATTTGCATCCCTAGTCTGTTGGTCTTGGTTAAGTACCACCTTGAATGCTTAAGCTTATGTATTCAGTCATTCAATGGTATACTAAAATCCATGTGAAAAAAAAAATGCTTCTCACTGTTCTCAGGTCAAATATTTATATGCGATTAAAATGCGATTAATTGCGATTAATTAATTACAAAGCCTCTAATTAATTCGATTAATTTTTTTAATCGAGTCCCGGTCCTAATAAAAACATAATGGATCACAATTTATTTGTCATAACTACAGCCTTCTTCGTTTATAATGGTCATCTTGTTTTCTCTAACACAGACACATTCAAATATGTCCAGGCCTATTTGACATGATTTATTGCAGTTTTGCTTCGCATCCAAGATTGCGATGAGAATTTCAGCATGCCCTTGTGCAGGGCATCTCTTTCATCGAGTACAGTAAATGTATGGTCCGGCACTGAGGAGTTTAAGATCAGCACATTAAGAGGTTCATTCCAACACGTCCTCATCCCATTTGCCAGCGCTCTCAGCTGTGACTTTGCAGTGCAAGTCAAGCCTGTGTCTGCGGGGAGCCTTGTGAAAAGACATTCAATTTAATTATTAAAAACTAGGCTGAGATTGTGGAGCGGTGCAACGGCGGCGCTCGGAAACAGGATGTCATGTGTGGATTAATCGACCTTTGCAAACTCAGCAGAATCTACGGAGAGGTGGGAAACGAGATAGGAAGCCAACAGAGAATGAAATTGTTGACATTTGCTCTCTATTACACTTTAATGTCTTTTCCCTTTGCTTTGATGTCACAGTGAAGGACTGATTGGACAGTTTCATGAGAGATGCTACTCTATAAAAGCAGCTTGATCTATGGCTTTACACTGAGGGTATAGCTTCGGGGTGAAATGAATCTATGTGAACTCACCTCTGCACCATTATGGGCTGCATGGGTATATTAGGTGGTAGAGACCACGTTGTGGAAGAAATATGAACAGCTGGCTGGACAAAGTAGCAAAGAAGTGTGTCAGCATAAAAAAAACTTCAGCATAAGCTCCGCACTTTTCAACATTCCCTCCCCAGTAGTATTTCCCCAGCATGTGGTCTGAGTGCAGCTCTCTCCATCCAATGAATGTTCATTCTGGTTTTTACCTCAGTTTCTTTCACTTTCACATATTTGCCCTCTCTAGCCACAGGGCTCTTTCTCAAGGAGAGTTTCCATATTAAATAAGGCTGGCTGTAGCTTCAGCAGGGCAGCAGGTGGTCTCCTAATCGGAGGATTGGCTGTTCAGTACCCAGCTCGTCCTGTCTGCACGTCCCAGTGAGAATGTCTGCCAAATAATTACAGTGGCATGAAAAAGTTAAAGGGATAGTTCAACATTTTGGCAAATTGGCCCGTTGCCATATTCCTTAGTTTTCAGGAGTAGGTTTGTTACCTTTAATTGTCGGTGCAAGCTATTTTTAGAACGGCGGAGCAGAGCCGCAAGCTGCTCAGAGCTAAGCTACGGAGGCTAATGAGAGTCCTTGGTTTCCCTTATCAAACTCATCAAATACACAATCCAACAACTGCAAAACGCTCTCATGGACGTGGACGATGCGCGTTCCCATCGGGGGCAATTGTTCGGCAAGCAGTCTCTTCATTTGCCTCGAAAACAACCCTGTCTCGTAACGTTCCATTATTATCTCATAGCGTGGTGAATGTTTTGGAGTTGTTGGATTGTGTATTTGATGAGGGAAACCAAGAAATCCCATTAGCCTCTGCAGTGTAGCTCTGAGCAGCTCGTGGCTCTGCTCTGCCTTTCTAAAAACAGATTGCACCGACAATTAAAGGTAACGAATGTACTCCTAAAACTATAGGGATTATGGCAATGGGCCAATGTTGAACTATCCCTTTAAAGCACCTCTGGTTAAAATTTTCTGTTAATGTGAAAAGTTAAACAAGTGGAAGATGGCATGATCTCCAAAAGACATAAAGTTAAACATTAAACACTCTTTTCCAATATTTTAAGCAACATCAGTGTATTATTTTTGTTTTGTTTTCTACAATTTTAGAAGGAAAAGGGGAAACAAAGCAGCAGCCTGTAAAAGAATAGGAAACCCAGGAGACTTGAGCTCTCAGATAACTTTGACCAAGGTATCAGACAAGATATTTACTATTTATTCAACATTCACTATAAGTTATGGCTGATGGCAAAACAAACTTTCTCAGAATTAGAGAATGTAAAGTGACAATATAGGTTACTTAAAAAAGAAAGTGTATTAGTTTCTTCACAGAACAGGAATCCATTTGCCTGATTATTGTGACATTCAGTGGCAGAACAGTAATCAAAGCAAAGCAAATGAGCCGGATGGTTCTAGCCTGATTAGTGATGACTCAACTACAAACTCATTTTAGATTACTGTATACTCATAGTCACACACACACACTCACACACACTATGAATGTTCCAATCAGGTATAAAAAGGAGTGTTGAAGAGCAGCCCCTCCCTACAAGGTAAAGTCCAACAATGAAAATCTGCATGGTGTTTGTCACAGTAAAGTGGAGAAACGTGTTAGAGTGATAGAATCCTGTGTAAATGTTCAAGTTCAAGTGTTAAACCATGTTGTCACACAAAAAAATATGCTCCATTTTACACTGCACTGTATTCAATGGATAAGAGCAAACAACCTTGAAAGCTGAACAACTTAGACCATGATCTTTTATTTTACAAATACTTGCCCCTCAAAATTACACCTACTTCGTCTTCCTCACTGAAAAGTCTAAAATGTATGAATAATATCTAAATGCTAGGAACAAGCTGTTTCATAATTTAAAGGAAAATCAGTTCTCAGCGTTTTGGAAGCTTCATATTTCTTGTGTAGCTGGTTTTCATATGAGATGTGGTGCTTCATGCATTTTGCTTGTTGGTCTATGTGTTAAATTTTGATATGGGCTCAGAGGAACTTTCCTCCCTCAACAGATGAATCTGATAACAGTGTAAATTATTCTGAAGCTTGAAAATCCAAACGAAGGAACATAACACATTTCTGAGTAGAAGGGGGCTATAACTATTTCTCACTTGGCCTTTGCAGATATTGTTTTAAAAACTTTGTTGGCACTGGACATGAACCTTGTTGTCGCAGATTGTACTTATTCAGTGTCAGTTTATTCATTGATTCATTCATGATTAACAACTCATATTCACAATCCACACTAGTAATAGCTTGGTTTCTTCCCATGCGTCATCATGTGTGCGCGTCATGTTGTCTTTTATATCTTTATACCTCTGCACCTGTGACCACCAGGGTTGGAGGCACTTTGTGTTCAGCTTTTCTCTTGTGAATGGCAAAGCCTTGAAGAAATGTCTATATAGACTGAAATATGTTTGGCTTTTGGTATCGAAGATCCAAGGTCAAGGTCACTATGGCATCACAATACAAAGCGTTGGTCTTGTGAATGTAGTATCTTGAAATTGTCGAGGGAATTCCCTCTAATTTGGCACAAACTGAGAGAGATTTTAATGGTCAGGCTCATGGTCACTGTGACCTTGTGAATACCAAATCTCTTGAAATCAAATTGTAGGAATTTCTTCAGATCCTCTAAATGAGTTCTATGGAGAGGATTATTTAAAGGTAAAGTCTGTATTTTTTTTTTTTTAAATAGACTTATTCCAGAGAAATCCTGCTACTCATGTGCAGGTGTCCCCCAATCTGTATTTTAATGTTTTGGTGTAGTCAAGATGTTTCTGGCCAGGGAGCTGGTGTATTCTCCCCAGCCAATGACGGCACTGTTTGACTTGCATAAAACATAGCAACTGGACGCCGTAAAGCAGCCAGGAAAAATGACGGATAAACACTTAGCAGCCAGGAAAAGGAAATACAGTCCAAGTGAGGCACTGAAGCATTAGGCCCAGTTGGCTCAATCCAACTTGGACCCTGTGAGGCGGCTCACGGTCTCTTCATTATTACACCACAAATCCAAACAGCAGCGGCTCCACCCACTCACAACGGCCCAGTTTGAATGCTGTGTTTACAAACTGCAACGATCAAACCTACAGACTGTATCTTTAACAAGCTCATTGGAAAAATGGAAAAACACTTGACTGGACCTAATCTAAGGGGGATGCAGTGATACCCAGCTGAAGGTGACTTGTATCAGCATGTCAATGAAACTGTCTGCAAAAGTTCCTGTTTCTGTTTTCAGTTTGCTGATAAAGTTCACACAAATTTCAGAATATGATGGATAATATAAACCGTATATGAACCCTCCTCTTAAGTAATGTTTTGGTGATGACAAATAAGCCCTATGACAAATAAGCATAAATAAGTGTCACTGCACTAACAACCAAGTCTCTTCTATGAGATTGCATCTTTGTGAATCTGTTGTAAATTCAATATGTGATTCACACCCATAAAATCTCGAAATGGCAGAGTCATCCGACACCAGAGGGCAGTGAAATTCGCTGCCATCTGGCTTCTCTTTCCAGCACTGTGATCATTGATTAGTTGGTATTAAAAGTGAATAATGAATGGACTCTGCAATCAATACTGGGAGACCTTTCCTGTTGATTTATGAGTTGAAGTCAAACACGGGCTACTGTGGAAAGATAGCTCTTTGATGAGCCTGGCGAACAGACACTTCAGACACTGACTTTGGCAGCACAGAGATCAGTGGTTAAAAAACTGAGGACTCTCACCGTACTCTAAATCTTTGTGACTGATGGCACTTCCTTTTAAAGAAGCTGAATTTATGGAGCCCTTTCAGGTGCTTCATCATCCTCACCTTAGCGTGCTCATTTTCCTTGGAAGGAAGGTGGCAGCCCTGATAAGTGGAGAAGACTCAGCTGAATAGCAGCCAATCTATCCCAGGCCTCTATAAAATGCTAATCTGAGATATAAAACTGATCAGAGCAGGAAAGGAGCTGAAACAACAAAAGCGTGCATGCAAAGGCAGATGTATTGGAGTCACGGTCCTGTTAGCGATATTTATCACCAATGGTACCTTCCAGAAAAAGTTACAACTCAAGAAAAAGAGATAAAGTGAGAAGTGAAACATGGACTATTTTAATTTTTACTTCTTTAAAGGGACAACGAGGAGTTTTGGAAATGCGAAGCGTTTTCACACTACATTTATGAGCCTCCGCGCGCACCGTGAAAACGAGGTTGTGCGGGCTATTTCTTCTCTTTTCTACTGTCCCTTTGGCCCAGCACCCCAAGCAAGGGATGTGCGTATATTTTCACAATTTTTAACGTAGATTCATCCACATTAATATGAGACTTTTTTATTGTCGCAGAATTTTTCGTTCTGCCGATGGAGAAACTCCTCGTTGTCCCTTTAATTCTAAACAACACATTCAGTAGAGAAACTCAACAGTTGGATAAGAGCATGAGATACAGTATGAGGATGAGGATAGAGGAAGTGAGGAGGCAAATGACCTCCCACACATTTGGCTGGGCTGTCCTAACCAGAGTGTCCCCCTGACACAAAATGATATTAACCTCTCATGGCGCTTTTCCACTACACAGTAGTGGGGCGGGGCATCATATCACGGCGGCTACGGCTGCATCCTCTCGCTCTCTTTTTTTTCCAATCCTCTCGTCAGCTCCAAACTCACTCATCTGCACCTCGATTTCCCTCACAGAAGTCAATTAGCCCAGATGAAAGAACAACAACAGTATCAGTACAGATCAGTATGCAAACCACATACCACCACATACAGAACAGGTGGAAAGGATGGTGCACTGAGAACAGCAGGGTCCTCAACACAAGGGAGGATGACTTGACCTGAAGCACAAACATCAAGAAGTTAGGAAAGCACCGCAGCACCTCGACCTCCCGACGATATTCAGTCAGGACAACCTGGCTGAGAGACAGCTGCTGTCCTTCTAGTGGTGTTCCACAGACAATGTCTGATAGTCTTTGCCACTGCAGTGTCACCTTGAAAAATAATGTTACATGTTTACTGTATCAGTAATAACAATGCAATCTTGCCTGTGACAGTTTAAATCATTTCAAACGTAGGTTATACTGATTGCATTGTAGTTTAAAGGTATAATATGTAGGAATTCCCCCCATCTAGCGGTGTGGTTGCATATCTGAACGTATTCTTGATGTTGCATTCACGTGAAATTGGGCAGACGTCAGACAGACAACAGACGCTGCATGTAACAGGATAAACAAGCCTCTATGTAAAGAAGTGGTCCGCCAGCATGAGGCAAAACAATACAGGCCTGACAACATGTTGTCATGGTGATGTCGTATTGTTTACCTGACCCCCGTTTTCTCACGTTGAGTAAAATGACATCTGGTTGGTTTGCTGACGGCCGTCTGCCTGACTGCACCTGAATGCAACATCAGTGCCTCCGTCCTTCCCCACACTACACAGTGGTGACAGTTTTAACAGGCCGAGCCAACAGCTCCTGTGAGTTTCCGTGGTTACCTACGGTCACGCTGCCACTGAACGTAAAAAATGGCGATGCTATTTGTAACGACTTGTAACAACTCATTCTAAGGTACCAGAAAGCTTTCATTTGTATGCGCGTGTGATTCGACTTCAGTGAAATACGTATTTATGAAAGCAATATTTGATTTTGCTAATAAAAAGCCAAATAAGTTACACACTGGGGCTTTAACATTGACAGTCTTGAGCTTGAGCTCCACAGCTCACATTCAGTTACAAAGAGTGATACTAAAGGAAAGTGTCTGTCCATACACACCCAGCCTGTAAAGTCTAATCGGCTGAGATACAGGCTCTGCCACAGTCTCAGTGGTGTTTGTATTCACCTCCAACAATGGATGACTTCCACACGAGACGGAAAACATGTGGATCAGGACAAATCCCCCATGATCACCTTAAAAAACATTTAGCGTCAGTGAGGGCAAAACCTGCATTGTCTTCGTAAACCTGAGTGACGGGCGTGTTATTGAAACACTATCTGCCCTTTGTAATCAGATCTTGGAGAAATACTCCATGTACAGCCTTCATTTCTCTGGCGCAGGTCATTCGAGAGCTTTTCTCTGGATCTTTTGTTTGAGGTCTTGTAAGTTAATTGACAAGCCTGTCAGGAGGCTGTCATTTCAGAGCTGAAAGGCGTCAGTATTTCCATGGTGGTTAATACTGCATGGGGAGATGTGGAGGCATATAGGGCAGATGTGTGCCAGGGGATACCCGCTGAATATTTTAGCACTTTTACACAGCGATCCCTGACATTAGAAAATGTCAGTCCTTCTGCTCTCACATTTAAAATGCAAGCTGTGACGTGAACATTGTCTGGACCCAGGCAGTAGGCTTTCAGAGGAAATGAATAAAAGCCAGACTGAAAAGTTTCAACAAAACTTAAAGGGATACTTCACCCAAAATCAATAATTCACCAATTTTCTACTCACCGTCATGCCAAGGAAGCATTTGGAGAACTTTCGGAGTCATCAAAAATTGCCAGCCGGACCCCCCCTGGAACTCCAAAAGCATTTTGATAACTCTGAAAGTTCTCCAAACCCTTCCTTGGCATGACAGTGAGTAGAAAATTGGTGAATAATCGATTTTGGGTGAAGTATCCCTTTAATACAACTATAAATACTATGGATGTTGTAAATTGTATTTTTCTCAGGATAAAAAAAGTAGAGCACGTGAAATGATACAGCTCACCTATGAGATTGTCCTCGGTTCCTGTTGGTTGTCTTCAGTTGGACACTCTTGACAAATGTCTCAAAGCTTCATTCTGCTTCCTCTAGGACGTTAGCTGGCTCATCCAGACAGTGACTGATAGGACAGTAAGTCTGCAGTTTAATCAGAAAATATATCTGTACCACTGACTCCTGAATCATAATGATATCAAACCACTTACTCCTTAATGAGGCACTTTCTATCACTACACAGCCAACAAGCTACTCCATTTTGGCTCATCTCTTGAGCATGTTGCTAGTGACTAACAGTGTAAATTCAAGTGAACTAATTTACGTTGATTTATTTTTCCACCTCAGGTGAATCTACTAATCACAGTAATTACATTTTAATGAACTTACTTCGCCACACACTTCACAGTCTATGACAAACTATTGTTCACTAAATATGAACTACATCATTTCACTTTTTCTAAACATAGACATGTTACTAATGCTGTGTTGTCTCCAGCTGGGAGTTTGTGAAATGTCAGCTGATTTTATGTTGGTTATCTGATGTGCTGTAGTCTAATATTAAGATGATATTAAAGATGAGAAGAGATGTGAAACATCAGTTTCCTGATTAATATGGATGATCCCCCCGTGATGTTTCAGACATTGATTAACCCATGACTGCATCAGTGATTTGCATTATTCATTCTGTTATTTATTTGTTATTGCTCTGAAAGAAATGCTACACTTTCATGCTGATCGACTGAAAGCCACTTCATCTCCTCATCTGGCAACAGAGTCAGACAGAGACTCTTCTGTGCATCTGTCTGTCAAAAGCTTTCAAATGGATTAGTGATGCAGTGTTACAAAGTTGAAACTTTTTTCAAAGCTGCTTTAGGTTTATCTGCTGCAATCTGTGTTTATCTATCACCACTAATTCCTATGTCAGTTCAACAACTGTTTCTTTACTGTTTAGCTTGTTGGCTGGTGACCCTTTTTGTCTTAACTTCAGTGTAATTTATTCCACCAATGTAAGGCCTCTGTATGTGGCCACAGACAGTACCATCAGCCACAATAATCATCATCCCATCCATTTTCTACACCGCGGCTTATCTATGCAGGGTCATATAGGGGGGCTGGAGCCAGTCCCAGCTGACATACAGCGAGGGAGGGGTACATCCTGGACAGGTTGCCAGTCTATCAGAGGAGGCCAGACTAGTACCCAGAGATCAAACCCAGAATCTTCTCGCTGTGAGCCATAGTGCTTACCACTGTATCACCATGCTGCTGTCAACCCTGTAGCAACCTAAAATGTAATAATGACCAATAATGTTATAATTTTGGCCATTTAAATGTAATATAGCCAATAATGTAATAATTTCCTAATAATGTAATCAAATGTTTAAGCCAATAATGTAATAACTTTTTTTCCCTGGTTTTGGCTGCTTGCGTTATTGGCCTATAGCGAGTGAGTGAGGTCAGGTCTTTTAACCTTTAACCTGTAAAGCACTTTGTGTTACCCTTTTTCTATGAAAGGTGCTATACAAATAAATAAAGTTCGGGTTAGTATTAAAAACCCTTTTGAAAATGTAATAACTGGTGACGATTGTGTCACTTGATTTATTTATTTTATATTCAGGGTAGAAGATGTCAATAGTGGTTGTTGATAGCCTATACTATGCTTACTACATCCATTTGCGAACATGTGAGAAACGGCCAGGAAAATCGCATTTATCATGAAGGAGTTTGCTTCTCAGTGTGGATGAGACACACGCACACAATGCACAACTTCAAATGTTTCACAACTGTGACATCTTCTACATACCATATTACAGTATCAGCTCCAGTTATTACAATGTCAAAAGTTGTTTTTAATACTATACGGCAATAAGGTAATAACCAGCCAATAATATAATAATTTATTTACATTATTGGCTAAATTGGCTCAAACATTTTATTATTGGCAAGTTATTACATTATTGACTTTATTACATTAAAAATGGTCAAAAGGATTACATTATTGGCCGTTATAATGATTTGGGGTGCTACAAATCCTCCAATGAAAAATCAAGTATCTATCCTTGTTAACATGTTCATACGATGCTTTTCATATAATGCAAGACATCATGAGTAAAACTATGATGATTGAGTGTTTCCATCATGAACTGCAGTGAACCAGTAACAGTCAGATTCAGATAGCCAGTAGGGCTAAATAAACCTGACACCTTTGCAATACAGAGAATGGGAGTTTTTATTAGCACTGAGGCTGAGTCTCTCATGTCTCCTCCTCTGACCATCTTGATGCTCTCTGCTCTTTCACCTGTGATGGGTCTGATTCAACCAACAAAATAAGCAAGGATGTGCTTCCAGACACTTCTGTGAGTTTATTTTTTACTTTTAATTGCCCTACTAAAAAGCAACAGATCGTATCAGAGGCTTTTTTTGCATAATTTTAAAACCTTAAATTAATCAACCATGGCCTCTTGGTTGGGCTGGGTGTGAATAAACTTAACCCCAAAATAGGATAAACAGGCCTTACACTGTGGCTGCAACAAACAGATCGTGTACAGTGAGACATCATTGGAAAACAAAGTATACTGTCACTGAACATTTTACTGTATTTCATTATTTTCATTCTGTTGCAATGTGATTGTTGATAACATTTCCTCATGTTGACAGGAAGCATAATCCATGCAGCACAAAGGAGACACAGTTATAAACTCTAGCAACACATCATCTATCAAATTGTTCCCTGTACTATTACAGATAGTGAGGTGAAGAGTTCAAAGAGACAGAGCCTGGCAGTAACTGTGCTCATTCAGACTCACTACTGTATGCTAAATAGTTATGAAACCAAGACCTTACATGACCTCTAATGTCATGTTAAATTGTCCAGCTGCTTGAATTGTAATATGTGTGTCAGGTTAGCTGCTGATTAGTCTGGTGATGGGCTTGAGGAGGCATATTATCTGTTGCAGATTAGGAGGAGGGGTGCATATTAAAAGTTTCTTACTGTATCTCCACTCTGCACGGGGACAACTGTCACAGTGCTGAGAAGATCTGACCAGGACAAATCCAGATTATTCTGTCATACATTTCAATGAACACTTCCCTTTTGTTTGCCTGTTTTTGCCTGTTCAGATACATACATTTTCAGAAACATTCTTTTGACTCTGAGCCAGTGTTTTATCTGCCTTTTTTTAAATATAAAAAATAAATAAATAAATAAGATTTTGCATGCTTGACTATGTAATTAATCAGGAGGGAATTTAATTTAATTTATTCAGGATGAAATTGCATCCATTTTGCTGCTGTCTCCCAGGAACAGCATGACCTAGAGCTCCCAGAAAACAGAACAGAACAAGTTCACTGGAGCAAATGAAATATTTATATCAAATAAAACCCCTAGTTATTAATTTACTACAACTAATCTTCCATCATAGCCGTTCATCATAAACATGTTCATCAGATTACAACTCGGATATCTTTTCACCATGTGCTGAAGGACATAAGATCCATCTCAAGGCTGCCAACGTATTCGATTCAGATAATAAGTAATTCAGAAGATGTATTAAGGTCAGTGCTCTTACTGTCCTGCAAAAACTTTGTGGATAAAGTCTCAAATGGGGTGATTAATAATACAGCCAAGGTCACAGAGGGTGCAATTAAAATTCGAGTTTACAGAGGGGGATTTCTTTTTCACCCCGGTTCACATGAGATTAATGTTCTTCTTGTTGCAAAACAGCACATAGGGAGGATGTGTTCTGATCAAAAGCAAGCACAGCTTCACTGATCTGCTCATTGCTGTGGAGTCTAAGTACATTTGATCACACATTAGGCCAAGACTGATGGTGCTGCATACTCCTTTCTAATGGAGAGTGTTTTTATGTGTATATGCTGCTGCTGATAACTACTTTCATAATTTGAATATGAGCGTAGTTTTGTTCATTGCAAGATGGAAAGAGATGTGAACCAGTTACAGATCAAATACAACAGGTTAAAAACACATGAATGAAACAATTAAAGGGACAACGAGGAGTTTTGGAAAAGCGAAGCGTTTTCACACTACATTTATGAGCCTCCGCGCGCACCGTAAAATTCTTTGACCGGCGCAAGACAGACTCATGTTTTCATTCATCAATAATTAAAGTCAGAGGTTCAAAGAGGTTCAGTTACTGTCGTAGTTCCGACCATAAACGGCGATTCAGCTGCGTTATTCTCATTAAGGAAACGCTGGTCGGCTCGACCAGCGTTTCCGCCACCACTAATAATAACAAAATAACGATAGAGACAGAACGATATATTTATCGAAAATGGGCCCATTAACAAGTGTGGGTAGCGGAGATTCATCCACATTAACGTGAGACTTTTTTATAACCGAATAGAAACTCCTCGTTGTCCCTTTAAAGCTTGAAATACTTTATCCAATAAATTGAGATAAAACAGATCCTGATACAAATAAATATGATGCTTCTGATTTCATAAGCTTTATTTTACCTCAAAGGCCATTGAGGAGGAGTCCTCACTTACAGTGGTGTCGAGAAAAATGTACAGCAACACAACAAAACACAAAACAATATTAGGTAAAGGAAACAAAGAAATAAATAAAATAAAAATATTGGAGGGGAAATAAATCAATGAATAAATACAGTTAAAGGCAGAGACTGCTTGCCAAAAAACTGCCCCCGATGGGAACTCGCATTAGAGGTTGAAAACAACTCTGTCTCGTAAAATTTTGTTAGTATCTCATAGCGTGGTGAATGTGCAGGTCACAACTTGTCCACCAGAGCGTTTTGGAGTTGTTGGATTGTGTATTTGATGAGTTTGATGAGGGAAACCAAGAAATCCCATTAACCTCTGAGCAGCTCGCCGCTCTGCTCCACCGTTCTAGAAATAGCTTGCACCGACAAATAAAGGTAAAGAACCTACTCCTAAAACAATAGGGATTATGGCAATGGGCCAATTTGCCAAAATGTTAAACTATCCCTTTAAACAGTCAACATACAGTGTACTTAAAAAAAAGAAGTGACAATCAAACAAAACCAGGTCTGAGATGAGGCTTTTGATGTTAAAAAGAATAATAATCTAATTTTAGGACCTTTTGCAGATCGTTCCATGTGCAGAGGTGGCAAGTAACGAAGTACAAATACTTCGTTACTGTACTTAAAGGAGCATTATCGCAAGTACAGCAGTAATAGCATAAAATAAGCTGAAATATGCAAAAGATGGGTCGGGGGGAGCCATAACTAAATTTACAAAAAAAATCGCCAACAGTATAGTGTCCGTGGGGCAAATGCAGCATTTGTCTTTGTTATGATCCAAGCCGGCCCGGCGCTTGCTGCGTTAAAATGTACTCGGAACTCGCAAATCAGACCTCCGAACCGGACAAATAGCCTATGCAACAGTAAGTAATGTAGCAGTGTTAGGCTGCTCACAGTCACTGAACCGCTGGTAGAACACTTTGTCTCCACGTCCCTGTGTCTTTCTTCAGCTGTCCTCTCAGCGTTATTAAGGAGGAGGACGTTTCAGTTGTTGTTGTTGTTGTTGTGGTTGTGCGCGACGTAGAGCTGCCGCTTCCACTAGCGAGTTTTCTTTTTCCCGCGATTGCACGTTCATTCAGCCTGCGAGGGAGGAGGAGGGGGGAGGGAGAAGGAGGGGGGGCGGGGGGGGGACTAAACGAGGCTGCTCTCTCTCTCTGACAGCTGCCCACTTGTTTATATCTGATAAACTCCGCCTGGCTCCATCTAGTGGCCGAATTTTGCGATAATACTCCTTTAAGTAGATTTTTCAGGTATCTGTACTTTACTTGAGTATTTATCCGACGGGCGGGGGGGTTGAATACTGTACAATCAGCGCATTTACCGTTTACGAGCGGCAAAGCGCAACCTGTCCATGTGCCCGTGTCTCTGTGTATCAGCGCGCGCGCGCGTGTGCGTGCGGTACGCGAGAGAGACGGCAGGTGGACTGACTGGCAGAGATGAGAGGTGATGAAACGCTGTTTAAAAATTCTTATTATTATTATTTTGTGAGAGTCTGTGGCGGGAAACACTGTCTCTGGTCAGTTCAATCTTGATTATTCTGTCTGAACTTTTTTTGTTTAACGGCAAAAATTCATTTTTACTTTTTACTTTTACTTTGAAAGTACATTTCAGAGTCTGTACTTTCTTACTTTTACTTGAGTAAAGGAGTTGAATCAGTACTTCTACTTTTACCAGAGTATTTCTTTACACATGTATCTGTACTTCTACTTAAGTACAGAATCTGAGTACTTTTGCCACCTCTGTCCATGTGTATGGTGCATTATAAGAGAAAGACATTTTTCCCATTTCAGTTCTGACAAATGGAAAATACAGTGATAACCAATATGTGAACGAATACCAATGTGAGTATACAGCATACAATGAAGGCAAAGTAGAAATAGCTGCTCTCCATCATCTTAACTTGAATTAAACCTTGTTTAGACAGAACTATGGTAAATCACCTAATCTATTCTCAAAATAAACCAGATTAGATTTTAAAACTAAATATAAGATCCTTCTCTGAACTGTAATCTGCAATGTACTGTAACCCACTGGAATAAGTAACACATCACTAGTATTGTAGGAGACATACATTGCATCTACATTATGAAAGGGGGTTCATTATAATTCTGTGCAGATTTCACTTGAAAAGCAGTTGGTAATGTGATGGGTGTTTCTATTACAGTGACTATAAGAAAATGCACTTTTCTTCTTTGCATAATTACCACTGTTAATGAGAAGTCTAAACACTAGGGGCTTCCAGTGCTGGTAATGAGCCATTTTGAAGGAGGCATCTTGACAGTTTACACTGTATCACAGCACAGTACAATAGAGGATACAAGGACAGGAGGACGAGAGAGGAAGGACCTTGAACAGCAGTGACTGAGGCTGAGCTGTCACGGGCAAGGACACATGCCGCTGTAGTCGGCGCTGCTGCTTTTAATTTTCCATAGACAGAATCAAGTATATATGACATCCTCCACCTCCTCCCCTCTGTTTAATTGAGTAACACGTCGCCGAGTGTGTGTCTTCTCTTCTCTTTGTAAAGCAGGTCATTAAACATTCATGCCATCCACTGTTGCAGCATCCAACTTGGCTGCACTGAGTTTTTCTCAGTGCCCCCTGGTTGTTGTCGTTCCGTGAGGCCCCCACTGGGAATTAACCACGCTCCGCCATGCACTTCCTCTCTCCCATCTGACTGTCTCTTTCTCCCTGGCTCCAGCCCATCAAAGAACTGTGAGTGACAACAAAGGAGAAAGCGTGCAGCCTCCAGGCACCTCACAGGCAAGAGATTTTCTCACCCTATATCTTACAGCTCCCGATCCGCGTCCATGTTTAAAGATGCATGCCGCGTGGACAGCGAGGACGCCCGTGTCATTACCATATCCACAGTGGAGCGATTTGACCATGTGTGCGTAACCTCTGATTTGCAGAAGGAGCAAACACTGCCTATATGGTTTCTCCATGCATATGTCATGCAAGCAAGCCATTGTCACCCGGTGTCATACACGTTAAGTTTGCATGAGTGCTCGTGTTATGCTCTCTCTGACATTTTTAATGAGCTGCGTGGACAACTTGACATTCTGAATGTGGTAAGTGTAGGCTAGATGGTGAAGTACAGTGACCTTCACCCAGGCAACACTTTAAAATAATGGAAATGAAGCCACAAGGTGAACGTATACAGTACTGTTAGTGCCCTAACAGGATGACTGGGCTTTGTGCGTGCATTCATGCTTACTGTGACTGAGGGCAACATCCTGTCCAGAAGCAGTGGATTGGAGGTCAGAGGGGGAAATCTCCTTTATGTGAAACCAGAGGGAAGATTTGATTTTATTGGTACAGTTTACAGCAGATCTCTCAGCTTCAATCCAAGTTTTACTTCCTGGTTTTTTTGTGTTTTTTTTTGTATTTTACAGATTTATTCTTTATAGTTGCAAGCTCCAGCAAAAAGGAGCCGTTGGCCAGACCGTCTGGTGTATGTGTCACACGGGAACAGACGTGACATGATCTCTAGAAATTACATCAATTCAACCAGGGAGGGAGCAGATTATTATTAGTATTTATTATACCGTGTCATAGGAGGTCATTTTCACCACTGGCTGCACACATGTGCCCTCACAGTCATTTCCATAAGAAATTGGCTGTAGCCTGTGACTTTACAGCTGTTTGTCATCATTAAGGACAGGACTGTCAGATCACTATTGTTTTGCCTCATGCTGACGGACCACTTGTTTACATAGAGGCTTGTTTATGCCGTTAAGTGCAGCGGCTGTTGTCCGTCTGCTGCTGCCCAATTTCACGTGAATGCAGCATGAAAATACGATTGAGTTGCTTGCGTTATACAACCGCAACGCTAGATGGGAGTAATTCCTACACAATGTACCTTTAAAGGAGACATATTCTGCCCCTTTTCCACAAATTAAAATAAGACATGTCTGTGACATGCTTTGGTCAAAATCCCCCAAGGATCAAACATCACAGCTCTTTTCATCCTCTCAAAACAGCCCTTTTCAGAACGGCTGGTTTCAGTGCCTGTCCCTTTAAATGCAAATGAACCACTGCTTGCCCTGCCCCACCCCTTATACTGGCCCCAGGTAAGGGTGGTATTATGCAAATTCGAATCCTAGTTACATCACTGGAAGACAACTGAGGGAACAGCTCGTAAAACCACGTGGACCTAGAGAGCCTGAAAATTACAGATTTTCTTGTCAATTTTCAAATTTTGGGGGCCGGAAGGCAAGACAAACACCCAAATATACTGTATGTTAAAGAGCCTTCAAAAAGTGATATTTCCATAATATTTCCCCTTTACCTCCCCTGAACCCTGTCAGGAGTTCCCCTCCCATACAGTATATTACTTACTCCTCATCCAGACTGCTGGCATATGATGGGTTTTCAGTGTGAGAGAGAAGTCATGAGTGTCAGGAGGGACTGACGCTCGTCAATCCCTCCTGAAACTCATGAATTTTAAATGTGTTTTCTGGCTCTTACACAATGTTTTTTGAATAAGTTCCAGTAATAGTATGAATATGAAGCCTTCACCTTCACCTTATAGCGATGGGAAAACTTTATCTATACCCAGAGAGCTTCACTCTCCACTCATTTTTCACATGAAGACCAGTTTGCTACTGCATCAGTGAAATGAGTTGTGTAATGTAATGTGTCTTCTCTGTTTGAGGGGGAGTGGTGAGTGATTTTGGGGTGTCTAAGAGATTGTGGAGGTAACATCGTCTTTACTTCACCCTACAGTAAAATTTTAAACAACTATAGGTGCATCTCAATAAATTAGAATATCATGGAGTAGTTCTAGCAGAGACGTTCTAATATGAGGAGACAGACCACTCTGCCCGTTTTGAATGGGGAAAGCTGCGACGCCAAAGCTGCCAGAGCTGAACTAGGCCAATCATGTTGTTGCACCAGCGCATGCGCACAAGTAGATTTACGACAGACAAACCTATCTGGTGGCAACAACAACGAAAACGAAATGAACGAAAGAGCTACCTCGGGGCTACGCAGAATTCACCACATTCACATCAATAAGCGTTTTACAATGAACCGATCAGTCCACATTTTCTTTAATTTAATTTTTGAATGTATAGTTTTGTTCGTTTCATTTTTTAACCTAAACATACTGGGCCCCCTCCCCTGGGGCGTTATCCTGTCCATGATAGCAGCAGCAGCAGCAGCAGCAGTCCACTCCAAAAAAAAACACACAGTCCGGGTGAAGCACTGGAGCCGTGGACCGATGGACACCATCACCATTAACGAGAGCCTCTATTGTTTTATTGTACAGAGTACGAGAGGCTTGTTGTGAGCTGAGAAGCGGCTGTTAGCGGCGGATGCTAACCGAAGCTAGCGGCGAATGCTAGCCGCTACCGCTAGTCGAAGTTAGCATCGAGCTAGCTCAGCACAACGAACGCCCCTCATACTTGTTACCGGTCGAGGCTTTAGTTGTTAGTGATGGTCGGTAATCAGTCCGTGGCTCCAGCGGTTCACTCGGACTGTATTTATTTATTTTTAACTGACTGCTGCTGCTGCTGCTGAGACGACATGCTAGCACTAATACATCCATGCTAGCATTCGATAGCATCCGAGACAGCTAACGTTAGTGGGGATTGGGGGAGCGGGTGGGAGGGGGGAGCAGACACAGTCACCACACACAGAACTAGGAGCCCATAGGTGATGATTAAGACGGATTTCATGTAAGTCTAGCGTTTATTTTTGGGCAAAAATCTCCAGACTCAGGCCGATATGTCTCCAGGTAGAGCAGGGCAGACCGGTGTAGGTATGCTCGGGCTGCTGCTAGATCACGGACTCAGCCGTTACAGCCGTACAGTGACGGCGGTGTTGTAAATCCGCGCGCATGCGCAGTTGAGTAGGCTACTCCCTGTGGAAAAATAGCGATTTAAACGTCATTCTGCGGTAAAGTCTATGTTTTTTTGGTTTTTATCTTATTTCACTGGCTAGCACGTCTGTATGTTTTTTCCGCCCTGCTATCACGTTAAAGGGTGGATTTGACCATCCCTCCATTCATTTAGATAGGGGTCTGGTCTCTTTGGGGTTTTAGTGGCGTCGCCAAGATGGCCGCCGAGTGGCATGACTTGCCTAGAAGGACTTTGGTTCTAGTCAAATAGCCCCAACCAATTGAGTGCATATAGATGGACATACTTTTCAGAAGGCCAGGTTTTTTTGTATTGGTCTTTTTTTGTAATATTCTTTTTTTTCTTGAGATAGCCTACTGAATTTTAGGTCTTCAATAAATATAAGCCATAATCATTACAGTTAAAAGAAATTAAATAAATAAAGACGTGAAATGTTTCATTCAGTGTGTGACAGATCTATATAATGTATTAGTTTCACTTTTTTAATTGAATTACTGATGTAAATAAACTTTTCCATGATGAGATGCACCTGTATACAGTACTGTGCAAGAATTTTAGGCACTTCAGATGTTTAGATTCTTATCAATGTAATACCATCAGAGAGGTCTCTGATTGGTCCTACATTTATTCTGCAGCATGACAATGACCCAAAGATTACAGCCAGTGTCAAAAATAAGTATTTTAGTTTACAAGAAGAAGACTGAGTCCTGCAGCAGATGGTGTAGCCCCCCCACAGAGTCCTCAGTCTGGGATTACATGAAGAGACAGAAGACACTGAGACAGCCTCAATCCACACAGGAACTATGGCAACGTCTCCAAGATGCTTCACCAAGCTGTCAGTCAAGAACCTTGAAGAACTGTGTGCAAGTGTCTGGAGGAGAACTGGTGCTCACACCAAACGAGGTTTCTTCTGTCGACTGAACTTTGTATGAAATTAATCCATAGGTGTTGCACTCTTTTTTCTATCATACACACACATTCACACCCCAGTGATACATCAAGGGCAATTTTGGCTTCAGTATCTTGCCCAACACACTGCAACATGTGGACTGGAGGAGCCAGCAATCGAACCATCACCCTGATTATTGGACAACCCACTACAACTCCAGAACCACATGCCACCAAACTGTATGATGGGAAATGTAGGGAATGGAAATGTGGCCCAGTTGGTGCTAAATTGAGACATCTTGGCCAGGTAATTGAATGCATTTGTTCATCATTGAGTTTGATGATTTTTTTTTAAATTGCATTTTTTCTTATGTACTATAATATAATGAGCATGTATCAGCCTAAATGTTATGTGTTATCCTCATGTTTGCCATTGCATCAGTGAAAGACTTTAGATGTGAAATGTCTTCATTCAGTGTTTTTACTGGTTCTAAACATGTGGCCTGTCTTGTTTTGAAGAGGAGGAAGAAGAAGAAGAAGCTGGTGTGGTAATGGTGGCGAGGACAGCAGCTCCCATGACCTCACGCAATTTCACAACATCACCATACCAGACTTTGTCTTTTGTTATTGTTCTGATGAGAAACCCAAACGCCAGACGTTACATACTGTGTGTTTAAAGGAGACATATTCTGCCCCTTTTCCACAAATTAAAATAGTTCCCAGGTGTCTGTGACATGCTTTGGTCAAAATCCCCCAAGGATCAAACATCACAGCTCTTTTCATCCTCTCAAAACAGTCCTGTTCAGAACAGCTGGTTTCAGTGCCTGTCCCTTTAAATGCAAATTAACCACTGCTTGCCCCGCCCCTTCTATCGGTCCCAGGTAGGGGTGGTACTATGCAAATTTGAATCCTACATCACTGGAAGACAACTGACGAACTGCTCATAAAACTATATGGATTTCAATCTAAGGAGCCGATTTTTTGTCAGTTCTCACATTTTGTGGGCCAGAAGGCAAGACAAACATCCAAATATATGTTAAAGAGCCTTCAAAAAGTTATATTTCCATAATATGTCCCCTTTAAAAGAAAAGTGCAAAAAAAAAATGATACGGGACCTGATTAATAACACCCTCACAGACTTAGTCATGTGTCAACCTGCTGTTTTAAAAGCTGAGCGGGGGACAGACGTCCATCATCTCGTCCTTCGAGACGAACCAAGCGCGTTGTCTTTGCTCATGACCCTGATTCCGGCTCCTCGAGGCCCCGGGTGGCGACTCAGGGCTGTGTAATTATGGCTGCACTCTGTGTGCTGGATGTCTGTGTTTATGTGTTACAGCTGACACTTCAGCCCATTTCCATGCTGATTGCTCTGTTTGGGGCTGCACACACACACACACACACACACAAACACAACACACACACAGGCCGACGCTCTCCCCCACAATGATTAAACAGCACCGCATGACAAAAGGCGCTGCTGGCATCTAAACAGCAATTAAAGTGAAAATGGCCATGTCAAATCCAACGACCATATTTCCGTTTGTCAGGATAATTATAGCCGTCCTGGTGGCCTGGCAGAGCTCAGCTCAGGCGGAGAAGACTCAGTGGGTGGAGGAGGATGATGAAGATACACCGAAAGAGAGGGAGGGAGACGAAGGACCACTTTAGCATTAGTTCACCAGCAGCTACAATAGAAATATATGTCAGATCGGCCTGGATCGCCGGCCCCCCAGAGGCCCCGAGGAGTGGTAAACACTGTCTAACCTTTTTACCCTTGATTCCTTAAATGCAGCTCAGTGGGTTCGAAACATATTTGGTACATCATCGTGGCTCTAGGGTCCGCTCCTGTGCCATCACCGAAGTGCTGTTCTTTTTTTTTTTTCTTAATCAGGGCTTGGCAGCAGCAATAACTGAGAACAGCTGGTGCTTTGCTGGGGCCCTGGACGCTCCATCCACACTTCCTGGGCTTCCACAGAACCGCCATGATGACCTGATGGGACTCCCAGAGGCTGCTTCGCTTTTAAACGCATGGTTCAGGTTAGAGTGAAGGAGCAGGCTGAGTCGTGTGGGACCGACTGGCCTTTTATTCAGCCACAGACTCGTCATGTTGTCTGTTGAGAGTCATATAACAACAGCATTGAAGGTTTCACTTGAATAAAATTCAGTCACTTTACCACCACTTCACCCTGAAATTGAAACAAGCCAGCTTCTTTACAGACACACAGTTCAGTGGCATGCAAAAGTTTGGGCATAATATCTGTTAATGTGAACAATTCAGCAAGTGGAAGATGAAATGATCTCCAAAAGGTATAAAGTTAAACATGAAACACTCTTTTGTACGGAAGAGTTCAGTATTAGGGCCAACAACAAGATTGGCCCTAATTTTTTATTTTTTTATTTTTTAAGATTCTGAGATTTTTAAACTCAGAAATTCTGACTTTTTTTTATCTCAGAATTAGAAAAAATAAATAAACACACTCCGTTGTTGGCCCTAATGCTCTTCTGTACTATTGCAATATTTCAAGCAATATCAGTATGTGAAAAAGGGAAAAAGGGAAACAAACAGCGAAAGAATGGGAAAACCCAGGAGACTTAAGCTCTCAGAGAACTTTGACCAAGGTATCAGTCAAGATATTTACTGTTTACACACTGATAGTTTCCAAAAGGGAGGGGGGGGGGACTAGCTATGCAGGGTGGACAAACCTTTGCTGAGGGCCCTTTTCCTTTTCTGTCACTTTGAAAATGTAAAAGATGAAAAAATAAATATATATACTGTTTAAAATGTACAGGTAATGTCTCATCTGTAACTTTATGTCTTTTGGAGATCATTTCATCTTCCTCTTGTTGAACTGTTCACATGAACAGACATTCTGACCAGGGGCGCCTAAACCTTTGCATGCCACTGTACGCTGCCTTGTCCAGTAGTACCACATAACCACAGCACTGAGGACACCACTTTCTAATATGGCAAACTAAACAGAGGGTTTAAAAGTTGACACCAATGGCTTTAATACTGGTTAATGAATAGCATACAACCACTTCAGTGAGCATGAGTTCTGCACTATACTACGCT
The DNA here is from genome assembly GCF_905171665.1 of Trachurus trachurus. NCBI lineage: Eukaryota > Metazoa > Chordata > Actinopteri > Carangiformes > Carangidae > Trachurus > Trachurus trachurus. The sequence continues at coordinate 33,971,159 of NC_139895.1, forward strand.
GACGAGTCAGGTCAGAGGTGAATGGTTGGAGCTCACAGGTAGATCAGTTATTCAAACAACTGCTTTTTGCATCTATGGTACTGTAAGAGGAGAAGCTCCAACATGTCCGACTTTGAGGCAGTTGAACCACAACAACAGAAGCCCACAGCCGGTTTCTCTTACCCAGGTATGTAAACGTGAGGCTGCAGTGAACACATGCTGACTAGAACTACAGAGGTGAAGACAGGAGAGAACATAGCCTGGATTTCTGCTGAGGCACCTGATGATTTGGTCTGAATTTGGTTCAACAGCATGAACACAGAATTTATTTGGCACATGAGAGAGAAAAAAAGACTCAGCCTCTTGTGGCTCACACGAGTATTGCAAAAACAAATGCTTGAATATTTCCCTTTTTGACTTGGCACTCATGTCATGGCCTCTCTGTATTTAGAACATGTGAGTGTTGGGCTTCATGTACAAATAAGACATATTAAAGATTAGATTCATTTTGAGAGATTCTTGTAGATGTGGTGGGATGAGGTGGAGCTATGAAGAAGTGAAGTAATCTTATGTTGAGCCTTTGTCTACTAGATTTGAAAGCAACGTTTGAGTTATGTGAGATTTGGACACACATTGTAGTTTTATATAGGCTGTTCTTTTTCACATAAGAAATCCCTTGCACACTAATAGGATGTTGGTTGAAACACTAAATCCTCCTGTACATGCTAAGTAAATCACAGCACTGTTTTTCTTCAGCATAACACACTGTGACTCATAAGCCTCATGTTGTTGTTTTTTCTGGTTTTCCCCCCTGTGTCTGTTTAGCTTTGACCGTGACAAATTGTGGAATTAACAGAAGAAACAATGACCACTGAAATCAGAACAAAGCACAATGTGAAGTGTCGGCGCGGCGAATGGACAGAAAATAGCACTGGCTGCTTGATGCAAACACAGGAAGTTCCATTCTTTCTCTATGCGTGAAGCTCTTTTGTTTATTGTTTTGCACCCAGAAGCCGATGCATGCTCTTATCATGCTGCAGCAAGACATTCCTGCCTCTTCCATCGGCACAGATTTAAGTCTAATCTAATCAGAGCTTTGATACAACTCTATATATGTACAGAACACTCGAGGAATTCATCCCAGGAGCACAGGTGGAGTATATAAACTGACCACTAGATGGAGTGATAATGCAAAGAAACGCACGGGTCTGATGCTGAGCTCCATGTGCTGTGCATTGAACTTCCATTAATAACACCAGCCACCTTTTCTGCTGTGTTGACAGGAGAGATTAAGTTACTTGACCGTGAAGTGAACAGATTAACACGGGGAGCTATGTGCTCACGTGTAAATATGAGTGTGTGAGTAACACTCAGATACACGAGAACCAGAACAAACTAGTCAGAGGCGAGGCTGCTCTATCAATAATAAACACAGTACGCAATAAGAATCAAAACTGCTTCACACCACCAAGTTACCTGCACAGCAAAGTAGGCCACACACTCCATTTCTCCTCCACTGATATTACCAGCAGGTTAAAGGGATAGTTCACCCAAATTTCAAATTTCACTCATTATCTACTCACCCTCATGTCAACTAAGGGCTGGGAGAAGTTTCAGAGTCCTCCGTGCCTTCTCTGAGTTACAGCGGGGCTCCGTGCAGCACTGCATGTCCATAATTATGACGGTTGCGAACGGGGCTCACTTTTCTTCGTCCAAAAAGACACACCAAAAAACATCCAACATCGCGAATCGCGCGAGATTTGGACGGACCAGGAAGAGCAGTGCTGGGAGCTTCCGCTACAAACAAGTTTAAAATATAGACTTATTTAATTTTTTGGGAACAATTTCTCATGTTGGGCCTTCAATACAAGAGGGACATTACAGACGAGCACTATGGAGGTATTTGGATGTTTTTTGGTGTGTCTTTTTGGACGAAGAAAAGTGAACCCCGTTTGCAACCGTCATATGGACATGCAGTGCTGCACGGAGCCCCGCTGTAACTCAGAGAAAATTGAATTTTGGATGAACTATCCCTTTAATGATGGAAAATTTAAAGCCCCAGTATGTAACTTATTCGGCTTTTTATTAGCAAAAATCAAATATTGCTTTCATAAATACGTACTTCACTGAAGTCGAATCACACCCGCATACAAATGAAAGCTTTCTTGTGCCTTAGAATGAGTTGTTACAAGTCGTTACAAACACATAAGTGGGCAACGCACTGAACCGAGGCGGCCATGTTGCATCGCCATTTTTAACGTTCAGTGGCAGCGTGACCGTAGGTAACCACGGAAACTCAGCGGAGCTGTCGGCTCGGGGAGAACGTTTTCCAGGTAGCGCCTGTTAAAGGAGCATTATCGCAAATCCAAATTCTTAATTCGGCCACTAGATGGAGCGGAGCATATCAGATATAAACAAGCGGGCAGCTGTCCGGTTCGGAGGTCGGATTTGCGAGTTCTGAGTGCAATTGAACGCAGCAAGCGCCGGGCCGGCTTGGATCATAACAAAGACAAATGCTGCATTTGCCCCACGGACACTATACTGTTGGCGATTTTTTTTGTAAATTTAAATCTTTTGCATATTTCAGTTTGTTTTATGCTATTACTGCTGTATTTGCGATAATGCTCCTTTAAAACTGTCACCACTGTGTAGTGTGAGGAAGGACGGAGGCACTGGTGTTGCATTCAGGTGCAGTCAGGCAAACGGCCGTCGGCAAACCAACCAGATGTCATTTTATTCGATGAGAGAAAGACGGTAAAACGTGGGTCAGGTAAACAATATGACATCACCATGACAACATATTGTCACACCTGTATTGTATTGCCTCGTGCTGGCGGACCACTTGTTTACATAGACGCTTGTTTACCCTGTTACATGCAGCGTCTGTTGTCTGTCTGACGTCTGCCCGATTTCACGTGAATGCAACATCAAGAATACGCAACCGCACCGCTAGATGGAGGTTATTCCTACATACTATACCTTTAAGTTGTTTTCCTTATGCTGCCTTATTATTTGGCTGCTGTTCCAAAGCAATTCAGTCCAAGTTACTGTCCCTCACCAAATATGAAGAATCTGAAAGTTGAACCAATTTCATTTGGGTGCAAGATTTGAGGTTACAATCAAAGTCTTGAAATGATGTTCACATGATGAATTACACATATCAGTTTTTCTGACTTAGACTGAGTTGAAGAAGAAGTGAGGTAGTCATGAAATTCACAAGATATTACCTGCAATAGATTCTAATCCTCACATGTGTTTTAGAGACTCTGATTGCTGGCCTCACTAGCTACTGTAAAATCATTGTTTCACAGAAAACTCTTTGACCCACCCGACTTCCGAACAGAAAAGCCCAGGGGCCATTCACCTGAAACTGAAACTGTCCATGTTCACTGACGTAACATTCCGGTCAGGTATCAGGCAATAGGCACGCTGCCCTGGGGACTGGTTACTGTGCGTGATGGCTCAGTGGACTAGGAGCTTGCCTGTAAACAGGACATTTCACAGAAGTGAGGACATGCTGGGACATGTCAAAGCAGGGAAACCACAGGGTGAATAAGGAAACTGATGATGACTGAATTCCTTTTGAAATGATACAGTTTCAGGCCTAAGGTTCAGAAAAGAACAAGGTGTGGTTCATGTTATTGCTTTTCTGACTATGTCTCTTTCCAATGATCTGCTATTTATAGAAGAAGATTACACATAATAAGAGGATGTTGACCAAACCATGTCACCTCCAGTTAACGGTTCATAAAACCACACTGATTGTCTATACATGTGGCAAATGCACAAGATACATGTATCTAGGATAAATGCTTTTATTACGTATCTAGTGTGACATACAGTATTTATCATGTGATACTCAAATAAAAAGAAGGACATAATACATAATGTAGAATAAATATAGTGATTTTCAAAATAGAAATAGTAAATCTGTGACATAGTATCAACACCAGATGGCACTGTCCACTTTACATCTATGATGATGCTCCACATGTCCACTCATCCCTGAACTCTAGAATCACACCAAGCATCTTACAGACATCCCTTTGTCCTTATAATATAAAACACAGGGGGTAAGAAAAAAAATACATTACAAACCTAATTTAAGTCACTGTTGTTGTGATATAACAAAACAAATTAAAACAATTTCAGCAAAATGAATTTAAAGACAATGCTAAAGTGAATGTGATGCTGGACGCAGCATGGGTGCGGAGATCAGACTTGTGACCTCACGGCTAAGTCAGAAGTCACCCCAGACGCTGACTGGGCTGTAATCCACTGCACACAGATCAGCAGCACTGAGAGCTACACACACACTGCAGAGAGCTGATGTGAGTGCACGCAACAAAGGAGGCGTTTTTTTTTTACATGCAAAATCATGGAAGCTGGTTGGAACCAGTTTTTCATGGCTTCCACGTGGATGCCAGCGGTAATCTCATCCATCTCATCTCAGTGTTTACCAGCCCCCAGGAAGCAGACAACAGCTACAGCCACACAAAGAAGACCACACAGATCCCTCTCTCTCTCACTCTCTCTTTTCCTCTCACGCGCTTGTTTCTCTTTTATGTATCATTCATTAACAATTAGTCTCTTTTTACTCTCTCCTTTCTCTTTCTGTGCTTTCCCTATGTGAACAGACCGGGCTAATTACAACAGCACAACAACAGACGGTGTGTGAAAGCTCATGCTCAGATCAGAGGTCACAGACAAAGGCAAGGCAAGGCACAGGGCCGTTGTATAGGGGAGAAAGGTGATGATAATTCTAGGGGCCCAGCGCCCTGTGGGGCCCATAAAAAACCCCAGTAGTCTAATCTTTGTATGACTGATTTATTCTGCGTAAGACCCTGACTAATACTCATAGTACACTGTAAAAACTCAACATCTTTCCAAGAATATTTGTCTTATTTCTTGTCCAAATGTCTCATTTCTAGTCAAAACTAATCTCTTTCCTCTTAAAATAAGACTCATTACCTAAAAATTAACTTGTTTTTAGATCATTTTCACTTAAATTCACAATAAGTAGAAAAATCTGCCAGTGAAAGTAAGTTTTTTGTGCTCGTAATAAGGAAGAAAAACTTGCTCCATTATCAGATTTTTTGTACTTATTCCAAGTGAAAATATGCTTGAAAGAAGTAAAAAGTGTCTAAAAACAAGCTACTTTTAATATGATGTGTCTTATTTTAAGTATAATGAGATTTGTTTTGACTAGAAATTACATTATGACTAGAAATAAGACCAATATTCTTGCTAAGATACTTGAGTTTGTGCAGTGTAATGCTGCATTAGCATCAAAACAAAGAAGGCTAAATAAAAAACGATAATACATACGTAGTCTAAGAAAAAAAAAGGGGAAGTTAGGGGGAGGGGCCCACTTTAGTATTCTTTAAGGGGGCCCAGAATTCCTAGCAACGGCCCTGCCAAGGCAACTCAATGTGCTTTACATAAAGACAAAACATTTAAAAAAAAAAAAAAAAAAAAAACAGCATAAAAACAAAAACAAAAGAAAGATAAAAAAAAAAGTAAAAAAGAGAGCCAGTCTGCTGACAACATGTGAAATAAAAAAAAGTGATATCACATTTTGAAAAATGAATATGCATATCTCATATTTGCAATATTAATTTGGGAGAGCGGCACTAAAATCAATTGCACGGCCTTGCAAACTGCCCCACATGTTTTGAACTGCCCTCCTGAAGAGGCTGACCTCCGGAGTTGTGACATAACTCCAGCTCCAGCCGGGGGTAAATGGATGACTCATAATTGTGAGCAACAATAAGCTTAGTGTTTCTAACTTCTTGTAACACCTGTGTGTTCTCAGCGCACTAAATCTGATTTAAAGTACAAAAGCTCTCCCTGAGTGTGGAGTCACTGCTGATTCAGGGGGTTTGATCTTTCAGGCTGGTTATTGAAGCAAAAAGCTGAGAGGAATTTGGGCTGATGGTGATGGTGAAGGTGATGTCTTGGTGTATCGGTCCATCTGAGTAAGCCTCTCTGCCTGCTTTTGACTTCTACTGTAATGATGGAACAATGTTCTAAAAATGAAGCTTTCCCAGGCGGGAGCCTCGTAATTATGTCATAAAAAAAAAAATCCAAATTCACAAAATCCACTGTGTTCAGCAGAGGTTAGTGTTTTGTGTATGGTGCGGTGCGGTGCGTCTGTTCTGGCCGGCTGACAGCTGATCTGCTTATAGGCTTTACTGTAGGTGCCAGGCTGCCTGGATAAAGCAGTGGTGTGGTGTGCTCCGCTATGATCTCTGCAGTTCCCCCTGACTTGACCCACAGGGTTAATCTGAACAGGTTTGAAACCGGTTCTGGGGCGGCCTGCCTGGTCTGAGCACATGCAGGCAGATACTCTGCAGATTGTACTCTCTGTTGTTGTTGTTGTTGTTGCTGCTGCTGAGTGTGTAAACCGGCGTTACGCTCCCTGCAGCCTAAAAGCCTCCTCACTGATTTATTATGTTAAAATGGAACATGTCAGCTGATGTGTATTCATTAGAGTTATTTATAATGCAGAAGATTTTATCCTATTAAACAGTGTCATGTTCCAACTAAAATAACAGGCAGGATGGAAGGAACAAAACAATGTGTTCATGCAAAACAAAACTGGCCGTGCATATTAACACAACGGCAAAATGATTTAACAAATGCATGTGCATGCATATTCCAACATGAGCTTGGAGGTTAACTGTCATGTCAGCATGCTCATTGCAGGTAAAATAACCATGGTTACATCTCCATCCAACAAAGAATGACAAATCTACCACATACCGTTCAATTTAAAGCAAATACTAACTTCATGTTTGCACTGGAGTAAAACTCAGAGTGTAGCATGATGCATTGTACACAAATACTGATGTAAAACTGCAATGATGGTTGATGCAGGTGCAGCATATGGTTGCTAAGAAAATGCTAAGGAATTTTGACCTGCAGTGTAAGAGGCGAATGCACAGGCACAATATACATTTGTGACAATTATGATGAACTTCTACTTAGTTCATATCAAGGTACTAAATATAAACAAATCTAAGTTCGTACTCTAAATGGTTTTGAAAGAAACACTTATTCCATTTTAGAAAGACATATTTCAAATCTATTGTTTTAATTTTTACTGGAACTTCAGTGTCAGATGGTTTGTCAGATGGTTTGTTATTGAAGCAGCACGATCCAACACTCCCACATCTTTTTATTTTTTTTCCACTGTTTATGCTCGGTTGAATTTATTCCAAACAATTTGAAAGCTTGTCTTGTTTTAATCTCACCCAGCATGCACACTCACTCTTCACAGAGACAGGGTGAAAATCATTCTGGACTGTCACAGGAATGAAAAATATGGCTACAATAATGCAAATGAACAAGAAATAAGGTCATAATGTATGCAGGTATATGGTTTCATTATATGTTAACACGGTTTTTTATTCATTCTCTCATATTCATTCCTTCTTTTAGGTGTTAGTGAACAGGTCAAGTGTGTTCTAGACGACTGTAGTAACCCAAAACGTAATAACGGCCAATAACGTAATAACTGTCAATAATGCAATAAAGATTTTGAGTCAATAACGTAATAATTATTACGTTGTTGGCCTAGTTAAAAACTTTTGACATTGTAATAACCAGTTATTACATTACATTTTCTAAGAGGTTTTTAACTCATTGAGTGCCGCGCTCCTTTCCAAAGTTTTAGTCAAGTGTACCGGCAATTTAGACCATTTTTGACTTTTTATGTAGAGCCATAGTGTATTCTATATTATTGCCACCAACACATACTGTAGCTCAATTGAAAGGTTTAACTTAAAGGGACAACGAGGAGTTTCTATTCGGTTATAAAAAAGTCTCACGTTAATGTGGATGAATCTCCGCTACCCACACTTGTTAATGGGCCCATTTTCGATAAATATATCGTTCTGTCTCTATCGTTATTTTGTTATTATTAGTGGTGGCGGAAGTGCTGGTCGAGCCGACCAGCGTTTCCTTCGTTGCGAATCATGAGAATAACGCAGCCGCATCGCCGTTTATGGTCGGAACTACGGTGGTATGTGAACCTCTTTGAACCTCTGACTTTAATTATTGATGAATGAAAACATGAGTCCGTCTTGCGCCCGGTCAAAGAAATGTACGGTGCGCGCGGAGGCTCATAAATGTAGTGTGAAAACGCTTCGCTTTTCCAAAACTCCTCGTTGTCCCTTTAATGTTTCAAATGACCACAAACCGTTTGTTTCTACGTGCCTCCGTTCCTGAGAAAACTCAAGCTAAACATGGCTGGGTTTCACCAAAATCCCTCCTTTTTTTCTAGAAAAGGAGATAGAGCGTCTTTTATGAAAGGTGCGCTGTTTGTGTCTGTCGCTCTTCTGACACTCGCATTTCTGGATCAAAGGGCTCGTATAAGATAAATATATACAACACTGGTTGTTCTATTCACAAATCCACCAGCGGGGGCGGGGGGGGCGCCACTAAACAACAATAACACAGACGCACCGTGCCATGTCACAGCCACTCGCCGCGGAGCGTGAGGGTCTGTCGGCCACCGCGGCTCGCGAACAACGGTCCCGCCGGTGGTCGCGGTCCTGCTGTGGTACGGGTCGGTGGTACCGGTCTGCTTTGGCCCAGAGACCATCAGATTTTACCGCGGGAGGACTTTGGGGAGGACACGGTGTTGCTCGAGGTGAAGACCGGGCGGGACTGTCGGCTGAGAGCTTCCTGGTTCAGCTCCGAGCTGCTGCAGCAGCGCGGGTGAGAGCAGAGCAGCTGCGCTGCATCTGCATGCAGAACTCCGTTTGCAGAAGCCGAGTTATGATAAAAACTTCCAGATCATGAGCTGTCATGTGACTTTGATCGTCATCTATTTCAGTTCTCCTCGTCGTAGAGTCCCCAAATTTACATATAATGTGTATTAAAGTGTCTATTTTCATAATTTAAAAAAAAAAGCAAAAAACGAAAAATCTCCTTTTTGGCACTCAACGCATGGGAACGAAAAACGAGAAATTACGTGGTTGGCACTCAATGAGTTAATAGGCCAATAATATAATTATCTTATTACATTATTGGCAAAAAAAAAAAAGTTATTATGTTATGATTCAAGCATTTTATTACATTATTGGCAAGTTATTATGTTATTGGCTTCTTTACATTTAAAATGGTCACAATTATTGGCAGTTATTACATTATTGTAGGTTATAGTGTTTTGGGTTGCTACGACGAGGACCCTCTCAGAGCCTCTCCTCTCTGCAGCAGTCATGCTCTCATCATGTGGCCCCGCTGCTCTGCCAAGGCCTTCATCTTCACTACTGCCCTGAGCCGACATCAGTAGCCAGATTAAGAGCTCTTAACGCAAAACCACTCCGGCACTAACAACTGCACACTCCCTCCCTCTCGCTCTGATTATCGTAGTGATGTTGATTATAGGCTAAGATAAATACAGCTTCTCACATCTTACCAGCAGCTGAAGGACAGAGCGGAGGAGGAGGAGGATAAAGTACATATTTGAGCAGAGCTCTGCGGATCTCATGTTTGTTGAGTAACGCTGCACACACCATTCTTCAGCGTTCAAGTGCAGATGATAAATCTCCCCCCACTCCACCAGCCCAGACCAGTTGGCCTGAGTATATAGTTTGTCTGTGTGCTGTATACAAGTGTTACTGGCTTTTACTGGTTTTCGACATCTTGAAACTGGTAATGGTGGGGTTTTTTTTCTTCTATTCATTTATTATCCAGAATTCACTAAATAGGCCTATAAATAATATAGACAGGAAAAAATGCTTATACTCTCTTCTACATCAATTATTACCAATCGCTAATCACTAATAGAAAAGAAAGTATATAGGTGAGACCGGGGATGGTTGTAACACTTTTTTGTCTTAGCTCCTTTAACTAGAGGGTTCATGGTAGGGCTCTCAATTTTTTGACACAGAGTACCTTCATTTGTCCACTACAAATGGCAATGCCACTATTTGATGTCAAATGCAAGGAGTGCCACTGTTACAACCTGGAGTACATTTGTATTTAGTTATTATTTTTTGCACTTACAAACATACGATCATCAAGAAAGAGCAGTAAAAAACAACAGTTAAAATGTGCAGGAAAGATCATAAAGCCCAACGGCCTTATAAGTGACCCTCCCCCTTCCCCCCCTCCTCATACACACATGTGCATTTCTTAATCTCATACACAGATATACAGCATTCAACAATAGTTACATAGCTAAATGAAATAAAATAAAAATAAAAATACTTACAAAACCCAATGATACAAAAGTGACTAGAATAATTTTTGAGCTTGGTCTTAAATGTTTTTAAAGAGAAACATGATTCTGTTAACTTTTTCAGATCATTCCACTGCACCGCACCTTGATAGACAAATGATAAGAAAGAAAGGAATATGTAAGTCATTATTTCCTCTTGTAAGATGTGCATGATAATGAGAGTTAAACTCAAAGTAACTTTGAAGCAGGAAGGCAAATGACACATAGGAAGTCCTGTTTAATACTTGTTAACCTCATAAATTGTTTAAATAGTGGCTTTGTTGGGGCTAGAAGTGTTGGTGTCAATTCTTACAAAGGATTTCTGACATCTATGCATTGCTTGTGATTAAGAAGGGTAAGTGCTGGCCCAAATTATTACAGTAAGAAATGTGAGGATGAATTAACCTGTAATTCAAGGTTAGAAGTGTACTTTTTTTCAAATGTTGTTTAACCTTTTTTATAATGCCCAAAGATTTTGAAACCTTCTTACAAATGAATTCACAATGATTCATAAAGCAAAGTTTTTCATCGATGTAGACATCCAAGGACTTTGCGGATGAAACTTGTGAAACAAATAAATAGTGAAAAGGTAATCCTGGAAGTTACAACAAACATGCATCTAAGAAATATTCCTATTCCAAACTATTCAATATGAAACTGATCTGTGCCACATGTAGTTGAAGACATAGGTGTTTACCTCCATCTGATCTTTGACTTCTTGTGTCATGTGGATGGTGTCGTGTCTGTTTTGACGGGGTAAACCCCCAGCTTGTCCTTCCTGCTCTCAGCTCTGCAGGCTTCATGTAATTACAGGCTGTACGAGCGTGTTCCCTCCTGCACTGAACCGGCCGACACCGGCAGTGCTGGTTCTTCAACTTCTTTTTAAAGCACAACAAATGAAGACAAAAAGTCAAATACAAGTCACGCTGTATTTTTGTCAAATCTCCACCTCAAAAAAAACAACAAAAAAATAAGCTGTCAATCAACAGACAGTTAGCGTGTCTGTGTTTGTCACGATGGTGATGGTTTAATTTCATAACAAAACATCTTGATTTTAAGAGTTGTATGGACATGAAAACACTTTGGTAACACTTTATTTGACGCCTATCTCTGTAACGCATTATAACTATTTATTAACTTATAATAAGTTATAATGCGTAATATACTATTCAGTATATATATATATATATATATATATATATGTTCATGCAGAACAAAACTGGCTGTACCAAGAGAAAAATATTTAACAAATCCATGTGCATGCATATTCCAACAGCATGAGCTTTGGTTTGCTCATTATAGAGCATTTTATAATGGCTTATAAGGTCAAGTATTATAATAGAGTTATGCTCTATGATGTGTTATACTTATTGTTATAAACCCTTGTGATAATTTATGAGTGTTTATAATGATAGTTATACACGCTCATAAGACAATTATAACACATTATAACTATATTTATAATGCATTATCGATGTGGGCATTGTCAGTGAGTTACTAACAATTATAACGTATTATAATACCTGACCTTATAAGTCATGATATAATGCTTTATAGTGTGTTATGATTATTGTTATAAAGAATTATGATCATTAATGAGTGTTTATATTTATACAGTGCTATAACTGCATTATAACTCATAAGTATGGTTATAATGCGTTATAGAGATAGGCATCAAATAAAGTGTTACCAACACATTTTACTTCAGATTCTGGTAGGAACAGGATCTGAATCTGTGTTTTTAACATCAGCATCAAACACAGTGTTGAGCACAGCTTTGTATTATATTTAGCTCAAACATTTAATTGGAGGCCAGACACTGAGAGAACCACACTATCTGCTTAATGTTCTGACAGATTATTGAAAGATAAGCGGAGGAAGTTAATGATGCACAACATATCACCGGTGAACAAAGTGCTTTGTTCCTTTGAAAACCGCTGGCCCGTCTATTATATTGCATGTCCTAATGAACTGACCTCGGCAGCTGCTCAACACATTAGCGCTCATGCAGGCCGCAGACTCAAACCCCGGCCCGCACCTAAGCGTGACTGCGGCAGACGGACTTACATATCCGCTGTGTCCCAGTGGCGTAATGCCTGACGTTTGCCCACTCAGATATAGATCAGCTACAGCGCAATTGAGCCTTATCAGCTTCCTCTTTCTTAATCAAGTTCCTGTCTCACACAGATGGATGTTGGGCATGGCCGTGTGTTTGGAAACAGCCATTGTTGTGCACATTTCACTGGAAGTATGATTATGAACATAATTATGTCCGAATGAGAGAGGCCATGGGTGCAAGCAAAGAGTCTGTATCCCTGCATTTACAGCAGTTTCTCTTTGTGGGTAACATAAAGATTTTGACATGAGTATATGCTTGATTTTTTGGGGGGTATTTCAATATTTTGTAATTTTTTGCTTTGTTTTGCATGAATCCATCAGCTGTAGTCTTGGTTTCACTCAGAACTTACACGTGCAAAGAAACGAGGCGCATGTTGATGTCAGACTTGTCGTTATCTAATGATCTTGTGATGGTGTTGCAGGTGTGGTGTGAGGTACAAGTTGTGCTGCAGCATGACAAGCCATCAGTCTTCTTCATGACTCGTTGGCTGTGCAGACGTTCTCTCCACTGAAGGAAGTTAAAAGAAAAAAAAGTCACCCGCTCCCGGCCATGATATATTTCAGGCTGAAGACTTCCAGTCAAACCAAGACTTCTCCTTTATCCACGCGCTTGTACGTCATGGTACAGGTCTCACTATGATTAACACTAAGGGAAAAAAAACAGCTACAGTAGTAACAGGCCAAATGATGCAGAGCTTAGTTGGAACATGATGCATTTAACCCAAGATGTCATTAGTTTTAGTTTCTTTAGGATATCATTTTTATTTATCCTAAAGAAACTGAAACTAAGACTAATTTAAAAAAGTTAAAGGACAATTCCGGGCAAATGCAACTCGGGGGTGTATTTTCCTAACATTTTAGGTCTAAAATAAGGAATCTGAAGATTTTCAGTTTAATTGCTCCTGTTTTGCGGTAGTTGTGTCTGTCCCCGCATCGCCACGGCAGCGATGAATGGGAGTGGATGGAAGTTCCAGCTGCTTAGGCTGTTTACATCCACAGACAGCGTCAGATGGCTACTCAAACATGCACCGAGAAGTTTATTTACTTCAAGCAAGTCAAGAGTTGATATTCCTGTGTTTATGACACAAACTGGAGCTAACGACTGCATGTAAATACACCGAGCACCGTCACGTCAACTTGGGTCTCGCGCGAGAGATCTAGTTTTACAATCATGTCGGCTTGCTTGAAGTAAACAAACTTCTCGGTGCATGTTTGAGTCGCCATCTGACGCTGTCTGTGGAAAAAAATTGCAGCTTTGAGGGATGTAAACAGCCTAAGCAGCGGAACTTGCATCCGCTCCCATTCATCGCTGCCGTGGCGATGTGGGGACAGACACAACTACCGCAAAACAGGAGCGATTAAACTGAAAAACTTCAGATTCCTTCCTTCAGAGTTGTATTTGCCCGGAATAGTCCTTTAAAATAGAATTTTTAAAAAGTTAAACAGAAAAAAGTTTTAAAAAGTAAAGAAAAAAAAAAAACTTGAGACCCCCCCCCCCACCCTCCACACACACAATCACACTGATTGCACTTGACAAAGCAAAGATGATGTCGACCCTTTACCTTGCAACAGCATCCATTCATCCCATCATAGGCTACTTTTACTGCGCTTCCTGCAGACTTCACACAGTGACTGGAGACAGGTTTGTAGGGGTGAGAAATGGATGTAACCTTTCATGTGTACACTGTGACGCCGCTGGCTCCACGGTGGATTCCTACACTTCAGACTTAGGTATGCAAATTGCGTCTCTCCCTCTCTCAGAGAGAAGAAGCTGTTCATTTCATCGTGCCTTCACATGCATGTGACATTTCCGAACTGCACTTTGTAGCATTTAGCTTGTCAGGAACTCGCTGAACTCAGAACAGCAGATTGTGTTTGTTTTCAAAGTTTGTACTTTGGAACATTAGAGAACGCCTCGGTGTCAGGACGGCAGCGGTGCGCGCAGTCAGTGGCCGTTTTTCCTCAACAGAACGCACACTTTCCTCCTCCTCTGCCACATGGTCTGATAAGCTCACAATTCATTTGAATTTTGCTCCTTTTACTCTCAGAGATTTGACTTCATGTTGGTTCTCTATCTCTGACTTATCATGAACCCACACAGTGTGCGCAGTCTTAAAGTGTTGTAACTGAAAAAATACATTCTTGCCTTGTGAAAATTGTATTTTTAAGCTACAGTGTGACAAAATACCAAATATCCTAAATGAAAGTCAAGAAAAGTCCTCCACATTTTTACACTGGACACTGAGGGTGAATATTTTAGATGAATAGGTCACTGACTGACTTCTATACTGCTGTATGCGGTATGAATGTTGCAATAATCCTACGTTATCAGATCTACACTGTTCAGCCTGAGAAAATTCAGAAGGACCACACTGCATGCAGGTCACGCACTCACTGCTCCGTCACACATTTATCTGTCTGCCACATTTCACCAGCCGAGCACTTTGATCCCCATCAGAACGTATAGGAGCGATTTCTCAATTGCTCTCGGGACACTTCTGGGGGTGTTATCATCGTCAGATTGCACTTGACCAGCAAAGATAATGTCGACCCTTTCTTAGCAACCAATGTACCAGCATCCACTCATTCATTACATCACACATTGATTGCTCTTCCTGTGTTCAGCCGGCAGCTGGCTGCTCCTGGTGTTTCCCTGACTTTCACCTGATGTGCTGTCACAAGCTGCAGCTAATCTGTTCAATTAAAATACAGGTCTGTGGTAAACACAGGGGATTTCACAGCACATTTTGATACAATCAAACAATATAGGCTGTATCTGTATTGGATAATAACTGTGAAGCCTAGCCTTAAAATGGACTTTACACCCAGGTCAAAGGGGGGATCCCATAACCCTGTCGGCCATCAACAAGGCTGCACATGTTTGCATGCTGACAAAGGGAGTTTTCCAACATGGTATGGTTCTAAAATTGCTTGAACTGATGTCAACCCCCCTCAAAATAAGCAGTCAAATGCAGATATAAAACAAAGAATTGATATATAAATATAGAAATGAGGCCTGCTATTGTTTCTAGGCCTCTGCTTCCTCCTTCTCTGGGCCACAGATCAGCTGCACCTGCAAGGCAAAAGACAGGAGAAGAGGGTGGAGATGTAAGATGAGGGGGGAGGAGGGGGGGTAGCAGACTGAAGAGGACAAAGGGAGTGAGGGGCAGAACAATAGTAAGGCCTTGTGGTGGAACTGGAGCGAGACAGCATGTCTGCAGGGCCGCCGGCAGCCCAGCCCCAGAAGGAACCTCCAGCGCCACACAGGAAAGGGCTTTTTCCAGAGCTGCCTAAAACACACACACACACACACACACTCATACTAACACATCACACAAACACACAATGATATAGACAAATGCGAACAATAGAGGCCCCCATCCTGACCAAGCCCTGGACATGACTCTGCTGTAACTCCAGGGACTCATCTCACACAAACTCACAGAACAGACCGTCCTGTCAGGGAGACAGTTACTGGGGCCAGAGGTCACAGCCCTCGGGTAAACTGACTTCTGATCTGCCTACACAGCACTAACTCCCCAAGGTGGTCACATTGTGTGATAAGGCCGCTTTCTGTCATTTGTCGCAAGTTCAAGGAAAAGGGCCAGTCGGAGGTGATGAAGGCGTCACGGTCAGCGATTAACAAACTAGATTGTTGTGAATCATGTTCTACTTGATGCTTTATATCATATCAAGTGGATGACACCAGAACAAGAGCTAATTCTAGGCAGCAAGCGTTCTCTGTCAGCTGGGGTTCTCTGTATTCAAGGCCACTCACTTTACTAAGAAAGGTTTGCATAAGCAAAACATTCAAGTCTGCACGTGCAGTTTTCTGCGGTATAACATCTCAGTCACATTCCCCCAACGCCTGAGCGCTACACCTGATTCACATGCTGGTTCAGCTTTTATCAGTGTCATGTTCCATTTAATGTCATGACCAGACATTCTTTTTTTTATTATTTGTTCAGTTAATTGATTTTTGACCAAATACTTTCTTAAAGGAATAGTTCACCAAAAAACTAAATTTTCTCATTATTGACTCACCCTCATGCTGATGAAAACTGATTTGTTTTGCGCAACTGGAGACCCGGGAGGGGGGTTCGTAGTCCAATGAAATCCTTATATAAGAGTCAATAGCACCCAATGCAAAAAGGTCCATACTACACAAAAACCTTGTAATCTTCCTCCTTACTGCTCGTCTGCTGCAATCCAAGTGTCCTGAGGGGATGTAGTCCAGAGTTTACCCGAAATGACATCATTTAGGATATTTTTACAGCCTATTGACTCTCATATAAAGTTTTCGTTGGACTACAAATTGACTGAATTTCATTTTTTGGTGAACTATTCCTTTAACTAATGTCATTCATGTCAGCGGCAGAAACGTTGGCACATCCTGGAGTCAGGATCCTGACCATGAACTCCTCAACCTCCCTGGTTTACGTCCAGTCGGACTCTTTCGTTGCATGTCCATCCCCACCTCCCTCCCCCCTCCTTTCACCTCTCTACTACTCTGACCTATGACGGTATAAGAGGCCAAAAAGGAAAAGAAAAAATGCCAACATTACACGCTAAACATGGGAAGCATTATACGTCCTAAACATCAGCATGTGTATTTTTTTTTTTTTTTTTAACTTTGGAAGAACTGCCAAGATCCATCTGGCTCTTACACAAACATTACACACGCTGTAGTAGATGACAGGCCTTTGACAAATATGCCGGATGCAGTTTAGTTTGATTACGCATTCCACTGTGTGGTTGGAAACCACTATTTCATCTGGACAAAGTGGGGTTATAGAGTATTGTCTGCAGCAGAAAAGAGGGTCAAAATTTAAAAACAGCCTCATTCAGAAAGTATGACCGGTTTTTCTGGGGAAACAATTTAATCTTGCAAACACACCACATTGGAAACCCGTCCATTTCCTTGGAATAACAGCGTTTACCCATATAAGGTCATATTTTTTAATCCTCTGCCATGTTTGTCCACACACAGTCCCTGCAGCGACCGGAAGGCTCTCTGTCCCAAACCACAGTGGCGATCCCGGGCAGCCATGGTGATTTGCACGTTTCGACATGGAAGTGGTCGAAGGCTGGTGGCGTGTATGTGTGTACTGTATGTGTGTGTGTGCCCAGTCCCTCTGTGGGTGTCGTCCAGCTGCCAGGGGTCATCCACAACGCAGACCACTGACGCAACACAACAGCAGCGATGATGTGAGACCGGAGCAGATTGCGTACCAGAGTGTGGGCCAGTGTACACAATACACTGACTCATCCAAAAACAACAAAGAGGGGCCTTCAGGCCGTGTGCTGTGGCCGGCCCCGCTCCCCAGCAAATGACAGCTGCACAAAGACAATCAGATACATGCCAATGTGCCAAATACCAGAAATCCTTCTTCGATGCACAGGAATGCGTTCCCATCATGGGCTAATCCGGATGATGCTACTGCACACATGGGGCCCCTGGGGGGGGGAGAGAGCGAGTGAGTCAGACAGGCCGGCGCTTTAAGGAAAAAACTCTTGGACTGTCTGTGCCCATTGGTTTCCTGGATTCCTCTTCTTCTCACACATTTGACCCTCTTCCTGGATGGATATTACATCACCCTCACCCCCCTGACCTTTGACCCCTGTCCAGTCGACCAGCTGCTTTTGACACAAGGTGGAGAAAATAGGACACAGCTTCGGACAGCATCAAACACACTTGAAACTGGAGGAGGCAACTTTCTTTTTTTTTTTTAGACAAGGAGGAGGGTGCTTGAGGATAATAAAGAATCTGAATTTGACACACTAAACAGTCATTCACAGCAGACACCGTTTCCCCTTGGCTGTGTTGATGGAAACCAGTGACTGATGATGAAGCAGAATTATCTCAGTGTGGGAAAGTAGATTTTTTTTTTTGTTCAATAATTAAAGAGACCCTGAGAAGTTTGCTTTTGGTTATAAAAGAATCTCATATTTGGATGAATCTATTTTACCCACACTTGTTAAAGCAGAAGTAAGCGGAATGTTTGTGTTAATATGAGTCTTAAATAGTTCTATCTTCCGACAGCAATCACTTCTATAGAGTGTTTGGTCTGAAACACGGGTCTGTCAGTCACTCTGCTCTGCTCTGAGCCGAGGAGAAAACTTTCCTTGTATCCTACAACCTTTATCCAATGAGGAGAGAGAACGGCATAAAGGGGCGGTCCTCTCTGTGTGTGCAGCCAAGGGATGCGCGTGAATGTGGTGACGTAGGGACGAGGGCGGGGACTGCTAACTCCATCGGCTGACAGGAAGTTAGCCAAAACGACCGGATCGCTTGCTTCTGCTTTAATGTGAAAAATTTCCGATAAATATATTGTTTTGTCTTTATAGTTATTTTGATATTATTCCCCCAGCATTTCCGGGTTTCCAAGTTTCCTGAACGCTGCCCGGCGGGTCATGGGAATAACGCAGCCGGATCAGTAGTCGGCATCGTTTATGGTCGGAACTACGACAGTATCTGATCATCTTCAAACCTCCAACTTTCATTCATGATCAATGAAAACATTCTTGGCAAATGGAGCTAAGCAAAAGTTCAGACAGGAAGACTATCTCTTAAGCACAGCCTCTCCCGAGCTCACCCTCTATCTTCTCGCTCCGCCCTCTTCACCTAATTCATCCAATCACAGGCTGCCATCTCCTCTCTCTCCTACCAATCAGTCTCTAGCGTCAAATTTAAAAGTGTCCCCTTTCTCTGCTGTCATCCCGCTGTCATCCAGCAAAACTCTCAGCCCACCTCCACCCCTTCTCCACCTCCATCTGACGCCGACCATCGTGATCTTCGACCAGGAGTCTACCACCACCAGTGTCTAGGCCCGGGGGGGATCATCATCTTCAGATGCAAGCTATCACCCATAGATCAGTACACCACGATGATCTACCTCCCGGCGTCTAAGCGCCAAAGCCTATTTGTATGCACAATAAATGCAATTTCACTTTTCAGTCTGACTCTCTTTTCCTTATTAGTCTGTCCTGATTGAAATGCTTTCGCCCAACAATTTCACCGTGCACGTGGAGGCTCATGGGAAATGTAGTGTGAAAACACTTCCACTTTCCGAAACTCCTCGTAGTCCCTTTAGACTTTCACAGGTGGAATGGTACAGGTTATGCCTGTAGTTGTCTGTGATTTTTAGGAATACAAATTAATAATAAAAAAAAAAATACTATTAATAATACTAAAACAAAACCCACAATAACACACAAACAAAAACACAACACAAGGTGTACAGTCAGCATGTCAAAACTGGATAAACACAAGGCCCAACAGGGAGGGAAAAAAAGAAAAAAAAACAAGGTCCCAGACAGACACACACACACGAAAACTACACTGGGTTATAACCTGAAAACTAAATGACTGCTTTCTTGTTTATTCCATCAGATTATAAACCTCAATCTCAGTTCCTTTCCGTATCGTCTAAACTGCATCTCCGGATGTGTTGCTCTTTTTAGGATCTAGCAGAGCTCATTAAATGTCACAACGTTAATAATAGACACTTTAGAGTAAATCAGGCAACTCCGTTAATCAAACAATGTGGGATTTGTTTCCAATGAAATCCTGGCAGCTGGCGGTGGGTGGCTGATGGTAACCTCCTCCACTTGTTTTAAAAGCCTCTTTAAACTAAACATTGGAGAATAGTCTGTTTTGTGTTGTGTGATGAATGGGAATGTAATCATGTTAGGAAAAAGCCAGCAGCGGCGAAAATTTATGATTAAAAAACAAGCTAAATATAGAATAAAGAATAAACTCTTGTGAAGTGTTGTGAGACTGGCCAAGAGTCACAGCCCCCCCCCCCCCCCCCCCCTCCAGAACCACTTCAAACAAGACACTGACTTACGATGAAGGCTGTTGATTTTTATGGCAGGGTTTTCCAGCTGAACACTGACTAATCCTAAGCCTGTGTACAGCTCATGCTTAGTTCCTCATCACAGGCTTTGGTTTGAACCAGTTT
Source organism: Trachurus trachurus (assembly GCF_905171665.1). Taxonomy (NCBI): domain Eukaryota; kingdom Metazoa; phylum Chordata; class Actinopteri; order Carangiformes; family Carangidae; genus Trachurus; species Trachurus trachurus. The sequence goes on from NC_139895.1 coordinate 33,991,451, forward strand.
GCGCTGGATTCGGGGGTTGACTGCCACTCCCTGCATCGTAATCACTAATCTAGCACCTCGCCGTTTCAGTTCCTTCTCCTGCTTTCTCTTTCTTCACATAACCGCCACCTCCGCCACCCCCCACACTGGCTGCATTTATGAGAACAGTACTAATATTTAACCTTTCACAGAACAGGCCAGATCTTGTTGTGGCAGCCCAAACAAAGAGAAGAAGAGACCCCCCCCCCCCCCCCCCCCCCTTTCCCACTGCAACTGATCCTCTTCCTCCAAACAATTGAACATGAACAAGATCCTTGTGTGGTTGTGTCGTCTAATATTCTGTCATTAATATGCATGTTTCTCAGTAGGCTGGGCACATGAGCACTCAGGTATTAAAAATACCGCCTCAGGCACCAGTCTGAGCTTATGTTGATATTAAAACTAAAACTAAGGGATATAAATGAATAAGCATTTAATTTGTGAGCATTGTATATTTATTCCATTGCATGTATTTAATTTGTTTTCATGATAAATAAATGATGCTGTGTGTCTTTTGTGCATCTCCATTGTCTTATTTCCCCTATAGGCTTCAGTTATTTTAACACTGAGGTTGTTATCTTTTATATACAGTCTGTTACTGTATATTCTCACTTATATAATTTTACAGTAACATCCTCGTGCGCACAGCTCCACCCTATCTTCCTCCGTCTACGGTTACTGTCCTCCAGACTCGAGCGCTGTCTGCCACAGTGTCTACTCTGTTGACATCAAAGCGTCCACCGTTTCTAAGGCCGATGAAAGGCAGGAAGAGGGTGGGAGAGCACATAGGCCCAGGTCCAACACTGCACACCTCTGCCAACACAGCAAAGACAGCCAAGACAATTGCCTTGAATATTTAGCTTTCTTTTCCTTAACAATTGGATAGCCCTAAAAGGGAAAAGGGGGCCAATAAAAAAAAAGGCAGCCTGGTGTGAGATACACGAGCCAAACAAAAGAGACAGCTGCGAGATAAAAGGGCAGAAAATAGACGGCATGATTAACAAACTGTGACAAAGGTGTACATTAAAAGGTTGCTGAACTGTGACCTTTGTAACCTCTTCTGGAGATTTGAATAAAACAGAAATCCTAAATGCTCACGACAAAATGAGATTCGTACTAATAGTAGTGAATGCTTGTTAGTAAAAGATGCATTGACATGGAAAGAATACGCATGTGGAGAGTTGCAGATGAGAGGATTGGCACTTTCAAGGCTGTAAGCTGCAGCAGCTTGTTAGCACAGCTTAGCATGGCATAAACAAAGCCAAAGTAAAAGCACAGAAACAGTATCTAAACATCATTTATTACATCTGCACTAAGACTGAAGGTTATGTATCTATTAACCATAGCAACATGAATGCTAAACTAACCGATTGCATTGCAAGTCTTTGCATGATTTCAATTAGGGGCTGTAACAGTCAACAAAAGGTCAGGGTTGGGACAGCAGAAACAAATTTGGTTCATGACAGTGACGTATCTTATAAGTAATAAAAGAAATAGCAAAATTGTTATCAAAAAGGTTATTAATTACATGATCATTTGGAGTTTTGCGTTTTTGCACCTAGTTAACGTGAATCTTTTAGCTCTGTGTTGGGTCTCAACCAACTCCTGAGGGGGAAAATGTTGAGCTTTGCAGCTTTTACTCGCGCTAAACTCAGAGAATAAGCCGACAGAGGCAGAGATATTCTTTAGCTTCTTTAAAGGGATAGTTCACCCTAGAATGATATTTCGCTCATTATCTACTCACCCTCATGTTGACTAAGGGCTGGAAGAATTATCAGAGTCCACCGTCCCTTCTCTGAGTTACAGGGGGTCTCGGCGTAGCAGTGAATTTCAATGCAACGGTTGCAAAGGGACACCGGAGCTCTTCGTAAAAAAACACACACAAAAAACATCCAAATACCTCCATGATGCTCGTATGTAATGTCCGTCTTGTGCTGAAGCCCCAAATTGCGTAATTGTCCCGAAAAAAATTAAATAAGTCCACATTCCAAGCATGTTTGTAGCGGAAGCTTCTCGTCTTCTTCTTCTTCTCCTCTTCCTGGTCCGTCCAAATATCGCGTGATTTGCGCCGGCGTCAGTGCGGTTACTGCGAATCACGCGATATTTGGACGGACCAGGAAGAGGAGAAGAAGAAGAAGACGAGAAGCTTCCGCTACAAACAAGCTTAAAATATAGACTTATTTAATTTTTTTCGGGACAATTACGCAATTTGGGGCTTCAGCACAAGACATTACATACGAGCATCATGGAGGTATTTGGATGTTTTTTGTGTGTGTTTTTTTACGAAGAGCTCTGGTGTCCCTTTGCAACCGTTGCATTGAAATTCACTGCTACGCCGAGACCCCCTGTAACTAAGAGAAGGGACGGTGGACTCTGATAATTCTTCCAGCCCTTAGTCAACATGAGGGTGAGTAGATAATGAGCGAAATATCATTCTAGGGTGAACTATCCCTTTAAGCATGTTTATTCAAGACTAGCACACACTCACATATTTCTTAGTGTCATGGTGGAATCAACTTCCAGCTTCCCCAGATACAGAAAACAACACACTGGGCGTGGCTTAAACAAAACATAATGACACCAGCATGAGCTTCTGGCCTTTACATTTACGACTCACATTATTACACAGTCTTATGTTGTGTGTCATAACCACTGAGTACACTAAATAAAAAAAATTGTCTCTTAACAAAAAAAAACAACAACATCCGGTTTTTGGATACGGTAGACGAAGAAAAAACAGCCTGTGACAGCAGAGAATTTTTGTTTCAAAAAGCAAAGTAAGGAATGAAAATTGACCATGAAACTGTAAAGCTGAGTGAAGCTACAAGTGACCATGTTACCATAGTAACACTGGTATTTATATCCATTGGTGTATTGCCACTAGATCCCTGTCAACAATGAATTTTCATGACTGCACAACACCTTCAAAGTAAATCTCACCTGTCAATAAATCATCATCAGCTGAGGCAGTAAACACACCTGACTTTACATTGAGCTCCACCTCTTGATTATTCTATATTGTTCCCATTTTTCTTAAATGTTATTTACTGTGTAAAAAAAAAAAAAAATCTTTCTAAATCTATCTTTGGAAATTCTAAGATGATGAAATGTGATTATAGTGTGAGCGTCTGACTGTCTGAAATGTGGAGTAATTAGTCTCTGGCACAAGACACACAACAGTCACTAGTGAGTATTCACTGCCACACCTTTGGGCGCCTGATACTTGAGCTTCCCATATCTCTCAGCACATGCGAGGAGCGCCTACAGTCAGATGTCGTCATCATGCACAACAACACAGGGAACTGGTTTGAGCCGGTCGCGGGGACTATCAAAGCCGGCAGATTAGCAGCAGGCATCTACTCGAGTGATCTGTGTGTCTGTAGCTGTGGGCCTTCTCTCTCTCTCACACACACACACACACCCTCCCACTGCTGAAACACAGAATAACACGGTCTGAGGAGGGATGTAAATGTAATAGATGGTTGTAGTGATGGGGGGGGGGGGGGGTTATTTATCCTTTACTTGAAGGTAAAGTATCAGAGGGTGAGGAAGCAAAGCCTCTACTCATCTAAACCCTGTAATGCTACTTAGACAGACTCTTATCTGGCGAGCAAGCATGATTAAATAGACTCCGAACGCAAACACCCCCCCCCCCCCCCCCCCCACACACACACACACACACACACACACACCCGCCCTCTCAGCTCAGACCAACCTGAGCCAAACTGGTTCGTGCCGGTCTGGTGAGGCATCGCCTAGCCTACAGCGCTGTCAGGGAAACCCGAGGAAGGTTAACCACATCCTCTCATGAGTAACTCTGCTCCCTTTCAAATGTCTGTTGCTGCGTCAGAGAGAGACAGAAACAATGCAGGCACAAATGATCTCACCATGAGCGTCTTTACTCTGTTTTTGACTAATACTGAAACATTAGGTGAATCCTAGATTACATGACTCGACACACTAACCGTGAGCTGTGACATTACTCTGTGATGTATTCATGTACGCTAATGTAACTTGAGATCAAGACGAGGCAACATCTTTTTTTCTTTGTTTTTCATTATAGTTTGGATTATGTCACCCATGGGGTTTCCCTCTTTATGAGCAACACCGAGGTCACAGCTGTTCAATATGGAGATGTATTTTGTGTCAAACTGACACAAAAGAATGGCAATAATTTTCTTTCTAGCTCCAGACTTTAACCAGAATCCAGATGAAGGATGGCTATTTATATCTAGAGACTGATTTAAACCAAAATCTGATTATTTATAGCCTAAATTTACACTGCAGTCGTTACTTTTCCTAAAATAACTCAAGGTGGATCCATGTGGATTAACCCCACATTAAAGGTCAACATCTGTGATGACCCTGAGATTTTTTTTTATACATCTCAAAATCTGAATTGAACCCCAGTTGCCAGTTATAGTATCTACACAAAGAGGACCTGATTTGATGACCAATATGCCACCACTTATAACACCTGTAATAAGGACAAACAAAGGTGCAACATTTGTATATAATTCAATAATTTATTTTTAAAAAAGACATATAAAGGAACATTGTGCATGTAAATCATTGTGCTAGAACATTTTTCTTTATGACAATAACACATTAGTGGCCACTAATGATAGTGTTCGTATAACAAAGAGAAGCTGAGAGACAAGGCATGTGTTCAGGACAGGCATTCGTGTAGGTTCTTTTCGGCACTAAAGTCTCATCTTGCAGCGGTGCACATCTTCAACACGGTGATGTGCAGAGGGGGGCTGCTTCACAGTCATCACAGCATCCACAGGAATGCATTCATGGATTCAAGTCTCAGGGAAGACGTGTTATGTATTAGTCGTTGTATATTCCCAGTCAGTTCAATCTCGCTCCATCCGGTCCAAGCAGGACTCTCTAGTCCCCGCTGTCACCTCCATCCATGAGGCCACAGCTCCGGGCTGGCTGGCTGGCTGACTGCACGCTCTCCGCACCTGACGCGCCCTTTTTTTTCCTCCCAGGCGATGGGCTGAGCGGCTGTAACCCAGCCATGCGAGTTGTTTTCACGTTCGGCTCACACACGAGCCGACATAGACAAAGGCAGTTGAAAACCGGCGCAAGGCAGTCATCGCAGGTTGAGCAGCTGCCGGACCATGCCCGCGATCTGGAGGAACTTGTCCTTCTTTCGCTGCTTGAGGGCCATCAGGGCCCGGGCGGTCTCCTCCGGGTCCTGGGTGTAGGAGAAGATGCTCCTCACCCTCTCCTCCGCCTTCATGTCTCCCGTTTTCTGGAAGAGCCTCATCAGCGCGTCCTGGTTGACGTTCTCGAAGATGTTGGCCACGGCCTTCTTGCGATGCGCCGTGGCGAACTTGTTGCCGTGGGCGGACGGGCTGACCCGGCGGCTCTCGGAGGACACGTAGGTCGACATCTCGGTCTTTTGTTGTTTGTTCTTTTCTCCGGTGATCTGCTCCAAAGTGTGGCAACCTTCAACTCTCTGCAGGATGAGTTGCGAGGTGCGCACTGCTTCGCCGGAGCGGCTCTCGGGTTGGAGTGATCAGAGTGAGTGAGTGGAGAGGAGCGCAGGCTGCAGAGTATTTATAGCGCTGCTGAGGGAGGTTCCGCTCTGCGCGCTGCCAGCACTCACTTCCACAGTGACATCAGCAGCCGTGGAGCGGACGCAGGCGCCGCCTCTCGGAGCTGCAGGCTGCAGCCCAGGCAGTCAGCTGCAGCAGGGTGATGACACCACTGTGCAAAATATCACTCCATCTCTCTCATGGGCAACTGGAGTAAACAAGTCGACAGCTGACAGAGTCACATTGAAATTAATAAAATTTACTCTTCAGGAGTGTCAAAGGGAACCTCATTGGGGGGAACTCTTAATTATGTCACAGATACACTATAAATCCTATATTGCCACTCAGTTAAAAAAATATCACGATATTACTTTTGCTCCATATAGCCCAGCCCTACATGTATTTTTCTCAAGAAATTTCAGGTTGTTCATAATGTTTTGTACAAAGGATAGTTCATAAACATCTTAATAAAGTACTTTGCACAAAGTAAAAAAGGGAAAAATGTGGAGTTCTCGCTATTTACAGGTTATTATGCAATCCGTTTACTGGTCTGGCCCCCTTGAGATCAAATTGGGCTTTGGCCCCTGAACTAAAATGACTTTGACAGCCCTGCTCTATATGATTTATGTTTACTATTGCCAATGTTAAACTTGCCTTATGCAACTATTATGTTATTATAGATATTGTGTGTAATTTAAGATTTCTTTATCAAAATATATGATTTAATGTATAGATTTGTGCTATATGCCTATATATAACGTATATATTTTCACATTAGATAGGATTTTAGGCTTTCATGAAGAAAACAACCTTAGTGTATCATGGGGTAGAATAATGATTTGTTGTTATCCGACACGGATGAAACAAATAAGACTAGATGTCTCGGCTCATCTGAGTCATTTGTGTTTATTCACGGCTGATGAGCAGATAAACCAGTTTATAAAGCAGGAAGAAGATAGGTTAAATAAAGTTCAGTTCTCTAACAGATGTGTTTACTGGCTGAGCACTCCTCTACTCCTGTTGGGATAGTCTTCCTATACTCTGACTGGAACCATGGTGTAAATATAGCCTGACTACTGAAAACATGCACAGGATTTCAATACTGTAACATTGTCTATATGAACAACTCCTACAGATATGTGTCATGCAAAAAAAAAAAAAAAAACTGTTTACAAACTTTTTTTGAGGTATTTTAAGGGCAAATCTCATGCTGCAATTAACTAAAAGTGTCCTTTAATGTTCCTAAAATTGCAACAGGAGATTATATCTTACTTTTCCAGTTAATAGAGCTAAAAATATTCGGCTTACATTTTGGCCTCCAGGAGTAGAGGGAGGGTTAGTGAGATTTGTTTACAAGTGGAGCTGACCCGTGGCCCGTGCAGCCTGCTGATCTGAGCCGATAACGTTGCAAGGCGTTCCCCCTTCAGACATAACTCCCCCTCATAGTAAACAGTGCAGTGTCACTCTCATGCTGGTGTAGCTCTCATGCCAAAAAGAAAAAGTTATATTTGCAGAATAATCTCCCTTCTACAGGTATGACAACGGGCTGTTGCCTTATATGGGAATAGACAGTCAGGGCAAAATGGCAACAAGTGGTTCAGGAAGTCTCTAGGTCTATACAGAATGAAGCCCATGCGAGGTATGCCCGGCATGTGGCACTGACTTTGTGTGCCGAGTTGAACAATAAAGCAAAAGATCCTTGCTGGGTCTGGGTGGTGGAACAATAGCCAGATGCTCGCTGACAGCTTTGTTTTCCAGGTCCGTCCGAACAATGTGTCGCCACAGGATACCTGTCTTGTCTCCAGCTGGCATGACAGTTATGACTGGAGACAAAGAATGTCACCGCGACTCACAACACAAAGAAAGTGTCAGTTAGTGGAAATGGCATATTTACGACCCCCGAGCTGCCCCCGACCACCCCCCTCCCCCTCCGAAGGCACGAGAGACCACAATGAGATTTCAGCGGGTTCCGCGGAAACCGGGGGCCTTGAGCCGCTGACCCCCTTCTCCTGTCCACACCAGGCATTCCAGCGCTTTATCATAACAAATGAGACACTAAGTTTAACCGGGATCAAAGGTCTGTCATCTTTTTTTCTCCCCCCCATGGGGAGGGATCCTCAGGAGACAGTTGGTTTACTCCCTCTCACACCCCCCTCCAGATAACGCTCCCTCCACACAGGTTCAACATCCCATAGTTTGGATCAAATTGCACAATCACTCTCCCCAAAAGTCCCTAAAATAGTCCGACCTGATGATAAAGGCAGCTCACGGAAAAAAAGGTGGCAGCGAGTTCAGACTTGCAGAACGTCTGAGGCGTCTTGATTAAGTAACACGGTCAATGTTCAGCTTTATCTATCTGGAGCAATATTTCTGTGTTTCCCTCCTCACTGTCTTTGTTTATGGTTGTCCTGTTCTGCAGGCAGTAAAAATAAGATAATGCCTTGCACTGAAACCACCTGCAGAAAGAAGTGTTTGTCAGTCACAGCCTGGCATACCGTGTCCTGGGCTGCCAGGAGCCGCTATTCACCCTCAGTTACAAAATATTTCTGCTTCGAATCAAGAATGGAACGGATTTTGAAACTAAAGGACTAACAACAGGTTACACAACACAGCAGGTAGCCAGACAGAAAATGCTGCAGCTATCGATACACAGCCCCACATCCATCAGTCAGCCTATATTCTCTATCTATAATGAAAGTCTTATAAGTAGGTTGATAAGTGCCTGAAAGTGTTCTACAGATAAAAAATCGCATGATTATTATCATCATTAAGGTTATTGACTGATAAATACCAGTGTCCTCAGACAGGATGGTCATAAAAACCTGAAGCTGATAAATGTTGACATCTATCAGCGTGTCATGTGAAAATCACAGGTAAGGCAAGTTTATTTGTATAGCCCGTTTTCACAAACACTCAAAGGGCTTTACACAGCATCAAAACAACATCCTCTGACCTTAGACCCTCACATTGACTTAAGGAAAAACTCACAAGAAAAAAAAAAAAAAAACAGGAGAAAACTTGGAGTGACAGACAGAGGAGGGATCCCTCACCCAGGACGGGCAGCTGTGCAACTTGTTGTGTACAGACAAGAAAACAGATTACAACATGGAATGTGGAAAAACATGGAAACGGAATCGGTCAGTTAACAAGAGCTGATGAAGGCAGCTTCTGGTGGGCAGACTGGTGCCTAAGCAGAGAGGTCAGGTCGGTTTAAAGCAGAGGAAAGGAGGTGAGAGGGATGGAGCTGTGGAGAGAGTGCCGGACACTATAGGGCCAAACTACAATGTGCAACAGCGTATTGCCACTAAATCCCTCTGGAACCAAGATTCTTTCTTGGTGACTGTTTGTTATACACATTTAAAACATTGTATTTACTCCAAACCATTAAAGAACCACATTTAAAACAAACATAACTGCATGTCTCATCATGTCCCGAGATGCCCAGGGAAGTATCTCACTTTGTACAGCAGTGAGGCCATACAGGGGAAAAGGTTATGGAAGTTATTGGTGTGGTTCAGCGACCATCTCAAGGTTATAGGTGTATTTCATAACATGTGAAATTGCTAATGCAGCTTTTTTTCCCCCTAACCTGAGATAATCAGTTGTTGACTGCAGCCTTATATGTAACAGGGAGTGGTAGCTCCTCAAGCAGGGAAGTCTATTTCTCAAAACTTGCACTAGTCCTTTAACAAAAGCAGAATCTGACTTTTTTTCATTTGGTTTGTTCCGTGGATTAAAAAGAAATTAGCCCTGAAAACACAAGTTCAGCACAGTTGTATCCAAACTATCAGTGATGCTGAGCTGAGGCTGACCTCTGTGCAAACGGTGATGTTGGCAGCAGGTGAAGTAACATAAGACGACAAAAAGACAACATCTGTAAACACAGAATCCTCCTCCTCCTCTAATTCAGAGATTGACTGAAAGCCTGACCTCAGGTTACGGAGTGTTTGTTTGTCTTCCTCTAATATGGATGTGCTGTGTTTTGGAAACGTCTCGGCCGCTGTTTGCTGTTCTCCTTGTGTAATCTGCACATGTCCCAGATACCCCCAATCATTTCAGTGCGCAATGCTTGAGGTAAGCAGAAAATGTTTTATCAGAAGGTGGCCCACGGTTTTCTTCAGACTTTGACCCCTCAGTTCACTCTCGATCGTGTCTGAACCACGACTGAATGTATGAGGGATAAGGAGACGAGGAAGATGAGAACAACATAAACACCGACTCCGTTGTGGAGAAGGAAATCTAATGTTTCCTTTAAGCAGCAGCGACAAAAACAGCGTTGGTCATACAAGATGAAAAACAAACAGCTGTTTTATCATCAGTGGAATGACCCATGTAGCACAATAACATGCCGATGAATAATGAATCCTAGGAGGCTTTACGGCAACAGTGAGAGAATACATTTCTTCATCTGTGCCTGTGTTTATGTCTTGACTGCCTTACTGGAATCTGTTGCTGGCAGCAAACAGCCAGCATGTCAGTTCAGCAAGTGGTTTCTTATGTAACGTGAGCACCGGGGAGGGGAGGGACATCTGGGGGGGGGGGGGGGAGTTACCAGGGAACTATAGTGTTTGTGGGGTTATAACCGGAGCCAAACACAGCCTCCCATGGTGAGTCCCCAGAGACAAAGGGGCAGGTTGGGGAGATTTTAGAATGGTGGCACATGGGAGAGGTGCGGGGGGGTTGAAGGACGTAAACAGCACTCAAACTTAACTGGCACTGTGGGGCTGTGTCTGACGGTAACACAGGCCAGGCAACCCCTGACCCACTAACAAACCGCAACAGTGTCATCTGAGACCAGGGCCGTTGTATAGGGGAGAAAGGTGATGATAATTCTAGGGGCCCAGCGCCCAGTATAGGGTCCACAAATCTTTGTATGAGTGAATTATTCTGCATCCCTCCCCAACTATTACTCATAGTAATGCTGCATTAGCATCAAAACAAAGTAGGCTAAATAAAAAATGATAACATACATAGTCTAAGAAAAAAAGTGGAAAAGTGAGGGGCCCACTTTAGTATTCTTTCAGGGGGCTCAGAATTCCTAGCAACGGCCCTGTCTGAGACAGACAAACAACAGATTATGGGGGGGAAATAAAAAACTAAATAATTAAAAAAAAAAAAGAACCTGAATATGTTAATCATGGTAAAAATTTCCCAGAAAACAGCAAAACAGATAAGATTTTACTTTCAGCCTCTGTGACACACGCTGGTAAACCCAGCATGGCTTATGATTAATCACCCAAAAAAACACACTTAATTGAACATAATGCATGAGTCACACAGGTGGCTCCAGAAGTCTTGTTTTTAATGTTTGCTTGTTCCTTACTCATGTGTACCAACGCGCGAGGCAGTCAGGGTTCAAACCATCACCACCTCAAGTTCAAGCTGAACAGGAATCGCAGACAGTCTGGCTAGACCGCAACAGTGGGGGCCGGCCCTAAATCTGCAACTGCTGCTGCTGTGGAACCGGCTGACTGATAAAGTTCAACCGTCGGCCAACCACTGACAACATGGCACTTTTTTCGCCACACTTACTTTTTACTTTATTGACTTTTTTTTTACTCTTCCAAATAACGGTTTTTGTCAAGAAAGGTTCTAAATTCAGGATTTTAGTAGCGAAGAGCAGCAACAGTTTCTGATGATGGGTTCAATTCAGTCATCTTTCATTTTATATTCGTTCCACTGTCTGACAACAGAAATAGAGAAGACATGAATATTTTCTATGTGACTACACTGTAAGAAAAAATTCCGTTAAAAAAAACTGATAAAGTCCTGGCAGAAAATAATAGGCCTATGTGTGTACATCTAAAACCGATGGATTACAAATGAATAGGTCACTAGCAAAAGCAGATGAACGCCATTTTGGAAGAAATTAGCTGACGCTTGTGAATTATTATTTGCAAAATGTTGATTTCAATAAAGTTTTTTTTTTTTTTTTTAGATACATCTGTTTTGTTATGCCTCATCTCCTTGGTCAAAGCCATGATATCACCTGCTGTAATTAATAAGCTAATAAAATCTTTAGAACATTTTTTTAAAAATGGAGGTGGTTACAGTATCTGCTTTTGAAAATGAATTCTTCAAATATAAAACAGTCCAGCGTCTTTTTTTTTCAAAGTTTTTTGCCATGGTCCTGTTCTTTCTACTGAGGCAGGGAGCGGTGCAACATGTTTCACAACCTGCTGGTGTGAGCAGCATCAGAGCCACAATGGACCAGGCGGTAACACTTGCACGCAAAGCAGAGTTCATGTTTCCTCTTTCCTCTACTTTCCCCTCCCTCTCTCCCTCCTGATCTAACCCCCCTCCCCTCCCACCCCCTCAGGGACCAGCCTGTGCATGCAGATTAAATGACCTAGCGCTGAGCCAGCTAGCGTGGACACCGTGGCAATCGCAAGGTACCATTACACTGAACCGGTTCAATCTGGCTCCCGCTCGGCTCACGGCTGGCTGCGCCGCAGGAGCCTCGGGCCAACAGCACTACTGTACATCTGTCCACACACGGTGCTCCTCACTCAGGATCCTGAACTGTGCCTGCCCGGCCCGGCCCCACTGGATCAGGTGGATCATATTAAGGTCACTGGTCTACAGGGGGTGGGGGGGGGGGGGGGTTGCTGAAGGACAGGCGGGGTCAAGGAGGAAATTCTAGCAGTACACGGTGCTGTGGTCTCCTTACAGCTCCCAGGTCGATGCTGGAGCTGTGATATAATGCACCTTCAGCTGTTTGCTGTTGTTTTTGCACAAACATCTTACGTGAGCTTTGTTTGCATACAGCAAACGTGTTTAGCATTTCTATGGAGCACTTCAAATCAAAGCTTAAGACCCATTTATAACTGTAGTGCCTATGAGTCTTAGGTTGCTCACTTTTTCATCATTGATGTCCTGTTTCAAGTGTGTTTTGTGTTTTTAGTATGCTGTATGTTTCTGAATGTGAATTGTTTTTGATGTCTTCAGCACTTAAAAAGAATCTGAAGGAATTTTTACTCTCCACAGGAACCTAATTATCTTTCCCTACTTGCTTTCTAACTATATTTTCTCTGTCATTGTTCTGCTTTTGTCACATATTTTTTGCTGTTAGTTGTTTCAAGTCCTACCTTAACTCCTGCCGCTATAAATTTCTTGTCTTTTTCTTTTGTTTAGGTCATGTGTTGTCTTTTGTTTTGTATTATTGACAGGGATGGAACTTTGTACAAGTTCGTTAGGACTTTGTTCCCTCCTTGCGCAGCGCTTTACACATTTTTTTTGTGCTAAACAAATTAACCTAAACCTAGACTTTGATAAAGCACTTTATAAATACAATTATTATTATTATAGCAGTATCTGAGATCTCTCACAGTGGCCCTCATTTATGAAACTTGCGTACACCAAAAAAATGGGTGTAGCCTACACCAAATTCACCGCAAGGATCGGCATTTATTAATCTGAGCGTGAGCGTACGGTACGCACAAATCTCACGCCAGCTCTGACCAGGTGTACGCACATTTGGAACCAGCGTAGAACATGCAGGAAGGAGTGCTGCTGTGTCAGAATGATTATTAAACCATAGTCTAACACAGCGATGTGGACCACATGTTGTTGTTGTTTATATTGATAAAAAAGTAGCCAAAAAAAAAAACGATACCACCAAGTCCGTGTTGAAAATGTAACTCGACTTTTATTTTGAGCAACTGAGATGAATTAAAAACCACGACGTGACAGATGCTCGTTAATCAGCTGTGTCAACAGAATAGTGAATGACAGACAGACCTGTTATTGTAGATCACACACACAAACTTCCAACATCTGCAGCACCAGAGCATGACCGGACGGCTCCTCAGTCTCTCTCTCTGCCGGACACCGGAGCCCCGGTTGGGGAGGGGGAGAGAGGTGGGGGGGGGGCTCCGCTACCTGTCCAGGTCCAGCTGATCTCCGCGGCGGAGGTTTTTTTTTTTTTTTTTTCCGTCACCGGGACCTGTCAGCGGGAGATCGGGCCGGTGTTTCACATCCCTCCATCAGCCGAACCATGCCAGCGGTGCTGATGGTTATAAAGTCGCGTTCGCAGCAGTAATATGCCTATATGATTTCTCCTCAGTCACTTGTGTTTAGTAAACTGCAGCAGCATTTCATGAGATCGCTGGCTTTCCTGACGTGGTCGGTGACAAGCGCGTCTGCAGCCTCCATCCACCGGGATGACGCTTATCAATCACAAAAACTATCAATCTATCAATGTCCAGATATTTAATGTTGCCGCCCTCTCCCTGTTCAACGCGGTAACGCCAGTAAAGTCTCTCTTCTTTGCCGTCTTCCGTGTCTCCATGTCGTAAAAGGGGCAGGGCGACGCCTCTAAAGCAGGAATATATCGGGGCGTGACATTTAAATGACGCTGGTTTTCAGCCGCCGGATTTATCACCACCATGCCGGTTCTACGCCGAAATCAGCTGCGTACACACTGTTAGTAAATCACACGTGACACTTGGCTTACACTGATATTTACACCAGAATCTACACCAGATCCTGCGCAAGTTTGATAAATGAGGGCCAATGTGTTGTACAAAAATACACCAATTCAGTGAGGCAGCCACTTGATTGACATATTTTGTATTGAGAAACATTTTCCTGTCATTATGAGGTTGATGTCTTTGCACATTCTGCTTGAGTCATCTTCAAGCATGGCTGACTATTTGTTTGAATCCAAGTCTAGTGAGTTCAAGAGTCGTATGCAGTGTACTGTGTTCTTTAATTTAATGATGTATCATAAACACAACAGTCTTGGATACTGGGCGGGGGAGTGGGGGCTGGATAGTTAAACGTCAGGCACAACGGGAGCAGCCTCACCTCAGCGCGGTTCAAAGCTCGGATATCAGCACACGGATCAAAACAACTATAAAAACACATAGTATGCCCACATACCCAGTTTCTGTTTATCATCAGCACAGCCTGCAGAGCAGAGCAGAGCAGAGCAGCACGGTGAAGTGGTGAGGTAACCCAGGATGCATTGCTGCTGACAGCCTAGCGGGAGCTCAGATGCCTCACAGTGAGGAGAGACAGTAAGACTCTCCTGTTACCCTGCTGTGGTGGGCAAAGGAGGGAGGCAGAGACGCGGTGGGGGAGGATATTGCCAGGGTTTTCCTCGGTCACCATAACACTGCAGCAGCAAACAAGCCATGACTCAGTGTGTTTGATGAAGTGCAACGTCCTGTTATATACTGTAGTAGAGTAACAGTTGCTATGGAGCCTGGGAGAGTCTCACTGACTGCTGAGAAAACTGGAAAGAGTAGGTGTGATCGTTCTGTGTGTAGGTGGAGGTGGTCATTTGTGTATTGTCAGTATTGTTTTACGCACGGAGACGTCTTCCTCAGAAAATCTGTCCTCCAGTCTTGCTGACTCACACAAAGGCTCCAGGAGCCGTGGACCGCTCCACCACCACTACAGTATATAAATGGATATGAGACGGCTCAATGTGCTGACCCGTATTAAGTTTAAAGGACTGAGAACCATATGCCCTGACGGGGGTTTGGTCCAGCGCCAGGTAAAGGAAAGTGCTGGAGCCGCTCGACAGCAAAGGCCCATTGTTCATCTTGGCGGGAGGGCAAGGTCATATTGGAGAGACCGGAGGGAGGAACACGGAAGTCTGCGTTGATGAACAAGTCATCTTGTGGCAGGAATCCTGATAAATCGGAGAGAATACACCCTCTGATAGGAAGTGTCACGCTGAGTGTAGCCACTTGTGTGTCTACAATGGGAGCTGTATTGTTTGGTGGTGAACAATTAGATATAAAGATATATACCACTCTTATGTTACTATGATAAAGGAGCGACAGCCAGCAGTCGGTTGGCTCATAAAATACAGAAACAAGAGGGAAGCGCTCTGTCAAAAGGTTGTCATATTAAAGGGATAGTTCAACATTTTGGCAAATTGGCCCATTGCCATAATCCCTATAGTTTTAGGAGTAGGTTTGTTACCTTTAATTGTTGGTGTAAGCTGTTTTTAGAACGGCAGAACCGAGCCGCGAGCTGCTCAGGGAGTTGTTTTCGAGGTAAAACCGTTGATGCACGTTCCCATCGGGGGCAGTTTTTCGGCAAGCAGTCTCTGCATTTGCCTCGAAAACAACTCAGTCTCGTAACGTTCTCGTAAAAAATCTATCTCTGCTAAAAAATGTATATCTATTCTACTTTCAAACCCAGCATTTCCTTTATTTGATTCAAGGCTTCAACTGCAATTAAAAAACACTCAGTTGTGTAATCTGGTAATAACCCTTTTATTCCCTAAGGCCATCCGGTTGTATAACTTTTAACAGTCTAGGCCAAAGAGGTGTGACTTCAAATAATTCTTCACATTTCAAGTAATCAGTCTGTCTCTTTTCACTTCTCTCATCCCAAACCTAAATACATGAGAACTAAGACACAGAGAGGAAAACATCACTTGTGAAACACAAAGCGCCTCTTATTTACCGTCATTAGACATCTATCAGACCGGAGCGAGACAGACTGAAAGGCTGCTGGAAGCTTTGAGAGGCTCTTCCTGCCAGATCCATGCAGGTGTATTTTCTATGCCCCAAAACAAAAGCAACAGCTCAAAATAAATATCAGGCATCATAAATCTGTGAAATGCAATAGTAGTGAAATTAGGCAGATTAAGAGGAAGCAGGTCTTTTAGGAAATTCAATGAGCTCAGAGAGGTTTAAAAGTGCTTAGCGTGGTAGCCTGGATGTGGAACTGAGAGCCACGGCTGTAGTTCCTGCTCCAGGCTGGTTCAAACCGGTCTGTGGAAGAAATCTGTCTGTGTGTGACTTGTCTGCCTCACCACGAGCGTCTTCTGTTCCGTGTGTATACTGGGGGGGAGGATAATAGAGAAACTGGTGAAGGAGGCGGATATCAGTGGGGTAAATAAAAGGCAAGTCTGTTATCTGATCCTGGGTCTGCGGACATCACAAAAAAAAAAAAACACACCGTGTGTGACAAGAACAACAACAAAGAGGAGAAAGGCAGAGGGGAGGAGAGAAAGAGAGAGTGCGGGCAAGAGATAAAGAGAGAGATGCTGAAATTGGGTCAACAGTCACTCCATCTTTACAGCATTAGGGAACCACTCCGCATGCATACAGCAATATTAATGGTTATAAGGCTCAGAATGAAAGACGCTGGCCAGCGTAAGTGCATGTTTTTTCTTTAGAGAGAGAGAGAGACAGCAGGGCAGGCATCATCACCTCTGCTCCAGTTTAGGGCAGCGGCACGTGGCGTCAATAAGCAACAGCCATGTGTGTAAGTTAATGCAACGCGAGCCGTCATCAAGCCGTGAACAACACGACTCCTGCCAAGATCCATTTCAAATGAAAAAATGTCACATGCGTTTAACGCTTTACACTTCTGACCTTTGTTATTATATAGCTATTCAGGAATGCGTGCTTTGAAAAAAAAAAACAAAGGATGGAAACAAAGAAGCTCAGGGATGTGATGTAAATAAACTGTACAGACTTTCAAACATTTGAGAAGTTATTCTAAGGATTGTTGCAGAGTTCTAAGGCTTTGTATAAGAGCATGACAGAGAAAGAAAAACAAAAGAGATGGATCTAACTGCAGGCAGAATGTGTGGTGTACAACACATTATTCGCAGCAACTGAAAATACAGCACAAGTTTCAAGCATAATATTCTGCATTAATCATGAGCATGCTTTAAAGGGATAAACATTCAACATTTTGGCAAATTGGCCCATTGCCATAATCCCTATAGTCATAGCAGTAGGTTCGTTACCTTTAATTGTAGGTGCAAGCTATTTTTAGAACAGCGGAGCAGAGCCGTGAGCTGCTCAGAGCTACGCTACGGTGGCTAAAGGGATTTCTTGGTTTCCCTCATCAAACTCATCAAGTACACAATCCAACAACTCCAAAACGCTGTTGTTGTGACCTGCACATTCACCACGCTATGGGATAATAACACAACGTTACAGTATGAGACGGAGTTGTTTTAGACAACTGAAAAACTGCTCCCGATGGGGACACGCATCATCGGTTTTGCATGAATTTACCAAAATGTTGAACTATCCCTTTAAATATGAAATATAATATAATCCTCCAGTTATTTGTATTTGTTTTGCTCTGTATTGTGGTGAAACAGAGTATTAGTTTGTAAAAGCCTAAGCTGTGAGTCTCTGCTTTTCCATGTTATTTGCTGCTTAACCGTCAACAGTGTTGTTGTGATGATAGAACATTATTTCATTAACATAATTGACCAGTAATTATCAGCTTATCGGCACGGAGTCGCACAGGATCGGATTAGACTAAAGACTATAAAGGCCGTGGCTCGCCCTCAGAGGTGTTTGCAGTTGTTGTGTCTGGCCACATCTGGGCAGGTTGGGATAGTGCAAAGCCATGCTGCCATAGGTCACCCTGACACCTGCAGTGAGAATGATCAATGGGGGCGTCATTTAGCCCTGTATCAGGCGGCCCTTTGCTGCATGGCATTCACCCTCTCTCTGCCTCCTCATTTCCTGTCTCTCTCTACTAATTTTTCAATTAAAGGCAAAAATTACCAAAAAAAAACTTTAAAAAAAAAGTGAATGATCAATGGACCACAGCTGTGCAGGACTTCCAACCTGGCAACAAGTAGGTAAAATAGTTACAAAAAAGCTCCACCTTAAAGCAGAAGTGAGTGATATATTTGTGTTAATATAAGTCTTAAATAGTTATATCTTCCGACAGCAATCACTTACATAGAGTGTTTGGACTGAAACACGGGTCTCTCAGTCCCTCTGCTCTGCTCTGAGCCGAAGAGAAAACATTTATCGTATCCTACAGTTTTTATCCAATGAGGAGAGAGAACGGCATGCAGGGCTGTGTGTGCAGCCAAGGAACGCCGTGAATGTGGTGACGTAGCGACGAGGACTGTTATGGTGCGTTCAATGAAACTCGTATTTTTCCGACCGTGAAGTGGTACCAGTTCGATCTGGTACGAGTTCACCGGTCGGAAGTTACGAGTGGCCGTTATAGTGACTTTCACCGGTAAAACAGGTCGGAAAAACACGAGTGGGTTGCCTGGAACGCTACAAAGTCGTAAGTTGTGACTTGAAGCTGTAATTTACGATTTCAAAAGCCTGCCTGGAACGCAGCATTAGCGAAAACGACCGGATCACTCACTTCTGCTTTAACCTTAGCATGATAATTTACTTACTACTAAAATTGACTAATGAAAGATATTTGTTATTTTACCCTGTACATTTTGCTGCTGATACCTTTAGTCAACAGGATTTTGAAATGCAAGATGTTTAAGTCACAGAGTTTTTTACTTTTACTTATGGTGTTGCTAGATTTACCTCAATAAATAACTTCACCTTATCTAATGATACAAAATAAGATTTTGTTTGCATGACTTTTAAATGTAAAGTGATACTGTATGTTCCTACATTGTGGTTCAGCCACTTTCTTTTGAAACGGTTATCCGATAGACACTCGCATATATGCGGTACAGTACATTGCATGGTGCATCCACTCCAGGAAACAGATGGCAGTTGGTAAACATAATGCAGAGGCTCCTTTGAATTATTTGTATTTCCTGGTAAGTTAAAGGTCAAATGGTGGATTGCAGCAGCAACACCAAATATGGTACAGTAGTTATGGTTTTCATTCAGTCTTTATGCTTTTCTTATAAACATCAACTGGCTGAAAGTGTCATGAGAGCAAAGTCAGCTCAAGTTTGTTCCTCTCTACAGCACCAGCTGAAAGATTATATGTGCCGGGTTGGGATGGATTTGAACTGGTTCCACAGCAGTGATTAGATATGGATCCCAGCCTGCAGGGAAATTGGAAAATCTCGCAACCTGATTCATCTGTGATCATCAAGGTCAGAGAAGCCGTGTGGAAACAGACTGCAGTGTCCCTGGCGGGGCTCCATCAGCAACACAGTTTACTTTCTGTGTGCGCAATCAGTAAAGTCACCTTTTTCCACAGAGGCCGGTCACGCAAGCCAAGCTGTCCTCCCACCGTCCGGCCTCACAGCAGCAACATCAGCCCACACACAGGACACAAAATCCATCTCTGCTGCTCATAAAGTTTATTTTCTGTTTCATTTAGAGATCCAGTAAACCCCCTGTAGCCAGTGACACACTAATACTGGTGGTGACTTCATTCAGTATGTAACTGTAAGTGTGAGAGTGTGGGATGATACTTACACATGACTGGAGCTGCCCAGGTGACTTGTTGATGTTCATGCATGCATGATGCCACCTACAGGAAGTGCAGGTTCACTGCAGCTGGGTGGGTGTGACATGAAGAGATCGCTCTCTGGTGGTGATGCTGTGCAAGTGCAAGTGATGAAGAAAAGACATAAGACTTTTCATTTATCCCACCATGCATGCAGGGGCGGGTCCAGAGTGTTTTCTGGTGGGGGTAACAACAGTGAATCTGGGGGGGTGCCCAAAAGTAACAAAAATGAAGGCTGCCATTTGCCGCTCTCTTAAATATTTATATTGTACAGTTACACACTGTTTACAGTATGTCTTCATCTTGCTTTCATTGGCCACATTGAATCTTTCACCTAGTAAGGAAGATGCCTATGACCTTTCCATTTTCCACTTGTAAATATTAAGATTATAACCAATCAATGATCAACTCTATCTTGTAAATAATAAATCTTAGCAGAATAAGCAACACAATAAATTCTCAAAGTGAACATCAATATCTTATACTCTTACCCAGTAGTTAGAGCGCAGCTCTGTACAAAAAACATCTCAGTGTTTTGTGTACCGGTCAGTCAATGTATGCAGAATAACCAGAACTAGAGCACTGGAAAAGAGAGTAACGACACGCATTGGTTCAATGGAAGCGCCTCCTGATGGCGGAATATGGGTATTGCAAAAGCGCCCAAGAAATATTGTTGGTGAATGAGCAAGTGTGGTATTTTCAATAATTTAAGGACATTTATAGATCACCCACGTTAATAGCATCATTGAGGATCCTTTACAGATAAATATTAACACATAGGCGAGTAAAAAAACAAACAAACAAAAAACAAATAGTTGTCTACATTAATGTTTCAATCTACATTTTGTAATAAACAAATTATACGTATAATTTGATATGGCCAAGACACCTAAAAACAAAAACACGTCCGTTTTCATCAATTTACAAGCAAGTGGGCAACACACATACATTGGAGTGAATGGGTTTTCTGGGCACTTTTGCAATACCCATATCCTGCCACTCGGGGCGCAAAACCCTTACCACGGGAGTCAATAGTGGTGTCCTTACTCTCTTTTCCAGTGCTCTAACCAGAACAAGCATCACTCAAATGGTCAAATTGAGAACAATAACAATCTTACATTGCCACAAGTCAATGACCATTGGGAGGGGGCAGGGTAAGGGTAATAAGGTGCAACAGAAATTATTCATTAAACTCATAACTCATTTAACACCAAACCAAAAAGGCAAGAAAAAGCACCTGCACAAGGGACCAAAGCAGATGATCCAAACGGGAAAAGACACGAGGGAGAAACGAGACACAGGTGGAGAAACCAGACACAGGTGAGACACATGAGGTAATCACAGGAGGGAGAGCACAGGAAGACAAGACATGGGACATGGGACTTCAAAATAAAACAGGAAAAGGGAACAGGAGACAGACCATGATAATGCCAGGCGGAGTTAAATCTTAATCAAACTGTCAGATGCACAAGCTTATGTGAAGTTGCTGAGATGAGATATATTAGATGAGATCCTGGGTTCACTTTGATTTACCATCACAATACACCTGCAGTTTTCACACAGCGTCATGCTTATTTATTTATTCAAAAAAGGATTTAAAAACAGAAGTAACTTAAGAAGAAGTAAGTTCTTCCTTCAAACTTTCCCTAAAATACAAAATAATACAGAAGTAACTGTCAACAAACATAAAATACCAAACCTGAAAGTGGTCATTATGAAAAATCTAACGTTTTAGAAAATCTATATATTTTTGTATGAATGTGGATCATATTTTGTAATCATGTAGCCTAATGTGCAAAGCAACTATAGACAAATAATTACAAAAGAGATACAGATGCTGCAATTCAGCTCCACCGGCATACAGTACAACTATTCACACAACATCGTCTCAAAGTGCCACAAGAAGCATGTGGGAACAAATGCAGTTCAAATATTTCAGGAGATAAACAGAGTAAAGGCTAATATGAGTAAGCAGATAACAGATAAATTAATAGAGCCAATTAACATGAAAAAAATATTGCATAACAGCTTACATCTGCTGATATACTTTACTGTACCACATCAATTCAGTTCAATTCTGAGTCCAACAGTCTAATGGCAGAAGGAACAAATGACTTTGAGTAGCGATTGCTGTTGCTAGGAGACTGCATGCAGCCGTCCTGATGCCATTAGTGCAAATTCTTTATGATCCTAATTAATAATACATTCCAGTAGCATATCTGGGAATGTACATACAGACAAACCCCTGAAAATTGTTTTTCTTTTGTGTTACAGGCCAATAGCTTATAAAAAAGAAAAACATTCATTTTAGATTTTAATATTCCTGTTATGTTGTTATGTTACTTTTTAGTTTTTAAGCGTGATGCCTGTGAAAGATGTACCGATGTGACTCATGCAATGAGCGGTGGTGACGGGAACTCAGATTTTACACAAGGATGCAGTGTCAGGGAGTGATAGTGTGTGTAAACACTTGTGTAAAGTCTTAAGTGACTACAGAGGGAGCCGTGTGTGTGTGTGTGTGTGTGTGTGTGTGCAGCCTGATAAGCTGCCTCCAGCGCTGTCAGATAATGATCCTGGTGCTGCTATGTCAATTCAGGTGTCAATTCTTCAAGTAATTTATTACGATAGTTAATTATAAAGTGAGTGGTTATTGTGTTTTGTCCATTCTTCATTGTGTAGTTGTAGGACAGATCCTGCAAAAGACTTGTGGAGCAGGTTTAATCAGTGTTGTGTTATCTCATTTAGTAACAGCTTGTATGTAATGGATATTTAACAGACTACAGCTTTAATACATCTCATTTAGTTCAAGATTAAAAGGTTTTAAAAGTGAAACAGCTGTATGATTGTGTGCTTTTGACTGAAGTTAATTACAGTATATTCTGGTAAATGAGACCTTTCAGCCTCATGATATCAACAGGGGAACAGGAGCCAGACTCTTAACAGAGGAAACAAACATGGCTGCTGTTGTGAGGTTACAGTTAATGAGGGTCATGAGCTGGTGTGAGCTTGGTTCACTTCAATTAAGCAATATCACACGAGAGGGAGTGCTGTTGTACTGTATATCAGCACGGCTGTGATTCGGTCGTAGGCACGAGGCCGCAGGCCGAGTGCCGCAGATAATCACACCGTGCTGATATACAGTACAACAGCACGACCTCGAGTGTGATATTGCTTTTATACAACAGTGCTACGAGCGCATTTTAGAACAGTAATAAACTACAAGAGATTATGATTTGTTTGTTTATTTAATCATTTATTTGGCTCCGCCAACAGAAATAGTTCCGCAACTGGAAGGGAGACAAGGCTGTTGCCAGGCAACACATAAACATTTCATACTAGCTTGCTACGAGCTACAAGCTTCTCCACCGAGCTGCTTCCAGTGCTGGTTCTGGTTCTGAGCCCGTGTCTGATTAGCACCGCAGCAACAGGACCAGCATGAAGACACACAGAGACGTTATCGATACCGTATTACATTTGTTTATCATCTATGTAATCAATATAAACACAGTTGAAGCTAGTAGCTGAGCTACGTGGCTAACAACAGCTAATGCTAATATCAAAACACATCACCGTCAAAACGTAGTTGCCCCCGCGGCGATTTTTTTTCCAGCCGGGTTTAGTAGAGATTTATCGCCAATTAGACGGACCAGGTCAGGTCCAGGTTTTAATGTTCAGGTCCGTTTATAACTGTAGCAGCAGCAGCAGCAGCAGCAGCAGCAGAGAGATGGGGCAGCTCCTGTATGGGGAGCCTGGCTCTGACTTAGCTCCTGTCCAGCTCATGGATGTATTATATGGGTCCAGCTGAACAGCGGAGTGATTATGTCTGTGAAAAGTCCCAGTGCTGTTATACTGTATATCAGCACTATGGAATGTCTCGTTGTCCAATCAAATTGCTCGGTTGGGACCGGTCGGAACTAACTGTTGTATAATGAGGAATAACAGCGTGAATACAGAATTACTCTTATACATTAAAATAGAATCAAAGGAGGGAAACATAGAGCTTTTGTTTTATTATGACTGTAAAGAATACAATGCTGCCTTTATGGTTGTGTTATTGTGTTTAGAACCAAATATTTGTACTGCTGAATTCGTATCGCTCAAATGTGACATTTCCATATTTCTTTTTTAAAGCTTACAGTAATCATCAACCAGATTTCACAGTAAACAACATAAAAAGATCTCACCCACATTCTGAGAAACACTGACAACAAAATTCACTTCCCCATTCCCAGGCCTACTGTGTAAAAGCGACAACACAAAAAAAAAAGAAATCATATATCAGTCACACTCAGAGATACTATATTTGGCCTTATTTGACTGAAGTTTGATGTCATTGATTTTCATGCTATATTTAATAAGCATGAAAAGTCCAACAGACCACAAGGGGGCGCTGAACTGAAACGGAAAGGGTGAGAAAACACACCGTGGTCTTTCTTCCTGCAGTTGCAGCCACACATTGAAGCTACGTGCAGGTTATGCACCCACTACACATTACCACACATGTGCATGAATCATCTTCTCACACATCGGTGTGAACATCCTTCCCACAATCAGGTGCAGTGGGCGATGTCTCAGGAAATGTCACAAACAACAAGGGCAGATTTCAGCCGTCAATAACAGACATATTAAAGCTAGAGCAGAAAACATCAGCGCCCCTTCACTTTGTGCATTTTACTGATGTGCTGGGTTAGCTGGTGAAAACATCTATTGAGAATATCTTTGCACATTTCCTGGCCTGAATTTGGGCCATGAATTCATCTCCTCCCAACAGATCCTCCCAGGCTCCGTCAGATGAGATGGACAGTGTCTGTGAACGACCATCTTCAAGCCTCTCTGCAGACAGTTTGGACTTTGGCTGAATCACGCAGTAGCCTACATTTAGATACTTGTCCTGAAACTGACCAGCTATTGTCCCGACTGTTTGCTTTGGATCACTGTCATCCTGAAAGATAAACACTGGCTCATGGCTCAGGTGGTTTTCTTTTTTTTTCCCTCAAGGACCTCTCAGAATTAGCTACATTCATCCCTCCCTCACTTAAAAACTCCTCCTGCATCCACTGAGCCCCCCACCCCACAGCATCATGCTGCCTCCACCCTGCTTCACTACAGTATGTGGAGGGAGATTAGTACCTGGTAGGCCTATTTGTCAGACGTAGTGTTTGGACCTCTTCCCAAATAGTTCACTTTCTGTCTCATCAGCAGTGATGGGAATAACGGTGTTATAAATAAACAGCGTTACTAATGACGCTACCTCTTTCAGTAATGAGTAATCAACTGTTTCCTCCATTATAACACTGTTACTGTTACTGGCGATAAAATGTCCTGCACAAAATAATACTCAAGAGGAAATAATAAAGTTGTCACTGTTAAAGTGAAGATTAGCTATATTTAGGCTACAAATTATTTTCAGTCCATCAACTTGTCGGAAAATAGACTAGCCAGATAAAGGGGAGTTGGAGAGGGGGGGGGCGAGTTACTTGGGGCGAGTCCAAGTAATTTGACATAATGAGCTATTTTTTTTTAAAGAGTAAAGAAATAGTTACTTTTCCTGGTAATTAGTTACTTTTATGATGTAATAACTCAGTTACTTACTCAGTTACCTTTGAGGGAAAGTAACAAGTAACTATGACTAATTACTTTTTAAAAGTAACATGCCCAACACTGCTCATCTGCCTATCTTTTTAGTCTTTGAATCTGAGTCTGAGCTCCATCTCTCTGCCTGGTTCAGTTTTCAGGCTGGAGGACCAGCTCTAGAAAGAGTTGGTGAAGCCACTGTGCTCCTGCAAGCAGACTGTTTTTCCTCAGACAGCTGCGGTCTTTTAACATTTGTCAACCTCTGCTCTGTTCCTTTTATAAGTCCGTAGTGGCAAGCGCTCCTTTCTTTTGTGTGGTGTGTTGGGGGGCCGGAGCCCGTACTTCTGACCGGAATCGGCTGAACAAGCTGATCAAAAAGGCCAGCTCCACCATTGGCACCCCCTAGGACAGCGTGGAGCAGGTTGCAAACATGAGGATGTTGAGAAAACTAAACTCCATCCTGAACAACGACAGGCACCCACTCCATGCCCTTGAGGCATTCAGACTGAGCTCACACAGCAACAGGCTAATCCCTCCGAAATGTAGAACTGAGAGGAACCTCAAGTCTTTTTTACCAGCTGCCATTAGGCTTTTTAACTCACAGTAATCATGTGCATATGCCATTTTGGCTTCTCTTAATATCTGTAATCATGTGACAGTGTCTCTCCCTCCTTTTTAAAATCTTATTTTAGACCTTGCTACTTTTACTTCTTTTTAAATCGCATTTTAGACCTTGCTGCTCTTATTCACTGACATAAGTTTGTAACGGTTTGTGCAATATTGTTGTTATTGTGTATTTTTGTGCATGATGCGTGTTTGTGGTCTTGTGTTGTCTTCCGCTGCTGGTAACATTGTAATTTCCTGCAAAGGATTAATAAAGTATCTTTAACATAACTCTAAAAACTGTTTTATTTCTTTATTGTTTTGTTTTCCCTGATCTCTGGCTCACCGCAGTTATATCACAGAGGTTTACCGAGGGTTTGCTTTCTTCTTTTCTGCCGTGCATGTGTGAATCGTGGGACCCAGAGGTCTGTGGCTTTCTAAGCTCCGTCCTGTCCATCCAGTTCCACAATTTCTATCATCATCATAATTGTGACGCGCAAATGTCTCTCAGTCACTCTCTCACTCATGATCTGATGATGTGAGACATCCAGACAGGATGTCATCGTCATCGCAGTCACACACTTGACTTTTTTAGATTAAGTCACCAGAAAATGTAGCTCGTCAGCAGAAGGAAAATGAAACTGTATAATAATAATATTGTGAGCCAGGCGTACGTGATTTGAGGTGGTGAGAGCTCACATTTGTGTTGATAACAATCTGATCCTGGAGCAGGAGGAGGGAACTCATGTGACAATCAGGAAAGTTTCTCATCAAAACACTTCACCTGATCAAAACAGAGGAGGGTCCTGTCTTTATTTGTCACATTTTATTTATCAGTACCAGAGCTGGATGTGTCCCCTTGGGTCTGATGTCGGTAAGGCCCTGTTTACACATAGCAAAAACTGAAACATTTCCAGGCTTTTTGGCATTTCGTTTACACAAAAACGGAGCTTCAAGTCACCGAAAACAGTTACTGTAAATTCTGAAATAGAGACCTGGGCTTTTATTTGCCTCAACTGCCAAACTGACCCGGCTTATAGGTATTAGAAACAGACGTCCATGTCGGTTAAGGATTCTACTGTTTAAAAGGGTATGAATATAAGGAAAGAGTTGGATCCGGAGCAGCATTCATTTAGAAGTTTAATCGGCATGAACTTTGCTGGGTTTGGGTCGAAAAATGTACAAATAACAGGACGAGAATTAATGCTCCGAATCCAGCTATGTCGGGTGCGAGCTTCGACACCTGCGGGTCAGACCGGTCATGTTTTAATTTTCAGGCCTGTTGAGAACTCTAGCACGAATGAAGCAGCTTAGACACTGCTCAAACGGGAGATCGTAGGCTTTGAGAGGTTTCATACATTCACTAGAACTTGCAGAAAATAGAAATAGACCCAGCTTCTGATTAAGACCGGCTTTATTTGCTCAAACCTGTAGCCAGACCCGGCCCAGTACAGAAGACCGGCGTCTATTTGAGACTCGGCTTTTATTTAAGAATTTACGTTATATCGGTTTTCACCTTTGCATGTGTGTGACCTGTGTTAACAAACAAAAAAACGTCTTGCCATCTCGGAAGGAATGGGAAGTAACTTGTGTCATTCATTGTTGTTTTTTTCCAGGATTCTGATTGGTTAGCATGGTTTTATGCTTCTCGTTACACTGATAGGAGCTCTGAAAGAGTTTTTTTATATACAACCTGGTTTGAACTATGTTGTTTTTGAAAAAGTGACTCCTCTAAGTGGTAAACAGCAGTATCTCAGAATTTAGGAGAAGTGAGACTCATGAGATTCATTACACTCAATGGTGAATTAATTCAAACATTCTGTGATTTCAAATAGTTGTGGGGAAATCTGACATATAAGGGATGATGTCACAGGGAGTCATCATGTCCTGAATGTGTAACCGACTGTGAAGCTTAAATACTTACTGATAACTCAGCTGGAATAGCTATTGTAACCAGTGCATTCAGATTCTGATGCCTGTAGGCCTCAATGTGCTGCTACAGTTCCAGTAGGTTTATTAAACTTGAATTTCCAGATTGAAATCTTCAGCATCACATGTCATGACTGATGTTTCAGTATCACACACTGTTCCGTGAGCACAGAGAGGACGCACCTTCACAGTTTAAGGATCGGCTGTCAAACATTACTCACATATCCAAATGTAAACAGACAGTGTTATTGATTGGTCTCAACATTTCTTTTTCATACATGGCTGTGTAAGTGTGTAAGTGTGTAGTGGAAAACTACATTTGTCAGTGTGAGAAAATGTGTTCCTGAGTTCAGATGTTGACATGGCATGTTGCTTCAGCAGTCTTCACTGAGTCAGTATGACTCTGGGTTCAAATGTTGTCAGTCTTCTTGACCAGTGACGTTGACAGTATAGTCTTTAGTTCAGATGTCCATGCAAAGAACTCTAATGACTTTGTTGACCCTCTTGTTTCCATCTGGTGCTATCCCTAAGTCAAAATGCCCAGCTGGTTTCTAACTAAATACCTGTGTTATTGACTTTCCCATCAGCTTCTGCTGCACATTGTCTTCAGGCCATGTACCAATAAGTGGAGGATTAACACTCCTGGGTCAAAAGCTGCAGCCAGACTTTGCACAACACGCTGCAGATGTTCTCCCTCATCACTTTCATGGGAACGAGTGATTACAGTGAATAAAACCTCATTGTTTTCTATGAAGCTGTTTGAGGAGCTTTGTAAACAGTTGGGATGTGAAATTTGACACTTTGTGATTCTTTATGACGTTGGAAATCTCAAAGACAGAAATGAATGGCAGAGAGCTGACTACAGATTTGCATGGAGTATGCGGTGGGTAAATGACCTGATATCTGGTCAACTGGCACAAAACCGTTAACAAGTATGAATTTCCTTTCTCTCTTAATTGTGCTGTCAAATAAAGGCAAAAATGCCCAAAAAATATTTAAAGGGACTACAGGGAGTTTCGGAAAGCAACATGTTTTCACACTACATTTCCCATGAGCCTCTGCACGCACGGTGAAATTCTTGGACCGGTGCAAGACGGACGAAAGCGAAAACATTTCCCAAGAATGTTTTTATTAATCAAGAAGGAAAGTCGGAGGTTGGAAGACGATCAGATACCGTCGTAGTTCCGAACATAAACGATGGCAACTAGCGATCCGGCGGCGTTATTCCCATGACCCGCCAGGCAGCGTCCAGGAAACCTGGAAACCAGGAAATGCTGGGAGAATCGACCACTAAATAAAAATATCAAAATAAATAACTATAGACAAAACTATATTTATCGAAAATGGGCCCATTAACAAGTGTGGGTAACGTAGATTCATCCACATTAATATGAGACTTTTTTTATAACCAAAAGCAAACTCCTCTGGGTCTCTTTAAAAAACTAAGAAAAACAAGAACAACTCGACTTAGAACAGGGATTATTGACACTGTAATTTCAAATGGCAGACAGACTGCACATATAAAGTTTCAGGTTTTATGTTTTGATTAGGTTTGCTTGTGACTGAACAGGTGTGGCATTTTTTATGACCTGAAAAAAAGGACAAAGTGTGAAGAGCTCACAGGGCCTCTTCAAATCAAGTCCAGCCAAACCAAGTGAGGAGATGACCTGTTCAGCACTTTGCCAACTAGAGAAGTAGGTGAGCAATAAGAGGTATCAGCCACCAGGTATCAGCCATCACTCCCTGTGAGCCGTGAACCACTCCCAAGATCCCAGACGGCAGGAAACCAAGCCGCCGCAATGTAAGAACCATCCATCACATCACAGCTGATATTCCAGAGCTGATGGACTCATGTGTTCACTCAGAGTGAGGAGCCAGAAAACAATAGAATCTGACTTTTGCCATGAGGACAGAGTGGTCACCACGCTCACAGTGAGCCGATTGTTCAGTTAGGTCATGTCCTGTGTGCTGTGTGAATGGAGCATCATGAAATGAATGAATATCTCACAGCTCAACAAAACCAAATTTCCGCAGCAGGATAAAACTTTTTTAAAGCAGATCTATATTCAGATCTATATTCTATATTTCACTCCACGTCTGACATATGTGTTGCTGGATGTTTTTTATATACTATTACATACTGTATATAGTATATATATATAGTACAGATAATCTTCCTGTCTGTGTTGGTTTCAGTGCTAATAATATTATTCTGATCGTCCACAGAGCATTTATACCACCTACACACAGGAAACCACTCCACACCTCAAAAGCACTGACTTTTTGTCTCAACTCTAGTGCTTTATTGTGTCCCCTGTTTGTCCTACTTTGTTGCCCTGTGTAGAACATGGGTTTAGTAAAGAATAAACTAATCATGGTTCGTGTTTTATTAATGATAAGAAAGCAGAACTGATAATATTCTCATATCAAAAGTGCCACACTGTGTTACTGTAACTCCAACCATGCTCCACCTACTGAACCACACACTTGTGACCCCCTCCCCGTGTCCTGAAGTGTCCCTCTCTCTCAAGCACATTGGCCTTATTGTCTTCCGACACTTTGTCTCTGCTGTGCCTTTCAAGCATGTGCTCAGTGGGAGAGGGACAGGCGGGGACGGACGAGGGCAGGGAAGGAGCACCCAGAGACGAGGAGGGGGTCGTGGACGGAGCTATCAGCAGCACCAGCATCTATATTTGGCAAACGTTGTGAAACTTTATGATGTGGTGACGGGGGAGTGATGTGTGTGGAATTTACCATATGGCTTCAGTGGCTCAGTCTGACTCATTCAGACACAGCAATGAGTCAATCAGCTGATTTATGGCTTTTATGCAAAGAAGGAAGAAGCTAAAAAAAAAAAAAAAAAAAAAAAATCTATCCACCAATAGAAGAACTGTCTGGAAATCTGCACATTTTGGTTTCGGGAAACTTAAAATGGTGAGAATGTAAAGTTCAAGCTGTAGCCACAACAAGTATTCTTCCTGCATTCCTCAAGAGAAGCAGGGGCGTGCTCAGGCCGGTCGAGAGTGTTGGTGTAAATTTATTGTCAATGAGGAAGTGAGCTGTGACAGGTCCTGGAGCAGCACTGAGAAGGTGGGGCCACGTATGAATAGCAACACAGCGTGAGCGTGCAGGTAGAGTGGCATAAAGCCTTGATCAGAGCACCCATCTGCTCTGTTACAGACACTGTCTGCACTTGGACAATGACCCCAACGCTTCTATTGTGGATCCTCATCCTAAATGCCTCGCTCAAGCCCTCAGGTAAGTCACTGGATACCTCAGTGTTGCCTCCACTCTGCACGGTGGCTAATTAATAACTAAAGCTCCAGGGTTTATCTTCTCCTTTATTCAAAGCGCTTGAAGCTTTCGTGGCTCTGGCTAAAGTTTGTGTTGTTGGGTATAGACAGTAAATAGTCATGTAAAGTAAACCACATGTCACTCAAGATGATAAATGATGTTTATCCGCCTGAAAAAACTGAGTTTATCTTATCTGTATCAGAAGTAATGACACTTTTCAGGTGAAAATGTAATCGGGACCTGATACATTTGTTGTGGAAGATATGATTAGATAGAAAATGCTCAACCACAGTGGCTGTAACAGTGTAACATGACACCTACAGTATCTGTTGTTACAACACTCATTACCACCTTATAATGCCTCACAATCCAAACAGACTGCGTGTACTTTACTACTTTAAAGGCTTTTCTAGTGTTGTGACACACTTTTTTGAAAAGCTGGACTTCAGCTCATAACAAAGCCACCGCCCTCTCGGTGCTGCTGTCTACCTGACCGCCAGGTAACCGTGACTCAGTGAGAATTAGTCATTTCCTTTCAGGTAGGCTCGGGGAAATTCAGTCTTTGGTCAAGAGGTTTCTTTACTCTGGTGGGACAACATCCGGTAATATTACATTGTAGGCTGTGAGATGTCAATGAATTGAAGAAATGAAACAAAGGGGGGGGGGGGGGGGGGGAACTCTGTTGAAACTGCAGATATTTAGTGTCTGAGACTGTCTGTGGGTTATCATAAATAAAAGGATGTCAGATCAGGAACTGATGAAATCTACTGACTAGAGAAAAGCAGAAGTAGATTTTTTAATTTGTCCAAGGAACTGTTGGAGTCAAAAATGACATTCAACAACACTGACTGACTGACTGAGAGATCTCATTCACCGGTTTCAGCCCACAAATCCTGTAAATGAACACTCTCAATACAGAAAACATTGTCAATTACTATACAACTCCTTATATACAGATACACACTGCACTGTGTGGCTGTTGTCTCACCTTTGTGCTTTACTCTGAGTCATGTCTTATTTAGATTCTATTTGCGTGTCTGTTCAGAGAATATTAACTATAAAGACACATTTCCATGCAGAGGAGGTACTTTCCCAGTGCAGGTTCATGTCTGCAGGTCATTGCTCTCAGGCTGCTGAAGGACAGAACAGACTGGATCCATGCCTGAGAGGAAATCTGCTCCCAGTCTGCCTCAGATGAAAATCAGTAATTCACAGCAGACCATTATCTCCTCCGGCCTGTAGTGGCAGGAAAGTGAGAGAGGAGCAGTCAGAGAGATTTTAGTTGGAAAATCAAAATGACAGTATAAAAATAACAAGGGACAAAGGTAGCACTTTGAATTTATGACTTTGCCTTGTCATCATAAAACCAAAACACAGCATGTTTACCCAAAATAAACATTTTCCTGCTCATAAAACCCTTAATATGTTCCACCTGGCAACGTACATGTAATAAAGGAATCCTTTCATTGATAAGTAGCGTCCATGACTGAGCTTCAGGTTCTGTGTTGATACTTTATACACTTCATATTAATGTATCACAGTCTATTAAACAGGGAGAATAGACATTTTCATGGTTACTGCGCAGGTAAATATCCCAGACCAGCCAGAAACACCAGAGGGCACGAAGGCTGTTCAGCAGCTATTTGGCTCTAATCTGATCTCTGTGCTGCGAGCTGTGATGTAAATGAATTTGCTTGAAGATCCAGTCTGTGAAGCTGCTCAGATTTTTACTGATCTGAAGTTTAAGTTTAACAAAAAGTTAATTATGAAGTTAATCACTGATGTAGCAGGTGCACAAACAGCAGTTTCTCTACAATACAGGTGCCGTATGGGGTCATTCAGATAACAGGAAGTGTTGGACCTGAGAGGATTAAACTCTCACTTATTTTCTAAATAAAATCAACACATTGCCTTTCTTTTATTTTCTTAGTTCCTAAATGTTGAAATACCAGCTTGTCCTTCTCGACGTTTTCTTTATTGCCAATTTCACGGCGAGTGAATCCTTGCTTTTTGCAGAAGTTCCAAATAAAACATGATAAAAACAGGACATGGCATGGTTCAGCAGTGAGCTTTAGCTGCGTGCAGATTTAGTCACATTTGCACAGACATCACTGTTTCCCCATGTTCCATAGTCTTAGTTACTGTAGTACTAGTGAAATTCAGATGAAATGAATCCTTCAATGTAGGATTGTGCTTCGATATGCAAATGCACTGGGTCAGGACTTTATGTAACTAATCAGTTTGCAGCATTAGATTGTCGAGGTAAAGGTGAATAGACAAATGAGCAGATAGAAATCAGTGATCAGATACCAACCTGAGCATTTAGCTGTTATGTTGGTATGCCAACAGTAATATGACCTACAATGTTTTTTTGGCAGTGACTGGAAGGCAGTTGGGTCAACAAGCTGAGCTGCATGTGTTGGAGAACGCTCTATTTTATTTCCTGTGTCGTCAATGTGGTTTCTCATAATTGTGACCATCTTTTTCTAACCTCTTATCACATGTTTTTGGGTTTTTTTTCCCCAATAACAACATCTGCAAATGTTTAACCAAACACTTTTCTCAGCCTAACTAAAAAGCTGATGCCAAATAATGATTTTTTTTTGTTGTTGTTTTTTTGAGGATGTGGAAAAGAGTGGGGCATGTTTAGTCTTGCTAGGACAAAGAGTGGAAACATGGTTGAACAGTTGAAAACAATCATTAAATCAACTTTATTCACTTGTTCTATCAAATTTTCTGCAGAAAGTCAGGGAAATGGGTTCGAGGAGGTGAAGGACTACGAGGTGGTTCGACCTGTCAGACTCCACGCAGTCAGAAAACGAGATGCAGAGGTACATGCTCACATTGTATCATCAGTATCACAGACGTTGCAAATATTGTACGACTAAGCTTTTGTGATGTCGGTATTGGGGGGGAACTTAAAAATGACTGACAGCACAGTTTCACATCTTTATTTTTCCACAGTCCCTCAGACCAGAGACTATGAAGTATGCCATGACCGTGGGAGGGCAGCACATTGAAATGCAACTAGAAAAAAATAAGTAAGTTTCAATGTAGAGAGACACTGACAGCATGTGTGTTTGATATTATCATACGGTAGTTACCACCACCTATTTCTGATGAAATTATTTCATGCAACTTCCTACTGTTCTTCTTTTTTATTCTTTTGCAATTTTGTGGTTTTCTACGGTATTACACAAACTAAAATTTGTTAAATCAAAAGCACATTTTAATATCTTTAGTGCTAGATGTTGATATTTGGTTGTTTTACTGAGTTCCCTCAGTAAAACTCATCATATCAGTAGAAAAAGATCTAAAATTAGAGGATTAAGTGACACAGAATGATTTAAATGTCATTTAAATGTTTAAATATTTTGTCATCATCAGTGACCTGCTAACCAAAGACTACACAGAAACCTACTACCAAGAAGATGGGACCGAAGTCACCACAACCCCAGATGACATTGTGAGTGCGTCAGTGGGAGATTCTAACTTCCACCTTCAAAACCACAGTAATGTGACCCACTCAGTCAAAAATCATTCAAATTTTCTTCTAAAAGCATCACACTCATGTCTCCAACAGGATCACTGTTATTATCACGGAAGGATCGTCAACGACAGCAAGTCGTCTGTGAGCATCAGCACATGCGATGGACTCAGGTGAGCCCATCCTTGAGTGTGTCATCAAAAACTAAAAACATAGCACTCGGATAGAACAGGCTCTCCATTGTAACACCTATTCGAACCAAAAGATGAATGGAGACAATGCCAACATAAAGTTACTGTTCTGAAAATAAATCACAAGAAGCTGATGAACTCAGATAGGCCTACGTATATCAACTGTATTTAGTCAAAAGCAAAACGGATAGCACAGTATTTATGTAGCATGTCTTTTATGGGTGGAGTGAGTGCACATCCGTTACATTTACATATTCAGCAGAATTTCCATCCACCTGGCAAATATATTCACTCTTTTATGTTTTTACTCCATTTTAGTCTCTAACAACTCTCACAGGAAATATCTGTCTGCAAAATGCTCCTTGCTGTTTCAGGTTCAGGGCAGGTTACGTAATGTTAGCTACAATAGATCCAACATAGCTTTCAATAAAAACAGCAGCAACAGTGGGCCAACAATCAAAAACAAAGATTTTAGGGCACACACAACCACAACAAGGAGCTAAAGGATGCTAAAACTGATACAGTAATTGTCTCTCAATTGCTATACAAATGTTGTTTATAGTTGCTAACCAAATCATGCTGAAATGTGCTAAATCAGCCAGCTCGTGCCTCTCATATAAGACTCAGAGAGGCACAGAGGCATCAAGGTAAAGAAACTAACCAGCAAATTGTCTGAAAATGCAATTTGCTGGTCTGCACATTCTGTGACAAACTGTAAACTGTTTTCTTGTCTGTAACAACATCTATTGCACGTCTGTCCGTCCTGGGTGAGGGATCCCTCCTCTGTTGCTCACCCTGAGGTTTCTCCTGTTTTTCCCTGTTAAAAGGGTTTTCCATGGAGTTTTTCCTCAGTCGATGTGAGGGTCTAAGGACAGAGGATGTTGCTACGATGCCATGTAAAGCCCTTTGAGACAAACTGTTTGTAAAAACGGGCTATACAAATAAAATTGCCTTGCCTTGCCTTGCCTGGTCTCTCTGGGTGTGACTCAACCAAAGGCCTCAAAACAACGTCTAAAAACTAAAAGAACTGGTTTGGTTTGGTTTTTAGGGGCTACTTCAGAACATCTGCTCAGAAGTACCTGATCGAGCCCCTGTCCAGTGACGACCAGGGAAATCACACAGTGACCACGTTCGATGAGAAGAATTACACACCTGCAGTTTGTGGTGTCACCAACACCAGCTGGAGTGACGACCTCGAACCCCCAACCAGTCGCAGCCGCTCCAGATCAGGGGTAACTACACAACACACTGCTTTACTGTTTTAGGTTTTTTCCCCCAATGATTCATCATTCAATCTAGCAAACTGGTCATAACATCTTAAAGAGGTATTAACATGCTTTTATTCTCTTGCTGCTGCCTCCCCCCAGGGAAAGTCTATTGTCTTCGAACAGAAATACATTGAGCTCTACCTCGTCGCTGATAACAGAGCGGTAAGATATGAAAGTAATGGAAAGTCAAATCAGTAGTTTCTAATGTGGTGTTTGCACCGATAACATTCTCAGCTCTGGTCAGTGGTCACTGTCAGTGTATGAGCATTTATCACACTTTATGAAGCTGCTGAGAAACAGGATGTGACTCTGCTAACATAATGAAATGATGTTTCAGTATGTGAAGATGAATCGAGATCTGCCCCAGATGAGAAAGAGGATATTTGAAATTGTCAACTTCGTCAACATGGTGAGTCGCTGCTTTCGCTATTTATGGCAAAAATGTCAAACGAGAATCAAAAGAGAATCAAACCTCCATGAGCTGGTTTTGAGTGATTTGATCATGTCCAGCCATGTAGCCAGTTCTTGTCATTTCAGATTTGACATTTCTTCTGTGAAAATGAACAGTCCAGTTCATCGCTGTCTCACTGTGTCCTCTGGTGACCCCATCCTGGTGTTTACAGGCCTATAAACCCCTGAGGACCTTCGTTGCTCTGGTGGGGCTGGAGATCTGGTCAGACAAAGATCAGATCAACGTGACCCCCCCGGCCGGGGCCAACCTGGGTGCTTTCACAACGTGGAGGAACGCCGAGCTGGTCAAGAAGAAGAAGAAGAAGCATGACAACGCACATCTCATCAGGTCTGGTCTCAATCATGTAGCTTCTAGTGAGACGAAATGCCCCTTTTTTTAGCGTTACAACCCTGCAGGCATCCAT
Organism: Trachurus trachurus; assembly: GCF_905171665.1. Classification (NCBI taxonomy): domain Eukaryota; kingdom Metazoa; phylum Chordata; class Actinopteri; order Carangiformes; family Carangidae; genus Trachurus; species Trachurus trachurus. The sequence continues at coordinate 34,028,405 of NC_139895.1, forward strand.
GAGTCAGGGCAGCAACGACCAGTCAGGGCAGCAATTTAGGATTCAATGGATTGTAAACTTAAAGGGATAGTTCAACATTTTGGCAAATTGGCCCATTGCCATAATCCCTACAGTTTTAGGAGTAGGTTCGTTATCTTTAATTGTCGGTGCAAGCTATTTTTAGAACGGCGGAGCAGAGCCGCCAGCTGCTCAGAGCTACGCTACTGAGGCTCATGGGATTTCTTGGTTTCCCTCATCAAACTCATCAAATACACAATCCAACAACTCCGAAATGCTCCGGTGTAAAAGTTGTGACCTGCACATTCACCACGCTATGAGATAATAACAGAACGTTACAAGACGGAGTTGTTTTAGAGGTAAATGCAGAGACTGCTTGCTGAAAAACTGTCCCTGAAGGCAACGCACATCAGCGGTTTTGCATGAATTTACCTCAAAAACGACTCTGTCTTGTAATGTTCCGTTATTATCTCATAGTGTGGTGAATGTGCAGGTCACAACTTGTCCACCAGAGCGTTTTGGAGTTGTTGGATTGTGTGTTTGATGAGTTTGATGAGGGAGACCAAGAAATCCTATTAGCGTAGCTCTGAGCAGCTGGCGGCTCTGCTCCGCCGTTCTAAGAATAGCTTGTACCGACAAATAAAGGTAACGAGCCAATTGCTAAGACTATAGGGATTATGGCAATGGGCCAATTTGCCAAAATGTTGAACTATCCCTTTAACAGTAGAAATATTCAAGCTCAATTTATACACAATTTATAAGCCATACAGTTTGGTGAGGGGAGGACCAAGGGGAAAGATTGTGTGTGAATCTGAATCATAAAACAAACAAGACAATGTCTACACACTGAATCCTGGCTGAGTGCCACAACATGAAACAAAGACGTAGGTAGGCAGTACTCATCTAACCGGTCAAAGTGAAAGCACACCCATAACCTAGTTTTCACAATTAACACAACCACGTGGTGTTGGCAGGCGGTTGATTAAAAAAACGGTGGTTATATGACTCCACCAGCCTGTGGGAAATATGGTCACAGTCTCCATTTCCTGGGTGACAGTGCTGAGTAAAAACCAGATGTGTTTCTGCAGAACATAAAGTCACAGTGAAACTGACCTTTGACCTTCAAGGAAGATACTACTATTTGTAATATAATAATCATCATTTCATGGTTTATGGCTTTAAACATGTTTTGTGAGGTCACAGTGACCTTTGACCTTTCACATCACATTTAAGGTGCCAAAAAACGTTTTGTTCAGTCACAATAATCTTAAAATCTGACTTTTCACCCGCTAAAATCTGATCAGTTCATCTTTAAATGACCGTGTGTGCCAAATTGAATTCCCTCAGGGTGATTCTAAGATGCTGTGTGCGCATGAACAGGACAGATTGACAGACAGTCGAAAAACATAACGCTTTCAACTACAGTGGCATAACAATTTAAACCCAGTGCTTCACTTACCAGTTCCACTGAATTAGTTTTTTGACTTTAAAGGGATAGTTCAACATTTTGGTAAATTCGCCCATTGTCATAATCCCTATAGTCATAGGGGTAGGTTCATTAACTTTAATTACGGGGGCAGAGATGCAAGCTGCTCAGGTAATGGTAGAAACAGTAGTCCCTTGTCCCTCATCAAACTCATAAAATACTCAATCCAACAACTCCAGAACACTCTCATGGGAAGTTGTGACCTGCACATTCATTTTGATGAGAGTAGGGGACCTGTACCATTCACCTCCATTGTGTTCACTGAGCAGCTCACGTCTCTGCCTCGCGGATCTCAAAACAGCTTGAACCGACAATTAAAGGTACAGTAATTAACCTACCCCTAAGACTATAGAGTATATGGCAATTGGCGAATTTGCCAAAATGTTGAACTATCCCTTTAAGTTAACTTTTATAGCTAATAAAATACAACGGAATAAAACCAGAGAGGCACAGAGTGGAAGTTTCATAAATCAGCTTGCAATAAGGACAAATGTTGCATGGAGAGAGACGTTGCTTCAGACTGGCTTCCACAACAGCACTGACTCCATGTCAGTAAGAGTTAGTGGTGAAAAATTGCGCGCAAATCTTGTTCTCAGCAATAGTTTCCTTAAAAAAGCGTTATTTCTAGCTGTGGTTTGCTTCTTTGAATAAACCACCGCTGTCCTTTGTTTGTCACTTAACCACACATCAGTTCCTACCTCCAATGCTTACGCACGTAGGCTACAGTGGAGGAAATCAGTATTTGATCCCCTGCTGATTTTGTAAGTTTGCTCCCCCACAAAGAAATGGACGGCCTGTAGTTTTTATTTATTTATCTAATTATTTATTTTAACAGAGAGAGACAGAATATTAACAAAACAAAATCGAGAAATAATATCATTATATAAAGGTTATACATTTATTTACATTTGATCAAGTGAAATAAGGTCAAAGATCAGCAGGGGATCAAATAGTTATTTTCCCCCACTGTACTACATGTACTAGAGGTTTTTAAGTTTCCACATAATGCTGGCGTAACTTGTGCATAATGAAACATTACAGTAACTTCCACATCAGGATTGATGTCAAAAAGCCAGCATCAACGTTTCAAGTTCAGATCTCAAGGAAGTACTGATGTCTCAATTAACTGAACAAACTTGCAATTTAAAGGGGACTTCGACTCATCAGATCCACTGCCACACATTGTACAAAGTTTGTTGCCGTTTTTAAAAATTTGCATGGTTGGTCAACTGTGTAAATTAAACTCTACATGGCTAGTTGTGTTATCTGGTCAGTCATTTCATAACCGCATCATGCCTTTGTGAAACGCGGAAAAGTTGAATTTCCATGGAATAAAGACAGAGAGTGACCAAATGACAACCTCAGAAGTGATGATGCAGGCAGATTTCCTGTGAATAGTCAACACTAAGTTTGAAATAGAAATAGAGAACTAGATGGATGGGTGCACAGCACAGGCATGTTTTTTTTTTTTATATAGTATTTGTAATTATGTGTCTTTGTCTTTCAGTGGAATTGACTTTGAAGGATCAACAGTGGGACTGGCTTACATTGGGACTCTTTGCACTGACAACTCCGTTGGGGTGGTACAGGTGAGGTACTCAGGGTAGACTGGTTCTGTTCTGTTATTCAGGTTCAGTGTCAGAAACCAAGGAATTTTCACAGCGCTAGCAGCACAACAACCAGTCAGTGCATCACTTTGGACCAGGGCTGAGTCCTCCTGCAACAGCACCAACAGTCTAGTCCATGTTTGAAGTTTCTGATTTTGAATGAAACATTGAGTGCACTGAAAGAGAATTATTTTAAAAATTCATAAAAAATATATCAAAAATAGACGCTATATTATGCTACACATGCTAAATAACAAAAGTTAGCATGTACTACACTACTGTAGGCTATATCAGCTGTAATAATGCAATAAGCCTTTCAGAACTGCAAGCATAGATTTGGTCTTGTTTTCAATGAGCGATGGCCAGAACTACAGTAATAGTTGCTTTAGAAGCAGACCTATGTTGTTAAGATTTCCTGATTTTCCTGGTTGGTTTCATTTAAACACATGTAAAATTCAAACAAAGGGTTGCACCCATAACTGGTCTGTTATCTCTCAGGATCACAATAACCGGGCCATCGCAGTGGGAGCCACACTGGCTCACGAGATGGGCCACAACCTGGGCATGGACCATGATGACTCCAGCGGCTGTGTTTGTTCAGGGGATAGCTGCATCATGGCCGCAGCCCTCAGGTAAGAAAATACATGAGTCTCAATTAGACAATGATTCACCAGGTAAAATACTTTTTTTGTCTGTTCATGTTTTGTTTGACAAGCCAGAACGTTTTTATAGAGGTGTGTTTTTCAGTTAGTCTGTAGCCTGTTCTTCACCTCTACAGTATATGAGGCTACATTAGCTGCTACTGGTGTAACTCGTGGGTAACATAGTCACCATGTTTTACCCAGGAAGAACTACATGTGGAGTATAGGAAAGATGACATCTCTGTTGTTGTGTTGTGTTGTTTCTCTGCAGCTGGAACATCCCTCGGACCTTCAGCAGCTGCAGCACCAGCAACTATGAGCGCTACCTGACCACCCGCAACCCCAGCTGTCTGCTGGACAAACCCAACTACAGCAGGCTGGAGACTCCTCCTGTCTGCGGGAACGGCTTCGTGGAGACAGGAGAGCAGTGCGACTGTGGCACTGTGGAGGTAAAGAAAACACACTCATTCAAGCATCACAGGAATTTATCTTACAGCACTGATGGTGAAGTTTGTGCCTCCAGGCCGTTGTTGAGTGTAGGACTCAACACCTCATTATATTTGTCTGACAGTGAGTGTTTAATGGGGATGGAGCAGCCTGACATGCACCAACATATTTAAGAAAAGAAAATCAGAGCCAGTCTTCGTCTTCATCTTGCGTCCACACAGCACATTCAGGCTCAGATATAGCTCTGTTTATAAGGCCGTCATTTAGCTGATTGCTCTGACTGTTTTCTGTATACAATAATAATAATAACTTTATTTATTTCACTTTTAATTTATAAAGCACCTTTCAAAAAACCCAAGGTCACTCTACAGTAAACAGTAAACAAAACAAACAAAGGTTTCTATATAGGAATTACTCAACATTATTATAACATCAGTATGTTTACAGTGTAAACTCTGTGTACATTTATTACACACACACACATACACACACTGTTTAAGTAAAAGTAAAAAACAGTAAGTTTCACTGTCAAGACTGACATATATTGACAGTAAAGTTATATTGAATTGTTTTTCAGTGTTTAGAATGAACATCTACAGATTGCAAATCATCATTTCCCACTTTACATCAGTAAAGCGTAGAAGGAAAGTTGTAATTTTCATTGAAAAGAACATTCCAATGAAAACTGTGAATATGTTCAGACATGTTTATTTGTATCCACCACTTGCTTTCAGCAGAGGCACAAACTGCAGTTTTCACCAGGTTATTCATGTGTCAGGGAAACACAAATACACAGAACTCTGTGAAACTATAAAAACAGGGACATGATGGACCCATAACTTGGGTCACACATCATGACAGGACTAATTAAAGTTATGAAAGCCTAATGACTCTGTTGTTCTTACAGGAGTGTGCCAATCCATGTTGCAACGCCACCACCTGCACTCTGACCGAGGGCTCAGAGTGTGGTTACGGCCAGTGCTGTGACAGCTGTAAGGTGAGGAAATCTTTAGCTCACACTGCCCCCTAGTGGGAATTTCAGATATTACAAATATTTGGCCATATAAATCATTATATGGCCTTAAAAGTCGAAAGCTGCAAATGTAAAATAAAATGGTGGCTACACTGTAAAATAATCAACGTTATGATGTGTAGGGATGTCACAATTACTTGTTTTCACAATTAATCACGGTATTAAACTCCACAATTAATTGATCGTAAAAATTCCTAAATACCGTCACTTTCCAAAAAAAATTATGTCAGAAGCGTATCAGCAGATGTGCGCCAAAGTAACATTGATTTGTTAGGAATCTAAATGCTAGAGTATCATTTGTAATAATATTTTTTTTTTAAAGATTAAAATTAACTTGTATAGATGACAATTAATGACTTGAATATTTCAAACACTTCCCCGGGAGGATTAATAATTGGTCATATTTGAAAAGATACTTAAAATATTTTGTGTAAATAATTAGTAATATAATTATATTTTGACAATTAATAGTGTTGTGAAATTAACTAATGTATAATAATCATGATAATCGTTACACCGTGATTATTTCTCTGACAATAATTGTACCAAGAAAATCTATAATCGTGACATCCCTAAGATGTGTCATCTGATGGACTGGGACTCCCTCCTCTACACAGATCTCCCCCCGCTCCAGGGAATGCCGCAGCAAGCAGGACAACTGTGACCTGGCGGAGTACTGCGATGGGAAGAGCGCCATCTGTCCTGAGGACGTGTTTGCTGTGAATGGCCTCCCATGTGACGGCAGCCTGGGATACTGCTACAATGGCCAGTGTCCACAGAGGCCAAACCAGTGTATCACCCTGTATGGAGCAAGTGAGTGTCCTTGTCTTATATACCTTACATTATTTATGACAACTATAATGCTTAAATGTATTAAAGCCATTCTGCCAACTAAAATTCTTCCTTGCTTCAGCTGCTAGAGAGGCCCGGGCATCCTGCTATAACTATAACACCAGAGGAATCTACTACGCCTTCTGCAAAAGGCCATCAGATAATGTTTACATAGCCTGCCAGAGAGAGTGAGTCTCAGACAAACATGATAGTTATGGCACAGACTTATATTACTGGTAGTTTAATATGCACATTGCATCAGGAGCAATGTTAACATTTTTGCCTCTCTTTCCTCTGCAGAGACATCTTCTGTGGGAAGCTCTTCTGCCAAGACGGTAACTCGGACCCAAGCTACGGCCGGATGGTGAGAGTCGGCGACTGCAAGGCAGCTTTCTTTGGAGACCACACTAAAGACTTTGGCCAAGTGGATGATGGGTCTAAATGTGGAGATGGAAAGGTAACAGACTTTGTTACTCATTGTGTTTGGGATCACTGCATCGCAGTCACCTTGACTTGTTAAAAAGTCACAAATTAAGTGATGTTGTCTGTGGAGCTGACAACCTTCTTGTTTTTGTTTTTTTCCAAGGTGTGCAGCCAGAATCAGTGTGTGGCTCTTGAGATAGCCTACAGGAACACTAACTGCTCTGCAAAATGCTCTGGCCATGCTGTGAGTCCACAGTTTGCTTTATTTATTAGTTTAGTTTAGTTTAGTTTAGTTTGGTTTGGTTTAGTTTAGTTTAGTTTAGTTTAGTTTAGTTTAGTTTAGTTTAGTTTAGTTTAGTTTAGTTTAGTTTAGTTGTTGAGTTGAGTTAATAAGTTGAGGTGAGTTTAGTTTAGTTTTGTTGTTGAGTTGAGTTGAGTTGAGTTGAGTTGAGTTGAGTTGAGTTGAGTTTAATTTAATTTAATTTAATTTAATTTAATTTAATTTAATTTACGGTAATTTAATTTAATTTACGGTAATTTAATAATTTGAGTTGAGTTTAATTGAGTTGAGTTGTGTTGAGTTGAGTTTTGTTTTGCTTTGTTCAGTTTAGCTAAGTTTAGTTTAGTTAAGTTTAGTTTAGTTCAATTTTGTTCATTTTTCTCAGTTTAGTTTAGGTTTGATGTGAATGGTGGTAGTGATCTCCTTTGTGTTCCTCAGAGGTGCAATCACAGGAGCGAGTGTCAGTGTGAGCCTGGCTGGGTGGCTCCTGACTGCACTTCCCAGGATGAAACCTTCGGTCCCTCTACTGGTACGTACAGTTGTTACACACTCTCTGCCCCGGCTCATGATGAATATTGAGTGTGATGTTTCACTTCATCCAAACAAATGTTCATTCCGTCTCTGCAGGAACTGCTGTTGCCATCTCACTGACGGTCATACTAGTGGTCGCAGGGATCATTGCTGGTGTGGGAGCGTTCATGTGGAAGAAACGACAAAGTCCAATATTGCCAACGTAAGTGACGCTCACTCTGTTGCAGGTCTTGATGTGGTTGTGTTACTGTAAAATCCAGCACGTTAAATGGTTCTTCCTACAACAGAGCTCACACCCCGAGGAAGCAGCCAGCTCCTGGTCCGCCCAAGCCCATGACACAGGTAATATGTGGTAAAGTACATTCTCAACTCTGTGTTGAGTTGGTTTCTACAAATCATGATATCGCTGCACGTTCTAACATTTTATGAATGTTTAGGTTGGAAGGCCGAAGCCCAAAGGAGCTCCACCTCCACCTCCTCCAGCAGGGAACAGACCTAAACCCCCGAGCCAGAACTACATAGCTGCTCGTCAGGTAACAGTGACTGAACACAGTTTATATGCCTCGTTTGCTGTGCTATACACCACAACTTTTTCCAGGAAAGTGGTATTTATTTAAAGCTGTACAGAAAAGAAAAATGAATTTGATTCCATTATGGGTCATAAAATGAGTGTAATAACTCATCTATCAGACGATGTAGCCCAAACTTTGTGCAAAACTCTATTTTCGAGTAAATCCGGGATGAAAGAGTGGTAGTTTTTTTTCGAATTGGATAATGCAGGCGCACGGATTATGCGTCACGTTGCTCACGATTCATCAGCCACTGATATTGGATCTGTCATCCGTCAATCAAACGTCTGAGACACACACACACACACACACCGAGCTTAGTCTCTCCCCAAACATTGAATATCCCGCCCGCTCGATAACGACCAATCAAATTTGTTTTCCTTACTCGGGTAAACTCGTGCAGCAACTCGTGGAAAATCGTAGAAGGAGGCGCGACAAACAGGACAAATGGCCATTTCTGAACACCTTTAAACTGGCACCACTGATGTCAGATCACAGACAACATCATCTGTTCTGTAAATCTCTCATCTGATTGGATGATAAGTCACAAGATGCTCAATTTTCCAGACATAAAAAGAAAACTGACGGTTAAAAACTTTCCCTGTAGGTTTTGTAACATCCATGTGATTTGTGACTTTTGTGTGTGTCCTGCAGGCTCTGAGGCCAACAGCTCCACCTATAGTCTGATACCTGTAAGACAACCTGGAGAGACTCACCTCTGTCCATCGTCTCCAGCAAGCGGCAGCTGCTTCCTGTCCTGACCGTCCCCTCCCCAGCTTCCTCACTGCGGCGCTGAGTGAAGTTTGTACCTGCAGACCGGGACACATTGGACTCAGTGTGGATCAGCACCACACCATGCCACTGTGGACTTGCTACTACTGGATGACTTCATTGTTTTTTAAGGCACTTTTTAATGCTTAGGGTGAGAGACAATGCAGGGAGACGGAGCTCTGGCGCTGAATTCGAGCCATATCATTTTATATGTGTTATTTTATTTGTAACAGAGATGAATCTATTTGTGGAACTGTACAGTACTACAGCAGCTTAATATTTTATGTGTTTTACTCCTAGGAATGTCCTGACTTTTAAAATTCTGGGGGGGGGGTTATTGTGAAATGTAAAAGAAAGCCTAACTCAGATGTAAACTTCCACTCAGAGACATTGATTATAAGAACTGTACGGTAATTATATAAATAAGTTAAAAATATATATATATTTGCTACCTGCAGCATCTTTATTTGTATTGAGAGGAAATGAAGAGGGGACTAAGTAAATGTTAGTGATTTTTAGTAAGGTTTAGTTTGTAATATACAGATGTTATGTACATTTATGTTTACAAAATCATGGTCCTTTATGTATTTGTGGAGCATTTCATTAATCTGCTCTGTGCCCTCAGATCCTCCCATGAATGCTCTATTAAAACAGGCCAGTTACATTTCTATATGACAAGTTAAAGGGATAGTTCAACATTTTGGCAAATTGGCCCATTGGCCATAATCGCATGAATTTACCTCTAAAACAACTCTGTCTGGTAACGTTCTGTTATTATCTCATAGCGTGGTGAATGTGCAGGTCACAACTTGTCCACCAGAGCGTTGTGGAGTTGTTGGATTGTGTATTTGATGAGTTTGATGAGGAAAACCAAGAAATCCAATTAGCCTCCGCAGCGTAGCTCTGAGCAGCTCATGGCTCTGCTCCGCTGTTCTAAAAATAGCTTACACCGACAATTAAAGGTATCGAACCTACTGCTATGACTATAGGGATTATGGCAATTGGCCAATTTACCAAAATGTTGAACTATCCCTTTAAACAGAATATGCAACTTGTTGTCAGCTGGAGGTCCAAGATCAAGTTGATTCCCAGTTAAATTAAACATCATCATGACTGTTGCTGTGTTGGTTTACACCCTGCAGCTCATTCCTCGTTACCACCACTCATTTGGTTTATGTAAATAGATTTTTGCATTGCTCCTTTGTTATGCTGCTGCTTCTTTCAAATGAGTTCACTGTGTGAACATTTACATAGCTTAAAAAAAAAAACATTATGTGAGTTCAATATCCAGGTTTCACATGCAGTACTAAATATTTGTGCTGTAAAGCTGAAGCAGCTGAAATGTTGAACGAAGCACAATCTTGTTAGCAGTGACAAGCAGTCAGATTTTTTTTTTTTGTTTTATCATCATAAATGACACAATTAAAGAAACACCAGAACAAACAGATGGATATGTTCCTGTGTCGTGTTAAAAGGCCTATGACTGAATAAATATCACTCCTCTGTGTTCCACTGCTGCTCAAAGTGAGAACGTCACTGAAAACATCTGCACATGATGACTGAATGTAAATTAATACTGAGAAATAAATTGTATTTTACACAAACGCTGCAGCGACACTGTGTGCACCATGTGTGTTAATGCTACATGTGAAAACATGTTCATGCTGTGCGTTCATGGAGAGCCACTCTTCTTACAGTAAAGCTGCATCTTTCTTTTTAATATATATTTTGGCCTCTTGGGGGCAGCAGAAACAAGCTGTAAAACACAACATTAACATTGCAGTATTACCACCTTGTAAAGAAGTCACAAAATGCAGTGAACTTTGTTTTTGAGCCACTACAGTTCAGAATTTTCTGATGCAAATTTAAACGATATAACAGGAAACAACATCCAAGACAAATCCAACCAAAAGAAAAGAAAAGAAAAGAAAAAAACACTGTATTTGAATTTTATTATTTTCTTTCAAGTGCTACAGCTATGTAAAAGATTTCATGGCCTGGCATGACACGTATGGTACAGTCATTTTCACCTCTTTTTTACAGCCATTTCAAGATTTCTGATGAACAATGGTTTTTACATTTTGCAAAATGTGTATAGGACCTGACAGGAGGTCAGTATACTGTATGGCTCAGCCAATAAAGTCTTACCTTTAAAACTAATTTTAACATCATAATCATGTATGTAAACCCAAACATTTAGAGGCGTTTACTGAACATAATGGAAACCAATAATCATCTGGATTTTTTTTTTTAATATGGATTTCAAGATTTCAAAATTACTGACACAATCTTTGTGTAAGCGAGTGTAAGTCTCCTGGACTGACTCCGGTCACCATCCACACACACAAACACACACACATACACAAGTATGGATCTTGACATGTGTGGCCAAGGTGGCATGGCACATGAGCGCAATCGCCTCACATTTAATTACAAAAAAAAAGAAAAAAAAAAGGAGTAAACTCACAAAAGAATAGCAGTAGCGATTCTTAAAGCTTATTCCCCCCCCCCACCTCATTTCTTAAATCAACAAAAGACATTGGAGTTACAGTCAGGTGTGTCGAAGCACCAGTTGAGTTGGTTTTTTTATATAATGGTAGAAGAAAGAGGAGCAGGTCTTAAAGGGCTGGGAGCGCCTGAAGAGGAGCGGAGGCAACCTCAGGCATTGTTAATGGTCGTGTTCTGGGTTTGACTGTGAGCTGTAGAAAATTCACTGTATACGGTATATATATATACTATATATATATATACACATACAGTATATATATATCGATGAGTCAGCCATGGTAGAGATGATTACAGTACTGTTAGGCCTTGATAGACAGCTGTTTGTGCGGTGGTGGTGGCGGTGGTGGTACCTTTTATGGCATCATCCCTGCCGAGAGGAATGACTCAGTCCATTGTGTCTGGGTACAGCACCGACAAAGTGCTGTCATTTCACCCAACGTCACGTATTTCCCTTATCCGATACGTGCGGTTATCACAATTCAAAGAACATCTGCTTACTGTGTAATCAACAGTAGATGGAGACACTGATACAGCTTTAGAAACAAAAGGTAAGCCCCCCCGAAAGCACAACCCCCTTTTTTTTTTCCTTTTTCTTTTTTTAGTGTCTGACAATAAAACATCAAAATCAAAACTGCCATAATTCTGTTAAATACACTTAAATTTCCTAAACAACAATGAACATCAGTCTATTCTGAGGACACTACGTCCAGCAGTTCTTCTGCTCTGTAAGCAAACATGTCCTCTTTAGTCCAAATGGATGAACATCTCATCCTCATGTGTTGGTTGTTTTCTGGTGCTGTAATCTTCAGGACCTCCCAGAGAGGCCGGCTTCACTTCAGGAGACAAAGTGCTTCCAACCAAGGATGTGGGAGTATTGACGTTGTGGTGATGGGAGTAAGACGTGTCGTACTGTTGTATCCCTTTTTCTTCAGTTTTTTTTTTTTTTTTTTTTTTTGGTTTAGTGGAGCAAGAACATCCTAGCTGCCATCAAGTGAATACAAGTCATATCAGCACAGGAACAGCCAGCGACAGCGACTATCATTGCACAAAGCATTAATCCTTCACATGAACAGAGTCATTCACAAATGATAATACAAGGAAGAAGTTGTTGTTGTTACTCAAGAAGTGAAAATACTGAACAAAGTAAAATCCATTCAGCATCTTTGGGGATTCATCAAAGTTTTGTGGAAAATTTATAAATACGACTAGAAGTTTTTCATTAAATGTCTGCTTTATGTAAAAAATAGTTATTGTTCTTACATAATTTATTTCCCTTATGTTTCCACCTTTCAATACATATATAGTTTATCTGTCGACTGACACACGTAAGCAAAGACTGCACTGTATGTAGAACCTCACACGCCTAAAATGTCTTGATAAGAATCTTCAAAGATTCAAACGAGGCTGTTGAGGCCGTAAAGTATTTAGACTTCAAATTTCTCTTAAACACATTGTGAGCACAATTAAAAAAAAAAAAAAATCAAGTTAAAGTGACTAGAACTCCTGGATAAAAGGGACTCATCTATCTGAGTTCAGGTTTATAAAACTGACTTTTTATACTTTTGACATGTATAAGTTAGGACTTAAGTGTACAGGATACATTTCAACAAAATGTCTTCATTCGATGATCGCTGCTATTACACAATATATCTAATATAATTAATCTTTAATAAACAAGATTGTTGTTTTTTTTCCCCCAGATAACATATCATGTGGTATGTCTTTGTTCAGCAGCTGGACGTGTTCTCCCAGCGCTTGTGTTTATCTACTGATGTGTCCACTTCCTTCTGAGCAGAAGATGGAGACGCAGGTTCAGTAGATGGAGAGAGAGTGAGAGAGAGAGAGAGAGAGAGGGACGGATGGGTGGAGAGAAAGAGGGAAAGGGGTGGGGTGGGGATTGGTGCAGGGTGGGGCTGGACTGTGAGGTGCAGGTAGTGTGAAGGAGGGGCCGGTGTTTCTATCCAGTGCCGTTCTTGTTGGGGGAGTTGGTGTTGATGGCGGTGCCGTCCGGCTGCTGCTGCTGGCCGTCCTTGCGAGGCGGCATCCTCTCGTTTATCCTGTCCAGGCCGCGCGCCTCCTCGAAGTTACGGATCTTCCTCGTAGGGGAGAAGCCTTGAATGGCTGTGGGGGGGGGGCGGGAGAGACACAAGGAGAAGATCAGAGGATGAAAAAAAACACTTCCTTACTCACATTGCACATATCTGCTGTGAGACATACTGTTTGGTTTTCTCTTTTAGAGCCTAAATCAGTGGTTCCCAACCTTTTTTGGCCCATGACCCCATTTAGGCATCACAAATTTCTGGCGACCCCGCGATCACGTGACAGCCGTCAATCAAGATGCACCAACTCAGATATTTTTATGTGCTGCATTTAGGCCGGGAGCCAGGTCCACCCCTCAGGATGTTTTTTGCTACCTTCTTTTTCACTATTATTTCTTGTTATCCCATACATTGGGCCATCACAAGTTGATAACCTCCACCCCCAGCAAGGGGCCGTTTGGCCCCAGGGGCCAAAAAAAACCCTTTTGAGGAGAAGCTTCTGGCGAAATGATGTAATGGCATATATTAGCAACTGCATACATGGTCAGATAACTCTGAAATTTTGCATCCATCTAAGGCAGTGATATGTATAATAAAATGCTTGAAAATGATCACATTTGATGACAATTTGTCAGGCGGAAACACATTTTTTTGTCTTTTGGGATAAACTGAGGGTGATATTTGAAAATAGAAAGGCAGTAAGCCCCAGAATATTATTCTGATAGTTTCCTCTATGTGTCAGGATACACCATGCAAAATTTCAGAGTTATTTGACCATGTATGCAGTTGCTGTACCCTAATATATGCCATTACATCATTTCACCAGAAGCTTTTCCTCAAAAGGTTTTTTTCTTTGGCCCCTGGGGCCAAACGGCCCCTTGCTGGGGGTGGAGGTTATCAACTTGTGATGGCCCAATGTATGGGATAACAAGAAATAATAGTGAAAAAAGGGTAGCAAAAAACATCCTGAGGGGTGGACCTGGCTCCCGGCCTAATTCTATTTGAACTCAATTTATATTCAAGAAAATGAAAGTATAGAATAAAGTTGTTTAAGATTGTGTGTGGTATTTTTAATCATAATTTTAAAAAGAATAATAATTAGTTACAAAATATTTTTATCAGTATTTTTATTTTATTTTTATCAATTACTAGACATTTCAGGCGACCTCATTTGAATTCCAGGCGACCCCATGTGGGGTCTGAACCCAAGGTTGAGAAACACTGGCCTAAATCAAACTGGATACTTTGCGGAATTTCATTTTTTGAGCACAAAACAACAGTATCAGCCTATCACAGTACAGATGTTCAGTGAATACAACACATGCACAGGTAAACAATGACTTCTAAAGTTGGCAAACCAGTGGGACAAGCTACTACAACAACAACAACAACCTCACACTTTGTAGACTTACGGTGAAGTCCCGAAACAGCCAAGGAAACCAGACAGAAACGTGAGCAAACGAAAAGCAAACTTGTAAAGACCGTTCACACACACAGTCATTGACATTATCAGGTTAAACAGAATGAACACTCTGAGCTGGAGGTTTTATAGGTGGGTTTACAGCCAATACAGACGGGCTTCTCAAGGGTTCTCTTGCACCACCAGATATCTGTGATGTGCTTGAATTAACTCTTACTTTGGTTTTGCACTTACTGAGGATCTACATGTGTGTGCAGTAGAGAAACACTCTAATCAACCTGATCCTGATCCACTAAAACCAGTCAGCTGGCAGCTATGCTAACTGCAAGTCTATGAGCAAAGTGAGGCGAGCTAGTTAGCAGGCAGTAAGTAGCCGAAGCTTAAGTAATGATTATTTGGATGGATACATCAGAGGCTATATCGACATAATTTATAAAAATTAAGAAACTATTTTGAATAATAGTTAAAGAGTTGACATAATTACCTATAAATAACGCTTAGCTGACAGCAATGGAGTAGGAAATGGTTATGTAGATCAAATAATAAGTTAAAGTAACTGGGTTGAAATATAAAATGTTGGAAAAAAGAAAAAAAAGAAGCTAAATGTCATGAACAAAGTGCTGGAGTGGTCAAACTTCCTGTCAAAATAACCAACCTAAAAACTGATGATTCATTTGAGTCAAAACTATTGTGATGATATCCGCTGCTTTGTAGCGTTACTGCAACATCTATTTGAAATTGTCGCAGTGGATCCCGTCTGCCACAGAGCATTTGAGCTTATCTGACAGGAGTGTGGGGGGAAAATGAGACAAAAAGAGCTGTCACTCACTTTATGATGTTATGATGCATCACACCACGCTGACTAAATCTGTAGGAGTTATTATGTTAAAAAAAAAACACAACAACAACCTGGTTCTCATGCCTGACGCCTGTTGGACCTGTCAACCACCGGGGGCAGACTGAGGAGCTGCAGCCAAATGGTGTAACAGGATTAGCTTCTGAAAATATCCCAGTGCAGGGATGTCCCTGGTCTTATCTTAGCCAGGTCTTAGCAGGCTTTTCTGTGTGTGGGGAGCCACACTTGGCAAGAAAAGCCTTAGTGGCCATGGCTACTTAGGTCTTGTCAACAAGGGACCCCAAACCTGATATACATTGGCCCTCTGTAGGATGGGTTTTACGTTTCTGATGAACACCAGAGAGCCTGATTCATGTAAAGCTGGTGAAATAATCCTTTAAGTACATTTTCATAGGCCATCTCATATAACTGTTATATCTGTAGTCTTACACAAGCTTCTTCAATTGATGTCGCATTCATCTTTTCCTATTTTATCAATCTGCAAATGAAGTGTTGCATGAACTATTTTATAGATGGATAAATAGATACTGATAATGCAAGAGCAACCCACACTGAAGTGTTTTAACGTTATACAATAGTGATATAAGAACAGTGAGTAGAGTAAAATAACTATTAATTCAGAAAAACAATGTTCATATTTTAAAAGGGTGGGGCTGTCTGAAGGATGGACAAGACAAGAGAGACAACAAGACAAGACAAGAGAGTTGAGCCACACAGCCATGCGTACCTTTTGCTTTAGCTGCCTCAATGGTAGCTAGGTTAATAAGAATTGAGGGAAAAAAACGGAGTCGTCAAAGGCAGCCAGAAAACAACCAAACACAACAGTAATATCAAACTGTACGGCCTGGTGCAATAAACAGGGGAAACAGATGGCAGAATATAGGTCAGCACCCATGACACAGTCATTATTGGAAGCAAAACTCACAGCAGCTGTAAAAGAAAAAGAAAACGTCATCCCAACACTGAGGTTAATGAGTGGGTGGGTGGGGGGGTGAGAGAGGAGAAGGCTGCTGGAGATTTGAGCTAGTGTTGGTGTTAAAGGGTCATGAGGACTTAGGTGTGGAGAGCTGAGGGGGGATTTGGCTGAGCACTAAGAGTCTAAGACCGGGGCCAAGATGCACAACAATGACCGGGCAGGACGAGGCCTTTTCACACAGCGGCGCTGCGGTACACATGCAGCCAGATGTTCACTCAGACACACAGGCACACAGCTTCAATCCAAAATGAGTAAAAAAAGAAAAAGATCCATAAATGAGTAGAATTTGAAAGAACTGTGGTGACCCCTACATTATTATACTGTACTTTCATTTTGGATCTCCTGAAATTTAAGTAGCCAAACTTCTTATTGAATGTGCAGCTTTAGAAAATCCTTGAGTCTTTGACTCTCTAATGATGAAATATGAATGAGAGCTGGGTTGAGTCACCTACAGGTGCAGAATGGTCATATGAGCTACGTTCTCATTGGTGACACATTTCTAGTGGTTTTACAATCCTGTACTTAAAGGGATAGTTCAACATTTTGGAAAATTCGCCATAATCCCAATAGTTTTAGGAGTAGGTTCGTTACCTTTGATTTTCGGTGCAAGATGTTTTTAGATCGGCGGGGCAGAGACGTGAGCGGCACGGTATTTCCACGTTTCCCTAATCATCAAACTAAATACACAATCCAACAACTCCAAGACATGACACATGAAGTAAATACTCAGAACAACTTGTTTTGAAATCACTCCGCCCAGCAGCCGTGTCTGGAATGTAGTTTCAGTTACGCATTTGCCTCGAAAACAACTCTGTCTCATAATGTTCCATTATTATTTCACAACTTGTCTACTAGAGTGTTTTGGAGTTGTTGAATTGTGTATGTGATGAGTTTGAAGAGGGAAAGCTGGAAATACCATATGCCTCTGTAGCGTTAGCTGAGCAGCTTGTATCTCTACCCCGCTGATCTCAAAACAACATGCACCGACAATTAAAGGTAACAAACCTACCGCTAAGACTATAGGGATTATGGCAATGGGTGAATTTGCCAAAATGTTGAAATATCCCTTTAACATTTAATGTCCTCAGACTGTGGACTGGTGTCTCCTCTCATTAAACCCTCTCAGCATTCAAAGACCAATGAGGAGCACACCAGCTAAGAATGTCAGCCGTAGTACAGTAGTGTAAAAAACTGCAGCTGCAGAAAAGAGAAAAAAAGTACGGACAAAAATAAACAATTACTGCCGTTGTTTGAAGCGGCCTGGCTGATCTGAGAACTGAGGCTAGGAGAGCAGACATGGACAATGACATTCTCCAAAAGGTCACAACATGTGGTTTCTCCTTCGATCGCTCCGCGGCTTCTATAAACCTCCAGCGTGGCAGAGCGCGACGCCCAGCGTGTCCTCTGGCGGACGGGGCCGGGCGCTGACCTTTAGATCACAGGGTCAGCGCCCACTTCCAGGTGACAGGCCCACCTCCCCACCCGGACGGCCCCGAAGCTCAGCCTGAAAACTCTGCGCCGCGTAGAGGGAGGGCTCCGGTCAAAGTCCGACCTGTGCTTCCTGTGGCGGGCATGTCTCCACTGATCTGTGGCCCTTCAAAGGGACGAGCGGGACGGGCAGACTGGTCTCCCCTAACTGGATGTCCGGACCGACAGATTTAGCTCCACCATCGTCGATGGAGCGATATTTAGTGACAATTGAAGGGAGTTCACTGTGCACGCAAAGTGTGCTATTCCAGTCAAGTAAAAGAGACTGGAAAGGACAATGACATAATGTCCTGTACCAAACTTGTCACAAATCACATCAGCGATGACAGAGCCACTAATGCAGGATTTGTGGCTGTATTGTATCAGTGGAGTTCTGTCAGAGGAGGAGACACTGTGATCTCTGCTTCTTCAGAAAATGGATTTGGCTCTGTCTTATTAACAATGAATGAGTCACATAAGGACAACCTCATTCATTCAGTATATTTTTGTATATGTGACTATATACAGTAGCTTCTGCTTAATAGAGTAACTCAACATTCTGCATTAAAAACCAACAAAAACAACAACTATTTTGCCACGTAACACAAAATAAGAGGAGGTAAAAACCAATACCACTGAAGCTGAAAATGTGAGCTGAAGCTACTGGCTGATTAGCTTATCTTAGCTTAGCACAAGATAAAGTCTTAAAGGGATATTTCAGCTTTTTTGAAGTGGAGTTGTATGAGCTACGGAGTTGTTTTCGAGGTAAATTCATGCAAAACCGCTGATGTGCGTTCCCGTCGGAGCCAGTTTTTTGGCAAGCAGTCTCTGCATTTGCCTAGAAAACAACTCTGTCTCCTAACGTTCCATTATTATCTCATAGCGTGGTGAATGTGCAGGTCACAACTTATCCATGAGAGCGTTTTGGAGTTGTTGGATTGTGTATTTGATGAGTTTGATGAGGGAAATCTCATTAGCCTCCATAGCGTAGCTCTGAGCATCTCGCGGCTCTGCTCCGCCATTCTAAAAATAGCTTGCACCGACAATTAAAAGTAACGAACCTACTGCTATGGGCCAATTTGCCAAAATGTTGAACTAACCTTTTAATGAGCATTTGTAGCTCATACAACCCCACTTAAAAAAAAACAAAAAAAAACTGAACTATCCCTTTAAAATCAGTAGGAAACAGCTAGCATGGCTAACAAATCAGAAAGTTGCAGCTTCCAGCCAAGACGATGGTAAACAGCCAGTCAGTGAGGTGCTGGTTGAACTGTGTTGGCTTTGGGCAGAGCCAGGCTGTCAAGATAAGCAGTTGCTGGCTCCATGGTCATGTTTACTGTATGGACGTTAGAGTGGCATCAATCTTTTCTGATCTTACTATCAGCAAGAAGGCAAATAAGCATATTTTGAGCTCCAACTGTACGCTGCCCTGTAGACCATGTATCCTTCCCTGTGGGTATAGCCAATGCAGGAAGGAAGTGTTATTAATAGTGCCATGCCATTGCTTTGCAAGTACTGAGCATCTTGTGTATTTTCCGGTACTCATGTCCTTGTGAAAGCAGTAGATCATGTAACACCATCACGTCATGAAGGAATAAAAAGGTTCGGCCTCAATAAATGCTCTTAGTTTAAAAAACACACACAGGCTCGCACAATTGGTACAGGAATGTCGCTAGGGGTGCAGGTTGTGTTATATTGGTTAGAAGTGAATATAAAACACACTTACCGGTCTGTAAGGTCTGCTTTCCTCCTGACAACACTCCCACAGGAAGAGTTCCAGTCGGGGTCAGGCCTTTGAGTGTTAACACACTCTCACTCTCCTCCCTAGTGCACAAACAAAACACACACACACACACACACACACACACATAGAGATTACATTTCAGTGAGTACAGTAGGTTGGCAGACACCTGCTGGTTATGAGGCCGTGTCAGTCAGCCAGGGGTCACAGGTTCACTCATCACTCGATACTTGACCTGTGTCCACTCGCTCCTTGTTGGTGGAGTGAGAGACCGTCAGCTCTGAACGCCTCGGGCCAAATCGCTAACATTTGTCCTGGTTCTATAAAGTGGGTCACCGATGACTTGTGTCAATTTTTGCAGCTGGGGCGACATTTTTAAACATAGTGTTGATTTGTGTCAACAGACTCTTATACTAACACACTTGAATTTTCTTATTTTTCTTCACCATCTTCACTGACTCAAAGCAAAACTTGGATTAAAATACTGAAAATGTATCAAAAACTTTTACATTTTACATGATATTAATACTGCAAAGCAATGCCTTCATCTAACAACTAGGGGAGGGGGAAAAATCGATTCAGCATAATTTTGCAATATTTTGCATGGCAATTATGTATTGGTATCAATCTGAACAGACTTTAAAACATATTTTAACAAGGTTTTCATTTGGAGACATCATACAAAAAAAGCTGATGAATCACAATATCGTGATAATATCATATAGCAGGGCAAGTCAAACCAGTTATGAACATATGAGAAGTCAACATCTGGATATCTTATTTAATCTTTAAAAAATGCATCTGTTTCTGAGACACGCTCTCAGTCCAATGACTCATACGGTCTGGTGTGAGAGACAGGTTGCTCTGCATCTTGCCCACTTGCAGCAGTGTGACAAGCTCACAGCGGCAGCTGCATTAATCTGGAACAATGCCTAATGTCATTATACAGTCTAGGTGCATCGTGACTCATCCCATGCCAGCTCATTAATCCTAGCTGGGCAACATTGTGTTTTCAAACACAACTTCATTGTGCACTCAACTGACTCCATTCATTTCACCAACACTCCAGCTCCATCCTGGCCCCGTGGTGACCTACGTTTCAATTTGCTAATTTTGATCCCCCACCCCGCTGAGCTCACATCCTTATATACACGACCAGTGGAAGAGGAAGAGTCTCATTATAAGAAGGGAAGAGGGACATCAAAGGGAGAGCACTTAAGACGGGGTCAGACCTGAGGACTGAGAAGACTCGGGCCATTTTCCCCACAGCGCGAATCTTGTTTCGGATGACTTCCTTACGCATTGCTGAGGCGCCACCTGGAGAAAGTCCAGAGATGTGGAGTTAACGGCTGCTGTACTTACAACAAACAGGCTGCTGCAAACACTCGAGGGAAGAAAAGGGGATGAGGGACGATACATTTGTGAGACAAACTGAAGGTTTAATGGTGTGTTTCAAAGCATGACGGCTCCCTCGTCAGCATCAGACATGCAGGACATAAACTGAATTATGATGAAGTGCTGCCGATAAATCACCTCCTGGCACTTTTTGTTAATTAAGCACCGTGACAGAATTCATTTACAACTCATCCATGTTAAGAAGAAAACTGAAAACGCAGAGAAACCAGAAGTAAAGAGGACACCAACCAACCAGATGTGCAGACCATGTGACCAGTAACTTCTATTTTCTGCTGGTGGTTTACATCTTTAGGCTCCAGTCTGTGTTCTATACCAGTCAAACGGAGGAACATTACAGTGCATGGTTCTTCTCCCAGGCTCCTTACCTTCGTATAGGTCATCTACCTCTGACATGAGCTCATCATCTGAGCAGATGTTCAGTACATTCACCAGCATCTCAGTCACTGTGGGAGAGAAGACACTTTCAAAGTTCAGACTGGTGTCAAACCCATATTGATGCAGAGTCCATATAGATACTAAACAAACATGTGTGATCACACTTCAGGCTCCGAGTATTGATTTTATTCTTTGAAGTAGTTTAACAGGTAGCTATAGAAACCAAGCACCAAATCAAGTCAAGCAATCAGAACCAATATTATTGCTTTCTATAAAATGACACTTTCACTTTCAGTTGTGGTCATCATAAAGAGCACACTGACGTGATGACTGATGTGGCCAATGGTCCGACACATGCAAAACAAAACCATCTATGACCTATTATTATAGAATTATCTACTGTATCAGCCCAGACTCAAATAGGGTTCATACACATTTGAAATTTCAAAATTCCATACTTTTCCAGACCCTAATTTCCAGACTTCTCTGTAAAACATTCAAATAATTTGTGACATTTGAGTATTTTGACGTGTATCGTAATAAATCATGCAATTCATCATTTGATTTCATTATTCTGAATTTGTATGCCATTATGTCACCAAATCATTTCCAGGAGATTGTAGCTGGGTACAATAGGGCATATAAAATAATTAACCCAAATAACTTCAGATAAGACCAAACCCAGATAAGTATTAAGATAAATGTATTTCCATACAATAGTTTCCATTTTCCATACTTTTCCAGACCTGGACATGTATAAAATCAAATTCCATACTTTTCCATACTTGCGTAAGAAGAACCCTGTGTATGTCTTTAACATGAAGGTATAAGGTGTATTTTTGCTTTTTGATCTAACTTGACGTTAGATGTTGTTCTTATTCTGCCTGTTTACTCACAAAGAACAAGACAAATTCCAAGAATGTGTTCAGATTCTTGACCAATAAATCTAAGTACAACAGGACGTCATGTTGCGGCCACCTCAAACATGACGCTGCTGCTGCCTTGTGTGGTTTTTTTTGTCATAATTAGTACTGACTAAAACATGCCACACACAGCTGTTGTGAGCCATCCTCAGCTGTGTAGTGACTTAGAAATCTTTTGTCATGTGTTCTTCTGATTAAGTCAACCAGCTGTGTTTAGAAGTTACAGTATGTGTGCAGATTGAAAAGCTTAATAAACAATAGGATTGAATGATAAAAATTCATTCAGTGATTATTTTGGTATTGTGAAATAAGTTAGTAATTTATCTATTTTTATTTCTTTTTAGTACATATTTATTGCTGCTGTTTTATTGTTCTCTGAGAAATATTTCTTTTTTTTAGTTTTTACCTTGGTATGAACAAAATGATAATAAAGTTTGATTTGAATTGGTGATAATAGTAGGAGTGGTAACTTGTCATTGCACTTTCACTAAAATCATGATGTAGGGCCGCCCCTGACCAAAGATTTTCTTGGTCGACCAATAGTCGTAATTTACGATACGATACGATAAACTTTATTTATAGCGGTGAGTCGACGGACGGGGGCGGGGCTCACGGCAGCACCCGCTAATCCTTGAAAACAGCAGTGACACGTGCTTTCACGTCAGAGTCTCCCAACCAGAAACGCCTGTAACAACGGAAAAAGTCGCTTTTGACAAAAATAAATAAAAAATAGGGACCTGCCGTGCCGTGTAAAAAAAACAAACTGACAGCGAGTGAGTGTCACAACTTCCTGTATCCGGCCCTTCAAATTAAAAGCCCTATAGCCTTTCATACACAGTTCAGTCATACTGATTTTTACTTAATTTTTGACAAGATAGGACTCCAAATGTTTTAGTTTTTTTTCTTGCGACCAATCGACCAATGAAATTTTGGTCGACTATTTGGGGGCAGCCCTATGATGATGTGATTCTTTTCTAAGGTCTGTGTCAAACAAGTATATTTCCTTAAAGGAATAGTTCACCAAAAAATGAAATTCAGTTATTATTGACTCACCCTCATGCTGATGAATACTGCAGAGTAGTTTTTTATTCCTCAAAGTGCATCTGGAGACCCGGGAGGGGGGTTCGTAGTCCAACAAAAACTTTATATGAGAAAAATAGGGCCCGACACAAAACAGTCCATAAAACTACACAATAACCATTTAATATTCCTCCACACTGCTCGTCCACTGCAATCAGTTTACTCGAAACAACGTCATTTAGGACATTTTTACAGCCTAAACAGTCCTGTATTGAATTTGCCTGGGGCGTGTTCACGCGATGCACGCGGATGTGACCGGACTTGCCTAAATGACGTTGTTTCGAGTAAACTCTGGACTATATCCCTTCAGGACACTTGGATTGCAGCGGACGAGCGGTGTGGAGGAATATTTCAAGGTTTTTGTGTAGTTTTATGGACCTGTTTGTGTCGACGCACGATGATTTTAATAATTTTAATGGGTCTATTTCAGACATGGTGACTGTGCAATGTGGTGTCCCCCAGGGGAGTTGCCTTGGCCCATTACTGTACTCAATTTATGTTAATGATTTACCTCATGTACTTACAACAGCAGCCATGGAAATCTATGCCGATGACACTTCATTGTATGTCCCAGGAGAAAATGTTGTGTCTGTGAACAAACTACTGCAAGAGGAGGTACTACTAGTATCTAATTGGGTCAGTGAGAATAGACTTAAACTGAATGTTACTAAAACTAAGAGTATAATGTTTGGGTCAAGATATATGTTAAGATCTAATCCGGAACTCCATCTATTTATACAGGGTAATAGTATTGAACAGGTTAGAGAGGCCAAATTATTGGGTGTGATAATTGATGAAACATTTTCTTGGTCGACACATATTAATGGAGTTGTATCTAAAATGAGCAAAACCATTTCAATGATAAGGAGGGCTGCTCATCTTTTGTCAGGTTCAGCAGTTAAACTGGTATTGCAATCTTTAGTATTGTCATGTCTTGACTACTGCCCAATAATATGGTCTAGCGCCTCAAAACAAGACTTACAAAAAATCCAAATCACACAGAATAGAGCAGCACGACTCGCTCTCCGTTGCTCGGGGAGGAGTAGGGTAGAGGGGATGCATCAAACGCTGTCTTGGATGACAGTAGAACAAAGATTTGCTTATAGTTTGGTCACATTTTTGTTTAATATTTATCATGTGGGAAAACCTAATAATTTGGTGTTGCAGCTACAATCTACTAAGGAAAGGCACGGCTATGCAACAAGGCATGCATTGAGTGCTCATTTCACCCTGCCTCTACCAAGAACTGAGGCACTTAGGAGAACTGTAATGTACAGAGCAGTGACATACTGGAATAGGCTCCCACCAAACATGACCAACATTGGAAATAAATGGAGATTCAAAAAGAAAATAAAAGAGGCCATTATTAGTAAAGAACTTAATTTTTTTTAAGGTTTTGAAAAGTCATAGTTGGTTTGTATTTGTAAAATATTTTTATTCTTATTATTTTGTTTTATTCTGTTGTTTGTCATTTATCTAATTCTGTAAGTTATTGTATTATGTTTTGATTGTCTTATATGAGTGTCTGGACCCCAGGAAGAATAGTCCTTACCAAGGTGAGGACTAATGGGGATCCATAATAAAAACAAAACAAACACACGTGCATTGCATGAACGCAAGAGCGCATCAGCATGAGAGGTGAGTCACTAATGACTGAATTTCATTTTTTGGTGAACTATTCCTTTAAGTCTGGAGACTGTGACATGTCCGGTTGTAATTCTCTGTAGCATCACATCAACATACCTTTCTCTCCAACAAAAGGCAAAGACCATGTGAAGACATCCATGAAGTTGGGCAACCAGTAAGGGTGGGGAGAGCAGTTGAACTGTCGAATGTTCATCACATTGTTCTCATATTTTAATACAGCAGCTAGGATTGACAGAGGGAAAGAGATGGGAGGAGAGATTCAGGGAGTGAAGACTGGTAAAAAAAAAATGAGAGAAATACAACGAGAGTGAGGGAAAAAAGAGAAACCTTTGTTGTTGTAGACATCTAGGTAATTTGGAGCTGAAAAGATTGTGATTAGTGAGGGGAAGCCCGTGGTCTGGCTTTTTCTGTACATCCGATACCTGTACGGCCACAAATGAAAAAACTTGTCACATGCACTCTGTTGTATGATGGAAATAAATAAAAGAAAGCCGACTCACCCTGCATCCTGTGCTTCATGGGCTCTTATTACTGACAGCAAGTTATTATTTACCAAGAAGTCACAGACTGCTGTGTAACTGCAAAGAGAAAGGAGGAGGGGAGGGAGAGAGGGGAGGGGAGGAGAGGGGGGCTGTTAAAACACTGAGTGCAGGTCAGAGCTTATTACGAATTTAAACCATTAGAACAGAACAGCATGAGGTCACTTAATGACCAATTCACTGACTGTTGTTTGTCTATGGAAATGGTTTCATATTTATTTTCAGCATGCCGTGCCCTCTGGCCTGCTGTGCTCGGGGTTTAAAGATGCAGAGCAGCCGGAGCCAGGACTCTGGTATTTATGAGCTGTGCAGAAGCTGAGGGCAGAGCAGAGGGAAGAAGGAGAGAGAGCAGAGGAGCTGAGCTGCGTGGCTATACCTGCTTTCACTGCACACTTCCTTTCTTTCTTCCTTTCCCTCTTTCACCACCCAACTAATCCACGGGTGATGCTTTCGGAAAAACGAGTGGGCGACATTTTGTCAGATCGATATCAGGCCATAGATGAATGGTTTCTGACATTTACCACTTCAGTGCATTTCAGACCTGTGCAGGATTTTTTTTTTTTTTTGAACCAGCTCTTTGTAAGCCTAACCCTTATTTTCAGACGGGGATGCGTCATTAAAATGTAAAGACTGTCATTACAGTACATGTCAAGATTTAAATATCATTATGCAACACAAGATTGTGTAACATAATTGCAGATGTAGTCCCTTTCAGCTACTCGTGAAAAACTTAAGTCTCACAAATGAATGACTAAATATTTCATGGTGGAGTGTACAGTAGAGGATGGATTTTATTGTCTCACAGCCTGAGGAAACTGACAGAAACTGCTCCAGAGTCTGGTGGTGGTGCAGCAGATAGACTTCTGCAGCTCGGTGAACAGGGTAAGGTCTTTAAGTATCCTCATCTAACTGGTATCAAATCAGCACAGACATCAACATCTTTAACACTGTCTTATTATATAACTTATAACTATCGACAGGAAGTCCCTGCGGCAACACAATGATGATTGTCAGAAACGATTGTATTGATTTTACTATTCCACTGTTCCATCCAAAAGCATGTTAATTAATCACTGATAATGACCCATTCCTTCTTCTTTTGCTCTCTGTTCTGAACGACTAGATTAGTGTTTCTCAAACGTTTTTACATGAAGGACCCAGCACTGCTCTTCCTGGTCCATCCAAATCTCACGCGATTTGCGCCGGCGTCAATGCAAATCACGCGAGATTTGCACAGACACAGGCAAAGCAGTGAACTGAGACACTGGGAGCTTCCGCTACAAACAAGCTTAAAATATAGACTTATTAAAAACATTATCGGAACAATTTCTCATGTTGGGGCTTCAATACACTATGGAGGTATTTGGATGTTTCTTTGGTGTGTCTTTTTGGACGAACAAAAGTGAGCTCCGTTCGCAACCGTCATATGGACATGCAGTGGTGCACAGAGCCCCGCTGTAACTCAGAGAAGGCACGGAGGACTCTGAAACTTCTCCCCTGCCCTTAGTCGACATGAGGGTGAGTAGATAATGAGTGAAATTTTAATTTTGGGTGAACTATCCCTTTAAAAACATTCCTCTTTTCATGTGCTTATGGCTGAGCTCTTTTTAAGAACTTTAAATCGTAATTTTGGATTTGCACATTGTATGTCTAATGTTAATTTTTTACTATTCTGGGTTTTATTTTAATTTTTTAAAAATTGTATGTTTTCATGCTGTTATTTTTTCTCAGTTTCCACTTCTTACTGTTAAATGTTTTGTCTTTATGTAAAGCACATTGAGTTGCCCCTTGGTATGAAATGTGCTATATAAATAAAGATGCCTTGCCTACAGCAGCTCTGGTAGGCTGGGGCTAACATGCTAATATGCTAACAAGAACAATATAAACATGCTGGTGTTCAGCAGGAAGGTGATATGAATGCTCTTCTTTTTTGTTCATTTAACAAAGTAGATGTTTATTGTCATGTGATGAAAGGTTTAAAGATCATCAGAATAATTACGATTCATCTTGTGAGCATCACGGAGGTGTGAAACACATTTCACAGCTATCTGATATTACATGATGAGATATTTCAGTCCAGCTGACTGATAGTGCCACCTCTACACTGTGGTTAAAGATTAACTGACAACTCATCTCTGTATGAAAATGTGTTTCTTTTTTGTAAGTGCAAAGTATTTTCTCTTAATAATTCAAAATCCACTTAGTAAACACTTTGTAAACATTATGCGAAGAGCTGATGTAACCAGCTCCAGGGAAATTGGTAAAGGTCTGTCTGAGCCAAGTCTAGCAGATATCTAAGTAAAATATTCCTCCTGATATAAACAAGCTGCCTGGTTTTTCTCTTCCCACTGCCTCACAGATTTTTCCTTTTCTGCATCAGCTGTTCTTATAGGGCCATTTCCACGAAGGAAGTTCCTGGTAAAATTAAGGAGGCGGGAACTTTACAGGAACGTCCTCCCACTGGGCCCTCTGGGTCGTTGCGTCTCCACTGCAGTGTAGGACCTGTATAAGACCCGCCGGACTCGTGAGGCAATGTTATGTGCACCAGTTTCCATTGTTGAAGTTTTTTTTTTTTTTTAACTTCTCTTTTTTTCCCCCCCAGCAGTGTAGACGCCTTCTAATAACGCTGGGTTTTATTCTGGGGGTTTCTCTTGGCGTCACATCCTGCTTTGAGCATGTCCAATCAGTTTTTCTGGGCCAATCGAAGTACCTACTCTGAGGCAAGGACTCATTAGCTCCCGTTAAAGTTCCGGAAGATCCTTTGGTATCCTGGTATGGAGACACGGTCCCCACCCCAAAGTTCCTGCAGTGAAAACACAGCTAATGGCTCAACCTACAGAACTCCAGATAAACATAATAAATTTTAATGTAGTCAAGCTGTTTATCTGATCTGGATCATTTCTGAACCAGCAGCTTGCTTCTGTTAACCTATTTTATAAAAGTCACACTTAATGCCTTAAAGACCCACTCCCGTGAAAATCGTGTTTTTTGAGCTTTTCACATGTTCCTGTGGCATTTTTCTTGTGTTAGAGCACATATCAGCAGAAAAGGAAGTGCAAAATTGCATTTCTGAGTTTTTCTGCCTTCAAATTGCTGTGAACCAATGGCAGACGCAAACTGGCAGTTTCAGGGAGACTGGAGCTGACGTGTCACAGCTCCAGGGGAGGGCACTAGTGCTACAAGCTCCCGCCCCACTCTGCATCTGGCTCAGAGGTGAAAGCCTTGGCAGCTCGGTGTCGCTGTCAAGGTATAACAGGTATAGCTCACCTGGTAGAGCAGCTTGCACTGTGAGCAAGGACTATGCTCCAGTCTGGGATCGAAATCCCAGTGTGGAGTTTTACGCTAAACGCGCTGAATCTGTAATTGTACAATGTCCAGCTGTCAGCGAGCAGGGGGGTGGGGTGCGAGGAAGTGGCTGGGCGGGTGCAGAGCAGCGCAGTCTCCGCCCACCCTCCAGAGGTGCATGGCTAATGAGCTGGTTTTAAAATGGCCGAAAAGGGTCGCGGGAGTGGGACTTTAACCTATTTTCAACAAGCTGTTTTTATCTGTTAACCTGTTTTGCGAGGACCTTCTTTTTTTAAGTGCCTCAGTTTGACCTAAAAAAAAAACTGAAGCTCCACCAGCATGACTTATAATTTATTAATATTCTATCATTTGATATTATTTTTGTTTGTCTGAGACTGGTCTACAAAAAACAGTTAAAAATTCAGTAAAATAAATTGTTTAGATTGTACTAAAGTGGTGAGTTTGGTCTGTCCTGAGAGTTTGGCATCAGTTCCCCCAGAGAGTGACGTGAAGCTGCAGCAGGAGTGATGAACGCAGCAGTTTTATCCCATACCTGAAAAAGTAAGAGCATCCTCTGACGGAGTTGTGGTTGAAGTGTTCGGATGTCTTTTCGCTGCCGTAGTCCTCACCGGGGTCGGCCCAGATCAGGTCACACATCGGCCCAAATGCTGGAGGCTCTTTAAACCGGTCTAACTGTGGAGCACAAAACACAGACACTGCATTGTTTAGACTGACTTCCTTAATGAAGTAATCCACTGGGTTGCATTAGAAATGTACAACCAATTAGGGATGTCACGATTACCGGTACTTGTTTTCACAATTAATCGTGGTATTAAACGCCACAATTAATGTATCGTAAATATTCCTAAATACCGTTACTTTCACAAAAATGTGATGTTGGAACCTTATTGGCAAATGTGCGCAAAAATAAAGGTAAATGCACAGATACTGGTCCATTTAACTAACATAACATTGAATTGGTAGGAATTTAAATGTTAGTGTGTCATTTTAAAGAAAAAAGAAAAAAGAAAAACAAAAAACGATTAAAAAAAACGCAAACATTTGGTATAGATAACAATTTATGATCTGAATATTTCAAACATTTCCCCTGGGGATTAAGAATTGGTCATATATTAATAGATACTTGAAATATTTTCTGTAAACAATGAGTAATGTAATTATATTTTGACTATATTTGATTTTACACATTCATAGTGTTGTGAAATTAATTAGTGCATAATAATCGTGATAATCGTAGTACCGTGATTATTTCTCTGACAATAAATCGTACCAAGAAAATGTATAATCGTGACATTAATACATTTGATTTTCAAATGGATCACTTACTTTTCTTATGTCATCTAGGCAGTTGATCTCTGGTGAGAGTCCACCATGTACACACAGGAACTGTTGATTGAGGAGGGCAGCGAGGGGCAGGCAGTCGAAGGCCTCCATACAGGCATCATACACCCGTTCAGAGTATTTTATTTTACCTGCACATGGTGACAAAACACAATGTGGTTAATTCTTGGAGCTCATTTGAATGACCTGCTGCTCTTGTACAAACCAGAGCCATGAACACGGAACAGTCTCTGCTAATTCAGATTTGTTTATATCAAACAGTGTGGTCAGAGGAGCTGTGAACAAGCAGCTTGGCTCCTCTGTCTACAGTAAGTCTGATGAGTGTTTCCAGGCCGTGTCTGACAGTGTCACTTGCACAACAGTGCAGTTCAGATTAGGCCAGGAGGAAGTCTAGTCCTTATAGGGAGCAGGCAGGACGCAGACGGGACGGGTCAATGTAGGAGGTCAGGACTGTGCAGAGTGAGTGTTGCATTCAGGTTAATAGAGCTCTCAATTGTCCGGGCCGGGCCAACACGTGTGTTCGGGCCAGAAATATACACAGATAACTCAGATCAGGCTTCAGGCTTCCATCTTATTGTTTTTTTGGCTTCTACACAGTTCTCATGCGCCTGCCTTCAATATTAATCTGTATGTCGGGTCTGATTTGGCATTTCATTCAAATTTCATCACGTCATTAATTCTAACATGGTGGTGGAGCAGAAAAGTAATTTCACCATCTTGTCATCATCACTATCATTCGGTTTGAGCTGAGAATTAAAGGTCCAGTGTGTAAAATGGGGGGAAAACCCTGATATCCAGCTCACTCACTCGCTCTCACCCCTCCCATCTGCAAAGTGACGGTGACCTCCGAGGATAAAAAAAACTTGTTTACCATGACTGGGACGGCTGGGAGTATTTCAGGAGCATGGAGCGATGAGGTGAAGATCTTAAAGGGATAGTTCAACATTTTGGCAAATTGGCCCATTTCCATAATCCCTATAGTCTTAGCAGTACAGTAGGTTTGTTTCCTTTATTTGTCGGTGCAAGCTATATTTAGAACTGCGGAGCAGAGCCGCGAGCTGCTCAGAGCTACACTACTGAGGCTAATGGGATTTCTTGGTTTCCCTCATCAAACTCATCAAATACACAATCTAACAACTCCAAAATGCTCTGGTGGACAAGTTGTGACCTGCACATTCACCACGCTATGAGATAATAACAGAACCTTATAAGACAGAGTTGTTTTCAAGGTAAATGCAGAGACTGCTTGCCAGAAAACTGCCCCTGACAGGAACGTGCTGAGGGAAACCAAGAAATCCCATTAGCTCCGCAGCGTAGCTCTGAGCAGCTCGTGGCTCTGCTCCGTCGTTCTAAAAATAGCTTGCACCGACAATTATGGTAGGTTAAGGTAATGAACGTACTGCTATGACAATAGGGATTAGGGCATTGTGCCAATTTCTGCTGCTGCTGCTGCTGCTGCTGCTGCTGCTGCTGACTCAATGACTCAATTTGCCAAAATGTTGAACTTTCCCTTTAACCATTTTATGATGTGTCTGCTGTTTCCTACTCCTTCTTCCTTTATTCCGCCTTCTTCTTCGTTTGTTTATTTATCAACGCGAAACTCGCGAATTGCGCCCTCTGTTCGGGCTGCCGTACAAACATGGTGGCGCAAGATGGTGACACTCTCTAAAGCAAAAACCCTTGCTATATGTAGATTAATAGAATAATTATAAGGCTACGAAAACCAAACTACATTTATTTTGTAGCGATTATACACTTATACTAATATACTCAGACTTTGCCAATAAACCCTGCCAATTATTATACACTGGACCTTTAATGCTAGAGAGTCCTGCCACATAGCGTCCAGGCTACCTGGTCAGACCAGGTCAGGTTTTAATTTTCAGGCCTGTTGAGAACTCTACAGGTCATATAGGAATGTTTGTATAGTGAAGCTTTTTCAAACAATTATATTTTGCAAATTCTCTTGATCCAGATATCTAAACCAACATAATACAGTAGATGCATCAACATGCCTGTGCAGACTGATGTGGATACTGAAAACTAATGCATCATATCATCACATATCAAACTGCCCACTCACACAGTCTAGACTGTGGGCATTTGTGCACATGTTTTGTTTTTCAGGTTCAGTGACTCAGGGCTTTCTTTCATATTCCACCTGTTCACCCTGAAAACTCTTTGGTTGCTGCGATCACATGTTCTGAACCACTGTCCTGCAGAAACATGAATTATCAGCTGATGAGTTCCGATGCTTCTGGCAGAGTCTGAGCACAGTGTGTTCCTGTCAGCCCCGACATTCACCCTGTTGGATCCATCAGCACTGCAATCATCAATAAATGCCAGGCAGCCAGTTCCAATCATCCAGGCCCACAGCCATAACAGAAGCACCAGCATACTTGACAGAGGAGCTGGTGGTTCTGGGTCATGAGCTTCCTCACCACACTTTCCTCTTCTCATCACTTTGATTTATGGTTTATTTTTGTTTCATCAGTTCATGAAACTTTGCTCCTGAACTCTCAAACTTAGTTTTTGTTTGTCTTTGCTAACCGAGGTTTACCAGGAGTTAACGCTTCATCCTCTGAGTCATGAAGTCTCTTGATCCTTGACAATGACAGATGTCCATCTTCATCCTAGAGAGCTTTCTTGACCTGCATGTTAATGATTTCACAGTCTGTCTTACCCTTAACCCTTAAGGAACTATATCCCACATATTGGCTTTTCAACATTGACCTAGGCTTGCTCACATTAAAGGTCCAGTGTGTAAAATGGGGGAGAAACTGTGATATCTAGCGTTCAGATTCTAGTATGCAGCCCTCACTCGCTCGCACTCACAACTCCCATCGGCAAAGTGACAGCGGCCTCAGAGGACAAAACACTTGTTTACCACGACTGGGAGTATTTCAGGAGCATTGAGGTGAAGAACTTAACAGTTTTACGATATGTCTGCTGTTTCTTACTCCTTCTTTTTTCCTTCTGCCTTCCTCCTCCTTGGTTTATTTATGAATGCGAAATTTGTGAAACATGCTCTCTGGCTGGCTGGATTTACCGTTCAGGTTGCCGTACAAACATGGCGGTGCAAGATGGCGACACTCTCTAAAGCAAAACCCTAGGGATGGGCATATCAAGCAAAAGTACTAGGGCTGCAGCTATTGATTCTTTTTGTAATTGATTAATCTAGCACTTTATCGATCGATTAATCGGATATTTTTTTTTGCGTTTTTAAACAACCAAAACAACAAAAATGATGTGGCTTTGAATGATAAAGCATTTGACTTTTTTTATTGGCTCCAAAAAGCCCATTCATTGCAAGTGCCAACAAGTAGGAGGTAAGTTAACTTACTGTAAATTTAAACATACAACATTACAAATAAGGATTGCACATTTGCTCCCTCTGAAAATTACCTGAGACCAAAGAATATAAAATATCAAGCCAAACAGGTTAACAATATAAAATTTATAAAAAAATAAACACAATTATAAGTCAAGACTTGGATTACGGGTGCCGGCGCCGCTGCAGTAGACACACTGCACCTTGTTCTCTTCCTTTTTGAGTATGTAATGATCCCAAACTTTAGATGATCACGCGCTAGTGGTGTGTTTCCTTAACAACGGTCCGTGTGGAACAATATCCCTGCGCGTCATATAACGAGGCTTCGAGGCACAGTTTTTGCCTCAAGCTATTTTTGTAAATCGAGTTAATCGAGTAACTCGATGAATCGTTTCAGCCCTAAAAAGTACTATTCGATAATCGCGGGATACTAATCAATTATTAATCGATTATTCCATTGTTAGTCCATCGTTTATAATCACCCACTGAAAAACAGACGCCCGTCATTTAAAAATGAAGTTGCGGACTGTGAGACTGTAACGGTACCTGGTCACAGCGGTACTGTTCAATGACGTCCTCGTCATGTAATGAGTGCTCATCTTAACGAGGAAGTCTTCTCTCCCGGCGTAAAACTACGTCAATATCCCGGCAGCTTCTCATCATAGTCTGCACCTTGCAGAGTTTGAGCTGCTCAGCTGCACCTCAGTTTCACTTGTTTTCATTTGACAGAGTTTCACACAGAACTTTCTGGTGGAGTCTTTCCATATTTCTCCTTCTGCCACAGTAAAAAGGAAACTTTTTTTTTTTTCAGACAAGACGATTGTCTCATAAACTATTCGATTTTTTTTAACTGAACGACTATTCAAAAATCATTGCCCATCCCTACTTGCTATATGTATATACACTGTATATAAAAGAATAATTATAAGGCTAAGATAACCAAACAAACTTTATTTTATAGCGATTATACACTTACACAAATATATTCATGGGTAGTATATTCAGATTTTGCAAATAAACCTTGCCAATTATTACACACTGGACCTTTAAACCTGAGACATGGTAGCCTAATATAAAGCCCATTATTTGTGTAGTAGTTTCTACAGCAACTGTCTACTGAGCAGGATAAGTGAGTGACGATGAAATACTAAGCTACGATGCTAAAGACCATTAACAAAGCAGCGTAGGAAACATTCGGCTGCAGCTTCTCGTTTTCACTGGTGACGATGTCGGACCATCTGTCATCGATCCGTGTTAACTCTGTCAGTAACTCGATGACAGGCCTAAATTAAACTTGGCTGTTTGTGTGCTCTCTGCATGCCGCTGTCAGCAGTTGTCACTGTGAGTCGTCTTCTTCCGTGTGGAGTCGTTTCGCTGCTGGATTCTCCCAACTGACCTGACACTCATGTCACATCAACAACTGAGGCTGATGGACTTCATATATTTGAACCATGACTTTCAGTTTGTATAAAGAAGCGGATCAAAAAATAAAGCATATGTAAGACCCACACACACGCATACACACACACTCTGAGGAAACAAGAAAGTAGTATAAGGAAACTATTGCGTTTGCTTCTGAAAAGTGTAGCACAGTGAATATTTTGGGGGTTTTGCACAGTTGATCCAACAAAATGACATCATTTTGGACATTTTAAATATATATCTATAAATAATATCTAATAAATGGACAAAATAAGTACTTAAGGGACAGTTCAGCTTTTTTGAAGTGGGGTTGTATGAGGTACAAACGGCCATTAAGTATAACATCTGCAGTAGAAAGGTCTCTTCCACACACCGCTGATCCAAACAGCTGAACAGCGGAGTGATACAGTGCGTAGTGGGGCCTGCTTGTGTGGAGGAGTACCGAGGAGTACTGAGTGAGTTGGTTAGTTCCAGATGAACTAACTTTTTTCCGACCAGCTGATGCATTGTAATTTTTTACTTTAGATCGAAAATGCACTGATTAATTGTCCCTCATTGACAACAGTGTATTGCCTGTGTCTCGGGGGGAGCAGAGACCTTTCTTTTTTTTTTTTTTAATCTTTTTTTTGGGGGGGGTTTTGGCCTTTATTTGACAGGACAGTCGAGAGAGACAGGAAACGGGAGGCAGAGAGGGGGGGAATGACATGCAGGATAGGTCTATAGCCTCTGCATATGGGGCGGCCGCTCTACCAACTGAGCTAAACACCGCCCCAGCAGAGACCTTTCTACTGCATCTAGTGACCCCCTCTGATGAAAATCGTGTTTTTCGTGCTTTTCACATGTTCCTGTGGCATTTTTCTGATGTTAGAGGACATATCAGCAGAAAAGGAAGTGCAAAATTGCATTTCTGAGTTTTTCTGCTTTCAAATTGTTGTGAACCAATGGCAGACGCAAACTGGCAGTTTCAGGGAGACTGTGGGTTGACGGCGTCGGGGTCGGTGCGAGGGGGATGGCTGGCTGGTTGCAGAGCAGCGCAGTCTCCGCCCACCACTCAGAGGCGCATTGCTAATGAGCTGCTGGTGCTGTGCAGAAGGAGAGCCCTGGGAAATGGCACAGGTTTTGTGATTTTGGCTAAAAACTTCATAATCACAATTTAAAGGCCACAGAGGATGTTTTAAAATAACCAAAAAGGGTCATTGGAGGAGGACTAACATACAAACCCCCTTCAAAAAAGCTGAACTATCCCTTTAAGTTACTGAAAAACAAAGTTAACTGCTAATTAAAACTCCCCCAAAATCTCAGTAATAGCATCTTTGAACAAAGAATAAACACTGGTTTGTATTGACTCTTCATTCATACATTTCTGTGGAGCAACAACTGACCCAAATTAAAAGCTTAGTGACACCAACTGAAACTTCACTCTTCTTGTTGCTACTCACCGCTATCATATAATATAACTCTCTGAGTATTACACCCTGCCCCAACAACAACCACCTAAACCACAGAAAGGTGGTACTGTGTGTGTGTGTGTGTGTGTGTGTGTGTGTGTGTGTGTGTGTGTGTGTGTGTGGGAGTGTTGCAAAGATGTAGTGAGTGACATCTTTTTGCAGCTGGCAAGTTTGTCTTAGCCGTCTGCCAAGGTGTCTTTGTTTCAAGTTTGCACCTGCAACACACACACACGCGCGTGCGGACACATCTCCACACTCAACCGTCACAGATTGAAATCAATGTGTGTGTGTGTGTGTGTGTGTGTGTGTGTGTGTGTGTGTGTGTGTGTGTGTGTGTGTGTGTGTGTGTGTGTGTGTGTGTGTGTGTGTGTGTGTGTGTGTGTGTGTGTGTGAGAAGCCTCGGCAGCATGCCTGGCTGCTCTCCATGCTCCAACAGCTCCACGTCTGCAACATGAAAAGGAAGAGGCTTCGTCTCCTCCGTGGAGTAATGCTGATGTGCTGCCACATTTTCTGACGGGACTTCCTGATCTAACACACACTTTCTGACAAACATAACCTACTTGTGGGAAGTTTGTCATGATGTTAAAGGGAGTCAGTCACCTCGCAGTCACAGCTTTTCTTGGAGAGGCTACCGAGAGCCAGGAAATGGCATCTCTGGCATGGAACTGAATTTAATACCGACATTTCTCAAACTCCTACGTGTCATCTAGACCTATCTGTCTCAGTTAACCTTTAAAAGTGACAGTCACGAGTATCACACTTAACACTGTGAGCACCCCGCCCTACGCCACTCAAACCCTAGCTCTGTATGAAGTCTGACTGATGCAGAGAGCGCTGCGTCGTACGGCTGAGAGAAGAGCGCTGCACTTACATTCCTGTTTGAAGGTGAAGTACTCTGTCAGGTGTCGGCACTCGTGGTTCCCACGCAGGAGGAAGAGTGTGGTTGGGTGGTTGATCTTGAGCGACCAGAGGTAGAGAACACACTGCCAGGGAAAACGTAGGAAAAGGAGGGAAGAGAAGGAAAAGTCAGTTCAATAGTTATTTCTTTTCAGCTCTTAACACCCATCACTACCACATCTCACTATTGTTACCTCCTTGCTTATATCATTATATGCCAAACCATTATACAGTTTATCATATGGAACAGCCTTCCTGAAGACCTGAGGGCAACAAACCAACAAGACCTATTTTATTATTATTCTACGCATTAAAATGTTTTCATTCAATTTATTTATGTACATATTTATTTCTTCTACTATTTATACTTATTTTATCCTTTCTTATATAGTATATGCTTTTATTTCTTTACAGTATATGCCCCAGTTTAAGCTATTCGCTTCTTCACTTCATTTTGAAAGACTCTTTTATCTACCTCCAGTCTTTACCCATATGAGAGCGTTTCCTGCTTTTAAATATTCCCTGTTTAACTCTTTCGCGACCATTGACGAGTAAACTCGTCACAGCCTGCCGAACGTTCACGACCATTGACGAGTAAACTCGTCAAAACCATTTTTTTACAGATTACGATAATAGACACTCTGAGGTACCCTGTGTGTGAATATGGTAGTCCTCTGATATGTAAAACTGTTTCAAACTAAAATCAAAACATAATGTTTTTTATAAACTGTGTGATCTTGGTTTTGTTTGAGTAATCGTTCTCCTTGAAAGCTGCTGTGGGGACAGCGTGCAGCGCTGTGCGGCTGTCGGCTACAGTGTTGCGACTTTCTCGCTGAATCTGGCGACTTTCCAAACCCTCTTGGCGACTTTTGACAAAAGCGACCGACGACAAATCTGGCGAGTTTTTCCGGTGCTGTTACAAACGTTTCTGGTTTGGAGACTCGGATCTGAAAGCCCGTTATCTCTGCTGTTTTCACGGTGCAGCGGAGCGGGCGCTGAGCAGCGGGCGCTCTGCAGCGGGGGCTCTGCAGCGGGGGCTGTGACCGGCCGCCCCCGCCACAGAGCACCCACCGCCGGTCAGTCACACAGCAGTGTCACGGAGCTGCTGCGCTGCGGCCAGAGACCCACACCGCTGCACCGCTGCTCTCCAGGCTGCCACACACCCCCAGATTTGCCTACAAATATATTTATTTAGCCGTAGAAATGATTTGGGAGACATGCCACACTGCAGAGTACCGGTAAAATGAGCGGATTGCCACTTGACACAAAAGTGCGTTTTTCTCTGAAACTAGAGCGGGAGCTCCGTTTTTGGAGAAACCCAGCTCTCTTCTTCTCCTTCGTACTCACGAACGAAACGGCAGAAAAACTTGCCGTTTTTTCGAGGAGCACGTTGTAAAGTCACTCTTCAACCACGTGAAGACCGTTTGTTTCTAGGTGATGTACAGAGTTCGGTTCGACGTGAGATAAAAGGTAAACAAATAGCCAAAAACATGTGGTCCTGAGCGGATGTGCTGAGGAATTAGTGTGGTCACGAAAGAGTTAAAGGGGACAATGAGGAGTTTGTATTTGGTTATAAAAAAGTTTCACCTTAATGTGGATGAATCTACGTTACCCACACTTGTTAATGGCTCCATTTTCGATAAATATATCGTTTTGTCTTTATCGTTATTTTGTTATTATTATTTAGTGGTCGGCTCGCCCAGCATTTCCTACTTTCGGTCATTGGAATAACGCCGCCGAATCGTTGTTTATGGTCGGAACTACGACGGTATCTTATTTATTATCGTTGTCCCTTTACGTTATATTTCTGTATTTGGGGGTTGGAGAGGTGGGGGAGGGGTGGCCAGGAGATTGGGGGTAGGATAGGGTGTTTTAATTATGTAAAGCACTTTGCATTGCATTTTTAAATTGTATGACAAGTGCCACACAAATTGTATTGATTGACTGATTGATTATCAAACACAGGATGTTTTCACTATCAACAGATTGGTTCCTTTTTCAAGTGTCAGAAAACACCAAGGTGTTCCTTCTTGCTGTCTTAGTTTGTCTGAACCTCACAGACATTCAGTTAACGATATAAGTGCAAATAAAAGCAGCAGATCCCGGCCCTGCAGAGGCTGCAGCCAGAGAGTGATTAAAGTTGGCTCCTGATTAGTTGACTCATCGGATTGTTTCAGCTCCATCACACTAACCTTGAGCATCACTTGTTTTAACATAGTATGTGGAAGGCTGAGAGCAGCCAAAGCACAAACACATTCCAGTGTGAACACAGCCATCTGCAGCAGAATTACCAACCAGCAGTGGATTTACTTGAAGGCGTTAAAGGACCCTGTTTACAAGACTGTCAGGAACACACTTTAAATGACAAAAAACACTCCCACACAATCTGGATCAAAACCAGTTAACCTCACAGCCAGTTTGGCTTCATACTGCAGTAAAAATCTACAGGAGGTTTTAATCAAACGCAATAAAAAGGGAATATAGAAATCCACCCTGCTCCGAGCACAGGTTAAACTGTGGAGCCGAGCGAATGATTCATTTTTCCATCACAAACTCATCTGGTGTGAGAAGCACTGGGGTGTTTTCTTCTGGCCATATTAGAGGCTCTAATTAAAAAAATAAAATAAAGGACAGAGTGTGAAAAACAGAGCAGCATTTACAATCCAAATGAACTTGCTCTCTCTCCTGGCAGCTCACAGCTCACACCAGGCGCTGCTCAATAGCTGCCACTCGCCACTCTCAGCCCACTCCTTTAACATGCAGCAGCCACGGCCGGCGATTAAGTCGCTGGAACCAGATACCAAGGTAACCACAGCCAGCAGGTGTGTGTATTCACATAACTGACAACAAGAGTGAGTGGGGGGGAACGGCCCAGTCTTGTTCTCTTCGATCGTCGGGAGGAATGGTGAACTGTGAAGTGTCGGTGAACATCCAGAGAGGAGGAGGAGGGAGGAGGAGGAGGAGGGGGGGGGGGGGGGGGGGCTGTCGGTGTGACTTGATCTCTCCTGTGCGGAGGCGGAGGAAAGGGAACATGGCGTGGAGCGGCTGGAAGCTGACATGGGTTTTAATGAGAGCCCTCTGCTCTCTTTTAGCCAGCCGCAAAGGAAACGGCACAAAGCTTTGTGTGACGGACATGAAGACTGGCAAACTTCACCTCAAGCCCAGACACACACACACACACGTACGTAGACAGACAGACGCGCACACACCTCAGTCTACGTCTGGTGTGTGTAGGGAGTTGGCAGACACACACACACACACACTCCTGGATCAGCGAGTAGATAAAGAAGCTCAGAGAATGAATCTGATTGCTCACATGCACCCAGTTTAGTCTTTGGCAAATTGCTGGACTGCAAAGATAATACGCCACCTCAAGAGGCGACGCTGACTCTTTATGTTACCAAGGTAACCACATCCTGATTTCCATTTCCTTTATCTGTGTTATGTGTTTTACTGAAATGAGCTCAGTGGGAAGAGGATTTTCAGCCCTGTCACTGAGAGCTGGGGATTTATGCTTCTTTAGTGTTGTTGGCTTTTCTTTACATCAAGCATCATTACATAGCTGCTTCACACCAACAACTCCATACTGTGTCACCTATAGCAACATCACCATCAATCTAATCTAATCCCTGGGAGAACTGGTTTCAATTATTTACCAATATCAGATTCATAATATAATAAATATATGAATAAATAGTAGTACTTATACTATACTACTTATTAAATGTCCACAATACTTGCTAAATTTGTTCTTGTTGTTTTCTTGTGTTATTGTTAAGCATCCTTGGGTGTCTTGAAAGGTGCTACATAAATCAAAATTATTATTATTATTGAAGGTAGAATCTTTAAATTCAACCATCAGCTAAAAACTCCTAAAAAGTCCTAACTATCATTAAAAGAAAGTAGGAGAATGTGGGTTGCTCAGTGGCTGGAGAGCACTTTCCATTAGGGATGTCACAATTATAGATTTTCTTGGTACAATTATTGTCAGAGGAATAATCACAGTATTATGATATTATTATCACAATTATTATGTATAATTAATTTCACAACACTATGAACGTGTAAAATCAAATATAGTCAAAATATACTTACATTACTAATTATTTACACAAAATATTTTAAGTATCTATTAATATAGGACCAATTACTAATCCCCCAGGGGAAATATTCAAGTCATTAATTGTCATCTATAACAAATGTTTAAGTTTATTTTAATTGTTTAATTTTTTATTACAAATGACATGCTAACATTTTAATTCCTACCAATTCAATGTTACATTAGGTAAATGGACCGGTATGAGTGCATTTACCTTTACTTTGGCGTACATCTGCTGACATGTTGCCGACATAAACTTTTTTGGAAAGTGACGGTATTTAGGAATCTTTACGATAAAAAAATTGTTATTATTTTCACAATTAATTGTGAAAATAAGTAAATGTGACATCCCTACTTCCAATGCAGGCATAATGTCTGAAACTCTGATTACCAGTTAGACTCCCGACCAAGGCGATCAAATAAAGGCAAAAAAAAAAAAAAGTTGTTATGTAGTTCAAAGACAGAGAAACTCTGTGCACCCTGCTTATAACACTTGTTAAGCTAAGATGGAAAAAGTCAGCGACTGACAAAGGTCATGATGAAATAACCAGGCTTCACAGGCTAAATGACACGTCCCTTTAGGCTGCCTTGTTTTTAATTACACTTGGATAATGGCTTGGCTGCATTATATCATGTAAACAACATACAGCATGTGTTCTGTTGCCTTAAACTTAATAGATTTTCAAGTGTAGAAGAGGTCATCCGGCTCTTGGGCTGGCAGCATCTAAAGTGCCACTTGAACGGAAATTGATAGGAACATAAGCACAGAGCCGACGCTTCAGCTCTCCAAACCAGACGTCAGTCCGTCATTGTCTATGCTGTTTCAGTCTCCTCCTTTCATCTGTGACATTTCACACACCTCAGCGTACGACCCAGTGTCCATCAAAAGCCCACACGGGGAGGTCAGAGTGCTGGCATACAGCCGACCGGCGACCGGCTCGTGACTCACCCCTGATTTCAAGCTTCTCCTTTACAAATAATTCACAAGACTTCAACATTTGAGGATCTCACAAATTAACAATGAACTTAACAACAGCCACTGAGGCCAATCAGCCACGCAAGGCTGCCTAATGAAATAAAAAAAAATAATAATTAAAAAAAAAACTTACACTGCAAGTAACTTTGTAAATGTTGAACCATGCACCGTGCATGTTTGTTTTGAGATCTGCGGGGCAGAGATGCGAGCTGCTCAGGTAACCGTACAGTCCCCCGTCCCTCATCAAACTCATCAAATACAGAATCCAACAACTCCAAAACACTCTTGTGGACAAGTTGTGACCTGCACATTCACCACAATATGAAATAATCATGTAACATTACGAGTCGGAGTTGTTTTCAAAGCAAATGCATAGCCGGAACTACATTCCATGAGGGACAGGGGACTAATGTATCTACCGTTACCTGAGCAGCTCGCGCCTCTGCCCCGAAGATCTCAAAACAACATGCAACGACAATTAAAGGTAATGAACCTACTGCTATGACTACAGGGATTATGGCAATGGGCAATTTTTGCCAAAATGTTGAACTACAGTATCCCTTTAAGCATCGACTCACAACCTGTGCTATAATCTGGCTCGCAATGGAGAGACAGGAAGGATCAAAGTCAAAATCAATATCACAATCTTCTCTCTTGTCAAAAGAACCAGTTCCTTCTTTCATTATTGACAAGAAACGCCCACCCACCCACACCCACCAGTGGTGCAGCCAGCTGACCGGGGGGGGGGGGGGGGGGCAGATTACAGAGTTAAAGTGACCTCGTCTCTCTCTGACTCTACACCTTCCTATTATTTTCATTTTCAAACTTGAAGTCCTCAGACACAAATCATACTGAGACAAGTTATTATTATCACTTGAGGCAATTTGTCAGACGGCACAGAGCTTCCTCTGGAGACACTTCGGGCTTTATAGCATTCTTCTGTACTGTTGTTGTCCTCTTATTCTGCAGGACGATGTTGAGTGTGATGAGATTTGAAGAATACTTATGTTGAGTCATAACTAACAACTGAAGTATCAAGTGATACTGTATCTTATATCTAGCTCTTTGAACAATATGGGTTTCATTTGATATTACCACTTTTTTATATGAACATTCTATTTTTTATAAAACACCAATAACTACTGTTGCTGAATAAAACTGTAATGTAGCTCTCCAGCAAATAATAGTGTGAATCTTTAAACTAAATCTCAACACATAATGTGTAATTTTGTTTCTGTGAAATGTATTTAAGTGTCTGAACTGGTAAAAATGCAATTTGAAAAAATTCAATTTTAAAAATAATCACAACTAATCAAGATGTGGTAGCAAAACATAACACAAAATGAGTTTAATTCAAATTAGTGTCGTTTGGACCCTTTTTTTTCTTTTAATGGGGTCACATTGTCGAGTATTTTATGTGTATTTATGTTTGTTTGTCATTACCTCTTTAAATAAATATTTTTTTAATCTAAAAACCTTATTAGCTGTAAAATAAACATGTCAAACCTAAATGAATAAA
This sequence comes from Trachurus trachurus, assembly GCF_905171665.1. Taxonomy (NCBI): domain Eukaryota; kingdom Metazoa; phylum Chordata; class Actinopteri; order Carangiformes; family Carangidae; genus Trachurus; species Trachurus trachurus. The sequence continues at coordinate 34,072,347 of NC_139895.1, forward strand.
AGGACGATGGAACAACGACTCACCTCAATACTGAAGTATCCTCGATCCACGTAGTCACCGAGGAAGAGATACCGCGTGTTACTGGGCGACCCCCCCACTTCAAACAACTTCATAAGGTCAAAGAACTGTCCGTGGACGTCACCACATACTGTGGACAGACAAACACCCTGCTGTTAATTGCTCATGTGGCAACAACACATAACCACATAAACTTTGCATTTACATGTAACGGTTATCTGAACTTAAAGGAAAAAACTCAAAAAAGATCAATTTCAAAAAAAGAGCACTGAAGCTGTGTATAACTTTAAAAAAACACATGGACACAGTTACAGATCTCTGGATGTGGGATTGGACAGGACACATGCTCTCCTGACTTTACATAGGACCAGCAAAGTTGACACACACTGACACTACATACAGGGATGGATGTCATCAAGATTTAACTACCACGTCTCTTGGTTTGGCACATAGACAGAGACACCTACTTTCTGATAATTTGTTAACAGAATTCCTATTCTCCTTTATTCCATTGTCTCATATGCACTCAATTAACAGATACTTTGTCCAATTCAGACTGAATTCAAGAACACACCCACTATGACCAGATAATTACTTTTCATCATTAGCCCATGATGGTATAACATAGTTAACTCTGTGTGACTCCAGGCTGCAGCAAAGCAAACACACCTGGATTATCTGTAACATCTGTCCAGGCACTACAGATGAACAATAGCCTGTTCTGGCTAATTCTGGGGCACAGCAATGTGTTTTGATGCTCTGTCCCTGTTGAATAGACTGATAATAATGAACAACGGATGAACCACAAGCTGGTCAGTTCATAACCATCCATCCCTCTGCCTGCACAGACATTTATGGAACACTGTTTGGTCCAAAACATCTTGAAATCCTTGTTACGACCATAGACTGTATATAGGTTACGACATCAAATTTCTACGTCTTAAAGGGATATTTCAACATTTTGGCAAATTCACCCATTGCCATAATCCCTACAGTCTTAGCGGTAGGTTCGTTACCTTTAATAGTCGGTGCAAGCTGTTTTTCGATCAGTGGGGCAGAGATACAAGCTGCTCAGCTAATGCTATGGAAGCATATTGTATTTCTTGGTTTCCCTCATCAAACTCATCAAATACACAATCCAACAACTCCAAAACGCTCTGGTGGACAAGTTGTGACCTGCACATTCACCACACTATGAGATAATAATGTATAATTATGTAACATTACGACACATGAAGCAAACATTCAGAACTATTTGTGCTTTTGAAGTCACTCCGCCCAGCAGCCGTGTCTGGGATGTAGTTCCGGCTACGCATTTGCCTTGAAAACAACTCCGTCTTGTAACGTTCCATTATTATTTAATAGCGAGGTGATGATGATGGGTGATGAGGGAAAGCCGGAAATACCATACGCCTCCATAGCGTTAGCTGAGCAGCTCGCATCTCTGCCCCGCTGATCGAAAAACAGCTTGCACCGACTGTTAAAGGTAACAAACCTACCGCTAAGACTGCATGGATTATGGCAATGGGTGAATTTGCAAAAATGTTGAAAAATCCCTTTAAAATGCCCCAAAATAAGGTCTTTACATGTTACATCATATGCTCCTGTCAATCACTTCCTAGGTATATTTGGACCGGGGACGCCTGATGCCAGGAAGCAGATAATTGTCAAGAAGTGAGATGACTGAGTCGACTGTGACAGCCTGAACAGCCTTTGGATATGGCACAGAAGTGGGCATATGCCAGCTGCCAGCATACAGACACAGTGATGCAATGGAATAATGCCCAGGTTGATGGTGTTTATTTTGCGTCTGTGGCTCTTTCTCCACCGTCTTGGAGGGCAGTGTTTCAAACGACTCGTCAGGTTGGCACAAAAACCTCCGCTGGACCATCCAGCGCGGGGAGATCTCAGGCAGTGTATGTGTTCACTGTGAGCGTATATGCTTTTTAAGACATCTCTGTTTCCAAGCAACAGCAACAGCACGGCTCTGCTACTGACAGAAATCTAGTGTCTTGCATAAAGACACTGCACAGGTGGCATATTGGAAAAGGTCTGAACCCAAGAAATATACAGATCTGCCAAATACATGACAAGCTTCCTTCTCCTTATAGTGTGTACCTGTTATAGGCGCGTCCACCTCCAACATGCACTTCTCCTGGCGGAGGATGTTGGCCCCATCGTTGACGATCCTCAGAGCCACGTCCTCTTCGACCCTTCCCTCTTTGACCAGATGGTTGCGGAGCAGCTCCGCATTGGGCTTGCCATCTTCGAAGAGCTCTTTTATCGTCAGCTTGTGTTGTGGAGGGTATGGCACAGCTGGGAAACAAAAAAAAAGCAATATGGGCCGCTCATGTCATGAATAGATTAAAGCTGAAGTTTTCAAAAACGAAATCCCTTCATAATGGGGCACACTGAGAGGTGGCATCTAAATTCATCGTTATTGAAGTCACGATTCAGACATTATACAGATAACATATGGTTCTGTGTGATTAAGTCTTCTATATCATTATCTATGATTAGGTCTGTGACAATTATTACATAATTGCCTGATTGTAATCATTTGAGCTGACTGCAATCATTTTGCATAATGGTTCAAATGGTTTCCATCCATCTGTATAAAAACAGCTGGATGAAACTAAACAGACATGTCATATACTGTACTTCATCACTGTTTCCTGGTCATTTTCCACCATTTGAGGTTTGACTGGGTCCTCTTTTAATGACATCATCACGTTGCGTCCCCTTCTTCTTTTATGGTTTAATGACAAATGAGTGGAGCGCCACAAACTGTTTATCTCAAGACGCTTCATTTCTAATATTTGCCAACCACATTTCGATGACCAACTACAGTACTGCCATTAGCATCATGGATTTAGTGTCAAAGCCTAAAGGCAAACAGAAACACAGTTTTTATTTATATGTTCCAATGTTTAATGGCTCTTCTTCTCCTTCCTCTTCTTCATCATAAGGTGTATGTGTATTATTAAACTATGTTTAGGCTTATACTATAATAGTGGCCAAAAAATGATCAGAAAAAGACAGTAAAATCGCAATTACTTGTAAACTGAAACTTCATCTGTGATGTGAACTATGGATAAATATTCAATAATCCACTTACAATCAAAAAAAGACAAATCTACTTCCAAACTTCCCAGAGAATGGTCATGGTCATGTTTTAGCTATTCTCCAGGATCAGAATAGTCCAGAATAGCATCTGTACATCCATGGGTAAAGGGCAAACAGAATCTACTAATAGCTCATTCTACATACTTTTAGTGGTGCCAATATAGGCTAAAAAACAGGGCTAGGATTGGAGCTCACAGATATAGACCCCCTGGCAACATCTCCCCACAGCTCCTTAAAATGGGAACTGCAGTTGCACAAGCAGCATGATCATCCATCCGCATCAAAAAAGGAAAAGAATAATAATCTGAGGTAAAAAAAAAACAAAAAAACATTCATATTAACTTTTTCCATGTTGTACTTTCTCAGAATGCATCCGATACAGCTGTTACACCACTACGGTCCTTTTATAGTAGCATGCCAATCGGTAAATCGTTCAAATTGAAAACGGCAACATGAGACACGAGACGATCAGATGAAGTGCATGTTGGCGAGGAGAGATTTTAATTTCACAGCAGTTAAATAAACGAGCCCTGAAAGAGACTTGAAGGTATCACAACCGCTGGCATTCGCATTGACTGAGCCCGGATGAAATTAACAGCACAGCAGCAGCAGCAGCAGCAGCAGCAGCAGGAGGGGGAGGAGGAGGACATACACCTACATCATGCCACACCAGAGACTCAAGACAGTAAGAAGCCCCGCACCTCACATGACCCACCGGCACCGTCCCTCAGTAATCTGCTCCACACCACCTACACAATCCTTTTACCGTCGTCAGAAAGGTCAGAGCTTTCGAGCCTGAGACCTGAGAGCTTCACTATCAAAACACTGTCGAAGTGTGCAACAAGTGAGACTGTAGAAATGTATCACTGACACAGCAACGCCAGATGAAACAAAAAACACACACACACACACACACACTCAGCACACATAATTAGAAAAGCATTATTTGTCCTAAATGGAACATTAATGTAGTTAATTCAAGATTATATAAATACCACAATCAAAAGGCTGAAACTTAAAGGGATATTTCAACATTTTGGAAAATTCGCCCATTGCCATAATCCCTGCCTATAGTCTTAGCGGTAGGTTCGTTACCTTTAATGGGCTCTATGCACAGTTCCACTACTTCCTGAATTTAAGGATGCTCTTTTATTTCCTGTCTTACATTATTGGACAAACTGATTAATCCAGGTGTGTCTGACCATTGTGACTACTCAGACACACCTGGATTAATCAGTTTGTCCAATAATGTAAGACAGGAAATAAAAGAGCAGCCTTAAATTCAGGAAGTAGTGGAGCTGTGCATAGAGCCCATTGTCGGTGCAAGCTGCAAGCGGCAGAGATATGAGCTGCTCAGCTAACGCTATGGAGGCTAATGGTTATTTCCAGCTTTCCCTCATCAAACTCATCAAATACACAATCCAACAACTCCAAAATGCTCTCATGGACAAGTTGTGACCTGCACATTCACCACGCTATGAGATAATAATGGAACGTTATGCGTTGTTTGTCAATGTGTTACTGAATTTCAGACATGACTGCTGGGCGGAGTGATTTCAAAAAGTAGTATTTGCTTCATGTGTCGTAGTGTTACATAATTATACGTCATTATCTCATAGCATGGCGAATGTGCAGGTCATAACTTGGAGTTGTTGGATTGTGTATTTAGTTTGATGAGGGATATTTGGAAATACCGTGCAAACTTGTCTCTGCCCCGCTGATCTAAAAAATAGCTTGCACCGACAATTAAAGGTAACGAACCTACTCCTAAAAGCTATAAGAATTATGGCAATAGGCAAATTTGCCAAAATGTTGAACTATCCCTTTAACTTTGTACCAAAGTGCAGATCCATACTGTAGCACTGGCGGTGGCAGCAGCTTCATGAGATCATAAAAGTTGTCCCAGCAGATATCTGCCCTAAGCTGCTGCACTTGTTCAAAACAACAGTAGAGTGTGATCCAAGGCCTGTGGCCTCCAGGGCCGGTGAGGTAGAAGGATTACAGCTGATATGCCTAATAACAGGCCAAATGCAGTGTGCCGCTTATTCAATACGGCATCAAACCAGTCTGGTGGGGTTTTAGGCATCCTGAAACATTACAAAGAACAGTGCAGGAAGTAAAAAACAATAATGCAAACTACAACTTTTTACACTTTAAAACGACTTCATCGGACGGTTTCATTGAATCCCTGAAATCATCTACTGTACATCCAGTCACAGGTGAGGTCAGTGCTCAGGATATCCCCCCCCCGGCATCCAGTGAGACAGAAACACTCATATCAGCTCGTGTTGATCAGCTCCACTTGTCAGAGATAAGCGGTGCAGTGGCAATGAAAAATAAACGATATACTGTAGGAGAGGCCGTCTGAGAGTGTTGTCACACCCACACACAGCAAAGCAAAGTGCACTATGAAAAAAAGGCGCTAATGAGTTTTTTAGTGTGGGTGTCTTTGCGGCTCAGTGATGCGATGCCTGAGTGCAGAGGTATAGTCTAATGTGTTTTTAACTCAGGGTTGTGCAGACATCTGGGCTTGAAGAATATATATTAGAGTCTTCTGATATTTGACACAGTGTTTTTATTTCTTTATTATTGCTGCCGATGCTGTGAGTCAAACTGTAAACGCTGTTTGACTCGGGAGATGAAAAGTAACCGATGTTGGACCACAGAGCAGTCTGGAGTCTGGAGTCTGGAGCTGGAGAGGCTGCAGCGACGGCCCCGGCTTGGCTGCAGCCTGTGCTGAGAACAAGCTGTCATGCGTTGACCAGTGTGGTATAAATAAACAGTAAGTGCTCCCAGGCCTACGAGGCATGGCCGCGAAGAGAGCTGTAAGGTGAGGTATGAGCCTTAAGAACAGATTAGGTAAAGCCTCTAATAGCAAGGGCTTCCAGGTCCAGGGGCTGTTTACTTAAAGGCCTCGTCACATTGCAGGAAGGCTACCGGCAGGGAACGACGGGGCAGACTCCGCAAAAACATTACCACGGCATCGGACGCATCATCTCATCGGTTTGAGATGGAGAAAACATTTCAGGAGAAAGCCGCGCTGACCAGATTTATGACTTTATTTGCTCGGAGACCGGGAGGAGATACGCACTGCTGGCCAATAAGAGCAGGTCTCTGAAGACAAAGAAGTGAACGCTCCATCTACCACAGCAGGAATCACACCTCTATACCACCACACAATAATACTTACAACAATAACAATCAGTTCTGCTTGTACAGTCAACGTTGGGCCGGTCTGTTCAAACACAGATAGAAACAAATCTCTGGCATCACTTAAATCCAAACACTGTGTGTGCGGTGCGGACAAAGTGATACCCCCCCCCCCCAACACGTAACGCAATGAAGAACAATGTTCTGTTATAAGTGATAAGCTGCCACAGCCATGACACTGGCTTCTTAACGGGAGGCTGTCTGGTCTAATTAGCATTAATGTTTGATGAACTCTTCAAAACCAGAGGCACACGGCGCTGCGCTGCATCAACACCCACGCTCGTCTGGCATGACAACAAACGACTCAAGAAACAAAGACGCTACGATCTGCCGTCCTGCCCGCCGGGGGGGATAATGTTTTTTTGGACAGTGATACGAGCCAGCGTCTCTAGAATATGTTCAACTATTGTTTCAAAAAACCGACACAATGGAGCGGGATTGAATTACAAAGATGCGGCTGGGTAGAGATGAATGGAGCAGGCTGTGGCTGGATGAATCATGAAGTCCACTTCAGATTGCTCTAATTATCAGCGAATGCATTACCCTGGCAAAAACTAAAAAGCCCGGCCTCGGGTTTATTTGTCATCTCTGTCACTCAGTCAGTCAGTCAGTTGTGTGGTGTGGTGTGGTGTGGTGTGGTGTGGTGTGGCAAGAATACACTCCCCCTCTGGCCTCTCTTTGAGTTTTTTATTCCAGACACGGCGACGGTCCGCTTAAATTTCAATCAAAAGATGACATGAGGCGACAAACGGTTTGGAAAACAAAGCGTGGCCGGGCCAAGTCTTCAGGAAATACAGGTGGTGCCGCGGTCTGCAGGTTAATCACGCAAGGGAGGAAACATCAGCTGGAATGATCAAAATGATGGAGCTATGGGGTCAAGCTGCAACACTCGGCTGTGGAAGAGCTTAACTGTTGACTTACACAAGCAGAGCAGCATTAGTCTTAGATAGTCTACCAGTTAAGCCCTCTTACGGTCACCAGTTCCACTGGAAACACCACTGCAGCATACACCAGGGTTCATCCTATCAGGATTTGAGGAGCTCACATGTTTTAATTAAAGGGACAATGAGGAGTTTTGGAAAGCGAAGGGTTTTCACACTACATTTCCCATGAGCCTCCGCACGCACGGTGAAATTCTCGGACCGGCGCAAGACGGACGAAAGCGAAAACATTTGCCAAGAATGTTTTCATTGATCAAGAATGAAAGTCGGGGGGCGGTGCGTGGCGCAGTGGTTAAGGTGGCCGCCCCATGTAGAGGCTACAGTCCTCAACGCAGGCATCCCCGAATCACTAAATAATAATAACACAACGATAAAGACAAAACAATATATTTATCAAAAATGGATCCATTAACAAGTGTGGGTAATGTAGATTCATCCACATTAATATGAGACTTTATACCAAATACAAACTCCTTGTTGTCCCTTTAAAGTCACGGTGATAATTCATAGGACAGTGGTTTTGGGAACGCCACCTAAAGCAGGGTTGTCTTCATCCCGTTCTGCCTGCCACATTCTTATTCTCCCTCCGCCATGTGGCTGGCCATGTTGGGAACATCACTGGGGAGATTCTTTCCACAATTAACTCACCCTCTCTCCCCACTGGCTCACACTTCAGCATTCCAGTCCCCTGGCAGGACACTCCTCCAGTGCCCTTGCAGACAGACAGGGATGTGGGCTGCGCTGGCATTAAGTAGGAGTAGTGGCGGATGGCAGGGGTGGGGTTGAGTTCTCTCTGTGGGAGCTATACCTCAGACTTGGCTCTGCCCCGTTGTGTCTTGGGTAGACACAACAAATGGTGTCCTGTGCGTCCAACGAACCACGACCTCAGTGTGAAGGAATCCATCTTGTGGAGCTGTGCCGGTAACCTGAGCGGAGCTCGGGCATCCCTGTGAGCGAGCAACTGCCTCGCGAATTAAGACCGCGTCCATCCTAAATGTCAAGGAGATTGAGCACCGATATAGGACAAACTTGTTGCCCTTAGTGTGTCGGTGTGTTACATATAGAAATGACACTTTGACTTTTGTAAAGTTATAGCCATAGCAACCACAAGAAACCTCTCTGCAGGATCAAACCAAGGCTTCAGTCCTATATCTGATGAACCGAACTCTTCAAACCGATCATACCCAGCCCGACTATAACCAGTCTATGACTACTGTACAACTGACCCTTCTCCGTCCACTGTAAGGATTTGGCTGAACAATATAGTCGCACACTCCCATGCTCGCTTGAGCATGCATACACACACTCACACACACAAACAATTGCGCCCTCACTGATAAGTTTAGTTGTGTTCGATATGTGATTTTTGAGTTACTCTTGCTTCTTGATCTAATGCTTCTATGTTTGCTGCTGTGGTCTTTTATTTTTTGTTTTCATGTTACTGAGGTGAGATCTCCTTTGTAAACCTTTCCAGGTTTTTTAATCTCACCTGCACATCCTGTTAACTGTATTTTAATTAGCCTATTTTGCTTGCTTGATTATAATATTATGCAAATTAATAATAAACGTAATAATTACAGTATAAAAAATTTATGATTTATCCTCATCCACAGGTAACTGAGCATCTCCTGGTAAAGGGGAATGGCTTTGAAGCATCCATAGGTCTAATTATTGTAGGAAATACATAGAGAGAAAAAAATACAACTAAATACGGTGCCTACTGTACTTGACCAGTGTTGGGCAAGTTACTAGTTACTCCCCCCAAAATGTAAGTTAGTAACTCAATTACTACATTAGAAAAGGAAAAGTTGCTTGTGCTCGCCCCCCTAACTCCCTAACCTCCGTGCGTCGCGGAGCCTGCCTGTGCGGAGGAATACATAACGGGGTTAACAGTAACTTTTTTGATTACTCGTTACTGGAAAAAGTAGCACCGTTATTTTTATAACGCCGCTATTATCATCGCTGCTGACTTGCTATATTTTCCACGTCTGCTGCAGAGAAAGGGTTTATCAAAGTTATTGTGAACGCTACAGGTGGTTTTCACTTCAGCAGCACTCACTCTCATCCGACAGATGCAAATGCATGAAGACTGAAGAAGAAAAGACACTCACCTTTTACCAGCCGCTCCGTCGTGGACTGTTTCTCCTGTTTCTCCTGTTTCTCTTTGTCCTTTCCTGACATCTTCGCTTCGACTGGAGGCTAATTTCGAGGGCTCAAATCTTGCACGGCTTTCTCTCTCTTCTTTTTTTTTTGCCAGCTAGCCTGGGGACAAGCTAGCACCTCAGCCCGGCCGTCAGCTCCGTCTTGACTGCGGGGGTCGGAGGCACCGAGGTGTAGGTCCGCGCTCTTCCCGACAAACGGTGGAGATGAGATTAGCAGGCGGAGGGAGCTCCCGGTCCTTGTTGTGGTTTGACCGGCTAATAACCTAGCTCTCCTGCTGCAACATTAATGCTAGCGTGTAATTAAAGCACAAAGGAGTATTGACACTTTTGTAGAAATAAAATAACAAAAAAAAAAACAATAAACAGAGGCGACCGTTTGCTGTGTAACAGGAGTCAACTTCAGCTAATAATACCTGGATGTTACCTAAAGGGAGGCTGCCGTTAGCAGCTAATCCGATTTAGTGGCTCTTTTTTTTCAGCTAGTTAGCCAGCTAACATCTTAATGTGTTGGCAAGTCGGTAGAGAGGCAAAGACAGCAGCGGAGGACCGGCGTCTCATCTTATATGAACCGCAGACAGAATGACAGCAGCGGGTAAAGGCGCCTTTATTCAGCAGCACAAACACCCTTCAAGTCCTTTCAAGATGCAGACAGCGTCCTGACAGTGTATTCCTCCACCTCCTCCTCCTCGGATTAAAAATCTAATCTGACAGTGAGTGAGGAGCAGCTGTGGATTTCCTACAACATGGTGGAGCCCATGTGACGTAACTATGGAAACGTACCACGTGGCTTAGGGGGTGTGTTCAAAAACACAAACTTTTCACAGTGGCCGGTGGTCTCTAGTGGTGGTACCATGGACTGTATGGGTGGTACCTGCATATAAAGAGAACAAAAAAGATCCTAAATAGCTGAGCTGGAGAAGGGCCTCGATGGGTGCAGCTGTGAGTGTGTATGGCATTAGATATTATATTTTTTAAATCATAAGGAGTTTTGCTGATTTAACCCAATCTTATACTTTTGGTAAACTAGGACATATGAATGATGACAGATGGATTATTAAGTCTAATTATAGTAATCAAAATAGTAATAAACAATGCAGTACTGCTAGTGGCTCTTATGAAGTTTGTTTAATGGAAACACAGCAGCAACAGGGAACAACTATTCTCAAACAAAGTTAATGTTAAGATGGTGTGCCTCTTCAAGATATTTCAGGTCTCTGCTGTGAAAATTATGACAATAAGCTCACGGTTTTGAAAAGAAAATAGGTCAAAAGACTGACACAGTTGTTCATTTTGACATATCAGTGGGTTGATGATATCCTAGGAAGCAAATGCAACATTACAGTAAGGGTGCATTCCCAACTGCAAATTGTTCTAACACTAAATGTTGCCCCTTCAAAGTTACTGTATTTAACTTTAGTCACATGCCAGAAGATAATAGCTGCATCTGCCATATCTTAAAAATAATAATAATAATATATATAATGTGAGATGTTGCCAAACGAGACAAAAACCATAATAAAAATGTAGTTTCTAAATTTTATACCAAATTATAGCCAGTATATTATAGAATGCACTTGCACCGGTAACTTTTATAGGGATAGGATATTTCTATAAATAAATCACTATATTATACAGTAATATATTTCTCTTCACATTCAAAGAGATGCCCAGTGATCTTTTGCAACACAGCGCTCTGTAAAACAAATCAAGTTTCTTTTCCTAGCAACAGTGAGAGATTTAATTCATCTCCAGGCCGGACACTAGATGGCTGTCTTGTCCCATTTTCAAACAGACTGCTGTGTTCAGTGTACAGTAATTTTACATAAAAAGGCAACTGGATAGAAACAGATACAAAAATTTGAGATTTATTGAACTGGAAAAGCATTAAATTCCACTTAAACATTCATTATAAGTAAATACCTACAACATTACACTGAAAATATCACCAACCACATAGAAAACCATGGATACAGTGGATCAGTTCAAATGTAAAAAGCAGCTCATCAGCTAAAAAAAAAAAAAAAGTACTGAAGACGACTCTCCAGACCGAACAAAGAGCAAAGGCCATGCACAAAAGAATTATCCATTGTTAGTTGTTAGAAATGCTGGTTCAACAAGACATCAATGCTTTAGCCTCTGCCTCTTCTGTAGTTTTACCTACTGGTAAATATGCTTTGTCCATATATGGTCCACTTCTTTGCCCTTTTATGTGAAGTACTATCACCAAGATATGACAAAACATTTCAGAGCCCTGTTACTTTACCATTTAAAAAAAGAACAGCAACAACGACATGCAAAAATCTCTGAGTCCACCCCAGGCAAACCTCAATACAATGGAGGAAGAATGGAAGAGAAGCCCTAGCACCACTAGGCACACAGCCCGAGGGTGTCTCTTGTCTCTCTGGCACATGTGCAGCGCCAGCGTGGCTTTACCCTGGCGGCCTTCTGCTTCGGGCCAGGCAGCAGCACCTGACAGACCAACAGTCTGACACTACACTGCATCTTTCTACCATCTGGTTGAACATGAAATCAGTAGCGGGGGGGGGGGGAGATGGAGAAGACCAAGAGCTGGATCTGTTTGTCGTTTATGTGGAGTGGGGGTGGATTAACAGACATGACGAACATCACTTCAAGTGTAGGCACTCGTGGTTCTTCAACAGTGCACAGCGACAGCAGTCGGGAGGAAAACGAGTTGAGTTTTTCTAAATCGCACCAGAGAAGGGTTTCCTCCCGAAGCAAACACAGGACCGACTTTACATGGTCCTCTTGAAGAAATCTGGCTCGTATGGTTACAAAAAAACAAAGAGAGTGTTTCAGCTCAACATCACAAACAGATATGTTTGGGAACAATGGAGTATCTCACTGAATGGTTCACTTATACATACAGTTCACATACTTAAAAAAAAAAAAAGACCTTAGCAAAAACTTTGAAACACAGCATGATGTGGGAAGTCTTTGGTGCTCGGTGTCTCGGAAAACTCAACAGAACCGTATGTTTGAGACCCAAAGAACTGTCGGCATCATTTCCAATTCTAACTGAGGGTATTTAAAGACAGTGGACATCATAAAAGGAGTGTTGCATTACAACAGGAAACCCACGGGGGAAAACAACACACATATGAAGTGTACTGTATGGCTATACATTAATCCTTCATTTCAGGCAAGGCTCTAAAGGCTTAGTGATTCGTTATAATATTTCAGCCACTAATCCTCTCCTTCCACTCCCTTTTTTGACTTCTGCCCTGAGATGGAATAAGTGCAAGAGTCGGCCATCTTGCAGCCAGTAGGTCTGAACTCTCTTTAGCCAAATTGCACGTTACTGAAGAAGAGATACATCAACCAAAACCCTCCTTTACATGTTAATCAGTCTAGCCTGGCTATTATTAACATAACTCCATTAGTACTATATCATAAAAAAGATGCTGAAATTCAAATATTCCTATGTACCTTGTGAATTTTTAGATTTAAAAAACAAAAACAAAAAAAAATCACAGCATAGATGCAGTTTTGCCTGAATATATTCTGGAAAGGATATTTTCACAAGAACTGCACAGTAATTAGGGTCTCTTTGTTTGCATATACTATACAGGTAATTAGTATTCTGCAGATGGAAATTACAAATTGAACCCTTTTTTTTTTTTTTTTTGAATGACTAGTGTTCCATAGATGCTTGAGGAACATGTTGGAGGGAAGGCGAGGCTGAAATGGGCCAGCAGAGCTGAGGGCACGGCCTGGAGACAGAGAGTGCAGAGAAATGACAAGTCCCAGCTCGGTGACCCGCAGACCGACACTTGTTTCGCTGCAGCCTGCGGCGGACCCCCCCCCCTCTCCGCTGAAGGGACTCGGCCGATCTCGTCACGTCTTTTTTTTTTGTTGTTGTTAGTGTGGGAGTGTTGATGGGAGTGAGAGGTGAGCACGGATTCCGCGGAGATTATTGGAGATCTGCTTCGGCTGAGCGCGACCGGACCAGCCATCACAGGTCTGCCTTCTTCTTGCGTCGTGATTGGTCGTAATCCGAGAAGGCAGACGACGTTAGAGGAGTAAGTTCTCAAGAGTCCCGGCGGTGAAAAGTCCACGACACGCACCGTGTCCCCCCTGAGTGGCAACGGCTTGTATTTTTACTGCATGATGAAGCCGGGCTGCGGGGCCATGCGAGGTGGGGGCCTCTGCGGCAAGGCGGGGGGGTACTGAGAGAGGAAATGGGTGGGGTAGCCGGAGGGGACGTTGGGGAAGGGCTGGCCCGTTCTGGGGGGAATCGGAGGGTACGGCGTCGCTGAGTAGAAGACAGCCTGGGGGGCGGCGGCGGTCGGAGCTGGGTTGGAATTGAGGATGGGGGCGGGCTGAGCTGGAGGAGGCGGGGGTTTCCTCCTGGGCTGGGGAAGGGGAGAGGAACCGTCGTTGGCCTCGGTGAGGAGCGAGGTCGCCGACGACACGTCCTGAGAGCGGGAGGCGGGGACCGACGCCTGGGGGAGGTGCTGTCCCCTCAGCACCATCTCCTGCAGCTTCTCGATCTTCACCCTTCTCAAGTGGGCCAGCTTCCTGTTGCTCTGATAAGTGTCGATGAAGGCGTCCAGGGTCATGTCGCCATCCAGGAACGAATCGGCCATATTCTGTTGAGGGAGAAACAGAACAGAGACTTATGCTTAGCTCATAACCTGGTCCCAACCAGGTTATGTTCAGAGTTTTAAAAAACGGCTATAAAAGCGCTGCTGTTTCACTATTTAACTCATTTACAGCTGCGTCACCTTTACTTTGAAAGTCCAGTGGAGCTGGATCAGAACGGAGCGTTTGTACGGAGGGAGAGATCGCACTGATCCGCTGCTGTTGACTTTCTCTCTGAACGTCTCCGCCTACAGTTGTTCTCCTCACCCGTTGAGCCGAGCGTCAGGAGCTCATTATATATTAGACTATAGCCTATATATTTTACTTTTATACAGTCAGTCACCGCTGAAAGAAGTTGTGCGCTCGCAGCAGGACAGATAATCAGATGGATAATTGGTAAAGTTAATAATTTCACTTAATGTGGCCATGAATAAATTAATTTTGCTGTTTCGCCTGTTATATCAGTGTTGTCCAAACGCAAATCTTGAATAGGTCTCCGCTGTTTTCACATTTAATAAGGTCTTTGTTGTCTTTGTGCAGAGACAATATGAGATTTGCTTGTAGCTACAGCACCTAAAAAACCCACTATTTCCATACGCACACACATACGCTCAATAAAACACACACACACTCGTATTCTATAATTTCGATCAGTGAAATAGGCTATATGAAAACAATATAAAATACAATTTAAAATGACAGAACTTGCTGCTCTAGTTTATTTAATTTAAATGAATAAAGCTTCATATTTAAAAGTAGCGCAATGTTCAGCTGTCAGAAATTAAAAGCAGCCTCCTCTCTCCTCATATTTGCAGCACTTCAGGCTGCGATCGTGCTTTTTTGTATCACTCATACTCTCTCCATTAAAACAACCTGCTGCTCTGTCGCTCCATTTCGTGCGGAAGTAGAATCATACTGTATGACGCCAAACGCCTCCTTTGATGTGAACGCGCACAGATCATAAAGCTGAGAGCCGGACTTAACAAACCAAGTTGATAACCAGCTTTGTAGTAGCTACCGTGTCAACTCGGGCCGGGACTTGAGGTTTTGTTGAGCTGCATCATGAACACAAAGCCTGGCTATGTTGAGCCTCCTTCGCAGTACAGGCCTCTGGTTGAGAGCCAGCCTGAGTCATGCTGATGGAAATAGCAGTCAGGAAAGCCGGTCTTTCACCTCCCTGCATTGTTACCGCTATTGTTCTCACATTGACTCACAAATAATTCACATTTAACGTGGCGTCATAGAATCCTTATTATATGAGAATGTGGTTCCACTGTGTGTGGTGTGATGCACACAGCTGTTCAACATATTCAACATGTACAGAGTTGAATGAACTGTTGTTGGAGCCATTTGTACTTAAAACTGCTGTAAAATGGAAAACTTTAGACCAGGCAAATTCAATCTAGGGTTAGAGTTTCCTAATATTTTAGGTCTAGAAGAATGCATCTGAAGATTTTCTTTGTAATTGCTCCTGTTTTCCTTTCTTGAAGTACACAAACCCCTCGGTGTATGTTTGAAGTCATCTGACGTTGTCCGTGGAAAAAAAATTTGGTTTTGTGGAATGCAAATAGTCTAAACAGATTGTTTAAATGGAGAATTGTTGTATACAGCCTAGATAATTATAACCTTTCAACTTGAATGTTACATTCAAGTTGTTTACATTACCAATTTGCTTTTAGACGGTTGCACTTCCTAACGGTTTCAGTATAACAGAAGTTACACTGGGTTAGTAGAAACGGTTTGACTCAACACTAATACAACGAGTACCATCAACAGTTCACAAGTTCAAGTGCTTTACAGAAACAAGGAACCAGAGGTGTTAATGCGACAAATTCACAATCAAAGAGCTTATTCCTTTGTTTTAGTTTGTTCTTTAAACAGAAATGATAGTCTTCTTATTCTTGGTTTACAGTACAGTGGTTCTGAACTGTACGTCTGTTGCGCAGGAATTCAATTACAAGCTCATGGTTTAGGCCTGATGGTTACAGTGTGTAATTATGGTTTATATGGTTCTCCCACAGCAGCAGGGTGAGTGAGTGAGTTTTGACTCATTCAGACAAGTCTTGGAGCAGGACAGGGTCAAATCAAGTCACAGTTTGGTTGTTTCATCTTGAAATCAGTTCAATAATGATGCTGTCCATGTCATATCTTTATATTCATACATCTAAATTTCAGTTAGATGCTAAGGCATAGAAAAAGTAATCTGCTTTTTGCGATCAATTTGACTCGATCAGATGCGATCAAGCAGTTTCCACTGTAAAACTGATCAGCGGCATAAACAAAAAAAGAATGATTCAGTGTGTAGAAATAAGACCAAAAATGGTGACTGACGACACTGTGGTCCATCAACACACCCAGCTGGAGCCCTTATGGTATTTTCCACTGAAACATTTCTGAGAAAAAAAAAAGGAACTTGATTGACAGCTCAGAAACAGCTGAGAGGACAGACAGCTGCTGGAGGGATGGAGTCGTCGCCTCTACGTTACTCAGCCATTATGCTGCCCACATGCTCTCTCGCTGCAGCTCTGAACAATGGATCCTCTGTACACAGGTCCTCTACGTCAGGAACTGCAGGTACATGAATTACCGTCCGGTGTCACTGAGGGATACATGTGGAGTCATCTGTGGAGGGAGCAGGAGAACGCTTACCTCTGTCTCTTCTTCTATTTTGGCTCCCTCCGCCTGCAGTAGGGCCAGCAACGTGTCCAGGGAGGTGTTTCGTGACTTGTGGTCTGTTGAATTACAAGACAGAAAAACAACATGAGTGATTTTATTCTGCTGGACCAGAGCTGAGGCCGAGGCATGACAAATCTTTAACCTATTTTTTTTGTTTTTTAATTTATTTATTCAGGATAGCCCCTTGAGATGAATCATCTCATTTTCCAGGGGGTCCTTCCACAAAGTCGAAAAAGAAAGAAAGAAAGAAATACAGTGAAACATATTACAGGACTTATACACACACACACACAGCCAAATAATATGAACGAGACAATAAATGAGAAATAAGAATAAAACAATAACTGACGAAGCCTCTTGGATGAGAGGTGAAACGTCTTCCTATACAAATAACTAAGTCCACTTGCATTCGATTTAAATTTCCTTGAGATAACTATGACCTCGACAAAAGAGAATATTCACAGGCTTAAATGTGTACAGAAATGGCCGTTCGTCCTGTTTGTCGCGCCGAGTTGTCATCATGAGACAACAAGATTGGCGGCAGATCAAGAAGAACCGTTTCAACTCCATTTATCATCATGACGCATATAATAATAATACTACTACTAATTCATTGGATTTTTATAGCGCTTTTCAAGGACCCAAAGCCGCTTACAAAAAGACAAGAGAAGGGTAATGACAGACGAGGGGGACAGACAGAAGACAACACAAGCAGACAGACACAGACATCTTCATTACTCTTAATGCTCAGACACTTCTGAAAGCATTAGTATGTTACCACACTGGGCTGTATAGAAAGGTGCTGCAGAATATTTAACTCTATTTAACTCTTTGCTAAAATGACTCTGCTGGTAATAACAGGTTTTACTGGGTCTGTCAGACAAAGCTGAGGCAGGATGTGTGCCTGTTTGCTGTGAACTCACAAAGCCCCAGTGAGTCAACTGAAACCAACGCGGTGTCTCCAAGGAGGAGGTCTGTTTTGTTTGCGCTCCTAAGCTGGACTGAAAGTCGCGAGCGCCAACTGGAGCTGGAGCTACGTACATACTGTACATGGTGGCACGCCGGCAGTGAGGAGACTGATGTCCTCCATGGCTTCGTCAGCTCTCAGATACTTATTCACACACTGGAGACAGAGGGGACGATAATGTTTCTGGTCTACGACGTCCATGATTGTTCTTAAACAGCTTTGGCTCTGGCAGGTCCAATATAACAGATAGAATCACTGATCATGATCGAGGTCAGCCTCGATTGTATCAGGAGGCACAAGTTTTAAATGATGTCATCATCATCAACAGATTATTGATGAAATTATTGTGTATGCATTATGTTTCAATGATTTTTGTTTTCCTTAACTTGTTGGTTTCCCTTTTGTTTAGTTTTATATATATATATATATATATATATATATATATATATATATATATATATATATATATATATATATATATATATATATATATATATATATATATATATATATATATATATATATATATATATATATATTTCTATTTTTTGTTAATTTATTTATTTCATTTATTTATTATTTTCTTTTCTCCTTTTTATGAAATATATTTATATTATTTACTTCTTTTTAAGTCAAACTAAAGTAACTAGTCAAAGTAACTAACTGAAGTGCAAAGTCAGGGTGGGGTCACTCTCGGGTTTCTGACCCCACCTGCATGTTTTCTCCAACTCACTGTATTAAAACTGCTTGTGCTTTTTACATTATACAAATAAGAATTTTCAATGAGCTAGACACAACACAAGCAGAAGGGAAAAAACACAAATACAAAATGCCATTCCTGTTTATGGCGGAAACGGGTTACCGGTTTCAACCACGGCTCATTATTGTGGTAAAACTTCAGCTCTGTTCTGTATTGCACCAAACAGCAACAGTCTCCATGCATCTACATGTGCATGCACATGCACAACCAGCATTGTGGCTTTGTTATGCATCACTCAAACATGGCAGGAGGCAGTGACAGCACTCCTCCTTTGCCATCCTTTACTTTTTACATTAAAACTTAGCAGGTACAAGACGATTACTTTGTCCTTATGATGGCTGGTACTGGTCCATTGTCCTCATGGTCTCCATTATAAAATGTGATCAAAATATATCAGTTTTTTTTTTTTTTTTTTTACATTTTCAGCACATTTAAACACCGTGTCCACACAACTGTAGTCACTATAATATACAGTTCAATCTCTATTCCTAATTTAAAAAAACAACTGCATTCAACATTAAGACAAGTATTGAAAAAAGCCGTAGTGCTGTCTGGAACTATGGGCTTCTTATGTTAAGATGGTGCTCTTTGGTGAAGGGCTGGGTCAGTAGAAAAAAAGAGAAAATACCAAGGCACTCATCTTGAATAAAAATATTACAATTCCTTTATTGCATTAAGGACCAAACATAGTAAAGGAAGTGTAGTCTGACACCAAGACAGGCACTATCATTTTGTGCCTGTCTTGGTGTCAGACTACACTTCCTGACGAAGGCTCTCAGCCAAAACGTGTCGAAGCGTCTTTTTTACTACGTTCGACCCTTAATGCAATAAAGGCATTTTAATATTTATTCAAGATGAGTGCCTTGGTATTTTCTCATTTTTTCATTAAGATAAGTATATTTCATAACTTTCCCCATGTTACCAGGGAATTATGTTTTCAGACTGGACCTGAGGAATACGGTAGGCAATGTGAACTGGTCCTGAGAGCAGGTTTGATAAAACCTTCACTGAGGTCAACTAGTCACATGAGGTCATAGAGTGCGATGTTGAGTACTGTAAATATCCCCACTTATAAATGTAAGTGAATGATATACAACATCTGAGGGTGCATCAGCCACATTGTTTCAAATGTAAATATATCACTGTTTAAAGGGACAACGAGGAGTTTCTATTTGGTTATAAAAAAAGTCTCACGTTAATGTGGATGAATTTAATTTCACACTTGTTAATGGGCCCATTTTCGTTTTTGTTATTATAAGTGGTGGTGGAAATGCTGGTCGAGCCGACCAGCGTTTCTTTACTTTCGGTTTCGTGGCGAGTCATGAGAATAACGCCGCCGAATCGCCGTTTATGGTCGGAACTACGACGGTATGTGATCGTCTTCGAACCTCTGACTTTAATTCTTGATGAATGAAAACATGAGTCTGTCTTGCGCCGGTCAAAGAATTTCACGGTGTGCGCGGAGGCTCATAAATGTAGTGTGAAAACGCTTCGCTTTTCCAAAACTCCTCGTTGTCCCTTTAAAATGAAATATTATTAAATATACAAATAGTTAGCTTGCACTGTTTTCATGCTGTAGACTGTCAATCACTGAAGCGTTTGAATGAGTGATTACTATGGAGCGTGAGGCAATAATTGGTTTTAAATGCATTAACTGGTCCACCATTCCAATTATGGAGCCTATTAAAAATGTTATGTGTTATATTACGACTTCTTTAGATTGACAAGAGGACCAATTAAAGGTCCCATAAAATAATTGATGAGATGTTGGAGATCCTGGCGAGGCCGTATGAAATCACACCTTATAAATTCTACGACCCTCTCTGCCATCAGTCAGCTGCTGCCCTGTTTTCTGGGGGAAACCCTGTGCATGTCTACACGTATTATACAATAATCCACAACAGATAGAAATACAGCTTCAACAGCTGCTTTTCTACTGTACATGAGATCGCTCAGTCACTTTATTACGGCTCGGCTATCCTCCAGCTCTCACTGTTATCTACTGATTGGCCAGCTTCTCCGCTTACATAAGGGTTAAAAGCTGAACATGAGTGACGGTGGTTAAGTGCGTGAGACAAAAGGCAAAACAATAAACAAATAAAACAAACAACCGGGTCAGGTGTTGACTAAAGGTATGACTTAGTTACGTGCTCCTCCACCCTCCTCTCACCCTGGCACGCTCTTCTCCACAGCACCACCTCTTCACCCGGCTGTCTGGAACTCAAGTCTCCACACGCCCATCAGCAATGAGGGCTATTGATCGTAGATGAAGTATTTCATGACCACAGTCAGAGTTTATTTCAGCGGTAGCTTCCAGGGAAACCTAAATTATTTACTTTACATGAAACTTGATATATAATAAGTCAAGGAAATATTCCCGAGACAACAGCTTGCCAAACCAAGATTTCTGTCAGAGTTCCCAGTCATCTAAAATCTAATCTCTGAATTGTTGGCACTGGAGCCCAAAACCTCACATTTGGTTCGCCAGAATTCTACTGACACATTAAATTGAACAGAAACCCTTCAAAGACAGAGGCTTCATTCTTGACACAAAGCCCTTCTCCCGGGTGAACTCCCATTCCTCTCTTGGTCTCGCTCTCGTTTCATAACAGGGCGGACTCTCAGGCCTATCAGCGCCACTCCACAGTACAAAGCTGGGATTCTCTGGCCGAGCAGCGAGCCAAGCCCGGCGCACAACGCACGGTCTGGGCCCGCGGATCATGAGACAGCCATTTAGTAAATGAATCTCCTTCGACCTCTGCTGTGAGCCTGGGGTTTTTTTGGCCTGCCCTGCTGCCCCCTCTCTCTCCCACCGCCTCCCCGACTGTCCTGTCTGCTGATCCCATCATTCCCTCCTTCCCTTCCCTCCCCGCCCCACACTGAGGTTGTTTTACACCAGGCGGCACAATGCTCCACTGTGGGCCGGCCGTCCTCAGAGGGCAGGGGATGGTTGGCGGTGGAGGTGGTAGGGGTTGAAAAGCGGCAACCCGGTCGAGTGACGCAGAGGACACGCATTTCCTAGAGAAAGGATGTCGGGGGGGGGGGGGGGCTCGGTGGGACTGTCACTGTATGCAAACAACGGCGCGGAGAGCTACTCTTCGTTAAATCTTTCATCTGGGTCAAACGGCTACGGTTCTCTCTGCTCCGAGCATCGCTGTCCTTCCCCAGCTGCTCTACCACAAATCCACAACTAGGACGGCCGGTGCATAGGAGGTGGGGGGTGGGGGAGCGCCGGGTAACCTACATTCGACAAAAGCCATTGCTCGCTGACAACAAACAAAAACCACCAGACTGCTGCATCAGCTCTCATGTATGACAGATAATTGTCCATCAAGATATAATCATATCTGATCATTGTGGCCACTGTGACTCTGGTCTGTGCTGCATCAAACAGCAGCTGTCCTGTGGTCACTATTTAATGTTTATACAGTTCAATGTCTATTCCTAATAAAAACAACTGCATTTAACATAAAGATTTAAGAAAGAGGAGCTTCAATGTTCCCTAAGTAATAGTATATATAGAAAAAGATGATTCTGTGTGGCCGGGGATAAATATGTCAATCTGTGTGTGTGTGTGTTTATATCTTCTTCTTTTTTTTTAAGTTGTTCTATGCATTTAAAATTGTGTTACCTGCTATTTTTTGTTTACGTGTCATCTTAAAGTAGCTTAAACGTTACCTTTAATTGTCGGTGCAAGCTATTTTTAGAACAGCGGAGCAGAGCCGTGAGCTGCTCAGAGCTACGCTACGGAGGCTAATGGGATTTCTTTGTTTCCCTCAAATACACAATCCAACAACTCCAAAATGCTCTGGTGGACAAGTTGTGACCTGCACATTCACCACGCTATGAGATAATAACAGAATGTTACAAGACAGAGTTGTTTTCGAGGTAAATTCATGCAAAACCGTTGATGCACTTTCCCGTCGGAGACAGTTATGCAGCAAGCAGTCTCTGCATTTCCTCGAAAAAAACTATTTTCTGATGAGGGAAACCAAGAAATCTTGCTTGCTTGTCCCCGAGAGCGTTTTGGAGTTGTTGGATTGTGTATTTGAAAAAAATTTAAAAATTAATAAAAAAAAATAGATAAATAAAAAGGATTTCATAAAGGGGCCTGGGTTGCGAACACACTGAATATGTGCACATACACAAGCTTTCAGAGTGAGCATGTCTTGCAGAGAAGGAGGCAAAGTCAAACTTTTATCAGCGTAGCAGAGTAGTGAATGGCTGGCATGCTATTTTGAGAGGGCTGCTTGGCAACCACTGCGTCAACAAGGTCACAAGTATCGTCACTCCGTCTTCCTCACACACTGGGAAGCACTGTAAGGGTGTATCAGCGAGGGATGTTACAGCCCTGCGAGACTTCATGTCCTACGGTGGAGATCCAAATCAGATGTGGAACTTGCTCGACGCGTACAGCGGTCCGATGACAGCCATGATTCCTACAGCGACATGGCGACGGGGCTGATGGTGACAGGCCTGCTGCAGCCTTTGAATGGAAATGTGGGAACTGGTGGAACAGGTCTCTGCAGCGTGCGTTCAAACACAATAAGAACAATCAACGTGAGAAAAAGAAAACATTGCGTAACAGCTCAGCCTCCTATTACTGGCATACAAAGGTCCATTTTAAACTGGAAGCAGACAACTCAACACACCACAAGTTTATATGGGAATTGCCATCACACTGAATGATTTAGCACTATCAATTACATTTTATTATGTTAAAGTCTGGTTCAACTGCAACTATTCAACCAGTGAAATGTTAATGCAGCTCAAACTTTCAGTAAAGTCTTCAGCTGGCTTGTTATGTCTGACTGACACAGACTAACAGGACTGTTGTTCTACTCAGGAATTCTCTGAACAAATGTGAATACTGGCTCCACATTCTGGTGTGTTGTTCCTAACGGGACTGGACAGGGGGGTAAAGACTGATGCAGAGGACCACCAGGATTTGTCCTTGTATGACTTTTTACATCTTTCTCTCTGTGGTGACAGGTGCCACCAGACCACGTGCCTCCACATTATCCATCATTTCAGATTAAAAGCCCTCTGAGGAGTCGTGGTAATTGCGATTTCATGGCGTTACAGCTGCTGCGGCAACGATTCTTGACTGATTGTTGAAGCTCTGTTGTGTCTTCAGCCTGTACGGGTCAAGACAGCTAAAGACCTCAGCCTCCAGGAGGCAATTTGTCACTATTAGCTCATGAATAGACCAAGCCATTCATTCATCACTGGAGAACCTTAAGATTGATTAATTTACTTATTGTTTTTTAATTGTTCCTTGCAGTCTTATTTTTAATCTTTTTTTTTATTATTATTATTAAATCAAACGCTTCTGATTACCACCTCATTTCTGCAATTAAGAAAAAGTACAATGGAAGAGGAGCTTATGTTATTTTATTATTGCAATGTTTGTTTTATAAGATATATAATAATAGTTATGAATTCAGATAATATATTAAAATCTAGGTTTAAATGCGCATCGTGCCTTGAGCTTTGTTTGAAGTTTGTCCTGAGTCCACTTGCTTATGGATCAGTTACCGATGACATCATGGATAAGAGTGTGTTCAAATTTCTTAAGAGGTGGGTAACATTAAAAATTCAAGACAGTGAGATAAGCTAATCGATAAAAACTCCGTCTCGGTGCGGTGGTGGCGGCCGCGCTGACGTACTGTACCTAGGGTCGACTTGCGCAGCTGATAGGACTCGAAGTTCTCCTGCAGGCAGCCGTAGCGCTTGGTGAGCTGCTCCTTCTTGTGCTCCAGTCTGGGCTGCAGGGCGAGGTTCTGCTCGGCCAGGGTGCGGTTGTTGACCAGCGTCTTCTCTTTGTTCTGCTGGACGTCCTGCATCTGTCGAGGGAAACAAAAGACGTCAGTAATGCAACCAGCTTTAAGAGCTAAGGCTCTTTTCTTACACACTGGACTCAAATTTGTCAATGTCAATTCTTTTCCGAGAAACACCTCAGTAATAAGTGGATGGAGGAAGTCAGTGTGGTGAATACCAACTCTATGAATCATTGTGCTTTAACTGCCAGTTTTCACACAACTCCCACAGCGCTAGTCACAAATTTAGAAAGACGAGTCATAACCACAATGTCTCACAATGTTCAAGATCTGCATTTTACAACTTAATATACTGTAAATCCTCTTCTGTTTCCATGAGCAGTGACATGTTTCATTTAATTTCAGATTTTTTTTAATTCACAAGCACAAATCTGAAATAACTCAACAAAAAAATGACACATGTTTGAAAAAAACGTAATCAGCTTTGAAATAATTCAAGGTCAGTGGTAATTAGTGATCAACCTGATTAATTACACCTCAGACAAGTCTGAACATATTTAAACAGCTGAGAGTTGATCTGCCAGTTAGAACGGCTACTGTGTGTTTAAACAACAATGCAGTTCAACGACAGACATCTGATAAGTCATATCAGGAAAACCACAGGTGGATCAACTAATACGCCACCAAACAAGTATGCACTGACCACTTCCCACCAGCAAAGCTCCAGCACTCATTTGCATTGATTGTGTAAGAACAGTGCTGGAGTTTGGTGTTTTGATACTGGTGGTGAAGAGCACTGCAACACACCCTTAAAGGGAAAGTTCAACATTTTGGCAAATTGGCTCATTGGTTCGTTACCTTTAATTGTCGGTGCAAGCTATTTTTAGAATGGCGGAGCAGAGCCGCGAGCTGCTCAGAGCTACGCTAGTATGGAGGCTAATAAGATTTTTTGTTTTCCGCTGTTCTAAAAATAGCTTGCACCAAAAATTAAAGGTAACGAACCTACTCCTAAGGCTATAGGGATTATGGCAATGGGCAATTTGCCGAAATGTTGAATTTTCCCTGTAAAATATCTGCCACAGGCGGTGAACTGGAGAGAGATCTGGTAGCTGAAAGACACAGAATATGATAGACAACACTTTCCTACTCCAGTGAACCCTTGTGCCCGGGGGATGTAGCGTTGTCATCCTGTTTATTCACAGTTGTTGTTGTTTTTTTTACCCTAACATGACACTTAAAATACAAAAGAAATTTGATTGTTATCTTTGAGCTTTTGATGACCCTTTCACATAAACTTGTGAATGAGTCATTAAATTCTACGCTAAACCAGAAATGTATCTTAAAGAGGTAATTCAGCAGATTTAGTATTGCACTTCTATTAATTCAAGACTTTATGGTTCCCCAAAGACAGATTAAAACTGAAGCAGCAGAGGCCATGACATCCTGGAGTTGAATCTCTTCTATGGGAGAGGCTGCAGAGATACTGCATCCTACATTACCCATTATCCTTGTCACCAGCACCGTTCCTTCATCTCCCCTGCCTCGTATTGGGCCGGCTTCTTTCAATCCCCCACATCTCTAGGATGTCCATACTTCAGAAAGCTGAAATGAAAGCTGTTTTAGAGGGGAACTATGCAAATTTGGTCCCTTTTCCGTTGTTTTGGAAGTTTTTTTCTACGGAGTTCCCCTACAGCAGTGGTTCCTTCCCAACCGTTTTTTGGCTCGTGACCTCATTTTGACATCACAAACTTTGGACGACCCCGTGATCACGTGCCGTCAATAAAGATGCGCCAGCTCAGATATTTTTATATGCTGCATTTTATTTTAACTTTGGGTGTGGTATTTTTAATTTTTCAAGAATAGTAATTGGTTAAAAAAAATATGTTAATCAGTATTTTTTTATCAATTACTAGACATTTCAGGCGACCCCATGTGAAGTCCATATATCCAGTTTTCCTGATGAGTAAACTGAACCTTACATAAAAGCTGGTGGGGCGTCAATTTAATGCACATTTGACCTGAGAAAATGAAGACAGGTGGGAAGAACAACATGCTACAGAGAGGGGATTTAATTAAAAAGCTTCCCTTGCTGCTTCCTACTTCAGATGACTCATTTCACAGACCAACATGTTGTGAAGAGCAAATATTACCAGTATGAGGCGAGAACACGCAGGGAAGTTCTAAAAATACACCACAGAGTGGAGGGCGATTGTGGAGCTCTGAAAGTGTTTGGCGGTTTTTCATACTGGGAATCCATGAACATATCTTATGTCTATTACCACGACACTTTGAGCCATGATATCCTGAGGTGACCGGCCTCCCCTTCGTTCATCGTGGTCTGCTGGAGAAGCAGACCTTTAAATAGCACCCATGACTGCAGGCCTGTTCTGTCAAACCACACATATAATTGTTTGCTGGAGGAAATGCTCTCCAGTGTTACAGCCCTTGCATACATTTTTTTTTTAAAAAGCTGGAATAATCACAGGAAATGTAGGTTAAGAGCTACTCTGGACCACAGACCTGGATTGTAATAACCCATATTTAGATACAGGTCACTGTAATACTCCACTCACAAAAAACAAAGACTTGTACAGTAAACACAGGTAAAAGAAAGTGAAGGAGAGAGAGAGAGAGAAAGTCAGCTTTGTCTTGAGGACTCTGATCAACAACATGCACAGGTGTTGGTCTGCTGACTCACTGATAATCCATCTGAATCTTCTTTGTAAATAGCAGTAATAGGTTACACTGGAAAACCACAGGACAGCTGGTATAAAACATGACTGATAAACCCAACTAGCAGGCAAAGACAGGTGTCTGCATCATTGTTTAATGGTCTCTGTTTTCATCCCATCTAGACAACCCAACTGTAGAGCCGGCTGGAAATGATGAAGCCTTACTGCTGCTGGTCTGGGCTGAGTTATTCCTCGCAGTAATTCCTTTATGGCCTTGCCTTACAATCTGAACCACAACAACAACATAAGAGCTCAAATAAAAAACATACGAAAAACCATTGGTCCATACATTGAAAATGAACTTGTAATTTTATGTAAATTAAAGGGATAGTAGCATTTTTTTAAAGTGGGGTTGTATGATTTACAAATAGCCCCTAAGTACTTTAATTGCAGTAGAAGACTCTCTGCACTCCTCCCGTTAGCAACGCCAGCCCATAGCCCTGCCCAGAGATTTACAACATACAGTGTTGTGAATGGACCCAAAGAAACGGCCTATTTTCGCGGCCTAAAAGAGGTTTTACATGAAAAAAATTACACAGTTCCATTGTTCGCTATAATATAATTTTTTCCAGCCCTTCAAAGTGCAGGAAAAAAGCAGTTTTTATTTGGACCTAACCAACTTACGTATCCCTCCGCCCAGGGTTAGCGCCCGCCGATCAGCAGTTGGTTAGGTCCAAATAAAAACTGCGTTTTTCCTGCACTTTGAGGGGCTGGAAAAAATTATATTATAGCGAACAATGGAACTGTGTATTTTTTTTTTCAGGTAAAACCTCTTTTAGTCCGCGAAAATAGGCCGTTTCTTTGGATCTGTTCACAACAATGTATGTTGTAAATCTCTGGGCAGGGCTATGGGCTGGCGTTGCTAACGGGAGGAGTGCAGAGAGTCTGCTACTGCAATTAAAGTACTTAGGGGCTATTTGTAGATCATACAACCCCACTTTAAAAAAAATGCTACTATCCCTTTAAAGCTAAACACTACACTTACTACAATGCTTTTTTTTTCATTTTATTTTGATTTAGAGAACATATAAAGGTCAAAACAATGCCATAGTATTTGTTTTGTTTTCTCTAAATCAAAATAAGATTTTAAAAATGTATCACAAAAAAAATAAATGTACTGTAATCCGTTACCAGGCTAAATAATAACTTTTGTAACTTAGTCCAAGACTGTAGCCACTTCTTTGATTTGTTAATCCATGTTATTGTTTACATATCAATTCACCATAAAAGCGCTCCCATTTACGTTAGCCAAACTCTTTCAAAATAAAATACCTAAAATAATACATAGCAAACACAAGAAATGCACTATAATAATATCTAACTATCGAGTTTCCAAACTAAAATGGGTCTAGTAAGGTTTCCACCAGTCTCCCTGAAGGCCTGAAAAACTTGAGAGCAGTGTAGTGTGTAGGTGTAAAAACCAGACTGTGTGGATGTAGCCTTACAGCCACTCATTTAAAACAAGAACATGCCTGAAGCTTGGGACAATAAGAACTGAAGCTTTCACAAGCCAGACAATTCACTGCTCAAGCAGCGTTCATCTCACAACAGAGTGAATACACTAGATCACATCGTCATGTCAACCCCACATATCCTAAGACAACACCAACCATCACGTGTTCTTCCACCAAAATAAACATGGGATGGCGACCGGCAGCTTGTGCTGGTGGTAATACGCAGTGATGCTTGTGCACAAAAACACTTGGGTGAGATCCTGGATGGAGAGGCCCGGGCCGAGGTGGAGACAGGAAACCAGTGGACTTTGTATTACTGGTCTCCAACAAGTGAACTGAAGTCATTGGTCACCGATATGATCTCATCTGCTCCCTGATCAGCTGATCCAGCCTGGGGTCTGTTTAAATTGGTCCTATCCAGAATATCTAGGTCAGTGGGCATACTGTGTTCCTGCTTCAAAAGGATCCATCTCATGAATGCTCCTTCATATTTTACTTTTAAAAATAGCGTCTATATCATCTGATACATCCATGACAGATTGTTATAATCCTTTAAATGTTGTGTCTACTGGCCTCAAAATAACATAGAGTATCAATGGATCTATGATCTATAAGAGAAGAATGTGAATGTTTGAGAGTGTTGCAGTTAATCAACACTTGAGGCATTTATGCACTGAGATGTCATAATGTCCCTGCACTGCGCACTCTGTGGAACCTGTTTCTGGATTAGTGAAGACCCTTTAAAACAGATAAGACGGTAAAGGTGAGTCACAGAGCTCAGGTTAATGACTCATGACAACATATTAAACACAAAAGAAAGTTTAAATGAGCTGAAACAACATAAGACTCAGTCCAGTGAACGATCCATTAAAAAAAAAAATCATTGCAGCCCGTTTCAAAAATTAACATTCAGACTTAGTGCATACATACACTTATACTAAGTCCTATGTACAAATTGTAGGTCTATGCAGGTACAAAACATTTAAAGTCAATTCATGGGGGAAAAAAGGAAGCAGCAAATCTAAACAAATTGATGGCAGTGTTATTTGCATTATTCAAAAGGCAGCACATGTGTGGCGGTCGCTGTGTGTTCCGTAAAATTAGATGACTGCCTTTTAGACCAAGCTTGTGTGTGCCTACATCTAAAAGGTAGGGATTGTGTCCATCCATACACTACAGCTGTATGCTCAGCGCTTCTCAGCACTCTCAGGTTTCACCGAACGCCTCGTGACACCCACTGTCTTTGTTTCTATTCAGTCTGTCATAAAGGAAGAAACTCCCAGGAGGACAGTTCCACCTTTTGGCTCAGGCATGTCTTCACTTGGCTGGAGTCCCTCATCCATCTCTGCAATGATCTTGTGACTAAAACTTTAAGTCCACACCTGCTGTGTCATTGCAGAGAGAACAAGTCCCTCCCACCCTCTCGGTACATGATGGGAAGAGGAAAATGAAACCATGGAGACAATCGGACAGGGGTGTGGAGCAAAAACAAGAACTGACGACACAAAAGGGCCACAGCACGGTGCAACATTCATCCAAATCACTATCGATAACCCTCAGGATTCTTCCTGCTTTTGGGATGTCAAATAGACCCGGAGCACTTCGGATGATTTGTAGCAGCTTACTGTGATAGTTTCACATGTGCAAACGGAGCAGTGCATCCCCAGTCTTACGCAAAAAAAATGAGCTTGAATTAGCCTGACAGAGAGAAAGCCACAGCGCCATGACAACAGACGAGAAAAATTCCTGTGTCCTGGCAATGTGTGTTTAATGTTTGTAATTAGTGATCGGCTGCAAGCTGTTGGGAGAGAGGAAGTTTTCTCCTGGAGAGTTTGCACTAGTTTGAACAGTGAAAAAAAGAAGGAGAGAAAAATAAGTACGGTGGGAAAATAGTGTGACCGGGCTGATTCAGCAGGACATTAGAGTAGTGGACTAAAACCCACAATGGAAGGAGCAGCATGATGGGAAATAATCACCAGCGCAAATCCGGTCGAAAAATCCTACTAATCTGCTGGCCCTCTGTCTTGATATCACATTTATGTCTGTGGCTTGAAAAAAAAACCTTTTTACAAGGCCCATGGCTGGTAATCAGTCAGTGTATGGAAAAGAAAACTCAAGCTTATCAGCCTCTTATCATGACAAGGACAGACTTATGATACAGCAGGTACACATTAATTGGGAGTGCTAAGCCCTTGTGTTACTGGAGCAAGGCCACGGAGTCCTGATATGAACCAACAGCCTGTGTAAAAGAGACAACTCTGAGAATTTAATGGTAATTTGCCCATCAGCTCACAACAAGCATGTCTGGTGCTGCAATACTTTAATGTATTGTCATGTGGTGTTCAGGGAATGCATTTCATTCTCCTCTAAAAAAAAAAAAAAAAGTTCTTTGATGTGGTGGTGTCAGGACTCATTAGTCCAGGCTGACCCGGGCATATTTCAGATAAGAGTTTTCAGTTGTGTTTTCCTCGGAAACGCTGCCGACTTCACGGAGTCTGCCATAAATTGGTAAGTGAAGTTTTGGCACGACGACCTGTCCCCGACGGAGAGCCGAGGCTGGCCCGGTATTGTATAATGTCTTCAGAAATATGTACTTAGCATTAGCACGGTCACTGAAACGTTGTCCTCTCCGGTGTTAGTGAACACAAACCGTGAGTCCTCGCGTGTTAAAACTTGAGACAATGCCCCCCCACACACAACCCCCTTCCTCCTCCTCCTCCTCCTCCTCCCCTGCTCCGTCCTCCAAGGTTAACGATTTGTTACCGACTTCTTAGCGTTTCACAACATTTAAGTTCGGTTGACAACATATGGATAATATCAAATCCCAAACGAAAGCCCGACGACGCCGTTTCCGTGACCCCCGCCGGGCGTATGTTAGGAAAAGCACAACAACAAAGGGGCTGAGGGAAAAACTGTGACCGAGGAAAAAGCAGTCAATAGCTAACAGTGGACTACAAAAAAAAGCCTCCAGTAGCTTAACATTTACCTCGTCCATCTCCTGGATCATTTTGGTGAGTTTCTCGTCGTCCTCCAGGAACTCGTTGAGCTGCGTCATCGTGTAGCCGCTGAACTTGTTGGAAAAACTAGACATTTTGAGCTCTTGTTGTGTGTTTCTCCTCGTCTGCGGTGTTTCTTCTGCTCGCCTCTCAGACTGTGACAGCTGACTGAGCTTCCCCTTTCAGGAACTAGAAGAGGATACAGGCCCGGCGCTGCCTTCGCGGACGCTCGGAAATACCACGACTGTCGTCAACCGAGCGATGATTCAAGGTGCAGCGCGCGTAGCACCGGCTGAACCTTTTACGCAGTTTTAATCTGTCTGCTAATTATTAACATTATTAACACTGAACATGTGGATGCACATACCTTCGTATACAGCTTGTTAAACAGAACAAACATATTTTGTATATTACAACTGAACTCACATTGTTACAAGAAACTTATATATTAAAAAAATGATACAAAATTAATGAAAATAAAGTAGCTACGGTATTTAAGCCCCCCCCCCACCACCACCACAAATCCCTGGCCTTACCATGGGTTAGGTCTTCGGATTTGCTTTGCACAACGGTCCGGAACTGCATAATATGAAGCTATGCAGATTATCACATTTTAAAAGGTGGAACCATAGACTGTAAAGGGTGGAACCAGATAATATTTGGTATTTTTTGTATTAAATACATATTATCGAAAATACATGAATATTAAACGGAACCCCCCCCCCCGTCACACCACTAATTTCCCATGATGATAGTGGAAAAAAGTCACAGGTTTCCATTAGCTGAATCATGGGAGTTTTACCAAGACACGTGAATGCAACATATGGCACCAATGCAGCACAGTATGTTTGCTGGAACAATAAAGAACAGTGAACAAGCAGGTTTTTTTTTTACAGTCTTCATTACATTGCATTGTTCATTTCCAGTGGTGGATACAGTTACATCATGGACATGTAGTGTCATAAATTGATTTATTGTTATCAATGACAATCACAGAGCTCTATGGTGCATTCAGTTTCACAGCCAAAGGCACCATCACATGCTTAATTGTGGAATTACCAATAATATAAATAATTTATATTTCTAATGTAAAAAGACACACCAAGCATTCTCCCACCTGCTACAACAAAACCAATACAAAAGCAAAAAACAAACCCCTGTAAAGACTCAAATAAAACCATTTCTGTCTGGATTGTGATGATGAGGTATTAAGAAGTAGGCTACATACTGCCTTACACAGCTCGTAAAGCTTAAAGCTAATTAATCAGTTCAATAAGCATACTGACCACTCATTCAAGTTTCATTTTCAATGACAATGCTCATCCTTTTAGGATATGTTTACTATTCTATAGTATTCTATAGTATAGTACTATATTATAACTTAATGATAGTCAGTTATGTCTATAAGTGGATCTTTACCCACACTGATTCTGACATGATCAAATTTCTCACTAAAATATATCAAGTATCTGGGTTTCTCTGGAGCTCTTTCACTGCTCCGCTGCCTTTTTGCTACTGTACAGTCAACAGTACATGGTTTGAGCAGCAGTTTGATTCCATTCCCACACACTGGTGTTGATCCTCAGTAACGAGCGCTGTGCTCAGACTCGCTGGCACTGCTGCTGCTGCTCTGTCTCCTCCTCTGACGCTCTCCGTCAGACTTCCAGCTTTGGTTTTCAGAAGGGTTTAGGACCTCTGCCCCTGTCTCTATGCCCAGGACCTGCCTCTGCACCAGCTTGGAGTAGAGCCCGCCGTTGGCCATCAGCTGACCGTGAGGCCCTTGTTCAGCCACGAGGCCCTTGTCGATGACGATAATGTTGTCTGCCTTCTCCACTGTGCTGAGCCGATGGGCGATCACCAGCACGGTGTGCTCCCGCATGATATTGTTCAGAGCCTGCTGAACCTGAAATGCACAGTCACTGACATAAATCAGCAGCTCTCTGACACACACTATCGTTCACTGATCTACCAGCCGCTCCAGGGCTACATTACAGATTTGTAAACATGGTGCAGCGTGTCATTTGCCTATTGACTGTAAATACATGGACGAAATGAATTGCTTCCTTACAATGTGTTCGCTCTCTGCATCCAGAGCGCTGGTTGCCTCGTCCAGAATGAGAACACGTGGATTGCGGATGAGAGCTCTTGCGATGGCCACCCTCTGTTTCTGCCCCCCTGACAACTGGGTGCCCTTCTCTCCCACACCTGGAAAAAACATTAACTGTGACTCTGAACTATGTGAAACACAAACAGCTTGTTAGCTTAAAGGGATACTTCACCCAAAATCAATAATTCACCAATTTTCCACTCACTGTCATGCCAAGGAAGGGTTCGGAGAACTTTCGGAGTTATCAAAACGCCTTCGGAGTTCCAGGGGGGGTCCGGCTGGCAACGGATTTTCATATAATGGCGGTGGATAGAGTTCACTTTTGAATCGTCCAAAACACACACTATGAAACATCTTAATACCTCCATACTGCCCATCTGTACTGACCCAAGTGCCCTGAAGTCGCGACATTATATAAAAATCCGTTGCCAGTCGGAAACCCCTGGAACTCCAAAAGCGTTTTGATAACTCAGAAAGTTCTCCGAACCCTTCCTTGGCATGATGGTGAGTAGAAAATCGGTGAATTATTGATTTTGGGTGAAGTATCCCTTTAACCAACAGAACGTAATTACTTGTTAGACTTTTTTATGTTTTAAAGGTACATTGTGTAGGAATTACTCCCATCTAGTGTTGCGGTTGTAGATCGCAAGCAACTCAATTGTATTTTTCATGCTGCATTCACGTGAAATTGGGCAGATGGACGACACAGCTGCAGGTAACGGCATAAACAAGCCTCTATGTAAACAAGTGGTCAGTCAGCACGAGGCAAAACAATACACGTGACAATATGTTGTCATGGCGATGTCGTATTGTTTACCTGACCCACGTTTTACCAGCTTTCTCTGGACTTCTGTGACTAAAATGAATCTGGTTTGTTACCGACGGCCGTCTGCCCGACTGCACCTGAATGCAGCATCAGTGTAACGCTCCATTCCTCCTCACTGCGTTACCGCTGTGACTTTTCACAGACGCCACCTCGACCCGAGCCGACAGCTCCGGTGTCTCCGCTGAGTTTCCGTGGTTTCCTACCGTCACGCTGCCACTGAACGTAAAAACATGGAGACACCACATGGCAGCAGCACCGAGCTTACCCGCTCCATGTAGATATGAATGACATGAACGGCTAATTCAGAGCTGAAAGGAACACTTCAGTTTGTTGATGGAGGTGATTACTGATTAATGAAAAACATACTTTTGAACGACCCCTAAACCGACACAAATTAGACCATGGACCCCCCATTGGGCAACATTTTGAAACAAACACTAGAAATACACAAATGTTCTGAGACTGAATGATGTTACTTTTTTTAGTCAATGTATGTTGAAATTGAAAGAATGTAATATTTCTAGGGGAAAAAATTGGTAAAATTTTGAGAAAAAGTTGGGGACCCCCTTAAACCCTCTCAAGGACCCCTGGGGGTCCCCGCATCCCACTTTGAGAACCACTGATCTAGGCAGTGGACAGTGCAGTGGGTGTCCACTGTATCTAACAAATAGTTCCAAATATGCACCGTGCAAGTGTAGTGGGATGTGACTGATGTACTGATGAGACTGGATAAAAACAGGAAATACCTTTCCCGCTAGTAATAAAGTACATCAGTGGCTGATTTACATATAAACAGATGAGATTATTACTTGTCTCATAGCCTTTGGGGAGGGTGCTGATGAAATCATGTGCATTTGCCTTGGTGGCAGCTTGCACCACAGCCTCCATGGGGACATCGCTCAGACCGTAGGTGATGTTTTCCTCAACCGTCCGCGCAAACAGCACGGGCTCTTGCCCCACTAGAGCTACCTGCAGAGACAAAGAGACAAACTGATGAATGTGTGTGTAAAAGATCATCACTAAAAATGGAGTGAGCATTTGAGAAAGAAGCAAATGTTAAGCAAAGGACTTATATATTATATCTTACATAACTTCCTCCTTTGTGGCCACAGAGCTCATTAACACACACATACAGACTGACATGCACTGTTGCACTGTTCCTACATTGTCATTAAAACACCTACTGTTGTTTATATTGACTCCCACACAAACCCTCCTCCTGTGGAAATTCACTATATACTATACACTTTTACTTTTTAATTTTTTACATTCATCATTTCCATAAAACAAAAGGACTTGGGGCTAAGTGTCACATGCGGAGTAGGGAGGCGCTGAGATTGATTAGATTAAAGAAAGCACCTTGTTGGTTTCAGGCTTCAGCTGAGATTTGTTGACAGACAGAAAATCTGCCCATCCCACCCCTTTAAGAAAACATCCTGTCCTACTCCTGAAAACTATTTCAGTGACACCGATGTACACAGACCTTGGAGTGGAGGTAGTCGTGCTGAAAGGTGTGAACAGGTTTTCCATCCAGCAGCACTTGGCCTTGTTGAGGAAGGTAGAAGTTTTCCAGCAGACTGACACAGGAACTCTTTCCACTGCCTGAGGGCCCCACCAGGGCTGTGACCTCGCCTGGCCTCAGAGTGAATGACACTCCCTGCACACAGAAACCAATTCAGGAACGTAAAACAGTCAGATGACAGTTTAGTACACTGTTGCCCATAAAGTTGGAATCATTTTCAGACACATTCCTCTTTTTATTCCTATTTAGACACATCAGTAATCACCTTTGACCTGGTGCAACGATTACATACTGTGTTGCCAGTTTTGAGAAGATATACACTTTTTCTATCAATCTTTCATGAGACGAGGTGAAAAATTATTTGAATCCAACTTTATAGGCAACAGTGTAGAAAGAAAGGGCTTCAAGACTGCAAGGGTAATGAGTTGTTAGTAACTTGTGATAATACTTACACTGAATTTGATGTCTAAATATGAGCATAAACATATTCAAATGAGCAAAGCTGCTTTCAGTATACATCTGGACTTCATAAACACTGTCATAACAGTCTCTATAGGAGCTTTTAAAACTGTTTAATAGTTAATGTTATTGTTTTTTTGTCTTGTCTCTATGGATTTAATCTGTGTCTGAAATAAAGAAAAAAAAATTAATTTTGCCTGTTTCACCAGAACTATATCATAATGTTGCAAACCAATGTACAGCTGTGTTTTACCAGATAGAATTCAACAAAATGATTATATAATACATGGTTTCCCGTAAATTTCTTTTCAGACACGTTCCTCTTTTTATTCCTATTACAAAGGTTAATTGTGGTTTAATTTTCACAGTGATATGTTTGGAGGAGATTGATCAATAGTTTTAAGTTTTAAGAAGATATACATTTTATCTATCAAGAATAAATCACATTGTCAAAATCATTTCACGATAAGAGGTAAATATACATATATATTTATACTGTATATATTATTCCAGCTTAATGAGAAACCATGTATAATATAATATAATATAATACTTGCATATCAAACTGCCCAGCTGTGAATAATGTTTTACTTATAGAGGGTTTATCAACAGACAATGGGAGCAAGATCTCTCAGAACAAACCTTGAGGATATCCATCTCAGGGCGGGTCGGGTAGGCAAATGTGATGTCTTTAAATTCAACGACACCCGCACAAGTGTCTGGAGCCTCGGTGCCATCAGCTGGGTGTGTGGGTTTCCTGTCCAGATACTCAAAAACCTTCTCAGCTGCTCCCACTCCCTGCATGAGGCCCGTGTACACCGACGCAATGCTCTGGAAGATGGACAGCATAAGGTAATGCTTCAGAGGATCAGCCTCATCGAATTGATTCTGTAGACAATAATCAAAGCAGATGACATAGCCTACCTCTAGACATTCTCCCAGCTCGAGCATGTATATGAAAAATGATATCAAGGCACCGCTGCTCATCTGACCGGTGACCACAAGGTGACCGCCGTAGTAGAGGACAGCCACCTCTAGAGCCAGCTCTGATACCTGAAAAACACACACAATTACAGTGATGTACTGATGTAGTGATGAATAAAAAAAAAACAGATTATCTTTTTTTGATGAGGCATCTGCTGCCACCTACAGAACTGGACCACATGTAGCAAGCGTAGGCCACGGCTTGCTTCTTGTTAAGCTGGAACATGACTAAGAGCTTGGCGAAGTAGGAGTCCGCCTCCCCGGACTCATTGGCAAAGCTCCGCACCGTCCTCATGGATGAGATGGTTTCTTCTGCAACTTTATTGGCCTCTGCAAGAGTTGTTTGCACTTCTTTTGTCAGTTTCTGTAGAAAAAATAAAATAAAATAAAATAAAAAACAATGTCACATAAAGGGATAGTTCAACATTTTGGCAAATTGGCCCATTGCCATAATCCCCATAGTTTTAGGAGTAGGTTTGTTACCTTTAATTGTCGGTGCAAGCTATTTTTAGAGCGGTGGAGCAGAGCCGTGAGCTGCTCAGAGCTACGCTATGGAGGCTAATGGGATTTCTTGGTTTCTCTCATCAAACTCATCAAATACACAATCTAACAACTCCAAAATGCTCTGTTGTGACCTGCACATTCACCACGCTATGAGATAATAACGGAACGTTACGAGACGGAGTTGTTTTCGAGGCTAATGCTTGCTGGAAAACTGCCCCTGACAGGAACACGCATCAGCTGTTTTGCATGAATTTACCCTGAAAACAACTCTGTCTTGTAACGTTCTGTTATTATCTCATAGCGTGGTGAATGTGCAGGTCACAACTTGTCCACCAGAGCATTTTGGAGTTGTTAGATTGTGTATTTGATGAGTTTGATGAGGAAAACCAAGAAATCCCATTAGCCTCCGTAGCGTAGCTCTGAGCAGCTCGCGGCTTGGCCGTTCTAAAAATAGCTTGCACCGACAATTAAAGGTAACGAACCTACTGCTATGACTATAGCGATTATGGCAATGGGACAATTTGCCAAAATGTTGAACTATCCCTTTAAGTTTCGCTTGCAAAACCAACTGAGACACAGAACTACTTTACCTTGTAGTATTCTCCATAAAGTTTAGAGACAACGGCAATGAAAGGGAATCCCATGATGGTCACTAGTGTGAGCTTCCAGGACATCTTAAACATGAAGATGAAGAAGCCGGCGCCCTTGATGATGCTCCTCAGGAAGATGTTGACATTCTGGGAGATGAGATCACTCACTTGGGTAGTGTCAGCCGACAGTCGTGAGATGATGTCACCTGAGGGCACGCAGTAGCATCAGGAGGAGGAGGTCTGAATCAAAGACAGGTGGATGCATTGATGGTGGTTCCATATTTACCTGTGTGGTTGTCATCAAAAAAGGCGATTTCCTGCCTCATCAGAGTTCTGAAGAGATGGTTCCTGAGCCGAAGGTTTAATCGAGCAAACGTCAGGGTGAAGACTCCTCCGCGCACTCCCATGGCAAGTGAACTGAGGAGGGAGAAGTTGGTGGACAAGTTTGGCATCTTTCTGACATTTTACTCAAAAGTAATTACTGATAGGATAAATAAAACTTCAGAGTCCTATTTTGCAATATTTTAAAGGGATAGTTCAACATTTTGGTGAATTCACCTATTGCCATAACCCCTAGTCCCTAGTTTTAGGAGTAGGTTCCCTTTAATTGACGGTCCAAGCTGTTTTTCGACCGGCGGGGGAGTATGTGAGCTGCACGGCATTTCCATGTTTCCCTCATCAAACTTGATACACAATCCAACAACTCCAGAACACTCTTGTGGACAAGTTGTGACCTGCACATTCGCCGTATTGTATAATTATACGCTTTGTAGCATAATTATACGTTTCGTAACGTATAATTATGTAACATTACGACACATGAAGCAGATACTTGGAACTATTTGCTTTTAAAATCACCACGCCCAGCAGTCATGTCTGAAATGTAGTTTCGGTCACGCATTTGCGTAGTAAACAACTCCGTCTCGTAACATTCCATCATTATTTAAAAGTGTGGTGAATGTGTAGGTCACAACTTGTCCACGAGAGTGTTTTGGAGTTGTTGGATTGTGTGTTTGATTAATTTGATGAGGGAAAGCCCAAAATACCATATGCCTCCATAGCGTTAGCTGAGCAGCTTGCGTCTCTGCCCCGCCGATCGAAAAACAGCTTGCACCGACAATTAAAGGTAACGAACCTACCCCTAAGAATATAGGAATTATGGCAATGGGCGAATTTGCAAAAATGTTGAAATATCCCTTTAATGTCTCTCCTATGCCGTCATTTTATTTTGGATATATTCTCAACATCACAATAGCAACATACTGCACATTTCCCAATCAGACAACAACATACATGTATAGTGTGTACACAGCAGCACCCACCTGGCTAAGGCCAGGAACCCCAGCGTGAGAAACGGTTTAGCAAAGTACTCCATGCTCTGGTGAACCACAATGCTGTCAATGGCCTTCCCATAGTAGTACGGTATGAAGGCCTCACCTGAGGATGAAGAGAAACACGGTTACAGCTGATCATAGATTCCAGGGTCTCAGTGGAAATTATTTGACAAGATTGTTAGTACTGATGGATAACAATGAGATCTTACTTACTACTCTTTACCATTTAATCTCTTTCTTTAATTTTTACTGTTTACATCTTATATATATATATATATATATATATATATATATATATATATATATATATATATATATATATATATATATATATATATATATATACTAGGGCCGGGACTTTAACGCGTTAATTACGATTAATTAATTACACAACAATTAACGCGTTAAAAAAATTAACGCATTTTTATCGCACTTATTAACTCATTGAGTGCCAGACCTTTTATAAAATGGTCAGTGCCAGGTGCCAGCGTTTTGGGGCATTTTGAGTAATATGTCAAGACCCAGAGAGTATTTTGTACTATGACTCTGAAAACACCAAACAGCTCAAAGGAAAGAGGAGACTCTCTATTTAACTAGGGAAAAACCATTTGTTTGTACCTTGTTCCATTCTTGATTTATCTTAAGTTGAATAGAGCCTGGTTGCACCAAAAAGACCACTTTTTTTCTAGAAAGCTGAGAAAAATGCATTTTTGTGAAAGAGAGTCTCTCAAGAAAAATAGTGATTTATCCGTTTTAATTTTGGCTTCAAAAATATGTAAGACATCTGAAAATTTCATTTCACATGTTTTTTTCACCCCCCCCCCCCCCAAAAAAAAGACTAAACAAAAAACAAAACAACAACAACAACAACTAAAATACAACAAGTACGAGCAGTTGCTGCCTCTCCTACGCCCCCCTCCCCCTCCACTCCCTCTCCTCCCCTCCCCTCCTTCTCCTCCTGCTGCTTCCCCTCGTCTCTGAAGGAGGGAGGGAGACGTCGTGGCGTCTTCAGCCTCTCTGCTGGACGCGGCCGCGGCAGCGACGCACCGCGCTGATCTCTCGGTTCGTCGTCACGTCGGTTAGACAGCAACTGGTGAAACTGACTCCGCGATCCGCTTTCGCTTCGGCATTTTGCTACTGATCATCTATCAGTTTACCTTTCCTGCCTCCTCTGATCACTTCATGCTGGAGCTATGCTAATAGCACCGTGGCTAAGCTTTCCTCCAGCTCCACGTTACACTTGTCCCAGGCTCTGCCCGTCGTTTTTCTCTAGAAATAGAAACTTTTTCCGACTTTTTTTATGTCCGTACGGATCGCACTCGTCTTCTCCTTCCTCTTCACTTCTTGCTCTGATCTACAGTCTTCTTCGTTCTACACATCCCAATAGCCCCAAAATTACTCACAGTGTGCGCGAGAGCGTCCCCATTTACCAGCCGCAGAAAAGTGCATTTGACGTCTATCGACGTCAATGGCACTCAAGCGTTGGATTTTGATTGACGTCCATAGACGTCAATGGCACTCAATGGGCTCTAATTTGG
Organism: Trachurus trachurus; assembly: GCF_905171665.1. Taxonomy (NCBI): domain Eukaryota; kingdom Metazoa; phylum Chordata; class Actinopteri; order Carangiformes; family Carangidae; genus Trachurus; species Trachurus trachurus. The sequence continues at coordinate 34,113,635 of NC_139895.1, forward strand.
TAGACTAGGTGCAGGCGAGGCGCATCTGCCCTGCGCCTCGCCTTCGCTTCGCCAACGGGGAGTGGCCAGGAGCAGATTGCGATTTTGCTTCGAGACGCAGCGGAGCGCATCCCGCCTACTTCCCTCCCACCGGCGCAAATGGCATAGAGGGTGGAGAGAAGGCGTGGAGTGGGTTTGACACAGCCGAGTCAGATCTTCACCAATCAAATGAGCTCCTCTCCTCACCTTTAAATCCGCCGCGCGCGCAAGGCGGACGTTTGATTTCACCGTGGAAGAGAAGATTTGAATCAGCACATACAGGTTACAGCATACACGTTCAGCACATCTACAGTATATCGATTGTCCCGTCACACTGATGACAGATCAAAGGCTGCACAGATGAAAGATGAGGATGGATTACTGCTGTGTTGACACTACACGATTATCTGCTATATTTATGTATTTACTTATTGATTTATTGAGCCGCATCGTCACGCGACCATAACAAATAAAACTGAAAACAAATAAACTATCATTTCTCACAGCAAACCACAATCAGCCTGGCATAGTGCTCATAGTGAGCAGATATTAACATCTCCCCTCTCAGGTAAATTCTAAAGAAAAAAGAAAAAGAGAGACGCTCCGCGATGCATCCATTACGCACAGCTGTTTGTGCACACGTGTTTAAATATAGGTTACTAAATATGAGTGTCTTTATTAATGGAAAAGGGGTGTGTGTGTTTTGTTTTTTGTTTTTTTTTACTGGGCAACAGCTCTCAATCTGTCAGAGCAAGTGAGACGGGAGGAAACTGATGTTCTGGTCCGGTCCAAGCTGGCAGTGTCAGGTCACGCGAACAGACCTCACGGGCTGATGGTGCAAAAGTAGTCTGGGAGGGAGGAGGTTATGATGTTTGCTCTGACAGTTTGCTGTTGCCCAGTAAAAAAAAACAAAAAACAAAACACACACAGCCCTTTTCCATTAATAAAGACACTCATATTTAGTAACCTATATTTAAACACGTGTGCACAGATCACAACATAACAAACAGCTGGGCGTAACGAGGCATCGCGGAGCGTCTCTCTTTTTCTTTTTTCTTTAGAATTTACCTGAGATGGAGATGTTAATATCTGCTCACTATGGTGCCGAGGCTGATTGTGGTTTGCTGTGAGAGATGATAGTTTATTTGTTTTCAGTTGTATTTGTTATGGTCGCGTGACGATGCGGCGCTGGCCCCTAATAAATCAATAAGTAAATAAATAAATAAATAAATAGCTGATCATCTGCAACGGCACAGTGTGTAGTGTCAACACCTGCTCTTGGGACATCCACGGCTGTCTCAGTCCCTCCCTGGTTTCATCTGTGTTAATTCAGTCAGGCTGAGTTTCCATTACGCAAGCCTTTGATGGTCATCAGTGTGACGGGACAATCTATATAGATATAGGTGTATGTGCTGATTCAGATACAATAAATAGGGGTTATTGTGATGATGATGATTATTATTATTATTATTATTATTAATTGCATTTAAATGTGCCTGGAAGTGTGGAAATCTGCCTGTGAGGTCTTGGTGACGTGTCTGCACTGCGCGCTGGGCAGTCAAATTGCCACTGCGCTGGCTGCGCTTCGCCTTGCGCTGACATTAGACCAGGTTGGAGCTGGCGAGCTTTCGGCGCACTCTCCGCGCGGTCTATCGGCAACAAATTGTCACTGCGCCACGGCGAATCTGTCGACACCTCCCCCTGCTGCGCGACCACTCCCATCTCAGCGCACAGCAGTCTGCCAATTTACCGAATCCGCTGCGCACCTTGTTGCACTGGAGGAAAATGCCACTGCGCCAGCTGCGTCAGGGCTCGCTTCGCTGCGCCCCCGTGAGTTGCGCCAAGAAATTAGGGCCCAATGAGTTAAAAACATTTTTTTTTTTTTTTTTTCTCACGTGTGTCTACGTGCGGTGCGCCCGCACGCGAGAGAGGCGGCAGTTTGAGAGGCTGACTGGCAGAGATGAGAGCTGGTGAAACGCTAGCATGGTTATTTAAAACACCATCTCTGATCTCTGCCTGCACAGACACGGGTGCACGCTAAATGTGCTATATAGCGCTAATTGCTCAGCTGCAGCGCTATATCTATGACCTGTCACTGTCACAGGTGCAGCTCATCTCATTATGATAGGACTTCACCCTCAGAGCTCTGTCTTCAGACTGTCCTGACCTGTCCCTGAACATCACACAGGGACAACATGGAGCTGCCTGTGTGACTGGTTACTGAGTTTTATTAATGTTTACATCAGGCTGAGTTCAACAAATCAGTTTATGCTACTGTGATTTGAGTAGCCTAGTTAAATACTACAGTAATCATCATAGTGTATTGGAAGGAAAGACCATTTAATCTGTATGTATCAAATATCCATTAATGAATTAAGAATTAAGTCGAGTCTGTTGGTCTTGGTTAAGTACCACCTTGAATGCTTAAGCTTATGTATTCAGTCATTCAATGGTATACTAAAATCCATGTGAAAAAAAATGCTTCTCACTGTTCTCAGGTCAAATATTTATATGCGATTAAAATGCGATTAATTAATTGCAAAGCCTCTAATTCATTTGATTAATTTTTTTAATCGAGTCCCAGCCCTAATATATACATATATACATACACACACATATAATTATGTGCACACTTGCTTAACATATCTTTACTTTTTTAATGTTTGTACTCTGAGTGTCCTCTGCACAGGAATTCCTATATACCCTAACAAATGTACAAATGGAAAATAAACTTTATCTTATCTTATCTTATCAGAAATGGAATGAAATTAGATGATAATCAAACACAGTATATTTGGTTGGAGCTAACTGATGAAGAGAACAAGCAATCTTAAAGTCACATATAAATAATCATTAGCTACTAACCCTAACCCTGATAAATGGTTAAGGGTGCCTCCCATCAGGACAAACAGATATAGGGTTTCATTTGTTCCTTCTGCTATTATAATGTTGAATAGTGTTAAATAATGAGATAATTGACAGCTGTCTTGATCACACAGTCTGTTCTATCTCACTTTGCGTTTGAATGCACTTGAATGCACTTGAAAATTAATTACTCTGCCCAGTGCCCACTATGTGCTGCTATGTGCTGTTGTTCTTAACAGATGCTGATTGTTCTGTGTGTGTTTTACGTGTATTTATGTGTATTGGATGTTTTTATGTGTTTTGGACCTCCTGGCTACAAATCAATTTCCCAACAGGGACAATAAAGAGAACTCTGAACTTTTGAAATGCATCGTTCCTCACTTCCTAGTAGTGGAAGATAAGAACCTTTGTACTTTGATGCCACTGTAATGTAGGCTACCTCCTGTTGTACCTACAGTAGTAGCCTTTTAATGATACGGTGGCCCTGAGGGACCAACACACTGCATCATGAGAACATATGCAAATACACGAGCATACTGTACAGTAGAGAAAATATCTTCATCAATTTAACAAGGTGATAAACCTGCTGGAACACACTTGTTATGCAGTACTTTGAACGTCACTGGAAACACTTCTGTTGTGTTGTTTGAATCAGCAGAGCACGTGTTCTCAAACTGATGAAGATGCGTTAAAGCAGAAGTAAGCGGAATATTTGTGTTAATATAAGTCTTAAATAGTTCTATCTTCCGACAGCAATCACTTACATAGAGTGTTTGGTCTGAAACACGGGTCTGTCAGTCACTCTGCTCTGCTGTAAGCCGAGGAGAAAACTTTCCTTGTATCCTACAACCTTTATCCAATGAGGAGAGAGAACGGCATAAAGGGGCGGTCCTCTCTGTGTGTGCAGCCAAGGGATGCGCGTGAATGTGGTGACGTAGGGACGAGGGCGGGGACTGCTAACTCCATCGGCTGACAAGAAGTTAGCCAAAACCACCGGATCGCTTACTTCTGCTTTAAGTGTGTTGACCTCTCAGGGCCACCGTAGATCAAAACTCTGAATATTGTGTAATGAAGTATGAGCACACAACTGCAATAGAAAGGCAGATGAGGTATTGCAGATGTCACTCACACACAGCAGAGATGAGGAGGAAGAGGATGGCCACAGACAGCAGCCCAGAGTCCTTCCTGCAGAAGGTGAGCAGGCGTCCCAGCGTGGCCCCCGAGCTGGTCTCCTCCTTCTCCTGGCCTCCTTTCTCCTCCTGCTGCTGCTTCTTCCTCTCACACCCCGCCTCCCTCTCCTCCTCGCCACCTGTCCCCACCAGCTTCTCCGTGTCCTCGGAGCCTCCTCTGCCTCTGCTGCTGCTGGTGCTGCCGGCGCCGTTGGTGCTTCTCTCATGGCTGCTGCTGCTGCTGCTGCTGCTCACAGACACGGACTGCTTCCCCAGCAGACTCCAGAGCAGCATGACGGCGAGAGAGGAGGCGCAGGTCCAGCACACCAGGCTCAGGAACCACGGCTGGTGCGTCAGGGTCTCCAGCTCGGACAGCATCAGCATCTTGGCCAGGGCGTAGGTGATGACCACCAGGCAGACCAGGACGATGAGGGTGGTGAGCGTGGCGACCCTCGGCGGCCCATCCTCCTTGTTGCAGCACACGCCTATGGAGGCCCCCAGCAGGAGGGAGGCCCGGAGCACCACGCTCCCCCAGAGGTCCAGCACAGACCGGAGGATGTTGAAGTCCAGGACATCCTCTTGGAATATGATCAGCTGTGATCCGTGCGTGTACAGGACGGTGCTGATGACCACATCCAGCAGGACGAATAACACAGTGCAGCTCACATTCACTTTGATGCCCATGCTGATTATTTAAGGCAGCTGTGACAGGAACTAGAAGCATTCAACTATAAAAGCAAACATACCAGAATCATTATACAGTATTTTAATATGTAGCCTATCTATATTATTCCACCAAATGGAAATATTCTACTCACTTCTTGACACTTACCTTTATTTTGAAGGGCTGTGCTGCCTGTCCTCTGTGACTGTAGGCTACAGCAGTGAGGTAGTGTAATGTAACTCCCTTCATTTAAGATGTAAGCACTCTGTTAATTATTGACCTGTAACGCCGCCACATTGCATACACTCTAGCACACTTTACACTACATTATTGGCGTGATAAGTTAGCCATTAGCAGACACTATGTTACTGACTTGTGTTGCGTCAGGTTACAAATGCGTCCATGTCATTAAATCCCTTCCGGTCCGGGTCAAGTGTCCAGGTGTCGGAGCCTTACGTCAGTTACTGTTGTCTCTATGTATTAATTAATAACAAAATGCACAACACCGCAAATACTACACTTAACTCGCTATGTGCTACTTTGTCCAGGACCTGCAAAGTAGATGGAGGAGGAGAGTGAACCGACATTGGCGAAGTGGTGGACGCCGGTTTCAAAGATCGTCTCTGTGACGGAGGCGTCACACCGGCAGGGACACGAGGGCACGAGCGCGCGCGCCAATACCCTCGTGCGCTGTGTGTGTGTGGCCTTCACGGTCCTGGCTCTTCGCTGGTTTTAATGCACGGGAAAATGAGTCAGGATGATACCTCGTGGGTTTTGTCCTACCTTTGCTTTCTGACGCACAACAGTTGTTGCGGAAGTGAACGTCGGGTAGCCCCGCCCACCTGGCGCTGGAGCACGAGAGCGGCAGGTCATAAACACCAACGACAGGATATATATATGTTCTACTGTCCAAGTCATGCTTAGTGAAATCACAACCACACGCCATTATCATGTTATTATAATATTATTAGAGGGTCAAAATGACCACGACTATTAAGACAATTAATAGAGTTACTAATCTATACCATAGCTCTGGGAAAAAAAAAAAAATAAGAGACCACTTTCACAAATGTTTCTTAAACCACGTATGACAGTCATTCTTTTCTTTTCTTTATTAAATACCAACACAAACACCACTCATTCTACTTAATTAGACACTGATGAGGTCATCACCTGAACCACATCTGGTTTTATAGGAAGATTATAAAAAACACTGCTGGGATTAGGCTAAACATTGACATTATCCCACAAAAACTGATTTATAAACTCTTCCTGAGTTAAAATATTCTTGCTGTGTTGTTTCGGAATAAATATGAACATGTTTTCTTTGCATTATTATTATTCAAGGTCTGAAAAGACTTGATATTTTTTGTTATTTAGACTAGTTTAGTCATTTTCAGCCAATAAAAGCTCTAAATGACAATATTTTTATTTCAATTTTGGGAGAAATTTAATTTTTTGGGGAGAAATTTAATTTTTCTCAAACACAATTCAGCTTATCTTCTGCTCTCAAGTGGCCAACAAAATTAATGCAGCTTTATTGCAAATGTCAATTAGTTGTCTATTATCAATACAGAGTAAATCCCAAGGAGTGGTGGCCTTATTAGCTGATAATAATCAACTAAAACTCTACTTCAATAGCCTTCTATTAATTTAACAAATCATTTGCATAGTTTCAGTTCATCAGCTTTTTGTATGTTTAATATTTCTACATTCTGTAATAGTTGCAGCAGGGCCGTTCCTTATTATTATTTCCTGTTATGTAATGACTGTACACCAAGGCGTCACGAACAAAACAATAGCTTTATTTTTGATTATCGCAGTGTAAGAACATTTGTACAACAAAGTGAGAACAAGTCCCCTTTTTTTTCATGGAAAACACGTTTTGTAGAGAATTGAGAGGAGCTGAGTAATTCAGTGTTTACTGCTGTTTCTTTGGACAGTGGATTCTGTTTCTAAGTGTGAGATTCATCTATGAGTGAAATGTCAACAGGCAGTGTCTTCAACCGAGCGTTGGTAGCACTGATGATCACATTCATCTGGGTGTCCGTCTACGGTCCAAGACTTCAGGCAGCTCCCGAGGACACGTAGTCCTGCTCCACTGGTGTATCTGTTGTCCAATCCCTTTCAACCCGTCCCTCTCAGTGGACGTCAGACTCAGGTAAGTGATAGACCAACTCAGTCTTTATGTCCTCTGAGCTGTTCTGCTCCGTGGACAGCACCGTGTCAACAGGAAAAGACAAATATAAACTTTCTTTCCGTTTTTTAGGTGAGGGTGAGTCTCCAGTGCCGAAGAGAGGATCTGAAATTTTAAAGGTCATTGAGGGCATGTTGTGTGCCCTGCGCTTGGTGTTCTTCTTCTTCTCTTGTTTGTATGCTGCATTCATATTGGTTATCACCTGGAAATAAAACACAGAATATAATCAGTGCAAATATTAAATATCTGTGCTGAATTATTTCTCCACATATCTGCTATATTAAAGGGATAGTTCACCCAAAATTCAAATTTCACTCATTATCTACTCACCCTCATGTCGACTAAGAGCTGTGAGAAGTTTCAGAGTCCTCCGTGCCTTCTCTGAGTTACGGGGGGGTCCGTGCAGCAGTATTTGTCCATATAATGGTTGTCAATGGATACCAACTTTCTTCGTCCAAAAAGACACACCAAAAAACATCCAAATACCTCCATACTGCTCGTCTGTAATGTCCCTCTTGTATTGAAGCCCCGACATGAGAAATTGTTCCGAAAAAAATTAAATAAGTCTGTGTTTTAAGCTTGTTTGTAGCGGAAGTTCCCAGTGTCTCAGTTCACTGCTCTTCCTGTGTCAGTGCAAATCTCACGTGATTTGCACTGACCGGCGGAACAATTTCTCATGTCGGGGCTTCAATACAAGAGGGACATTACAGACGAGCACTATGGAGGTATTTGGAGGTTTTTTGGTGTGTCTTTTTGGACGAAGAAAGTTGGTATCCATTGACAACCATTATATGGACAAATACTGCTACGCGGACCCCCCCGTAACTCAGAGAAGGCACGGAGGACTCTGAAAATTCTCACAGCTCTTAGTCGACATGAGGGTGAGTAGATAATGAGTGAAATTTGAATTTTGGGTGAACTATCCCTTTAAATCACAGACTGTTTCAACTACCCGTATTTCCTCAACACAATCAGGGTTTGGCATCACTGCCCTGATGGTGGATTTGACTTGAGTTCTATCACCCGTATCAACAGACTGGGACACTCAAGGCTTGTTTGAACATCATGTCTCCATTTGTAACCCTGATGAAGACCTAAGTGGTCGTAACCGGTCTCTTCAGCTTTGTATTTGTATTAGCCATGATAAAATAAAGGCTTTTTAATCTACAACTCAAGCTACCTTTTTTTCCCTGCTCCATGCAAGAGTGCCTGAAGTCCTGTTCTTTCCTCACTGGTACAAATGCATGTAGTTGTGAATATTCCTGTCACATAACACATGAGTAATGCAGTGTTGACTCTGAATCCTACATGACCATAAAGAGAGTAGAAATGAGAGTTTATGTGACAGAAACCTCTGGGAGCAAGAGTCAAGTGTCTGTTGTGTAATGGGTCAATAATGCTTGGCAAGACGAGCAATTCAGAAATATATTTTTAAATTGTTTTAAAAGCATCAGATTTGTTAAGATGTACATTTTGTATTTAATGTTGGTTTTTATGTCATTTTAAAGGACATTTAAACAATTGTTTTTAAACTAAAGTCAGAATGAATGCCCCTGAAAATGTCAATGGTGTAACCACAAAATAATAATATATTCTATCCACCTACAGTGGATTTACATGTACTCTGAAAACATTAAATTGAAATAGATTTTATTTGTATTTCAATATTTAAATTTTAATGCATTTTGGAAACACTGAGCAGGAAATACCCTAAAACCACTGCTTTTTTCTAAATAATGTGACAAATTACCGTATGTAAAATTTGTCAAGAAACATAGTAAATAACATCATTCCACATTTGAGTCCAGTTTTTTCTCTGTATATAGTCAGATTTTTATGAAAAAATACACAACTCGCGTTACACAACTTAGGTTACATCACATCATTGACCCAAATACACTTAACCGGGTGCTCAACACTCAACACAAACATCATATCCAACATGCTAAGATACATGTGAACCAACACAAACTGTTAAAGGTACATTGTGTAGGAATTACTCCCATCTAGCGTTGCGGTTGTAGATCGCAAGCAACTCAATTGTATTTTTCATGCTGCATTCACGTGAAATTGGGCAGACGGCAGACGGATGACAACCGCTGCACGTAACGGCATAAACAAGCCTCTTTGTAAACAAGTGGTCCGTCAGCACGAGGCAAAACAATACACGTGACAATATGTTGTCATGGCGATGTCATATTGTTTACCTGACCCGCGTTTTACCGGCTTTCTCTCGACTTCTGTGACTAAAATGACATCTAGATTGTTACCGACGGCCGTCTGCCCGACTGCACATGAATGCAGCATCCGTGTAACGCTCCATTCCTGTATGTATATATGAACAGTGGCGCCGCCAGCCGGAATCCTGTACGCACTGAACGACTCTTGTTGTTTGTAACAGGCTATACGTGCTCAGTTCATTGATTGTTAAACCAATTGCTGAAGCCTAACGTAAAAGCCAGTGATTGTCGTTTACGTCATGTCATCTGTCACTTTTTGATTTCTGGCGCCTATTTACACTACCGCTATGTGATGATTACGCCCGGTCCAGTATAGAAATGTCAAAAAGACAGTTGAGCCTTTTCCAGGCATTTAAAAAAAAAGAGATAACCCACGATCACAAACACACAGCAGAGCAGCGATAATGAAGGTGCTACGTGAAGACTCTCTCCTCTCGTTAGCTCCAAACTCACTTGACAACGGCGCCGATCCCGTGGGTGCTCCGTTGCTCGAGCACCCACTGACCAGACCAGATGCGCATTTCTCCGTGCCAGTCGGCAAGGCGCCTCAGCTGTGTGTCTGCGGGTATGTGTAGCCTGTGTGAATGTGTGTGTTAATATCTCACGCGCTCTGTTAAAATGAATCAACACAAATAGGTGCAGAGCGCGAGCCTGGCACAGAGGTGCGCGCTCTGGCGCATCTGGCACAATCGGTTAACGACACCAAAATGAAACTGGCTTCGCTCCGCGACTTCGCGTCCGACGTCTATGTTAAGCACATGTTTTTATTGATATTGTAGCGTCCGACCCGACGTAACTACAACAAAATAACACAAACTTATCTGACAGCTCTCACTCACTCACACGCACACACACAGGACTCTGTCTTACTCACCCCGGCCCCTCAGTTTCTCAACCAACCCTTTACCCCTGTACCCCCGTACACATTCACAGTCAGTCAGAAATCACACAACCTAAACATCAGAACAAGAACATTACTGCGGGGTCGCTACAATATTTTTAGTTGTGCAGTCGGCTATTATTAATATGAGTCCCATTGCCCATTGCCCTGGCGGCGCCACTGTATATGAATGATATGAACGGCAAATTCAGAGCTTACCGGAACACTTCAGTTTGTTGATGGGGGGGATTACTGATTAATGAAAAACGTACTTTTGAACAAAATAATCGATTTTTGTGAATAGATAACAGGAGAAGTTACACAATGTCCCTTTAAAGCTGCCCAGACCTCGTAAAAAGGTCAACTGACTGTCTGAAGAAAGACTTGACCTCATATCAGAAGACTTTAAACACACAGCAGTGAGAAGCATCACTCTGCTACTTTGCATTTATGTAAAGTTGCGCTACATCACCTAAAGCAAACATCATTCATGAGAACAAATCACAGTGATTTACCAGCTGCTTAATGGAGTTCTGCTGCTCCTGCATTATGGTCATATATGTAGAGGTGTCCTCCTTGGATGAATACATATCCTGCTCTTGTTCTTCATAATTCAGCAGGCTCAGTGTGGCCTAGAGGACAGGAAATGACATTTAATGCGCAGACACACCAACATAAACACAGTTACACAAAATGTCTCATCCACGCGGTCTCACCTCGTTGGGTAAATTGGCTTTCCTGTTGAACATGAGGGAGTGAGGGGTGAACTTGGTGGTCGGGTTGGTGGACGTCCTGAACAGAAACAGCACGGGGTCTAGGAAGTCGTCCCATTCGGCCTGCTTCTCCGTCACCATCTGCACTACGGCTTCTTTCAGTAAAGGGCCGGTGCAGTCGTGGAGCGGGTTGAGCTGAGGTTGGTCCAGAGGAGAGACCTTCTGCACGATGCTCCACCTGTCGCACAGCAGCTTCGTCACCTGGGGAAAAAAACATCTGGGATGTGAAACACAACAGCGCTGCCCGCCGTCCCTGCTCCGTTTATTAATCTCCGTATCTTTTATGAATGAACTCTGTGACTCACGCCTCACCTCGTCACAGAAGTCAGCATTCTGCGTGCACGCTATCGTTTTAGGAGCACCGAACCTGATTGAAGACAGAGCTGAATTAGTTCAACTGCAGGTTAAAGGGATAGTTCAACATTTTGGGCCCAATAGGCCCATTGCCATAATCCCTATAGTCACAGCAGTGGGTTCGTTATCTTTAATTGTCGGTGCAAGCTGTTTTTAGAACGGCAAAGCAGAGCCGTGAGCTGCTCAGAGCTACGCTACGGAGGCTAATGGGATTTCTTGGTTTCCCTCATCAAACTCATCAAATACACAATCCAACAACTCCAAAACGCTCTGGTGGACAAGTTGTGACCTGCACATTCACCACGCTATGAGATAATAACACAACGTTATGAGACGGAGTTGTTTTCTAGGTAAATGCAGAGACTGCTTGCTGAAAAACTGTCCCTGAAGGCAACGTGCATCAGCGGTTTTGCATGAATTTGCATCTAAAACAACTCTGTCTCGTAACGTTCTGTTATTATCGCATAGCGTGGTGAATGTGCAGGTCACAACTTGTCCACCAGAGCGTTGTTGGATTGTGTATTTGATGAGTTTGATGAGGGAAACCAAGAAATCCCATTAGCCTCTGTAGCGTAGCTCTGAGCAGCTCGCCACTCGGCTCTGCCGTTCTAAAAATAGCTTGCACCGACAATTAAAGGTAACAAACCTAATACTATGATTGTAGCGATTATGGCAATTGGCCCATTTGCCAAAATGTTGAACTATCCCTTTAAAATCATAGTAGATTTTACTGAATGAATGAGGATTAAACTATAGAACGAATCACCTTGTTGTTTACAACTACTTCCGGGTAGAAAACCAGCATGAGAACAGTGATAGGGCATGAAAAACATGATATATATAGCTAAACTCTCAATCGTTGCTACTGTTCTCATTCAAATTACGTGTTGGTTTTCTACCAGGAAGTAGTTGTAAACAAGGCGATTCGTTCTCTACGTAGTGATCTTGAGCAGCCATGATGCCTCTTAGTTCTTGTTACCACCTCAGTGACAACTCAAGGTTCTGTGGGGTGTTTTTACCTGTATATACACTTGGAGATGCATCTTGCAACAGAGAAAGTATCTGTCTTTTGCACTGGAAATGCTTCTGGCCATTTGCTGAAGTAATCGATGAGAACTATAACATTGGTGTTGCCCTGCTGTGTCTCTGGGAACGGTCCTGGTGAGAGAAAAACAAAACCGGTGTCAGTCTGTGGAGAGATATTAAAGAATGGAGAGAAATATTATTTGTTGATTTAAGTGAGGCAAAAACCTATAATGTCAATCCCAACGATGTCCCAGGGTGCGTCCACTTTTATAGGCCGAACGGTCCTGGCCAGGTTTTTATTCCTCTCTGTGTGCTGACAGGTCTCACACACTTTGATCTGAAACAGACAGAAGATGAATCTCAGTGAAGTTAGACAATACTATCAGTATAGTCCAATGTGATGTCAGCTACCACTTGACATTTAGAGATTTAACTACCTTGCATCTTGAAATGCATAACGAGGAGCAGCTCTTATGGAGTGAAATAATTAATATGACACTTTCCCAAGTACCCTGAAAGATCCTTAGGCTACTGGTTGGTTTGAGCCTTAAAGGGACAGTTAAACATTTTGGCAAATTGGCCCATTGCCATAATCCCCTAGTTTTAGGAGTAGGTTCGTAGGTGACGGAGTTGTTTTTGAGGTAAATTCATGCAGAACCGCTGAGGCGCGTTGCCTTCAGGGACAGTTTTTCAGCAATCAGTCTCTGTCTTGTAACGTTCCATTATTATCTCATAGCGTGGTGAATGTGCAGGTCACAACTTGTCCACCAGAGTGTTTTAGAGTTGTTGGATTGTGTATTTGATGAGTTTGATGAGGGAAACCAAGAAATCCCATTAGCCTCCGTGGTGTACAGTAGCTCTGAGCAGCTCGCGGCTCTGCTCCGCCGTTCTAAAAATAGCTTACACTGACAATTAAAGGTAACAAACCTACTGCTGTGACTATAGGGATTATGGCAATGGGCCAATTTGCCAAAATGTTGAACTATCCCTTTAACGAACTGTACACACCTGCACTATAACTGTTTACTGAATGTATCATTCATCATATAATTTCTGTTCTTCCTTCCTCACTAAATCCACGTATTTGTACTGTATTTATTATATTTTTTCAGGGTTTTTTTTTTTTCAGTTTTTCCCTTCTTTCTCGACTAACTTGATCTGCTCATTCAGGCCTATATCATATGTGACTCTATGGCTGCCAAAAAAAAGTATAAATGACAAAAACAACAAAAAAGAAGAAGATTAAAATACCCAATCTACTACATCCTTGATGATCCCAAGCCAGTAGTACTTGCTCTGGATCCTGTGGACGGTCTTCTTTTGGCCCAGGTGATGGCCGATGTCGTTGAAGTGGCAGTCCAGGAAAATCTGCCTCTTCCTCTCAGCTTCAATCACCACCTCTCTTTTCTCCTCTTTCTTGGGTCCCACGTAGTACAGTTTGCCCTCTGGAGGGAAGATATGGAAGAAAGAGACGTATGACACGTTTGTTTGACAATTATTAGTCACAGCATAAGCAAGGTTCTTGATTACAACCACAGAGAAGAAAACAGCTGGATGCACAAAGAGTAATTCATCATTAAATAGTTATGTCATATGGAAAGAACTTCACACCAGGTTGCATTGAATAATGATATAATGTGCTCTTATTGACCTGGAAAGCTGTGTATTTGAATAGCTGAAGTCCCAAGTCCATTCTGTAATTTGGCTCACACTTTATTTTCAGACACTTTTATCCTTTTATCCTCCACATTTTGTCAACCACAAACTTAAATGTGTTTTTTGGGGACTTCATGTGAGGGAACGCTGTTACAGGCAGAAAAAGACTTGAGACTGGGACGGAAGTTCAGCTTCCAGCAGGACAACCACCCTGAACATCCAGCCAGATCTACTGGACTGGTTTACATCAAAGCATATCCATGTACGGTGCAGTCAAAGTCCAGACCTAAATCCTCCTGAGAATCTGTGGCGGTCACATGCGCCGCCCCAGCCCCCTCCACACACACACACACACAAGCACACAGCCCGACAATCAATCCAGAACACCTAGAGATGAATGAAAATTATGATTTTGTTGCATAATGTTTGAGCCACTACAGGATAGTGTATACATGCTGAAATAATAAATCATAGGCCTAATTAAATAGGCTTACAGCTAGCTTTTTTCTTTACTCTTAATCTATTAGGCTGCAGCTTTGTGGCAGTTTTCTTTATTGTAATTCTGCACCATAAATGATAGTTTGACTATCATTATAATATATACAAGCTCTATATAGTACAACTATAAACTTTATAGGCTGTGTTCACAGACATCTGTTTCTGGGATGTGTGTGCAATCATTAATAATATAAAATCAATCAATGTGTATCCTATGGCTGCTGTCCTCATGGGTTTTTGAGGATTCGCCCATTGCTATAACATTTGAAAACAGGGTTTTCAATGAAAATCATATAAATAGATAACTTATTGGTCACTCCTAAATTTCTTTTAGCTATCAAATAGGGTTAGAATACACAACTAGAGGTATGGTGGTCTGCATGAGAAGGGTGGCCTGGAATGGCATCAAATTCCCAGCCTCTAACATCTGGCCAGGGACAACGGACAAAACTAGCCTTGTTGGCTAACTCTGGCCCATTTACAGTTTTTCTTTTAAGTCTGTTGATTAGTGGTGCACTGTCCCTATGAAATAAACTAATAAATGAAAATTGTTGTCCCAGTCCGCCACTGGCAAAGCTGTAGAGACACACCCCAAAAGAATCTCTGTAGATAAAGTGGTGCAACTAAATATTGACTCAGGGAGGCTGAGGGCTGAATACATGCATGCATGCCACATTTTTCAGATTTCATTTTCCTTCCACTTGACAATTATGCACTACTTTGTGTTGGTCAATCACATAAAATCCCCAAAATATACATTTAGGTTTGTGGTTGTAACGTGACAAAACGTGGAAAAGTTCAAGGGGTATGAATACTTTTACAAGGCACTGTATTTCGTTTGTTTTGCTACAGAAAGTGAGCCGAGTTTTCCCTGGGCTCCTACAGATATGTTACATTATGTTACATTACATCCTGGAGGACGCATATTTGCCAACCGTCTTTAAATCGGCACTTTTGGGAATGGAGGTGATGTCAACAGAGCCGGGGGGAGGAGAGCGGTGCATCCTGGGTGTTTTTGTTTTGCCATTTAGTAACTCAGGTTTCAAACCCCCCGCTCCTTACCGTCAATGATAAACTTCTGCGCGTATCTTTTGAGATTCTTCTTCCGTAGAGGATTGATGGACTGAGGCAGACAGCCTTTAGCTACCAAGGTGTAAATGTCACCGAGTTTGTTGGAGCTGGATTCAACCACCTCCTCCTCCGCGACCTGCAGCGACTCCACGCTCAACATGTCGGTCTGCTCGCAGCGGACACGGACACGGACACACCGGCACACAGGACACTGACCGTAACGTTACACCTCATTCAACTTCTATCATCTGCTCAGTTAGCTTCGGTAACGTTACTACACACATCCACAACAAAACCATAACAGGATGGAGACTGAGCACCCTCTCTTCTTCTACTGTGCAACCAAGCAGGTCGATTTTTGGTGTTGTCTCATTAGCGCCCCTCCTGGGCAAACTGCAGTACTTCCTGCTAATGCTCCTTCAAACAAGACTACCGATATACAGATAGATATAAGATTATATCTATCGCTCTGGGTATATACAATCAATCAATAATGATGATAATGTAACTACTATAAATTAAATAAATCAATAATAATAGTTTGATTTGTTTTGATTTGATTAAGATCCCCAATAGCTGCACCTGGTAGCAGCTACTCTTCCTGGGCTCCATTAAAAAGCCACATAGAATAATCACACTAAACTAACAAATAATATGAAAAGCTGCTACAACTACAACAATAATAATAATAATAATAATAATAATAATAATAATCATATTAAATCAAACAACAAAATAACAAATCAATACAACAACAACAACAAAAACAATATTTCATTTCATTTCATGTCATTTCTCCTTTATTTATTCAGGGAAGGTCAATTGAGAGCGAGCTCTCTTTTTCAATGACGCCCTGATTACAAAAACACAATTATACAGTATACAAGGTCATGATTCACAATTACATACAGGTTGTAAAACATTCGATAATACGTTTTTAAAACTATCTAAGGAAATAAGATGATCCAGTTTCAGACAGTTTTGTAGGTTATTCCACTTTTGGGGGGCATAAAACTGAAAGGCAGTCTTCCCCAATTCTGTCCTGATACTGGGAATTTGTAAAAACCAAGGTGTCCTGTGAACGAGTGTGTAAGTTACAGATTCTAAGTGAGATTAAGCTAGTAAGATAAACAGGTAAAATTTCAAGTAAGGCTTTGTAAATAAAAACCATGCAATGTTGTTCCCTCCTTACACTTAAGGATGGCCAGCCAACCTTATTATAAAGAACACAGTGATGGGTTCGGAACACATCTCCAGTAATAAAACGAAGAGAGGAGTGATAAAGTGCATCCAGGGGTTTCAATGTAGAGAGAGCAGCATGCATGCAAATGACATCACCGTAGGCTAATCAAGTGCAGATAAGAAAATGGCCTGAACAAGTTCTCCTCTACATTCCATTGACAGACAAGATCTATTACGATACAAGAATGATAATTTCCCCTTAAGTTTTTTGGTAAGATCAGAGATATGAGTTTTAAAAGACAGTTTGTCATCCAACCAAATGCCCAGATATTTGTAACTTGAAACTCTCTCAATTTGAGTCCCGTCAGCATACATACATACATACATACATACATACATACATACATACATACATACATACATACATACATATTAACAATGACAAAATCAGTTATAACAAGACATAAACTTTAAAATAACCCTGGACAGACCGGAAATAAAAGCAGATGTAAAATAATATATGCATTTTTTTAAAACAGTAACCGATGCTTCTAGCATTATCAGCTGGTAGCTTGTTCCAGCAAGATATGGCTCTATATAAGACTGTTTTTTGCATTGAGCGTGATTTCACAAGAGGTACAACAAATAAGCCCTTTGCAACCTATCTTGTGTGATGGTTTGACAGGCTTTCCTAGGTCGTTCCTAGATGTTTTTATTCTCTCTCTGCACTTTAATCTCCTCCTTTAGCTGTTTTATCTACTACTGATTTTAACCTGTCTGATTTTTCTCTTAGTCTTTTGTTTATTTTTGTTTCTGGTTTCTGTAGCACTTTGAGATTACTTTATGAAAAGTGCTTTACAAATAAAATGTATTATTATTATTATTATTATTATTATTATGAACATCTTGAATATGACGGTTTCTAGAAAAAAAAACATATGGGCTTATTAAAGTATAATGATGATGATGATGATAATCTAATGTAACCATTGTAATTATTCCAATGAAGTAATATTTTTACTAGGATATACATAAATACTGTATACATTTACATCATGTGACCACTGGGGGGCAATAAAGCATTTATAATTACAAAAATGGCAGCTAAAAAAGACAGCCTCTTCAAAATAAAATTTTCATGACAAACAAACCAGAGCATCTACTGACAGTATTTCTAAGGATTTGGGGCGTGCAGCATTATTCATTTTGATTGTTGGCAAACTATAAATAGGCTTTGTGTGATGAATATTCATTCGGATTACATGATTCGGGTGCTAAATTGTATTTTTTCAGTCAGAGATGGAGTAGTCAGATTTATTTTGACAGCTGAAGCCGGAAGTGTGGCGGATGTGTGTGTGGCGTGCCGCTGATCATTTAGAATGGACGTCTGGCTTGTCGCTTGACAGCGTTGGTGGCATAATTATTAGCCTATGTATTTGACTGTGTTTAGTTTGGACAGGTCTATTTAAACAGGCAGTGATGAAAAACGAGGAGGAGGTTGGGGGTCAGTTTTTCACCTGTAACTGTTTCACCACGGATAATATCTTCCTGAAGGACTACAAACTCCATGTTCGCTTTGAGTCGGAGCAGCAGTTCAGACTGGACTACGAGACGGTGAGTGGTGGTAGTTTTACATCCCCAGCACACACACACACACACACACACACACACATGACATGTCCCTCTTGTTAACTGTGTGTGTGTGTTTGATGCTCTGCTGCAGCTGCTGAGGAGGTTGGGCTGCGTCACACACCAACAGTATGATGATCTGCGCAATGAGGTAAGAGAGCGCGTGGGCTTGTTTACGTGTGTGTGTGTGTGTGTGTGTGTGTGTGTGTGTGTGTGTGTGTGTGTGTGTGTGTGTGTGTGTGTGTGTGTGTGTGTGTGTGTGTGTGTGTGTGTGTGTGTGTGTGTGTGTGTGTGTGTGTGTGTGTGTGTGTGTGTGTGTGTGTGTCGTCGCGTAGTCAAGCTAGCCGACGGCAAGAAGTCCACTGAGAAAGTCAGCGCTACTACCGAACTAACTTCCGGTTTTCAAAATAAGACGTCGGTAATTCAAAGGCAATCAATCAAGCTGATTTTAACCCTCCTGTTGTCCTCCTGGGTCAAATTGACCCAATCTGTTCCCTTCCTCCATCCTTCTTTCTTTCCTTCCTTCCTTTCTCCCATCCTTCGTTCTTTCCACAATCCATTTTCCCTTCCCTCTTTCCTTCCTTCCTCCCTACCCACCCGTCGTCCTTACTTCTTCCATCCTCTTTTGACCCAATTAACTGATCTGTTCCTTCCCTCCATCTTTCCATCTCTCTTTCGTTCCTTTTCCCTTCCTTCCTTCCTTCCTTGAATGAATCTGTTCCCTCCCTCCATCTTTCTTTCCTTCCTTTTTCCCTTCCTTCTTTCCACAATCCCCTTGCCCTTCCTCCCTTCCTTTCCTTCCTTCTTCTTCCTTCCTTGAATGAATCTGTTCCCTCCCTCCATCTATCTTTCCTTCCATCTTTCCACAATCCCTTTTCCCTCCATCCACCCCTTCCTTCCTTCCTTTGCCCTTACTTTTTCCTTCCTTTTTGACCCAATTAACCCAGTCTGTTCCCTCCCTCCATCTATCTATCTTTCCTTCCTTTTCCCCTTCCTCCTTTCCTCCCATCTTTCCCTTCGTCCTTCCTGCCTTACTTCCTACCTTTCTTCCTTCTTTCCTTTCGTCATTCCTTCCCTTCGTCCTTCCTTCATTGAGCCATGAGGACAACAGGAGGGGTATTGGGTCACATTGTCTAGAAGCTATTGAACTAAATATTTTACCCAATTTATTTAAATTTTTACTGTACAGTAACAACACTTTGGTTCATCATTTATGACAATGGTTGATACAGTTGACCTCAGGACCAGCCTGACCGCTCACTCATGCAGTAGGCTATCAAGCATTTTTTACCGTTTTTGGGGAAATTAAGCCTTTAAGTTGCATTTTTGCAACTATTTTCTGCCATATTGCCCTTGTTCCCTATTTCTGTTCTGTAGTCCTGCCTCAAACATGTTATTTGATACATGTTGATTACTGTAAGCCTCTTTTACAACATTGCAGCCATACTACCTAATACTTTCTTATTTGGCCTTTTATTAGCAAAAATCTAATACGTATTTACCTAAGTCTAATTACAACCGAAAGCTGTCTTGTAGCTTAGAATGAGTTGTTTACAATACATAGGTGGCCAGGAGGCTGTCATGTTGCATCGCCATCTTTGAATACGGTACATGAAAGCGGACAAACTAGACTCAAACGCTTTATTATTTATATATTGAACGTCTGCTGTTTATTTTTTATTGAGGATCCCCCATTAGCCGACGCACAAAAGACAGGCTAGCCTTCCTGGGGTCCTCCTTAAAAGTTCAAGTTATAAATTATAACAAGATCCAGTTGCAATACATACACATAACCTGTTACAATAAAAGAAAAGAAAAAACAAATCCATGATAATTCCCGAACGGTAACATTAAAAGACATCAGTAACTCTCAATCCTAAAAAGTGACATGTACATTTGTAATACCTGTTGTCTTTAGATTTCACAGGAAGTGGACAGGAGGAGGCGTCTCAGTGTGACGTCCACTGAGAGAGCTGCTACTATAAAGGACACATACCAGCCGCTCCATCCTCATGTCTACCACCTGCAGGTAATTACTGTGTCAGTCTCTGCTATTGATATTGTCATTTGTCATTAACATTTTGCTAAAACACATCTGTGTGCCACCTCCCTCCAGGAGTCTTACCTCACCCCAGAGTTCAAGCAGATCGTTGGATACTGTCGAAGCAGCGACACCAGTGAACAAGGTCTCTTAAACCGGTTGGAGGAGGCAGGTGAGCTGGACAGGGCTTTGTTTTAAAACACACAATAATAAAACGCAGTTTTGTGGACATAGAACCACAAGGTCTGTTTGTTGATTTAAAAAATGTACCTGTGTTACAAGTTCTAATGAGTCATTAATGGCAATGAGATGAGGTGTTCAATGACCAGAATGGTGGCCATCCCTAAATTACTATCATTTTTTAAATTTGTCACAGTCTGTACAAACAAAAACATTTCAGTGTTATAAAGCTATTATTTCTCACAGTTAACAAACGGGATAGTTCAACATTTTGGCAAATTGGCCCATTGCCGTAATCCCTACAGTAGCAGTAGGTTTGTTACCTTTATTTGTCGGTGCAAGATATTTTTAGAACCGCCGAGCTGCGAGCTGCTCAGAGCTGGTTTCCCTCATCAAACTCATCAAATACACAATCCAACAACTCCAAAACGCTCTGGTGGACAAGTTGTGACCTGCACATTCACCACGCTATGAGATAATACCGTAACGTTACGAGACGGAGTTGTTTTCGAGGTAAATAGAGACTGCTTGCCGAAAAACTGCCCCTGAAGGCAACACGCATCAGGGGTTTTGCATGAATTTACCTGTATTGGATGAGTTTGTGTTTTGTTGATGAGTTTTGTTTGCGTATTTGATGAGTTTGATGAGTGAAACCAAGAAATCCCATTAGCCTCCGTGGTGTAGCTCTGAGCAGCTTGCTGCTCGGCTCGGCCATTCTAAAAATAACTTGCACCGAACCTACCGTACTGCTATGGGATTATGGCAATGGGTCAATTTGCCAAAATGTTAACTATCCCTTTAATGATAGAATTATGAGCAGATTTAACTGTAACTATGGTAACTGTTTGTTGGTTGCAGCCCAAGCTATAGTTCTGTTGGAATCAACAAAGTTTATAGGTTTTTAAGTGTAAAATAAAAAATAAAAACCAATGCACATCCCAACAATGTTGCATGCTGCATGGAGCCTCATTGATTGACTCCTCTCTCTCTCTCTCTCTCTCTCTATCTCTCTCTCTCTCTCTCTCTCTCTCTCTCTCTCTCTCTCTCTGTTGAAGCACCTCGGGTGTATCGCTTCCCTGTGTTTGAGAGAAGCTTCTGTGAGGAGCTGGTGGAGGAGCTGGAGCACTTTGAGCAGTCTTCAGCCCCTAAAGGAAGACCCAACACCATGAACCATTATGGGGTAATGTATCTGGCTGATAGCTGTTAAAGCACCATTGTGTTGGATCATTGTATTGTGCAGTGTGTATTTGTTTAAACTTTGTTTTTTAGGGGTAACCCTGCATATTAAAGTCCCAGTGTGTAACTTATTTGGCTTTTTATTAGCAAAAATCAAATATTGCTTTCATAAATACGTATTTCACTGAAGTCGAATCACACCCGCATACAAATGAAAGCTTTCTCATTTCACATGAATGCAACATCAAGAATACGTTCCGATATGCAACCACACTGCACCTTTAAATTAGAGCCATTTAAGATGTTGAAGTCATGAAAGAGGTTTGAATGAGACATGTACAGTTGAAGGGAGTCACCTCGAGTCCTTCAGGAACTCGAGTCCTTCAGGAACTCGAGGTGATTTATCTTCTTCCTCCTCCTCTCCAGGTTCTCCTGAATGAACTGGGTTTCGACGAGGGCTTCTTCACGCCTCTCCGTGAGCAGTATCTACATCCCCTCACCTCCCTGCTGTACCCGGACTGTGGGGGGCGCTGTCTGGACAGCCACAAGGCCTTCGTGGTGAAATATGACATGAATGAAGACCTGGACCTGAGCTACCACTACGACAACGCAGAGGTCACCCTGAACGTCTCTCTGGGGAAGGACTTCACCGAGGGAAACCTTTACTTTGGTGACATGAGACAGGTGAGTACATGGGTGTAGTCCTGTGTGTAATGACACTTCCACCACTGCACTCATGTTATTGTGCTATTACACATCATATGGCTTTATATAGAGTATAAAATATAAATCTGATCAGTCAGGAGGAAAATTACAATACAGCCTCAGAAGGGTGAAGCTTCTTGTGCGTTTTATAACATCATGTGTCATTAATGTCTCCTGCACAGGGTTTCTTCTTACTACCAACTAAATCCTCCAGTCTTCATCAATAAAACTTGTAACTTTAATTTAACTGCAAAAACTCAAAATCTTTCCAAGAATATTTGTCTTATTATCAAAATGTCTAATTTCTAGTCAAAACGAATCTCTTTTTGTTGTTTCAAACACATTTTCACTTGAAATAAGTAGAAAAAATCTGCCAGCGAAAGCAGGTTTTTGTGCTTGTACCGGTAATAAGGAAGAAAAACTTCTATCAATTTTTTCTTATTTTAAGTATGATGATATTTGTTTTGACTAGAAATAGACAAATGTTCTTGGTAAGATATTTGAGTTTTTGCAGTGATACAGCACTGTGCAAAAGTTTTAGGCAGGTGTGAAAAATGCCACACCTGCCTAAAACCTTTTCACAGTACTGTATATATTGCTTACAGTTACAACAGATCTCCTAGTTTAATTGAAAATACTACTTCTGATTCTTGCTCATTATCACAGACTGTACATTCATTTTTAAAATTGCTCTCTTTATAGGCTGTTTTTTATTGATTGAATATTATTGATTATTCCAAACAATGTCATTCGGTCATGGAAGATTCTGATTAATGGACTATAATAAATCCTGCTGGTCAAAGTGTAGACATGCTCTCATGACCAGTGGTTTGTCTCCCCCTGCAGGTTCCTCTGAGCGACACAGAGTGCTCAGAGGTTGAACACAGGGTGACCGAGGGCCTCCTGCACCGGGGCCAACACATGCACGGGGCCCTGCCCATCTCCTCCGGCCAGCGCTGGAACCTCATCGTTTGGATGAGAGCGTCGCGGGAGCGCAACAAACTGTGCCCCATGTGCAACAGGAAGCCGGCGCTGGTGGAGGGAGAGGGCTTCGCCGACGGCTTTACCAAACACGCCGACGCCCCCGTCAACGTTGCCTGTGTGCTGACGTAGTGTCTGCAGCTGCTGCCGGCCTTTCACAAGAGACTCTGTGTGGAGGGTTTATATTTGCACTTTTGATTGCTGCCACATTCAGACAGGAGAGGACAGACAGCAGTGTAGATTGTTACCTCCTGCTGAGGGATAATGAGTTTGGTTCATTCAGTCAAAATGGTTTGTTGTGATGAACAGACAGGTTTGCTGTGGTTTATTAAGTCTACACTGAGTAACTTCAGCAGGGCATTCATTCTCATGGTTAATAAATACAGTTTTATTGACATGCTAACTGTATTCCAAGTAAAGTTGGAATTATTAATATTTAGTATTTGTACAATTAAATTGTATTTAATTATAAATTATATAAAAACCATTCTGGTCAAACTCCAGTAATCCAAGGCAGTGTGGTTGTATTCTCTACCTAAGATTATTTAGTGTATTTAATCTTGAATCTGTTTCTGCTCTCTTCTCAAATCTAAAATCAATGAACCACTTTTAGTAAAACTTAACTGCAGTCTTTCTGTTAGGTAACATGAGGTGAGTGTGGCAGCAGCGCTCAGTTATGATGTCACCATCCATCTGTAATGTTTAAAGTCACCCTGTGGGGATTTTGGACACAAATAATGCTGCAGAACATTGGATTTAAAAGTGGTCCCTTATTTTATACTGTATGTAGCCTTACACATTAATGTCACTGACCTCAGTGTGAGGTGGTAACACTCAAAGAAGTGAAGCAGTGTGGCAGAAAAGAAGAAGACAACTACAGGTCAGAGCCAAACATGGACCGGAATGATGCAGGATTTCACATACAATTTTGGATTTGTGAATGTTTTATGAGACATATTCAACACATTTGTCGGAAAAACATTGAACTTAAATATAACATTTATTTCTTTGGGGAAATTCCAAAGGGTCACAGTGTCACAGCGACAGTGATGTCACTTTGGTCAGTGCTGGTTGTGTCTGGAAGTGAAGGAACCAGACCAGACAGCAGCCTGACATCACATGCTGCTACTAGCATCAAGTAACTCACTCTCTGATTGGCTGCCTGTGATCTGTCATTTTCCTATTGATCAACCTATACAGATATTGATCAGCTTTTGTTTTTACATTTTCACTGGGCCGGGCCACAGACAAAAACACTGTCATGTTCAACTCAAGACAACACCCATAGTTTGGAATAATAATATTTTAATTACATAAATTATATCCATGAATATCCATCCTGTGTGCATTTGGTTCTTATTGTCATGCATTTAGTCTTGTGCTGGGAGTTGATTATATTCTCATACAAAGTCTTGGGGAGTAAAAACACAGAAATGAATGTGTACACGCTACATCTCGCACAATAAAAGTGATCCTTTTCTGCAACAGGATCAGGACTTTTTGGGTTGTTTCTTTTTGTCCCTGCTATGTGCCCATGTGGTGCACATGTGTAGCACTATGGTGCTGCACTAGTTTGGGGTCAATAGGTCACATGACCTGGAAGCTATTGTGCTAAACCGCTGATATGATTAAATGTATTTAAAACTAATTTTGAAAAAAATATGAGGACTGTAAATATTCAATAAAAATAGCCAGTGAGCTAAAACACTCATATGTACATTATGAAATGTATTAAAATTTATGAAAAATAAAATATGAGGAGTGTTGAAATGCAATTAAAAGGTGGGTCTCACACAGTCAGCCTAGCACTATGGTCCTAAACTGATTTTAAGCCAACTGGTCACATGACCCGGAAGCTATTGTGAAAATAATGCTATTATTGATATCAAATATGGGAGTACTAAAATACCATACAAAGTGGTGTGTCTGATTTATCTAGAGTAGTAGGATAAACTAAATATATATGAGAGAAATATTTCTAGAAGATGTTATAGATGATTGGATGTTATTTCAATGGCAATTTGTTGATTGTCTCTAAATGAGATTGTGTGTCAGAGACTGAACCGATTGTGAACGAACAGCCAACACTTCCAGTCTGTTCAATATCCAACTTAAAACTAATTTCACACAGTCATAGACCAACAAAAGCATGGGATGATAGTGACCAGCATCCAAGCACACCAAAAGCAGCATGAGATGCTGGTCAACTGCATCCCATACTGGTTATGTTGCTATTTAATAACCGTGCTATACATTTATTTGCTGTTGTCTGCTGCTGCAACCTTGGATAATTAATACATTTCATAATTTCAATATGAATTAGCTTCCAGGTCATGTGATCTATTGACCCCAAACCAGTGCAGGACCATAGAGCTACAGGTGTGGTATGAGGCACACCTCCTTTTTATTGCATTTAAACAGTCCTCATAATTTCTATTCATTTTAAATAGGCTACATCTCATAATGTAATAACGTTTTTTAGCTCATAGCTTCCAGGTCATGTGACCTATTGACCCCAAACCAGTGCAGTACACTGACTGTCTGAGACAATCCCATTTTTGTAGCATTTTAAAACTCCTCATATTGTTTACTAAATTTTAGTTTCACAATTTCAAATATTAGCATTTTAGTTAAATAGCTTCCAGGTCATTTTAGGCTATTGAGCCCAAACCAGTGCTGGTGCTCCTCATATTTTGTTGTCTACTCCTGTAACGTGGGACGAATAAAGGTCTTATCTTATCTGATCTCATCTTATCTTATCGTAGCTATGCATCTCTTGCACACGCACGAAAGCACGCGCCGACGTTCCGTGGAAGTCATGGCAACGGAACTGTGACATCTGACCGAACTGTTCTGTGTCTCATTTGCACTTGGACTTGACTCTGTGTTGACCCAGCGCAAAACCTCTGTTGGCAAATTGACCTTTTGCGGACTTGAGCGATCTACAAAACCCTTTGGACACCTTTGGAAAGCTGTGAACAGATCTTCGGACAACTATCGATTGGAGGACTCTACTGGAGAAGACCCACCTGCAGATTTAATCAGCGGAAAACAAGGCCCGGTCGGACCCCCCACCGGGCAGCACCTGCTTTGGACCCAGTCCTTTGTAGGTAAGACATGTTTTCATTTTATAATCTACTAAATGCCTCAGTTCATCTTCTTGAACCGTCAGAATATGGTTTTAATCCCAAAATATCTCTCAATTGATGTCATTTATTGAATATTAGCATAGAAACATGAATAGAATGTTAGCTTCATAGTGATACTTGACATTTTCTTGGTGTAAAATGATGATTTATCAGAAAACATGTGCCTTATTCCCGGGCCAGATGTGGAATGTGTTAACAATGAAGTATTGACTCAAACATGCTCATATTTTGGTTTGACATTACAGTTTTTAAAACAAATTGCTGTCGAAAATATAATATTAAAGATTGGGACTGGGATTTTTTTCAAAAAATGCTAATTAATACAAATCTATATATGTGTTGTCACCATGGAGATGATGGAACACACGTTGGAACGTGCAGGTCCAGTCCAGGGCCCGTTCCTCTGTTTGCCTGTTGAAGTTGAACTGTAGATGATAGACAGTTTATTACATTTAAAAAAGTATTTATTCTGACACAGTATCTGTCTGTGAACTAAGACGTTATTAAACACGTGGGACGACATAACAGCTGTATTGAAATGTAATTTGGCAAACATCTGTCTGTCTCTCCTGTCCGCGCGCCCTCAGTCTCCTTTATGCTGCGTGAATTGTAACTCGTCAATAACAGCAGCAGCATCGAGACACTTGTTAAAAAGCACAGACGTCCCTGTTGTTGTTAATGCACGATTATGTCATTAAACTACCCATCCCATATGTGTCCTTTGCTTGCGTAATGACGCACAGTTCGGCAGTACGTGCCTTCATTAGAAAGTGGTGAGTTTATAGTTGTGAGTCTGATGTGTGTACAGTATTTATTATAAACAAGTGAGTTCACAGTTTGTGACTTCATGTGACGTTTTATCTCACTATGGATACAAAGCTGTTTGTATCTTATCTTTATAAATAAAGGACTATGGGATTGTCTGATAGAATGAGACTATTGATCTGATGTGAGCTATTGATCAGAGATAGAAACCTGTCAATCTGAAAACTAGTTCAAAGTGTGCAGCTGTGTTTCTTGGAGGTTCCCATGATGAGTGTGTGGTTCCTCTGCTGCAGCTACGACCAACACACACACACACACACACACACACACACACACACACACACATCATCATCATCATCATCACTGACCTCTCCATGTCCTGCTCCAGCCTCTTTATCAATGGATGCTTTTACAAATGGATCATGTGACATTTTCATGTTCTTCTCCCCAGCTGGCTTTTCTCCCCCGTCCTCCACCCAGCGGTTGACATCACCACCTCCACCTCCACCACCTCCATCAACACCTCCACTACCTCCTCCATCACCTCCATCACCACCTCCTCCATCGCCTCCTCCACCAGGATGCAGGACCACCAGCCAGGTGACACTGCTCCTTTCTACTTTGCTGCTTCTCCTGCTTTCATGGATGCTGCACCTGATCTCTTTGTTCCTGCTGCTCCTCCTCTTGCTTTCTGGCAGCCTGCTCCTCCTCTTGCTCCTCCTGCTGCTCCTCCTCTTGCTCCTCCTGCTGCTCCTCTTGCTTTCTGGCAGGTTGCTCCTCCTGCTGCTCCCCCTCTTGCTCCTCTTGTTTTCTGGCAGGTTACTCCTCCTCCTGCTCCTCCTCTTGCTCATCCTGCTGCTCCTCTTGCTTTCTGGCAGGCTGCTCCTCCTGCTGCACCTCCTCTTGCTCCTCCTGCTGCTCCTCTTGCTTTCTGGCAGGCTGCTCCTCCTGCTGCACCCCCTCTTGCTCCTCCTGCTGCTCCTCCTGTTGCACCTCCTGCTTTCTGGCAGTCTGCTCCTCCTTTCTGCCCTGCCGCTCCTCTTGCTTTCTGGGAGAATTCTCCTCCCCTTTACTCTGCTGCTCCTCCTGCTTTCTGGGAGAATTCTCCTCCTTCTTACTCTGCTGCTCCTCCTTTTTTCTGGGAGAATTCTTCTCCTTCTTACTCTACTGCTCCTCCTGCCAACTACTTGCCTCCTGTTGGCTCCAGCATTCTCTCCTCCCCCTTTTCTGCTGACTCCTGGCCCTCCTTCTCTTCCTCCTCCACCTGCTATCCTGCAGACACCTCCTCTTCTGCCTCCTCCCCTTGCCCTCCTGCAGACCACTCCTCTTCCCCCTTTGCTTCCCAGCCTGCTACTCCTGCTTCTCCTTTCCAGCCCATTTCTCCTGCTGCTGCCCCTCCTGGTTTCTGGGAGAATTCTCCTCCTTCTTACTCTGCTGCTCCTCCTGCTTTCTGGGAGAATTCTCCTCCTTCTTACTCTGCTGCTCCTCCTGCTTTCTGGGAGAATTCTCCTCCTTCTTACTCTACTGGTCCTCCTGCCAACTACTTGCCTCCTGTTGGCTCCAGCATTCTCTCCTCCCCCTTTTCTGCTGACTCCTGGCCCTCCTTCTCTTCCTCCTCCACCTGCTATCCTGCAGACACCTCCTCTTCTGCTTGCTCTGGTTCTCCCAGCTCTCCCTCCTCTCCCTCCTCCTCCTCCTCCTCCTCCCCCTGCCCTCCTGCAGACCACTCCTCTTCCCCTTTCGCTTCCCAGCCTGCTGCTCCTGCTTCTCCTTTCCGGCCCATTTCTCCTGCTGCTGCTCCTCCTGCTTTCTGGGAGAATTCTCCTCCTTCTTACTCTGCTGCTCCTCCTGCTTTCACTGTTGCCAACTACTTGCATCCTGTTGGCTCTCCCTGCTCCCCCTGCCCCCCCTGCCCTCCTGCAGACCACTCCTCTTCCCCCTTTACTTCCCAGCCTGCTCCTCCTGCTTCTCCTTTCCGGCCCATTTCTCCTGCTGCTGCCTCTCCTCTCAGCGCTGCTCCTCCTCTTGTTGTCCCTGCTTTGAGGCCTGCTCCTTCTGCTGTCAGGCCTCGTGCTCCTGCTCTCCAGCACGTTCCTCCTTCTCTGCAGCGTGCTGGTCCTCGCCTTGCCTCTGCTTTCCGACCTGTTCCTCCTTCTACTCCTCTATCTCCTTCTCCTCCTGCTACTCCTCTATCTCCTTCTCCTACACCTTCTACTCCTCTATTTCCTTCTACTCCACCCTCTACTCCTCTATCTCCTTCTCCTCTACCTCCTACTCTTCTACTTCCTGCTCCTCGCCGTCCTGCTCCTCGACCTCCTACTCCTTTCCCGCGTACTCCTCTATCTCCTTCTCCTCCTGCTACTCCTGTATCTCCTGCTACTCCACCCTCTACTCCTCTATCTCCTTCTCCTCCACCTGCTACTCCTCTATCTCCTTCTCCTCCTCCACCTGCTACTCCTCTATCTCCTTCTCCTCCTCCACCTGCTACTCCTCTATCTCCTTCTCCTCCTGCTACTCCTCTATCTCCTCCTCCTCCTGCTACTCCTCTACCTCCTTCTCCTCCTGCTACTCCTCTATCTCCTTCTCCTCCTGCTACTCCTCTATCTCCTTCTCCTCCTCCTGTTGCTCCTGCTTTTCTACCTCCTCGTCTTCCACCTCCTCCTCCTGCTCCTCGCCGCCCTGCTCCTTTCCCGCCTGTTGCTCGTGCTGCTGCCTCTTTTCTTCTGCATTTTTCTCCTCCTTCTGCCCTCCGGGGTGGCTCTCTTGGTTCTGCTCATGTTTTCTTCCAGCCTGTTGGTGCTCCACCCCACTCCCCCAGGAGGTGCCGGCAGGAGGAGGAGGACCAGGCGGTGTCCGGTGCTCCAGCCAAGAGGCCCAGGCTGTGAGAGGAGGAGACTCTCTGCTGCAGGTATCACTCAGTCACCTCACCCTGCACCACTGAGGCCGTGAACTGCCCAGGTAGCGTCTTGCACCTGAGCTTTTTATCCTGTAGTTGTTGTTGTAGTTGTTGTAGTTCTGCACATTAAGGTTCAGTGGCTCGATCAACCATTTTTCTTGGGACTGGCCTTTGCGTCTGGCGGGGTTCGGTCAGTGTGGTTGGTTGAGCGTTATATTATTCACCAAACACTTTATTGCACTTGGTTTTTCTGTAGTTCTGCACATTTAGGTTCAGTGTCTCAATCAACCATTTTTCTTGGGACTGGCCTTTGCGTCTGGCGGGGTTCGGTCAATTTGATTGGTTGAGCATTTTATTATTCACCAAACAACTTGGTTTTTCTGTAGTTCTGCACATTTAGGTTCAGTGGCTTGATCAACCATTTTTCTTGGGACTGGCCTTTGCATCTGGCGGGGTTCGGTCAGTTTGGTTGGTTAAGCATCATATTATTCACCAAACACTTTATTGCACTTGGTTTTTCTGAAGTTCTGCACATTTAGGTTCCGTGGCTCGACCAGCGCTCTTTCTTTCTTGGGACTGGCCTTTGCGTCTGGCGGGGTTCGGTCAATTTTGTTGGTCGAGCATCACCATAATACTCCTTCTTACAGTAGTGCACCCCCACATCCACCCCCCCCCCCCCTCTTACCTCCCCCCACCCCCCTTCCCCTCGCCCAGAGTCAGCTGGGATCAACTCTGGAGATCCCAGCTGACGAGGACGAAAAAGGTGAGTGTGAGCTTCTCTATGTTGATGCTGTTTACCTCCATGTTTAGTTCTTGTTCATCTCACTAACCATGACTTCCCTCTGCCTCCTGAGCTGAACTTGTCTCTTAGAGCTGCTGTCTTATGAGGACGGAGAAGGTGAGTATGAGCCTCTGACACGGAAAACAAATCACCTATAGTGTAGATACAAGGCAGCAAGTTGTGTTATTGTGAGAACCTGTTTACTCTGGTATTCTGTATGTTTAATTCATTATTTTTTATTAAGATAATTAGTCTCACTGACCTTTCTTCTTTTTCTTCTTCTTCTTCCTCTGCCTCCTGATGGACGGAGAACCATGGACAGAGAGAGTGAGTATGATCAGCAACATTATAAAATACCATATAAAGACAGTAGTGTAAACTAATGTGTACACTGACTACATGCCTTTATTCATGTATATTCAATAAGCATCACTAGTCTGCCTCACTAACCATTATGTCTTTTTCCTCCCACTCTGCCTCCTGAGCTGCTGATGGACAGAGAAAGTGAGTATGATCAGCAACATTATACCACATAGAGACAGTAGTGTAAATGAATGTGTAGACTTTATTCATGTATATTCAATGTAGTATTTCAAACATCACTAACCATTATGTCCTTTTCCTTCCACTCTGCCTCCTGAGCTGCTGCTGTTCACCATGGACAGTACAGGTGAGTGTCAGCCTCTGACATGGAAAACAAATCACCTAAAGTGTAGTTTATAAAATATAAACATACTGTAGGCAGCAAGTTGTGTTATTTTGAGAGGACCTGTTTGCTCTGGTATTCATTTTTTTTTTTACTATTAAGATTATTAGTCACTGACCTTTCTTTTGTTTTCTTCTTCCTCTGCCTCCAGAGCTGCTGATGGACGGAGAACCATGGACAGAGAAAGTGAGTATATCAGCAACATTATAAAATACCATATAAAGACAGTAGTGTAAACTAATGTGTACACTTTATTTGTGTATATCCAATGTAGTATGTCAAACATCACTAACCACTGTGTCTTTTCCTCCCACTCTGTCTCCTGAGCTGCTGTTCACTAGGGCAGTACAGGTGAGTGTCAGCCTCTGACTTGGATCACTTGTGTTGTTGTGTGAACATGTAACTTGAGTCTCACTAATCATTATTATTTACTGTATTTCCTTTTCCCATTTGAGCTGCTGCTGTAAACTATGGAGGATAAAGATGAGTATGAGTCAGACTGGTGACATACCTCTTTATCTATTTGCCTGTGTGACTAACAATTATCTGTTGTTCATCCCTTGAACCAGCCGAGCTGCTGCTGTAAAGTGTGGATGAAAGATCCACTACAGAGGACTGCAGTCCACTTCACTCCCAGGGGACACAGTGTTTCACTCTCTTGTGTATTAAGAGAATAGAAAATGGGAGAATGTATCAGTGTGTGAGCTTCCTCTTTTCAGTCATGTTCAGCTGCCATTTGTTTTTATAAATGTCTTTTACCCCCTGGATTTTAGTATGAGGTAGAGCTGGGAATTATCAGCCAATGAGGTTTTTAAGAATGAGCATATCAGAGCTGTCCTGAACCTGTGAAGAAAACTGACCTGCACAACTGGAAATATGTTTCCTATATGATTTAACCCAGTTTAGTGTTGTACCCTCATATGAGATAAGATAATCCTTCATTCCTCCCACAGTGGGGAAATTTACAAGGTTGCAGCAGCAGACAACAGTAAAGAAATGTATAGCACAGATAATAAATATTAAATAGCAATAGCAGTAAAAAGAAAGCAGTATTTGTAATAAGGTATGATTAATATATAAGAATAAAAAGAATATATACACACATTCCATGTTTTGTGCTGAAAACACAAATGTGGCTGTCGTTAAAAAAAAAAGATTTCTGTTGTTTTTTGTGTTTTTATAATCCAAATGGATCTATCAATTGATGACTTTAAAATGCAAAAAATGTTACTTTATTTGAAAATCTTTGAGGTAAAGTTGAGGGACGCAAAGTGCCCCGAATTCGAAGAATCATCTGTCGTTTACTCATGTACAGACTTCGTTTTGAAAACCAGAAGTTTACTTTCTCATGTGTTCCTGGTTAAGTGACATCAGATACGTTGGTAACATTCAAAGAAGTGAAGCAGTGTGGCAGAGAAGAAGATGAAGACTGTCATCCAGAGCCAAGCATGGACAGGAACGATGCAGGATTCCTTATATAAATTGAAAATGTTGGATTTGTGAATGTTTTATTAGACAGGAAATATATTCAACATATTTGTTGGAACAACACTGAAGTTAAATATAACTTTTGTCTCTATAGGGAATTCCACAGGGAAACTTTTCTAACTATACTGTGGATCAGTCACATGTGGCCAACACCCAGCCTACTGACCTCCACTGATTTAACACCAGTGTCACAGCAACAGTGATGTCACTTTGGTCAGTGCTGGTTGTGTCTGGAAGTGAAGGAACCAGACCAGACAGCAGCCTGACATCACATGCTGCTACTAGCATCAAGTAACTCACTCTCTGATTGGCTGCCTGTGATCTGTCATTTTCCTATCGACCAACCACAGATAGTTGATCAGCTTTTGTTTTTACCTTTTCACTGGTCCAGGCCACAGACAAAAACACTGTCATGTCCAACTCAAGACAACACACATAGTTTGGAATAATAATATTTTAATTACATAAATTATATCTATTCATGAATATCCATCCTGTGTGCATTTGGTTCTTATTGTCATGCATTTAGTCTTGTGCTGGGAGTTGATTATATTCTCATACAAAGTCTTGGGGAGTAAAAACACCGACATGAAATGTGTACACGCTACATCTCGCACAATAAAAGTGATCCTTTTCTGCAACATCAGAACATCAGGACTTTTTTGGTTGTTTCTTTTTGTCCCTGGTAAATGTGCCAGTGTGGAGAGAGTTGAACTGAAGGGGAACGACAGGGGAAAAGGAGAGCCGGGTCTCTGGGATCAGAGGCACACTGCAGCTTCTTCAAACACACACCGAAGACACAAATATGCAAAAGCTAACACAGTAAAAGACATGGCTTCATACAGTCGACTTGGAAGTGGTTGTGTTACTAACGTGGAGCTGGTTTTCACATCTCCTGTGTCAAAATCACACTCTGTACACACAGGCTGATGTGTGATTACTGTACAATAAGTTTTGGCATTGTACTGATTTCAAGATTAACTTGGATTTAAAGTACAAGAGTAGTACAATATCAATATGACTGACTATCAATAATAAAGATAGATATTTCCACATCAAATATATGACTCTATACAGATAAATATTTCCTCTGTCATTTGGGACATTTACATCATACAAGTAAATAAATAAATAAATTCCGATTCCAATAAACTATTTAGAGCAGAAATTGTCAAGATTGCACCAGTTTAAATGCAGATGCATAAAAACATAATAAGAGTCTCCAGCTGCATCGCTCCCGTTTCAGTCTGTTCAGGTGTCAGTGAGCACACAGCTGTGGGTCTGTGGCGCCTCGTAGCGTCTGTGGGTCAGCGCCGGCTGCGTTCAGTCGTCTGCCCACATAACGTTGCATTGTTCCGTCTGCAAAGACGTCGCGTCTCGGGCTCTTATAACGTGGTCTCGCTGCTCATGTCCCGGGGCCGGTGGTGGTCGATGTCCGAGTCGTAGTCCGACTCCATCTCGATCTTGACCTGGGGCACGGGGCAGGCCATCCCTCGGCCCATGGGCATGGCCGGAGACGACGGGCAGGAGATCTTCAGGTGGAGGGTGATGCTGGGAAAGGGGCAAGCTCCGGTTACCACACACACCGACAGCCAAATACACCGAGGAGCAGGGCCGTTGTATAGGGGAGAAAGGTGATGATAATTCTAGGGGCCCAGCGCCCTGTTGGGCCCACAAAAAACCCCAGTAGTCTAATCTTTGTAGCTATGACTGAATTATTCTGCATAAGACCTTGACTAATACTCATAGTAATGCTGCATTAGCATCAAAACAAAGTGGGCTAAATAAAAAATGATAATACATATGTAGTCAGGGGCCCACTTTAGTATTCCTTCAGGGGCCCCAGAATTCCTAGCAACGGCCCTGCCGAGGAGGCTACGTGGGGAGGGGGGGGCGGGAACTCGTGACCCCACAGCCAAAGACTGCAGCAGCTGATGTCAGTGATGAGCAGCAGTGGATGACCTGATGGGGACAGTGAGCTGCTGCAGTGCCTGTCTGTGGTCAGGGAGCCTGAGGGTGAAGGCTGGGATATGTAACTGTGAGACTAGGTCAGGTTTTGTACCAGGAACGTGGAAATGAGTTTTGTTGTGGCCTTCACATGTGGAGAGCAAAGATCTCATCTCATAACCAACCTACATCTGTGTCTTACACCAAATTAACTTTATGTAGTTTAAACTTTTCAAAGAGAAGGAACTGACGTAGCTGTGAAGACGACAAGGGAAAACCAGTAACTGCTAACTCAGTGTTTTTCAACCTTGGGGTCGGGACCCCACATGGGGTCGCCTGGAATTCAAATGGGGTCACCTGAAATGTCTAGTAATTGATTTAAAAAAAAATTATTGATAACAATATTCTTTTAACTAATTATTATTCTTTTTTAAATGTATGATTAAAAACACCACACACAATCTTAAACATCTGTCTATACTTTCACTTTCTCTACAATAAATCGAGTTCAAATAAAATGCGGCATATGAAAATATCTGATCTCACTCATGATTGACGGCCGCGATCACATGACTGCACATGATCGGGGATCACCAGAAATTTGTGATGTCAAAATGGGGCCACGAGCCAAAAAAAGTTGGGAACCACTGTGCTAACTGGACAATATATCTACTGTTACACTCACTAACCTGCTCTTATAAATATCAATATTTGCTGATACAATATTTTGACTTCTCAAAGTTTTGCCTCTGAGGTTTTCATGTTTAGTCACCTGTGCAAAATTAGTCAAATTAGTGTGTTATGAACAGGACTGATTGCAGATTTTTATGTGGAAGCTGTTTCTGTTTGTACTTTGCCAAAGAATTGAGTTTGGAGGGTTTGATGACAGAAGTGGATTCTAGGCACGGATAAATGTTCCAATAAAACAAAATCACAGACAGTTATTTTTACCGATCCACAGTAGACAACAAAATAATATCACACTGTCAATTCCAAACCATGCCTCTTTCAAAGCAATGCAGACATGATGGGCAATTTTTGAAACTCCAAAGAAATAAAAAAACACAAAGAAAAAAAAAAGGTGAAAAGTTAAATGTTAAATGTTTAGCAAAATGAGCAAAGGCTGCACTTTTAATACAAAATGGCCTCCATTCAAACTGCTGTGGTTCCAGGTGAGCAGGAGGCTACAGGGTCAGACTATTGTTTCACATGCGGGTGTGAATGATTCACCTAAAGAGACTCAGCACATGGAGGAAAAAGAAACAACCAAAACAATGATGCCTGTTGTGTTTGGATGATTACACAGATATATTCAAAACCAGCCTACAATAAATCTAACCGATAATATACAACAGATTTTAAATACCACACATTATTTATCTATTATTTCCACATCTAGTAATCTACACAGAGAAACCGGATCAGTGGCTCAGAGACACAGAGCAGAACTATACAGCATGCGTTTCTACTCGTCACCCTTCACCTCGCAGCCAGTGCCTTTCGGAGGTGTGAAGACTGACGCTGGTGTGTACAAAGGGCAGCGCAGTGCACATACTGTTAAACATCTAGCACATGACACAGGAAGAGCAGCGGCAGGGTCGTACCGTCAGTAAAGTCATCTGCATTGCCTTAAAGTGCATGGAGAGGAGACTGAGCACAAACATGATAAGAAGGTCAAAGACTGTGGCCACAATATTACATGTAGATAATCTGACTCCAATTGTTCATGTGGGTGTATTTGAGGCAGCATAACACAATGCAATGTAACACACTGACAAAATAAAAGCCTTCATAGGCCATTTTCTGGCTATTGTTTCGACACTGGGATTGACTTGTAGTAAAAAGCTACAGCTTTGTTTGCTGTGATTGTCAAACTATATAAGACTATACAAGACTTTGATGGGCAGTTCAATTCATATGAGTTGACTATTCGTTGCTTTGATTTGGAGAAGTCTGATTTGACTGCCAATCTCACTGTCGACTTGTTGCAATGTGGTTATGAAAGATAGATTCTACCATTCTGACTATATGGGGGTGCTCACTGCTGCTGAACATATGATTTTACATAGACTTCCTTTGTTTTCTATTAATTCATGACACATACAGTAGCCTATTTTGATACAAACATCAGCCTAATTTCTTAAAGGGATAGTTCAAAATAATCTCTATAGTTTTAGGAGTAGGTTCGTTACTTTTAATTGTTGGTGCAAGCTATATTTAGAACGGCGGAGCAGAGCCGCGAGCTGCTCAGAGCTACGCTACGGAGGCTAATGGGAATGTAATGGGCTAGTTGTTTTCGAGGCAAATGCAGAGACAAAAAACTGCCCCCGACGGGAACGCGCATCAGCGGTTTTGCATGAATTGAGACCTCGAAAACAACTCCATCTTGTAACGTTCCGTTATTATCTCATAGCGTGCAGGTCACAACTTGTCCACCAGAGTGTTTTGGACTTGTTGGATTGTGTATTTGATGAGTTTGATTGAGTTTGATGAGGGAAACCAAGAAATCTCATTAGCCTCCGTAGCGTAGCTCTGAGCAGCTTGCGGCTCTGCTCCACCGTTCTAAAAATAGCTTGCACGGACAATTAAAGGTAACTATAGGGATTATGGCAATGGGCCAATTTGCCAAAATGTTGAACTACCCCTTAATAAAAAGTTGAAAATGACATGAGCGTTTAATCAGTAGGCCTATCCTTACTATGCACGATCACCCACTACAGTTGCACGATCCAAATAAGCTGAGGTGAAGGCACTACAGGACCTTTGGAGCAGCATATGGGGATTTCTATTGGCTCTTTAGCAACTTATTGGCTCCACTAATGTCCACTAAAACTCTTAAAAAAGGTGTGGGAGAAAGCCCTGCTATTGTTATCTTATGCCAGCTAAAGAATTACATTTGTTTATTCAGGTGTTTTAGCTCTTTTCTCTGGAGCGGAAATGAGATCATGAATCATTGAGGGGAAAAAAACAATATGATTTGATAATTGGCATTATTGACTAAAGGCAAAATCTGACAAATAAGATTCAACTATGAAAACTTTGAGTTCAGTTCAGCCAAACTAGAAAAACATGTAATGTTCCTGTGGTGGGATCTAACCATGCAGACACTCTGTGTTTTATTTGCTGTGTTTTTAAATAGATTCCTGCTGCCACCACATCACAATGCATGGACCTGAGGTTGTGGTGCCTGCAGCATTATAGATTATTACCGTTGCTCTCTGCTCCTTACTTGGTGTGAGTCAGAGCCCTGATGCTACATTCACATACTTTTCTATTCCACATGAGGCTGAATTAGGACTATGTGGAGGGTCCTCTGCTAAAGGTATAAGGGAAGAAAAAAATGCTTTGTTTTTGTAATTTTTGTGAACTGGTAACAGTCCCTGTGTGTTAATAGAGATCTTACATTTGTGTGTGTGTGTTAAAGAGCACTGTGTGTGTCAGCAGTCTGGCAGTACGCCCC
This sequence comes from Trachurus trachurus, assembly GCF_905171665.1. NCBI lineage: Eukaryota > Metazoa > Chordata > Actinopteri > Carangiformes > Carangidae > Trachurus > Trachurus trachurus. The sequence goes on from NC_139895.1 coordinate 34,152,132, forward strand.
CCACTGAGTCTCTGTAACGTCAGGATAAACCAGGTCTCTGTAGGGGATGTGCAGTTTGAGGACACAGTACCTGCGATCCAAGTCTGACTCTGAGCTGGGTGAGTGGTTGGAGTAGGGGTGGTACTTGTCCTGTGAGGAAACACACACACACACGCAGACACACACATACGAGACAGTCACATCAGAAACTGCTGATATGACCCGTGGCTCCTACGGGGGGCAGCAGAAGCTCGAGTTTCTCACCTCTTCCTCGCTGTCGTCTGGTTTGGGCTTCTTCTTGTCCTTGTCCTTACCCTTCTTCTTGTCGTCATCCTTCTTCTTTTTCTCTTTCTCAGGCAGGAGGTCGTCCAGCCAGGCCAGGTCGTGCTGGGAGAAGACCATGTCCAGCATCTTCCGGACCAGCATCAGACCCAAGATCTAAAGGGGTTTGGAAAAACACAGGCCTCATTTGAACAGTGTTGTTTTTGGCAGGCATTTTAGATTTAGTCTTAGTTTTAGTCTTTTGGATTAAGATGTTTATTAGTCATAGAAAATTTTTGTCATTTCTATATGTGATAGTTTTAGTCTAGTTTTAGTCGACGAAAACTCAAAAAGGTTTTAGTCTAGTTTTAGTAAACAAAAAAATTTATAGTCTTTTAACAAATTAATTCAATAAGTAGGCTATTGGAGATTGCTGTTGGGCAGAAACCTTTTATCTCCATATTTCAACTTTAACTTTTTTCCCAACATATTTCAACTGTTTTTTTTAATGAATGTATGCACTACTTCATCATACAAGAGTGTCAGACATACAGTAAGTTGTGAAAATAGCAGATCTATATGTTCAACACATTGTGAGCTTGTAGATCGGCTATTTCCACCAATAATTTCAATAATAAAGGAATGGTTTTAGACATACAGTACAATGTTTCCACCCAAAGGTAAATACGTTCTGGTCTATAAGGATTATGCATTAGCCTACACACAGATAAAGTGGTAACAGTTGTGCATTCAATTTTTTTTTTCTGCTGGATTATATTTAAAATACGATATATCTTCTCGTCGAGTGGCGGCAGGTGTGTTGAGCAGAATGTGCGCTGCATGCCAGGTGGTGGGCGTGGCCACACAATGATGGGATGCAGCAGCATTGCAGATACTTTTTAGGTTTTAATTGACAGATTACACGCACAATAAGCAGAAATGTCATGCATTTTGAACGTCTGACCACCCACCCGTCAGCGCCGCGGAACGGCTGCACCGTGGTCACCGGAACTGATCACTACCTGCACTCTGCCAGTCTCATCAGAAGCACCGCGCGCACCGCGGCTCGTCTCAGCAGCGTTGTTCTATTTTTGACAGAGCCGTTGCTAAATCGTGTGAAGCTTTCGAGTAATGACAATCCACAATATGAAATTTAGAGGCAATCACAGCCCTACCACTAACATTTAAAGGGTTAGTTCACCCAAAATTGAAATTCAACTCATTATCTACTCACCCTCATGTCGACTAAGGTCTAGGAAGAGTTTCAGAGTCCTCCGTGGCTTCTCTGAGTTACAGGGGGTCTCGGCGTAGCAGTGCATGTCCATATAACGGTTAAAATTAAATAAGTCTATATTTCAAGCTTGTTTTGTAGCGGAAGCTTCTCGAAGCTCCTCTTCCCGGTTCGTCAAATTTGGACGAACCGGGAAGAGGAGGACCAAAGTTTTGTGAAGAGTGTTTCCAGCTGTTTTGATTAGCTGGAAACATGACATATAATAGAACTATCCCTTTAAGTATCTCATCACCGTCTCGTTATCGTCATGAAAAAAAGGGGCATCACCGAAATAATTTCGCCATCCTCATCATTGACGAAAACAACACTGCATTTGAACCCCTATTAACACTAGTGTCAGGTCTGCTGTGGTCTGAATTTGAATGAGCTGGATGGTATTTGTAAATGACATTAACATGAATCACACACACATCAGATTCACTAAGATTCAGCTTTGATAATTACAGTTCCTCATGAGGAGTGGAGCTGTAAAGATCAGGGTTATACATCTTCCTCTGACAACAACAACACCACAGGATCGGTCAGACCCCGTGTTAGAAATGTTCCTCCACATACCATAACGGGGAAGATGATGGCCAAGAAGGTGGATTTGAGGATCCAGAGCACGGCCAGACAGACGATCTGGAGCAGCGTGAACAGGTGAACTCTCCTCAGAGGAACGTGCCGGAGGAAAGAGAAGTCAGGCTGGTGCTTGGAGGGCATCATGTACAACTTGATCCTGTCCCAGAACTGTGGAGGACGGAGGAAGATGGAGGAGAGGAGCACAAGGTGTGAAAGGCGCAGGTTAATTAAAGGCAGACCTCTGATATTAAAGATTAATCACCATTTATATCAGGCAGATTTGTTATGCGTCACAGCTCTGTGAGTTGCAGGAAAGTTACTAAGTAGCACCTGCTCACCAAGCTCTGAGCCATACATCTCTGAACTCATCTAAATGCACATGTGAAATCATTACTCTGGATCTAAGTTGTTATAATACAACACCTGGACACCAGAGTCTCTATTTAATAACTTGGGCAATGCAGGAGCTTCTAAAAAAAAGAAAAGAGTCTTTTTCTCCATATGATTGTGTTGATTGTGCTCGGCAGCTCTAAACAAGCTGCCTCCCACCTGTCGTCGAGAAAAGCAATAAGATGTCCGACCACGATAAGTCAATTTACTATGATAAATAAGCTCAACAGCTGGCGCACAGCGTACCTGGATCCCACTGAGCGAGGCTACGCCCATGTAGAGGAAGACGCCGTACAGCACAGGCATGGGGATGAACTGCAAGACACAGACAGGACAGACAATGTGTGAGATGTTGAAACACATAACAAGTTTCGGTAACACTTTACTTGAATATGTGGTCATAAGATTGACATAACACTGTCATAACCATGACATAACAGCTGTCATAAACATCAATGAATACTTATGACAGCTGTCGTTAAGTGTCACTCGGTAAGTTATGTCACTTTTAATGCAAAGTTGACATTGTTTGAGATGTTTTTGTTCTGACAACTTGACATAAAGACAATTTAAACTGTCATAGCAGACTTTATTGCCAAACTTTAAAAATTATGTCAAGTTCTCATAACAAGGAACATCTCAAATAATGTCAACTTTGCATCAAAAGTGACATAACTTACCGAATGACACTTAACGACAGCTGTCATAAGTATTCATTGATGTTTATGACAGCTGTTATGTCATGGTTATGACGGTTTTATTCCAATCTTATGAATACCTATTCAAGTAAAGTGTTACCCAAGTTTCTAGACAGTTAACACTGTAGATGGTGATGAAGAGAACTCAGAGTCTTTGATGTTAAATATATAAATGGGTAATTATGAATTAGACCAGTAATTAACTGTCAAGCACATAAAAATACTGAAGTCAAACTGCCCTGATTTTTCTATTGTTAGAGGAACATTTTTATATTCATAATTCTTATGATGTTTCCAGCTAATCAAAACAGCTGGAAACACTCTTCACAAAACTTTGGTCCTCCAGAAACGCTTTGTTAGGATTGCTACCCGATCAGAGTCACACATTTCATCTGCTCCTTTATTTCAGAGACTTCACATTCTAAGTATTTATGACATTAATATTTTTTCAAATACGTGTTTTTCTTTATAAGATACTCTCTAATGAAGGAAATATTCCAGAACAATTCAAAGAAAATTCAATGGTCCATTCTTACTCAACACGCCGATCTGCAAATCTTCATCTCCCTAAACTCCTCACTACCAGAGGTCAATTCTCAATTAGATATAGAGGTACTAAGTTATCGAACAGTTTCTCCCATTTAGCAAAACATTGTTCTTCTATGAAATTTTTAAAAAAATGTTTAAAAGATCATTTAACTGTTGTTTTGTAATGTATTGTCTATGTAGGCATTTGTCTTGCTGTTCATTGATAACGACACATTTTAATACTGATTATTATTCTCATTATTATTATTGCTCATGAGTTACTAATGGACACACGTTCTGTTTTTTCTCTTCTTTTCTATGTTATTGTTGTTAGTCACTATTATTTTTATTAATTTTTTCATATTATTTTGTGCTTTTTGTACATTAAAATGGTAACATTTATATTATTATATGGTGGAGGCCTCAAATAAGCCCACCGTGGTTTTTTGCCTCTCCCTGCACTGTTTTATTATTACCTATTATGTTTTATGTTGTATTCTTTTAAATTGTGCAAAAGAAAAAAAGAAAGAAAGAAAGAAAGAAAGAAAGAAAGAAAGAAAGAAAAAGAATCATCTGAGCCCCTACACTCAGTACGTTTACATGCAGAGCTTAATCGAGCTATGCTCAAAATTCGATTTTGGCGTCAAGTCGGACTTCTGTCCTTGTCTCAATATACATGCAACTGAAAAAAACGAATAACTGACGGGGTCCGCCCCCTCATGCGGCATCACCCGTTGTTTCAGCGGGTTAATAAGCCCCCCTGTCCTGTTGACTTTTCTGTCACCTCGTAAAAAACTGAATATAAACAACTTATAAGCTTAATAATAAATTCTCAACTGCAGTTCCCGACCAGACACGCCAGTCTGGGCCGGATTCACGCTGAGAATAGGATACGGGCTTCCTTTCTCTCTCTCTCTCTCTTTTTTTTAATAAAACAATCTGGCTGGTTGCGCTGTGTGAAATGCATTGAATCAGCGCTGATGTTGGGTTTTTTTCTTTACTTTGCCCGGGTTCGGGCGGCTTCTCTGCTCCACTTTGTGCCATATACGGTTGTGGAGCATGCGCACATGAATTGTCCAGTTATACTCCGATTAAGGTGTATACATGACGGAGAAAATCGAATTCCAATCGCATTATCTGGGTGTCTTAATCGGAGTTCTCAACTGCGATTTCAGTCGGACTAAGGTGTTTACATGCACTTCAGTTGTCCAGTTATAGTCGGATTAAGGCAATAATTCCTTTTTTTCAAGTGTCATGTAAACGTACTGACTGTGACATTGTTTACACATATTGAATATGGATTTCTTCCACTCACACATTAACCTGGAAATTGTGTGACATCCATCACCCACTACAGTATGTTACTGTGAGACTCCACAGTCTGCTTGGTGTGTGCTCTCTGGGGCCTGAACCTCCATCCTCACTCAGCTGTGACCTGTGTGTATGCTCATGTTAAAGATGAAGGCCTGATGAGTCTGCATGTACGTCACTTATTGCACCTTTGCATTTGTACATTTTTCTATTCACGTATAGTTGTATTTTATTTTGCTGTTTTTAATCTATAATCTGTAATATAAATCTTTGCTAAATGTAAGACTGCAGGAAATTTTGACTCTGAAATTCTAATTCTGACTCTGACATGAAATAAAAGTGGACTTCTGACTTCTTAAAGGGGCATTTTGAAATAAAAAAATTGATATAATGAGAGAAAAATCTATTATCATTTGATTAAACTATAAATATTAAAATAAAAGTAATGGAATAATATCTAAAAATTAATGATTGATCATACCATCAATAATTCCTTAAATAATTTCACAGTTGATTTATTTCTTATTTATTTAACATTGAACACTTTGAGCTGCAGTAATAATGCAGTACACAGACCTTTAAAGATGGTGAGAAAAATAATCGATAAAAATAACAGATACATTCTCAGATTGTGTTTGTTGAGGCTTTAAATGAGTCAGTGTTGTAGATTTTAGCAGGTTTTACCTTCCACTACATCCTTTATTACAAGCTCTATGAATCACAAATCCAGAACAAACACACCATGTCCTTCATACCTTCAGCACTGGGGCGAGGAAGATGGAGACTCCGGTGAGAACAAACACCAAAATTCCCGTCATTCTTTGTTCTCTGGATATTGGAAATTGATGAAATATACACAAGAGACAGTGAAGTCAATTTTACAAGGCTTTGCTGCCTCTCATACTGTGATATTGCCAACAACAGTTTTTTTTTCTGTGTTTTTGTTTGATTGTGGACCGACCTGACTCCCAGGAACTGAGGCTGCTCTCCCGGGGCGCTGGACTCGCTCTCCATCTTCAGAGAGTCGATGTGGGCGATGGAGATGACGGTGGCAGCGACGTACCAGGGCAGGCCGATGAAGGAGCAGACGGCCATCAGGACACCCACCCAGAACAGATCCAGGTGATAGCCACAGCCTTTCTGCCAGGGAAACCAGGCACAGATCAGTTTTTAGAAACGCAAAAAAAGGACTTGATGAGGCTGGGATGACTGGGAAAATGTACATCCATAACATGATACTGGTATATAGTAAACACACATTTATGCCCAGTTCTGACTTGAGGCGACATTAAGGTGGTTATTTTACTTAATTTTGTCTTCTATCGTCAGTAGATTTCTCCTAAATTTACCAAAGGTAAGCAGCTATTGTGACATACTGTGCTGTGTCTGTTTCCTCTGTATCTGCAACCAATCGTAAAAGTACAATTGACATTAGTGAGTTAGTGAGTTTTTCCTCAGACTCTGAGCCTGAAATCTCTGCTTCAGCAGCACTTACAGACACCAAACCTTCCAGTTTTATTCCTGTCAATATTTTGAAGGTTTTTACAGAGGGGATTGTTGATATATCATTCACAGCCTGATTTATACAACGTTTTGTTCCTAAACACAGGGTGAAATTTGATTTTTTTTAGGGCTTGTGACAGTATTTTCTCATTTACAGGGTGATAAAAAGAGATATCCAAAATCTCCTCTGTAAAAACTTCTGACTCTAGTATGTCAACTAAATAAAACAAGAATTGTGAAAGTGGCTTTATCCATTGTTCAGATTTCGGTTCTGGAAATGTATGCAAATTGGCATATTTCATTAGATATATACCTCATTCATAGCCTGACAAGCCAGACTATATCACTAAAATGTATAGTCTGGAAACGACCGGTAGACCTCGGCTCAATCCAGGGGGCGGGATGAAGGCTGTCTTTCAAACTGCCTCTGCACGTAATGGGGTAGCGCTTGAGCGCTACGACTAATCAGAGCAAAGAGCAGGATGACGTTAGCCTGACAAGCCAATTAAAATGTATGTCGCCATCGCCTTAAGCCCGCCCAACAACTCTCTAAACAGATAGAGCGCTGTGATTGGTGAACACAATCGGTGTTCGAGACTCAAAAAGTTCCTATGGCTCGTTTCTAGACCCACCTACGGAGCAAATATTTTTGCTGCCGCTAGGGTGCGTCTAGATTTCTAGGCTACCTCATTCACATATTTAAACATACAATTTTACAAAACTTGTAATACAAAAAATATTTGTCTTAATGTGAGTGATAAACTTGGGAAGTTTCATGGTGATATCTGTTATTTTTTTTCCCCCTATTCACCTGTAGCGTCTCCCCTTGATATGAGATTTGTGAAGCCTCAGCACACAGCAGCGCTCCACTCCACCTACCTTCAGTTTGTTCTCTTTGCGGTTAACTATGACAGCGCTGATCTGCTGGTCCATGAAGATGAGGATGGTGACGAGGAGGGCGGGGACGAAGCTGGCCACATATACCCACCATGGGTTCTTTCCAAACGGCATCACCAGCCAACCGCGGCCAGGCCGAGTTGGCTGGTGGGGGAGGAGAGCCCATTTTATTTCCACAACATCTTAGTTTGTTCAGTGCCACATACATCATTTATACAGAATTACAACTTTACATTTTAATCATCATCTACAACTGAATTGTTGCATAGTTTAATTAGTTCATTCTAGCCAAGAGTTAGTTCAGTCTTGATAAGCTGGTTAGCTTTGCTTATCCTAAATACTGGAAGTAGTGGATAGCAGCTCTACCAAAATTAACCAATTCTCACTTTTGAATAAAACTGTGATGTGAAATTCAATTTCTATACCTTAAATTCTGTTGGGACAATCAGCTTGGGAGTTTTGAGTCCAATCAACATATCAAGCCCCACGAACGTCATGATGGACATGAAGATGGAGAAGTCGCTGATGAGTTTCCTCAGCTGGTGTCACAAACAGAAGTGAAAGAAAAAAGAGTTTAGATGAGAAACAAAACAACTTCTTTGAATAAGTAAAGGAAAGATCAAGTCTGATAGGAGGAAACTCATAAATATTGAAGAAGCTGAGCTCTGCTCGGTAGAATTAAAGGTAATCCTTTTTTTGTCTGTACAACTAATCACCACCTGAGAGATCAGACACAGAGCAGATGTGAGCAGCTGTGCTGTGTTGGCCCTGAGTGGATTGTACCAACAAAATTATTCAGTTGACAGCAGACCACCTCAAGGCAAAAAGGTACATCCATCACTGAAAGTGATATTAAGTGCTCTCCTTGGTCTAAGTCTGCTTGGTTCACATTGTTCTGTTTGTGGTTTAGTTTGCTCACAAGGGTAAATCTGAAGTTTCCTTCACCAAGCAGCCAAACTGCAGGAAATATAGCCACAATCTCCTCCTCCTGTGTAACAGCCCTGAATAATAGCTTCATTACATTATGATGTCACAGTGAAACTGACCATTTGGATATAAAATGTCACTTAATCTATGCTTATACACTGTTGAAGTAGTGAATGAACTCTTTAGTCATAGCCAGAAATGTGTTTTACTGTGACCTTTGACCTTTCCCCGCCAGTGTTCATTTGAGCAAGATAATCCCCTTCCCTTTGGGTCAAGATGTACATTTACACTTCTAATGACAAAATATATCTAGACGGTCATTGAGCAGATTATTTCTATTTTGTATTCATTTATGGAGAAGGGATGGGGGCGAAAAAGTTTTACTTCTTCTCACTCATTTTGGAATATGCAACTTAATTTATTTGTTTTGTATATTTTATTTGCATATTGTTTGAGTATTTTGTCTGCCATGTCTTTGTGGAATTATTTATGTTAAGAATAAGAATTACTTTATTAATCCCCAAAGGGAAATTGTTTTTTTTCCTACATAAACTAGATTAGAACAGATATATTGTGCAGCTTTGCTTTGTTCATCTAAAACAACACATACACAGGAGGACAGATAGTTTTTTCACCTTGGTGGGGAAGTAGCGGCTGAACTTGAACTTCTTGAGTGAGACGGTCATGGAGTAGGTGCCGAAGAAGAGGATGAAGGACATGAGAGCCAGATCGGGGACGTACTTGCAGGACTTTCCCACCAGAGAGCCTCCGTACGTCAGACACTCCTTCTTGCTCAGCTGGCTCCAGTCCAGAGCTGTCACATTCAACTGGGGTGGTGGGTGGCGGTGGTGGGGAGACAGGAAGAGGGTGAAGAAGAGTGAAGTGTTTTGACAAAGACGCAGAGGAAAACGACGTAAACACAGAAACAGAGAGAACATCGTCGGCACGGATTTATAATATAATTTATAATCCATGGAAGACAGTGAGAGGTTAATGGGATAGATGGTGAGAAACGAACAAAAGGAGAGAAACAGGAGAGCAGAGAGGCCTCTTCGTCAGACAGAGTGGACACCTGGGTTGACTGTAAACAAATGATTTTGTGTCTTTTCAGTATCATCATGGGTGTTTGTCTTGCCTTCCGGCCCCCAAAATGTGAGAATTGACAAAAAAAATCTGTAATTTTCAGGCTCCCTAGGTTAAAATCGATGTGGTTTCATGAGCTGTTCCCTCAGTTGTCTTCAAGTGGTGTAACTATTTTCAAGATGGCGCCACGGATGGCTGCCTCTGTGTTTTGGTGTGCTCTTGTCTTTCTTGTTTTGTGTTTTAATTCAGTTTTCTGCCACTATTGTGGCGGCTCCTACTCCAGGGAAGAGCTTTTGAACATCAGAGCTACTACCCCCGGGGACTTATTTCCATCTTTTTTGCTTTATTCTATTTTTTCTATTTTTTTTTTAATATAGTATGTGTATTTATCGTATATGGTATGCACATTTCCTTTTTGTATATAGTATATGCGTATCTTTTGCACTAGAAAATTTTAATTAATTCTATTTTATTTTATTTTATTTAAATTCTTAATTTTCAAAATTCTTATTCTATTCCATGTTTAGTTAGTTAGTTACTAGTTATATACTTGCACCTGACACCAAGACTGTAAACTGACCTTTACTGCTTTAAAACAGTTCTGATTCTGATTAAAATTTGCATAACCTGGTACCAGAAGGGGCGGGGCAAGCAGTGGTTCATTTGCATTTAAAGGGACAGGCACTGAAAGCAGCCGTTCTGAACAGGGCTGTGTTGAGAGGATGAAAAGAGCTGTGATGTTTGATCCTTGGGGGATTTTGACCAAAGCATGTCACAGACATGTCTTTAAGACACCTGGGAACTATTTTAATTTGTGCACCAAAATAAGAGTTTAAAAAGAGAGAGAGCGAGAGAATTGAATGAAAACAAGCACTTACCCCAGAGACACTAGAGCTGTTATCTGGCATTGGAGCTAAACCATTGAAGATCATTGCAGCCACTGTTTATGAATGGGAAAGGGACAGATAGAGACAGGGAGGCAATGAGACAGAAAATGAGGAGGTAGTGAGGAGGAAAACAAAAGGGAAAGAAAAAGAAATGCAAAAACATAATGAGAATCAGGCCGCTGGACGCTGCAGAGAGCACTCTGAGGACCATGCAGACAAACTAAACAGGCACTTACTTGCAGGAGGCAGCAGCCAAATTGTTTGTGCATGGCAAAAACGAAAAGAGACAAATCAGTTACAGAAATCAGTGTCAACAGAAATGACTGCAAAGGTCTGCCATTGTCAAAAGGAACTTGTGAAATGAGGGAATCGAACTTTCCCCTCATCCCATGCAACCACATGCATAATAGCTGATGTTAGTGATCCACATTCAGCAACAACTACCCATATAATACATGATACAGATGAAGTTGATTGGGTTATTGTATCCTCTAAAGAAGAACTGAACCCCCCAAAATTGACCAAATACAACATTTTGCAGGGGAAGTATTTGGACAGTTTCACATTTTTGTCCTTCAGTCTGGTGTGTGAGGCATCTTGCTACCCACAGAACAAGTTGCAAGTTTACATGCTGTTTGTGGTTATAAATTGACAGATATCTGAATATCTATCTCTCCAGTCTGACTGGGGGATTTCAATGCTCACAAGGGCAATGATGAAGGGGGTTGTTGGGAAACAGTGTGATGTTTTGGTATTGGATTTCTGAGCTCGTCAGGGATTTGCCAAAGATTGATGATCGACTGATCATCAGATACACTTGGTGAAGAGAGCAGAGCTGTCAGCAGGGTGTTCGAAGGGGAGAGCTTATGGCAGCGTTCTGGAAGGAGGCTCTGACTGCCTGATCGTCAGACCTCAGATCCAGGACGATCGATGTGGATTCCAACCTGGGCCTGGAACTGTGGACCAACTTTCTATCCTTGCTTTGTTACTGCGGGGGTCATGGTAGTTTTATACAGTATATGTGTTGAGAGAAAGCTTATGACCATGTCCCTCTGGGGGTGTTGCTCAGGACAGTGTGGAACTATGGGGTAGCTCTACCAAGACCACTGTCACTGATCCAGTCTGTGATCCCATCAACCATGGGGAGCAATGTGTCCAATTTGGTGACCTCAGAGTCACGTCTCTGATTTTTGTAAATAATATAGTTGTGTTGGCTCCAATCAGAGCCAGCACCACATGTTGGGAGTTGGAGTGCCACTTTGGGTGAAGAGATTTAAAGGGGACATATTATGGAAATATCACTTTTTGAAGGCTCTTTAACATATATTTGGGTGTTTGTCTTGCCTTCCGGTCCCCAAAATGTGAGAATTGACAAAAAAATCTGTAATGTGCAGGCTCCCTAGGTTGAAATCCATGTGGTTTTATGAGCAGTTCCCTCAGTTGTCTTCCAGTGATGTAACTAGTAAGGGGTGGGGCGGGGCAAGCAGTGGTTCATTTGCATTTAAAGGGACAGGCACTGAAACCAGCTGTTCTGAACAGGGCTGTTTAGAGAGGATGAAAAGAGCTGTGATGGGGGATTTTTTCCACAGCATGTCACAGACATGTCTTTAAGACACCTAGGAACTATTTTAATTTCTGGAAAAGGGGAAGAATATGTCTTCTTTAAATATTTTTTGGGGTTTACAAGACCCTGGGAAGACTCCCATAAAGACTAAAGCTGCGTTCACACTGGACCTTTTATTTTTGTCCCTGTCGCTCGTATCGCTCCAAAAAAAACGCTCCGTCGCTCGGCTGCAGTCACGTGTCAATTTGGCACAGAGCCACAGACTCGCATTTTCGCTTTGATGATGTCATGCCCACTGCCATGTGTCTCTATTTGCACCGGCACCACCGGGATTACGGCAGCCAATCAGCGCTGAGCGACAAGCGACTGACGGCCGGAGAGTTGGGATTTCTCATCTCGAGCGACGGGAGCGACTTGAGCAAAAAAACGCTGGGGCTCGGAGCGATTAAACGCTCCACCGCTCGTTTGCATTGACTTAACATGTAAACTCGTCGCTCGTTCGAAAAACAAAAGGTCCGGTGTGAACGCAGCTTTAGCTCTCAATTACCAGTCAAGCTACGTTCCAAACCTCACAGACAGTCATGAGCTTTCGATAGTGGCCCAAAGAATGAAAATATACGCAACTGAAATGAGGAAGCTCAGATATCCAGGGGGTGCTGGGAGTAGAGCTGGACTGGGGGCTGTGGGATTGGTTTCTAATGGGCAATTCTGTTCATTCTTTTTAAAGTTTTCTAGGCACGTCAAACTGGTTAGACCCCGGACACATTGGAGAGATTACACTGTGCAGCTCATCGTGCCTGGGAGCAGCTCAAGCCCCCAAGGAGGAATTGTTAAAAACAGCAGGGGAGGGAGGCACGAGGATTACTTCACTTAACCTGCTGTCCAAATAAAAGTGAGAAAATGGATGACTGGATAGAAGTTAGTGCCCTTCACCAATGTAAAGTGTGCTGTTTTCTCAGTTCAGCATCTGGGCTGATGGACCAATGTTCTTTAAGATAGAATTCCTCCTTTAAATGTAAGTGCCTCAAGTAAAATAGCACAGCCTTTGATAAGAACATTTCTCAACAGTAACTTCTTACTGATAAAACAGGTGAGTGATTTCACTCTCCTCTACTACTGAGCCCAAACCCCCCACGTGTATCCACCTCCTCCTCCTTGTGGATAATGCCCCTGTACCTCCCTGAGTCAAGGGGTGAACTCACTCGGGTCTGGGGCCAGGCACTCGCACTTATAGGCGGTGACGTAGTCCGGCTTGAAGTCGGTGTTGATTGGGTAGTATTTGAAGGAGCCCACCATCTTCTTGATGGCGTCGGAGATGAAGATGAAGGAGATGAGGCTGGAGAAGCCCTCCTCGGTGAAGCGCGTCATGTACTTGATGATGTAACTGGCGTCGGTGGCGACCAGGATCAAACACTGCACGCAGGAGTGCATGCCGATCCATAGACGCAGCTCCATGTAATCTATGTCGTTATTCCTTTTTTGGGGGGGGGGGGGAGAAGTCAGAGGAGTATGAGCCATGGAATTAATGTTCACAACCAGCATGAAGCACTGACACAGTCTTCTTTTATGAAGCCAAACACATGTTGATAAGGTCAAATATACTACATGTTGCAAATGTACCCACATGCTCTAAAGCAGGGGTACTCAAATACATTTGTCGAAGGGCCAGAATTTTTCTTAACAGACACCTCGGGGGCCGCACATTCAAATAGGCCTAGATTGAAATTAAATTCACCTTTTTCGTCTAATAATTTAAATATTTTTATTTTACTTGTAAGCACATAATTTTTATTTATACACTTCATGGTGTTTTGTATGATATAAAATGAAAAATCTTGACATTATCATATCATCATTTACATATCATGCTGGAGCTTTACACTGCTGACTTGTATCCTCAGACATGCCCTGTGATTTTCAGCTTAAATATGAAAGGAGGCTGACCATCACAGGACATGTCTGAGTCTGTTCTGAGGATACAAGTCATTGGTCCTGAAATGTGTGTTTCTCTTCTGTAATACACATTCTACATCTCGGAGGCGACGTGCTTCACGGGCTTCCTTCACCTTTCAAACGAGGCAGAGCTCAGTGGGAAACAGTAGGAGAGACACAGGCCGAGGGCACCGGGACACAACAGCGGGGGAGAAGCAGGTCGTGCAGCTGTGCGGCGCAGACGTGCACGAAAAAACAATTGCGTCTCATCAAATGCGCGCAGCTACGGCTTTTGAGTTGTGAGCGTGCATGACGCGCGGCTACATTGAATGGGTTTGAGCGTGCGCAAAAGATGCTTCATCTGAACGGCCCCCCATGCATGATGCACACACAGTTGAACCAAGACGGCGGTGAAAATCACCCACGGTCTCTGCAGACAGGCAGGGAAAACCCTGCAGTCCAGCCCGCTCCCCAAACACTCGCGCATGGTGATTTGGGTTCGTCGGCGTTTCTGTATCCCAGTGCAGGGCCTCACAGGCACACACAAACGCTTCACACGTGTTTCCATGTCCCAGCGCATTGACTTACAGGCGCACAGAGCCCGAGAAATACAGTATACAGTAATATGTAAACTAGTAGAACTCAGTCGCGGGTCTGATTGGAAGGTTCGGCGGGCCGCCTATTGAGTACCGCTGCTCTAAAGGTCTCTGCCAAGGACACTCAGTTTCACTACACCGAAGTACAACAATCCAAAAAGTTTAGTATCAAAAGTCTCACACTGCTGTGTTGGATCGAGAGTGAAAGATCCCCCAATCACCCAAAATTCATAGAGTAAATGTTATGATTTCAACCCTGCAGGGAATGAATGCTTGAAAAACTGACATGTGTAAAAATGAAAAAGGATCACACACTCCAGAAATGTTAGCTTGTTTATCTTCATAATTATTAAATTATGACATATTTAATATTTTTATGAGCACTGATGAGCATTGCACTTCTATCCCTTGATCTTTTATTCAGTTGTTTATTATTTTATTGCAGGGGTCATCAACTATATTTGTTGAAGGGCCTGAATCTTCTCAACAGACACCTTAGGGGCCGGATATTCAAATAGGCCGAGATTGAAATTAAATTCACCTTTTTGCCTAATAATTTATTTGTTTATATTGTTTGTTGTTTATATATTTTACCTGTAAGCTCATCATTTTCATTTATACATATATTTGTTTTTGGTATGATATAAAATGAAAAGTCTTGACAGCTGGACTTTCAGATACTCCCACATGCTGGAGCTTTAAAGCTTATATTTTATACTTATATGCCGGATTCGGCCCGCGGTCCGCCAGTTGATGATCACAGTTTTATTGGTTAGGTTCTACTTTTTCTTATACTGCCATGAGTTGTTGCTAAACTGCTTTTTCTTTCTTTCTTTCTTTCTTTCTTTCTTTCTTTCTTTCTTTCTTTCTTTCTTTCTTTCTTTCCATCCATCCATCCACCTGCCCATCCATCCATCCATCCAACCACCTGCCCATCCATCCATCCATCCATCCACCCATACATCCATCTCTCTACACATCCATCCATCCATCCATCATCCACCCACTCACCCACCCATCATCCATTCATCCATCTATCCATCCACCCATCCATCTATGCATCTACACATCCATCCACCCACTCACCCACCCATCATCCATCCATCCATCCATCCATCCATCCATCCATCCATCTATCTATCTATCTATCTATCTATCTATCTATCTATCTATCTATCTATCTATCTATCTATCTATCTATCTATCTATCTATCTATCTATCTAACCCTAATCCCTGCAGCATCACTTGGTTCTATTGACACTCACTTGCTGAATTCAAACAGGAGCTTTTCAAAGATGAGGATGGGTCCGGTTGAGCTGAGGATGATGAGTGGCTGGCCGCTGAAAAGACAGAAGACAGTGCCGGCCAGAGCTGTACCCAGGAAGCTCTCCATCACACCCTGTTGGGAGAAGGAGGGCAGGAGGAGAGAAGCTGTTTTGAAAAAGAAAGATTAAAATGAAAGGGCAGGAGAAAATAGCCTGGTCATTTAGGACACACAGCTGTTGAGTTGTGGTGTTGATAAAGTCAGCAACTCAAACTTGAGATGAGATTTAAAGAAAAGAGGAATAACAATGACATAAAGGGGATGAGTCTAAGGTTGGGATGGTTTCCTTATGAGTGCATTTGATATAAGAGAAAGGGTGAAAATGTTGTATTGTGTCTTCACAGAGAGGAATGAATGAGTGCCGGTCACTGTTTGTATGTTTCTGTTGGTGCAAACATATTTATGCATAGTTAGCAAAAGGAGAGATGAGAACTGATGTAAAACCACACTGACCTGAGCCAACGTTGGATTTATTTATGAGGCAAAGGTCAGTGACATCAGTGTTTTATCACTGAGTAGTGAAATTAAATCAGCAATGTTGTCTTTCAGCGTCTGTCACACATAAAGAAGATTGACAGGCTGAAGAAGATAGTTTAACTAAATTAAATAGAGGAAAACAGTGTCACTTGTATGAAAAACAAGCTGGTTAAAACTGACAATGTATCTCAGCTAACCTGATAAATATGACACGGAAATTACACTTGAACTTCCTGGGCTGACACCAGTTGATTTAAATCTAAGAGCTGCTACTTGCCTGTGTTTGTATTTGGTTCATGGTAAAAGACTTTCCAAACACGTTAAATGTGAATGTGACTGGGATTTTAACAGGTAATGTATTCGCTGCAAGATTCATACATACACATAGGCTACTGTACACATACACATACACATACCATACACACTGGAGGGGAAAGTGTGAATCCATTGTACACAGCTGTGTCATGTGAAACTGTCTCTGTTGGAGCTGGAGCTTATTTGTTTTTATGCCATTTTCACGCAATAGGTGTGTAATGTTGGAAATACAGGTAAAGTATAATATGATGGAGGTCAGCGGAAGAGTTTGACACCAATAGTGAACTTTTTCACTATATTCTAATTTTTGATTTACTGAATTTGGGGTTTTCATGAAATGTAAGCTATAATTGTTACAATTTCAAGAAATAAAGACATGAAATATTTCAGTCTGTGTGTATTTACATTTTTTCTCAGTCGCTTTGGTGCATTTCTCACATCACTATTAACATTTGAACAACAGTTAGTGCATTACTCAACTGCAAAAGTTGCTCAAAATGGATTGTCCATCCCTCAAAAGCAAGTATTCATGTCAATGAAACTGTCGTCAAAATGAGAAGTCCTGACACTATTGTTTATGAACAAGATAGTCAGATGGCTTTGTCATGTTTTCATTATGACAGTTTACAGTAAACTATTTAATATATGAATTTCACTATTTGAACTGAACTACTGAAATGAAACAACTTATTGAGTATTGATATTCTAATATATTGAGATGCACCTGTTATTTTCTTCTCGTCTATTTTCTCCTCATTAAGAGTTAGAAGAGAAGATCGATATCAATCCAATATCTGCCTCACTAGTTAACTTAGCTCAGCACAAAAACTGGTTGCCCGGGGAAACAGCCTAACCTGACAAGAACTATGGAAACTATACCTTGACTTGATGACATGTCTGCTGATGCTGGGTAACTTGGTGATATCTAAGGGTTTTTCTTTTTAGTTACATGTTGTCAATGGTAATGTTGGTACAATGCAAGGTGGAATCCCCATGGATTACAGCCCATATGCAGCTGTACTTTCCTAGAACCTCTATTTTGTGTATATGAGTGTAATTACAACATGTTTATTAGTGAGCGTTATGGGTGCTGCATGGCTCTTTATACAAAGCTAACCAACTGCTTCAACCAAGGGCATAACCATGGTATATAGACTCTGAAGCATTTTCCACAATTCTATGATATTAACATCACTGTAATGTAAATGTGCAGGTTATTGAAGGGAGAATATGTCACATATTTTTTATTTATTATTAAGGGGGACAGATTGGTATTACCCAAATATTGGGGAGGGGCATGTCCCACCCAAAGAATGTGTGGTTACGCCCATGGCTATCTAGCCTGATGCATCAGCCGCTTACTTCATTACATTTCATATAGCGTCTGAACACGAGCCATAGGGATTCGTTTGCTTCCGGGAGGCGGTTGCTTACATTTGCTTCAACTAATCGCTGCTGCTTGGTGGTCACGTGTGCTATACACCGGTTAAGCTCATAGGTTAATCTTGAGCGCTTGAGTTCAACGTCATCGCTTTCACTTACCCGTCTGTTCGCTGATTGGTCCGTCCTGTGTCCTGTGCTAGTGTCCTGACTACATGTTTGAGGCAAATGAAATTTGCCGGAACCAGTAGGCGGCGCTAGCCTGGCTAATGGCTATCAGTGTTCTCACCCAAACCTGTTTCTCAAAATCAGATTATTCCTACAGGTAGATCTTGTTTTCCAATAATTTTGTTTATGAAGCCAGTCATCCTAAACAAAATCACCTCAATAGGAAAATGTTTTTGCTATTGAGGTGATGTTGTTTAGGATGACTGGCTTGACTCAAGCCATTATAGACTCCTGAACCGTACCAGCTCCAACACGCTGTCCATGCAGCCACACATATTTACTGATTCACTGACTGTTACACTCATGCACTGCACACTTTATGATTTGTTCATGATTGTTTTAAGTGCACTGTCTTTTTAGTCTCTTTATCCTACTGTATTTAACTATCTTTTTTGTAATGTGAAGGGAAGGCATGCAAGTAAGAATTTCCCTGCATGGATTTTAACGTCTGTTGACTATGATATGACAATAAACGTCTTTGAATCTTTGAAATAAATGACAACTGTCTGCAACCATATGTACATATTGCTGAGTCACGGTTTAAGCATCATTTAGAAAAAGTTCCATTAAACTTTTTTTTATCAAGATTCTTGAAGATGTCATAAAACTTTCCTGAGAAGACCCCTTGTGTTGTTAATAAACAAGGTCAAATGAACGGACTAAAATAAATTGATTTGTTCTATTGCCACTGTGCTGTACCTGGTAGTTGTCAGTCGCGTCTCCTAGCAGGCCGCCGAAGGTGATGGCGTTGGTGATGCAGCCCAAGTAGATGAATAGAACGGCAGAGATGGACTGAATGTGGAAACCTTCGTATAAATCGCTAGGCACCCATGGCAATTTCCTCTTTATGTCCAGGTACAGCCCCCCACAGAAGCTGTTAGAAATGCACATGAACTGTGTTTAGGATGGCCCACACATTCCACCTCTCAGCATGAAGCATATTACTTTCTCTACAGCAGGAGAGAGGTGAACGGGTCTGCCTCACATTTCCCATGAGTGGATGAGAAACTTGTGGCAGTGATGAGCAGAGTGAGTTTTTTTTCTGCATCTTTAAAAAGACACCCCTGCATTGTGTTTTGACTCGACGAAACAAAATGAAATAGAGATTGAAAACTATACTTTCAACTGACTGATTTTTTTTTTTCAACAATTCAACTTTTATTGCGAAAACTTCTCAGACACATTTCACATCTCATCCACATCACATCATTCCCTGTTGTAAAGGAACACAAGGGGCTGGATGTCTGCTTCTGTCCAGCCTTGTATTTTCAGGCACAGCTGAAACTGGCAGTCCAAACCTGCCAAACTGACCGAAGATTAATCTTCCTATATCCCGCTGTAGTGCTCATTAGGGAGCATCTGCATGTTTTGCTGAGTAGAATTTGTACCCAGATAAATTTCCCACATTGCCAAATATGGATTAATTCATATTCAAATTTGCTTTCCGTATGCCAGAGTCGGGTTAATCTCCCGTCCAAAACCTCTCAGCGGTTTGCCATGTGGCCTGGACAACCTACCGTCCAGTGAATGCCAGCTCCTCTCCCAGCTCATGTTGCGCTGGCATCTCCTCGTCCTCAGCCAGGCCTCCTCCTCCCCCGGCTGTACCGTTCATCTGCCCCAGTTCATTCAAGGAGAATACCGACTTCCTGCAGACACGATACGGCACAGATGGAACCAAAATATGGGGCATCTCAGTTCAGTCATTTGTGTTTATTTTGTGATGCAATTCACATTTCAGAGAGTTTTCAACCCTGCAAGCTTTGGCTGCTGCTTGCTGACATAAAGGCGTCATTCCACCCTGAGCCATTAAGCTCTAATCTGTGGGTTTCATTCAGACAACAAGTTTAGTTTGCCAAGTCTAAATCTTGTTGAAAATCTTGAGCCATAAAAAAAGGAAAGAGAGATTTCTGTGCATTTTTGAGGTTGATAGGAATCCAACCTTTTGTCAGCCGAGGGGACTTTCTTTGGCGGTTCAATGCGGATTTTTGGATCCCATTCTCCAGGTGGAAGCACAATGACTTCATCCAGAAACTCATCAATGCCTGCGATTAGGTCCTCCCGATCTCTGGCCTTGTAGGCTACATCACTGAAGAGCTAAGAGAGGGGGGGATAAAGGGGGAAATTTCATTTGGATTATATCACGGTGATACTGATCAGTATGTAATGCTCTATGCTCTAATATCAGGATCTGACAGTTTCCCATCTTCTGTAACGCTCTCTGGAGACTTGTTAAACATAAATTGTGGAAGCTTTATCGACATTTTGACCTCAGTTGGATCACGTTCAAAAACAACTGTCAGTCAGTAACTAATCATGCCCTGGAAATACTGCCAAGTGCACAAGAGAATAACACAGAAAAAAAAAAAAAATCAAAGATTCTAATTGGCAATGACTCTGGCACCGGTCCAGTTCTAGTTTAGTAACTGGTCACTTCGTGCTGCACAGACCTTAGGTCATTAGGAATCCAAAAAAACAGCACTAGATAAATATCTGAGTGAAACACAGCAGGTGTCTGCAGCCGGGGGAATATTTTTCCCTCGAGTGCTTTGTGGTGCCTTCATTAGTTTCCTCCCTCCCACACAAACAGTCCTGCTTGATTTTACTCTGCAGAGCAATCATGTAATGTATTGGAGCCCAAAGGCCCCGAACTGCCAAGTTTCTAAATTGACTAAAATCCACCTTACTGTATAACTGCACATGGGTTTAATAGACTGCATATAGCTGACACTTAAACTTAAATTAAACCACCTAATGAGACACATGTTTTAGAGTTAAGGTCAGCGTTGAAATCTTTGGCTGTCTGCATCTTTGTGGCCACATGTCATGCTGATACATACTGTATAAAAACATACCCAGCTGTTTTGTCACTGTATAGATGACGAACATTGGTAAAAGAAAACAACTTATCTCTGTCAGACCATACTTTAGCTCAATGCTAATGTCAGATCACAGCAACAATGCTCTCACACTTGGTTTCTATCCAGGAGCAGGTGGTGTTTGTCACTTCACAAGAGCTTTGACTAATGAAGTGTTTTGGAGACAAGAGATTCTAATGCACCATCTGAACAGTGCTGCGTCTTTAGGGCAGCCTGGAGGCTACAGCAAGCCGGCACCGGCTACATAGTTAGCATGCTAACATCAGTAGGAGAAAAGGAAGTTCATATTCAGTCTTCACTCACAATGAAGCTGAACTTACAACTCAACATTTGCTCTGGACTGGTTGGTACACAACTGATAATGCTGCTACCGGTATTTGGTCGTTACTTGGCAAATAAAAATTGCCATTGGATGGTGATGTAGGCTACGGAAAGGGTTTTGAGGATGTTAGTCCTCGATTTCATGTAAACTACCACTGTCAACATCATTGTGATGCTGGAGAAGTCAGAGCATCACTGAAATTATTAAGATTCATCATCTGAACATCAAATTTAATAGTGCTCCGATATTAAGTCTGAACTAAAGTGGTGGACCAACCAGCCAACCAGCTAACATGGTCATACACAGACCTCAATTCAAATCATCCATAGTATCAACTGCATTGGTTGTTGTACACAGATAGAATATTCACAAATATTATTTTTAAATCAGAAAAAAGGTCAATTTCAAATTACCAACTGACTGTCAGTGTATCTAACTATTGCCTATGATGTGGCATTTTTTTTTAACTAAGCAATAGTTCAACAAAAACCTACATTATGAAGTGTAAACACTTATCGTCTTCATCTGTTATTAGAATGCTATTAGAATGCAGCCAGAGTTACACTCCCATGAGTGAGCCATGGGTGGCTCATTATCCCAATAGAAACCCCGCTCCTACCTGATGCTTAACAATCAGCATCACTTCCAGACATACAGTGGGTACTAGTTTCATTTGGACGGTTTCACGCGAGATTCACGCGTGAGTCACGGGAGGCTCACGCGGATTTTTTGTGGAGGAGTAATTGTGTTTTCACCAGAAGCTGCAATGTGCCCAAACAACCGCCAGGTGGCATCTGTGAGCAGCAGAGCGCCTCTATAAGAGAGCAGCACGGAGAAGTGAACACGAATGGGGAATGCAATATAATAATAATACAGTATAGTTTTTCCATGAGAAAAATGTAACGACGGCAGCTATACGTCTCACTCTCTTTTATCGATCCTCTTGTCAGCTCCAAACGCACCCATCTGCACCGCGATTACGGACCACAGCGTGGTTTTCTACACAGCAGTTAATTAACTCAGTGGGTGATGCTGCCGGTGTGTTTTTAAAATGAGCCAACTACTGTAGGCTACAGTAGTGTTCATTCCCCACCTTGTTTGACTGAGAGTGTAGCTGGATGATTTCTCATGAATGAACGGGCAATAGCCTACCGTAAAACACCAAATAAAGGCCCGGGCGTTTAATTGCTTAAATCGCTCAAATCAACAGGCGTTTATTAGGGACCTGCGTTTATTTGGGACCTGCGTTTATTAATTGTGTTCAACCTGGACCTCCTTCTGGGGAAAGAGGCTTCACTGTGTGGCGGCATGCGGCGGTGGAATGATACGTGCGTTCCTCAAGGCATTACTAGCCTACAGCCGGGGCGGACTTGTTCTCTGTCTCGCTGACCTCCGCGGTCCTGGCCCGCCTGCACAGGTATCAGGAGACTGAGACCCCCCGTCATGTCGGTCCTCCGCCCTTACTGATCCGCAAGTTGCAAAAACCCTGCGGACGCCCAGTCTCTCCACTCCTCTCCCCACTTCAGCAGCTGTGTTGGCTCGCTCCACCGTCCTTTTTTTTTTTGATTGAATGAAGTAGGCCTATAACTAATAATAATGCAACGTATAGCCTAACTAAATACGCGTATGAGTAATCAGAGAACAGTAGGCTGTTTACGCTACTTTTAAAAGTCATTTAAAACGAGGAGCGAGCCGAGCCGACACTGTGCAGCCCAGGACAGGTGCTGAAGTGAGGATGAGAGGAGTGTACAGACCGGGCAGGAGCAACCAGCCCAGAGGCGATCACTGATATAGCCTATATGTGCGGCTATATATACCGTATGTGTGTGTTTGTGTAATGCAGGGGTGCTTTAAAAAAACACAGTTGTCTGGACAGCAGGCATTTTTCTCACAACCAACCTCAAAGCGAGGGCAGGTCCGCCGAAGCATCATTCCGCCCGTTGTCTTTGTTGTCACTTTGTTGTCGCTCCACAGAGCGCACATGGCTACTTAATTATGCACGTGCTGACCATATATGGTTGTGAGGCATTCTGGGGGTGGAATATGAGGTGTGTTCATGTCCGCACCATTCTTGGGTCCGGTGTGATGTATCAATGGAATATTGCGGAGAGTTGTGCGTACGCACAGCTTGATCAGTGTTTCCCACAGAAAAAATAAATAAATAAATAAATAAATGTGTCCACGGCACGTGTGTTTACGTGCGGGCACCGCACGCGAGAGAGGCGGCAGGTTGAGAGGCTGACTGGCGGAGATGAGAGATGGTGCATGGTTATTAAAAAAAAACACCATCTCTGATCTCTGCCTGCACATAGACAGACACAGGTTCACATACAGACAGGGGCGCACGGCAAATGCAGCTGCAGCGCTATTAAACTAGAGCAACAGCAACTCTCATATTTAAATTGTGTTTTATATTGATTTCATATATTTCACTGATTGCAATTAGGCTATAGAATGCTAGTGTGTGTTTTATTGAAAGTGAGGCTATAGGTGAAAATCGCTACAGTGTGGTTTATATGCAGCGGTATGTAGGACCATAGACACATCAGCGACACATTAGCACCTTCATTTATCTCTGATCAATAGGTGTGCTTGTGGATACTTCACTCAAGTAGGCTACAGCCCTGCCCCCCACAGAACTTCACACAGCTGTTCAGTCAGCTTAGAAAAACCGGTTCTTACAATAGCTACCTCTCCTCACACTTTTCATAAGCCGGAGGACAAAACTGTAGGCTTCATTGTTTCGTTTCATTTCGTTAAGTGAAAATCATCTCTGAATTATGGAACTAAAAATAAAATAGGCCTATCTTTAAAAAAAAAAAGATCCTATGATATTTAGCCTAATTGCATTATTTTTATTCAAATGTGACTGAGACCTTTATCTACCTAAACAGAGGGTAACATGAATAAATATCCTGTTTTGTATTTTTCTGGAAACTGTTACATTATGTAACGTGACCGCGGCACCCCCCCTCTCCCTCCCGAATTGGGCATATTATGATAAATATAACTGTAGATGAAAACAATAATTGAAGAAAAAAATAAGCTATTGTCGGCCCGAGGTATAAATGCCCAGAAATCGAATGTTTCATTTGTGTAAGTTGTAGCTTCAGAAACCATCACACATGGAAAAGTCACGGACTGAGAGACCTGTAGTTTTAATGTAAACAAATTACGTAAGAAAAACACAAACGCCTGTGTGAGACCATCTGGGTGGTTCTAGTGTTAACATTAGCCTAATGAAGAATGAAGAAAACACGTTACAAATGAACTATGACCGAATTGACAGCAGAAACAGTGTGCACTTATCTCAAGGAAATTTAAATCGAATGCAACTGTTACTTGTAATCCAAGATGCTTCAGCCTCTTGGATGAGAGGTGAAACCTAGACAAATAACCAAGTCCAGTTGCATTCGATTTAAATTTCCTTGAGATAACTATGACCGGGAGTCCGGGACAAACGAGAATATTCACAGGCTTAGTGCATGTGCACACGCCGGCCGGAGTCAACTCGCAACAATGTAGCTTTCCCTCGATTAAAGTAGTTCTGTCATCTCCCACTTTGTACCGGATAAGAGACAGCACCCGACAGATATGCTAAATGTTTGGATGCAACAAAGTCAGTTAACAAAATCAGCATCTAATCTGTCCCTTCAAGAGCAGCTGCTGACAGATGTGCATTATTGCTCCGCTCGTGAGTCCAGCAGCATCGGGTCCAGGCTGCTGGCATGGACGTAGCGCTTGTGGGCTGTGAGTGGATTGTTACATTCACCAGAACTTGCAGAACTCAAACTACTCAAACTTGGAGCCACCCAGCCAGGCTACAGGAGAGATCAAAAATATGCAGGGGACCCCCAAAAGGCTGAGAACCACTGATCCTGTTGAACGTAGGCTACTGTAACCACTGTGAAACAATAAAAAAAACAACATTGATCTGATTGACCGGCGTAGCGGTCCCTCTCTCCATCCACTCTCTAGCTCTCTCGACCACAGCTGCAAATTAAGTACCTATGGCATATGAACAGCGCCACTCTCCATTGCAGCTACGTTGTGGTCAAACGTGGAATTACCCCCAAATCTTTTGAGCTGCATCTCAGTACGATGCTTCCACCTAGTGGCTACAGTGTGACCTACAATTTCACGCAACGCGTGAATCACGCTTTCCGTGAGGGAAACGTCCAAATGAAACTAGTACCCACTGTAATTAAAACACAGTGGGTATCCCAGCGGATCGGCACGCTTAAGCCCACACCACACATGCTGCATATATATATCGGCTTCCTCTGCAGCTCAGCGCTTTTACAACATACTGTATTTACAAAGATATGTCTTTCCAGAGGTTAACTCAGACACAGCATGTGTCAGTGTGTGTTCTCTAACAAAAGCAGCAAAACATTTTCAAAAACATGAGAGTTACTCACATCATCCACCATTAGTGTTGCTATGGCTCGGCCGATCTCATTATACGACTTGGCCTTTCCTTGAGGTCCCAGCAGAATAAACAAGAATCTGTGCAGCGATGAGACAAACATCAGGGATGTGCGCGGCTGACTGCTGCACAGTCTGTGAAAATGACTTTGTTAAGTGAGGGTGAAGAAGCAACATGTCATTTTTCTTACCTGGTGGGCACGGGGACCTCGGTCAGACCTCCTAGCGTCGTGGCCTGGGCCAGGCGGACGAAGGCCACAAAGGGTTTGTTGAGGAAATCCACTTCACCAACCAGGACATTGGACGCCTCTGCGTCTCGAGGGATCTTCTTCATGAATTTGTTTTTTAGCTACAGAAAACAGAGACAAACAGAGACAGCTGCAGAGATTCCACCACACATCATTTTTGATACATACATATTTTATGGTTTACTTCCTATTGACTTTTGCAGCATCCTGTTGTTACTTATATACTTTATTTCTGTGTAAGGTATTCTAATTTACGTGTTTTACAGAATAATGACAGCAAACTTTAAATAATCAATTAATCATTTCACTTTCAAGTTTTGGCAGATATTCTTCAGTTGCAGATTCTTGAATGTGAGGATTTGTGATGCTAAGAGAATATATTGAATTAATAATAATAATAAAAAAAAGACTTTTTCATGTTCTTTAAAGAGGAATTATGCAGTGGCGCAGTGGTTAAAGCAGTCGCCCCATGTAGAGGCTAAAGTCCTCAACGCAGGCGTCCCCGGTTCAAATCCCGCGCCGGGCAGACCTTTCCTGCATGTCATTCCCCCTCTCTCTGCCTCCCCCTTTCCTGTCTATATCACTATGTAGAAGGCGAAAAAGCCAAAAAAATATACTTAAAAAAAAAGGAATTATGCAAGTCTGGTCGCTTTTCCACTGTTTTGCTAACCCTCATCCTGGCCATGTGCATTTGTTTACAACAAAGCCATCAAGAAAGCAATCCATAGAGCGGTAGATGTTACGACATGTGTATTTGTGTAGTTTAATCCGTCATAACATCTCAACAAGAGATTACAGGTTACGGGGTGCGTTTGTGTCACGGTGCTACAGAGATGAGAGCTGGGACACCGGGGCGGCGGCCACGAATCAATTAATGTTAACCATTGTCACTTAATGGTTTGTGAAAGAGGGGCTGATTATATGAGATTATTCTTGCTTTGGCTCCTTTTCATTCAAGGTTTGAGATTTAGAGTTGGCACTTCAATTGTTTTGTTTGTTAAATGAATGAAATAAACGTCAATTCATCAAAAAACAAACAAAAAAGAAACAATTACTCCAAAGCTGTTTAATTAAGGTAAAAATGTAGCATTGTTAAGCTACAAATCCTGCATAGTTCCTCTTTAATGGATATCTTTACTTTTGTAATGTTATAGAAATAATGATCAATAAGTTAATCAAAGAAATACACGTGAAATGAACTGATGAAAATAACTTGCAGTCCTGCATGTGCCTTTCCTGTCAGGTTATCTCCTGCAGATGATGTTGGTGATGTCGACAGACATTGTTACTAACTTTCTGTCTAACCCTGGCAGATGAGTCTGGAGGGACATCGTTAAAACAGCAGGCGTTTGTAAGGTAACAACTCGACAGCATTGCTCTGTGGGCAATAAATCTCCAGAAGCACCAATCACAGCGGCAGGACAGCTGTGACAGAAAGAGAGGCACGGCGAAGCTAACCCGACCTGTGTGATTGCATGTAAAGGTGTGGCAGGAAATTGGATGGCAGCACAATAACACTCAATAATAATGGAGAGCCTTGCCAATAACCCACAGCCCAGAGTCCGCCGCTACATGTGAGGGACAAGCACGCGGACCGGACAATGAGATCCATGTTTTTCCTGATGCCGGCTCAATATTGACACAGACAATGTGGCGTGCACACACACACACACACACACACACACAGAAACAAACTGTCACTTGTCCGCTGTTACATGTGACCTACTGTAGGCCTGTAAATACAATCTGAACATCCAGCCAACCACTCATAACTGGGGTACTCGGAACTGGACAACCAGTACTTGTCCTTCTAGCTGCCTGTAGTTACAAATAAAGTTCGTGGCCCACATCACACGCAGCTAAACACATTCTCATTCATTTATTTTTACGCATTAGTCATAACACGGAGTGACACTTAATGTTGACCTGTCTGTTTAAAAGCCCGGCAGCCTAATCCGAGCAACAACAGCACGGCCTTGTATCCGTCGGAGCATGTGTCACCGGGTTTAAGCCACGTTACTGCATTGGACAAAATAATGAGAGTTATGTGTGTGCACGCCTCCTCCATCACTGCCTGTCACCTTCACTAGCAGCTGCAATGCGAGACTGATGCCACTTAGGATGGAGCTAGCTCTCATCGCTCGGGTGAAACATCGATGCAACATAACACTGTGCTTTACTCAGACATGAGGAAGGTAATCTCACCAATCATGGAAAGCAACAAAGTGGAAAATGAATAGAGATTGCTTCCATGCAGATAAATAGATCTGTGCTATTAAAGGAGACAGGACCATGAATTTGGCATTTACAACATCACAGCTGCACTAATAGAAAATATATATTTGTATCCTGTATGCTGTATATATTTTCCTAAACATTTCAATATTAGTATGTAATGTTAATTCAATGTACTTGAGATGTAAACAAGGGGATGTTTAAAGTGACAGCAGCGACTCACCTGATCTGTGCTGGGAGTATCTGCAATATCGTTCATACTTCTACTCTGAGCATGACCTGGAGGGAGACAACAGCAAGAGCAACATGAGTAACACCTTCATTAGCTGTCACATGCTTTAGCAGAGAGGGAACCGTCAATCAAAAAAAGTAATACAATTGAAACTTGTTTTTTAAATCACCTGCAGGGTTTTAAGGTTTTAAGATTTTACGGTTTAAGGAAGGATTTTCCAAACAGCAGTATTTCTTGGGATTCTTTCTTGGGATTTGGGATGAAGATCTCATCTTGCTGAATCATGATTTGTTACTAGTGATATGTTAATAAAACACTCAAAAAGGCACTGACATGATTGGAGTTTTTTTTAGCAGCCATAACTCGAAGTCAATTGAAAACACAACATCTGTTGTGTGTTGGAGTGCAGACAGTGAGTTCTTGGTTCACTACCACACACATAAAGATGATCTGGCTGATTTTGCCCCGATTTCCCCCCGTCCGACCAAGGACAAAAATCGCCCAATTATCTTAGGCTCTTAAGATTCTCACACCTGAGAGACCAGATTCTCTTGTGGTGTGTGGTGTGTTAAGAGTCAAATTCTGCCGACAATCGGCTCGTAAAACGGTATCGTAAATATTAAACATGTTCAAAATTACGATTGTCGGCCCCGACAATCGGGACCGTTTGGATCAAAAGTCGGCATGTGTGTGGGGGGGAAGCCGACAATCCAGTCACCGTATCCGCGGAATGTGACGTGAAATTGAATGTAACCAATAAAGAAGCGAGCTGACTGCAGCACCCATAGCATAACAAACCAGTGTGGCTAACGGCTCCATGGCTACCCATAGACATTTATACATGTATGTATATGTCTATGTGGCTACCACTGTCAGATCACGTTTGATCACGTGAGATTTCTGGCATGGGGGACGAGATTCTAGTGTGTCATCAGACAAATCTTTATGTGTGTGGTGTGCTGTATTTGGAATATCGGAGCACACCACACACAACACGATCAAAACTGTCCAAAGATTTTTTATCTTCATGTGTGGGGACTCTCATAGATAAAAAATCGGTTGAGATTTATAAAATCTTTATGTGTACCAGGCTTTAAATGGATATTTCAACATTTTGGCAAATTGGCCCATTGCCATAATCCCTATAGTTTTAGGAGTAGGTTTGTTACCTTTAATCGTCAGTGCCATTCCATTAGCCTCCGTAGCGTAGCTCTGAGCAGCTCGTGGCTCTGCTCCGCCGTTCTAAAAATATCTTGCACCGACAATTAAAGGTAACGAACCTACTCCTAAAACTGTAGGGATTATGGCAATGGGCCAATTTGCCAAAATGTTGAACTATCCCTTCAAACTCTTTGAGACGATGCTGCCAATTGTCTGTTTTTTATCGCAGCATTTTTATACTAAATATCTGTGAACTCAGAGTCACTGTGCCACTGTGTGCCCACACACTCTGTGAAAGCTGCTGGGTGTCAGTTGGAGCTTTAGAGCTGTGAATCGCTTTAAAGGTCCTATATTTTAAACCTTTCTCTCTTTTATTTTAGGTGTCGATCCATAAGGAGATACATTTGTGATAAACAAAAACTGAGCCAGTGTAGTTATACATCTCCTTTCTCAGGCTTCTTTCTGCTCTATTGGAACAACAATTCAGTGAGCCAATCAGAACAGATGAGACTCTAAGACTCCGACTGGCTGACTTTTTTCTTGGTGATCCAATCAAAATGTAGCAAATTTCAGGTAAACACCCAGAGAGACCAAATCCTGCACGGTTGGATGGGTCTGGGTGTGTGGGGCTTTGAACCTGAGTCAGGGTGGTGACTGCTTTGTTGTGACATCACAAAGTTACAGACTTGATTTAAAAGCTTGGTTTCTGAATACACACTATTGACGCTTTTCCATTAGCGCGGCACGGCCCGCTTTTTTTGCTTTTCCACTAGCCCTAGTACTTGGTACCAGGTACCATTTTTAGTACCTCCTCGGCCCTGGTTCCAAGCGAGCCGAAGCGATACTAAAACATGACGTCAGCCGACTGCCTTCCACTGATTGGGCAGAGCGTCGTCACTGGAAGAGTCGCGAGCGCTACGTCCGACATGAGAATCAAATCCGGAAATTTCAAAAACAAGAGCGGCAACAGCGCCAGCTGATCTGTACCGAGAATGTTGTTATTCCTTCACCTGAGTTAAATGATGCTGTGTGTAAAACCACTGTGGTCTGTTAACGAGGTGCAGACGAGTGAGTTTGGAGCTGACGAGAGGATCAAAAAAAGAGAGATGGAC
Source organism: Trachurus trachurus (assembly GCF_905171665.1). NCBI lineage: Eukaryota > Metazoa > Chordata > Actinopteri > Carangiformes > Carangidae > Trachurus > Trachurus trachurus. The sequence goes on from NC_139895.1 coordinate 34,182,879, forward strand.
AATGCGGCCCCGCGATCGAGCCATGCCGTGCTGTGCCGTGAAAGTGTAGTGGAAAAGCGCCATATGTGAACTTTGAGACTTTCACAATATCAATATAGAATCTGCTTTATAATCAGGAATACAATTCACATCTACCTGTATAAAACTGACTTTTCCATTGAACAGGGCTCATAAAATACTCATAATCTGTCTGCCTTCATAAATCAATATATTACCATAGCTTATACCTCAAAAGAGAAAAAGAAAGACAGACAGAGAGAGAGATGCATATAAGCTCAAACCCCAGACCAACATCCCAGCGACAGTCACTCACGGAGGCGGCCATAGCTGGCAGACTGCTGTTTCATTCTGAGGTCTTCTGTGGATCGGTTAAAGTTGGCAACTGGTCCCGGAACTGGACCTGGACCTGGTCCACCTCGGGACCCTACGTTACGACCTGGCAAGGGAAGAGGGGGGGAGAAAAAAAAGACACAAACAGCAACAGAATGTTTAGAGGTAATGTTTTATCATTTATCTGTGAGATGAGACCAGGAAATGTCACAGCGGTAATTAGCTCATCAAACATTAATACACTCCCTGTGGAGGATGTGAGCCTTGTTGACTGCAGGAGTGCATTCATTCATTTGCCACGAGAGGCAGATAAACACACTGAAAGAACATAATGAGGGACCAGGATGGGCCAGTCAGCGATGAAGAAATAGCAGGGGTGTATCTCAGGGATGTATGTGAACTGTTATTTCATGTAATGGCATGCAAGTCATGCTGTGCAACGTTGTATATAGTCTCATTACCATGGAAACAAGATGTGACAAAATGTCCACAATTCAACATCTGCTTAAATTGTATATCATTTTTATTTATTAATTTTTTTCACAAAGCCTTTAAATCCTCTTATTGAATCGAATGCATGTACCCCATGTTCAATTCAATGTTATTTGTTTGTCATTGCTGATGAATTTCAATAAAGATTGAAGGGAAAAAAAATAAAAAAAATTGTACAGATAGTTACATGAAAAAGCAGAAGTGTCTGCTACCTGACCTGATTACTGTTTGTCAGTGCTGCTGTCAGTGTCCAGCTGAAGGGAATACTGGTCCTGTTGTGAGGTTTTGGACCTAAATGACAACTTGCAATAGCTACAGGTAAAGAAGGACACTCACTGGTCGAGGAGCTGGACTTGCCGATATCGGCTAGCGAGCGGTGGATTGGCTTCTTGGTCTGGTGTCGATGTTTCCTCAGCAGCACAAAACTGATCTGGTCTCTCAGGTCGGGGGAGATCATCCCCTCCTCTATCTGCCTCTCAATGATGTCATCTTGAAAAAAAAAACAGACATTTGTCAGATGTTAGATGAAGAAATATGACCTGCACATCAGAAACAAAACAAGAGTGAAGAGAAGATCTTTTCATCAGTTTCCTCCCACAGCCCTCAGATAAGAGTCGGCACATTCATAGCAACTCATCCTTTACTCTACTTGCACACATCTTGTTTACTTCCTATTGTTCATGCTAGAAGCTCTCACCAAAATACATGAAAGACTCATCTTTAAAGGGATAGTTCAACATTTTGGCAAATTGTCCCATTGCCATAATCCCTATAGTCATACTGTAGCAGTAGGTTTGTTACCTTTAATTGTCGGTGCAAGCTGTTTTTAGAACAGCGGAGCAGAGCCGCAAGCTGCTCAGAGCTACGCTACAGAGGCTCATAGAATTTCTTGGTTTCTCATCAAACTCATCAAATACACAATCCAACAACTCCAAAACGCTCTCGTGGACAAGTTGTGACCTGCACATTCACCACGCCTACTCCTAAAACTATAGGAATTATGGCAATGGGCCAATTTGCCAAAATGTTGAACTATCCTTTTTGTATTTAATTAAAGAACTATTATGATTAATAGTTCCCATTTATCCTCTAATAAATGTATTAATTTTTAACAGAACTGCTAAACTGTTGACAAAATGCTTAGAAATGCAAACAAGATCCAGTGCAAGTCATTGTTAAAGCAGATATCAGCTTCACGGCCGTTTCGGCTAATGCTGCGTTCAAGGCAGGCTTTTGAAACCGTAAGTTACAGCTTCAAGTCACAACTACGACTTGGTAGCGTTCCAGGTAACCCGTAGCTCGTGTTTTTACCGTCCTGTTGTCTGTGAAAGTTCCCTATAACGGCCACTCGTAACTTCCGACCCGTGAACTCGTACCAGATCGAACTGGTATGACTTCACAGGAAGGAAAAACACAAAGTACGAGTTTCTTTGAACGCACCATGAGTTAGCAGCCCCCGCCCTTGTCAGGCATCAATTGGTCCTCGTGCTACGTCACCACATTCACGCGCATCCCTTGGCTGCACACACAGCCCTTCATGCCGTTCTCTCTCCTCATTGGATAACACTTGTATCCCACAAGGAAAATTTTCTCCTCGGGTTACAGCAGAGCAGAGTGACGGAGAGACTCGTGTTTAGGCTGAAATACTTCATGTAAGTGATTGCTGACGGAAAATAGGACTATTTAGGACTTATATTAACAAAAACATTCCACTGATATCTGCTTTAAGTCACATGAATTGGCAACCAGGACCATGCAAATGCTCAAGTGTAATTGTGTAATGTTAAAGCAGAAGTAAGCGATCCGGTCGTTTTGGCTAACTTCGTTAGTTAGCAGCCCCCGCCCTCGTCATGGATCTATTGGTCCTCGTCCCTACGTCACCACATTCACGCGCATCCCTTGGCTGCACACACAGAGAGGACCGCCCCTTTATGCCGTTCTCTCTCCTCATTGGATAAAGGTTGTAGGATACAAGGAAAGTTTTCTCCTCGGCTCAGAGCAGAGCAGAGTGACTGACAGACCCGTGTTTCAGACCAAACACTCTATGTAAGTGATTGCTGTCGGAAGATATAACTATTTAAGACTTATATTAACACAAACATTCCGCTTACTTCTGCTTTAATGAACCTGTTAATATTTTAGATCCTCAACAATACATCAGTGATGTGTCTCTGGCTGAATAAAACAGACCTTACTGTTTATCAACAGTGACTACTAAACTCTTCTACAATGAGATGTGCATGTTGACTAGGAAAGAAAAAAGTGTTCCCTGAAAACCTCACCAACTATTTGAGGCAGCGAGTAGCCTTCCAGGTCCAGCAGCACCGTTCCAGTCTGGAGACATGTCCTCAGCTCAAACAGACTGTGCAGGGACAGTGTGGACACGTGGGGTTTACTCCACCTCTCTCCTCCCTCCTCCACCTTCTCCTCGAACTTCACCCACCTGAAGACAGCAGCAGGACACACAGAGAGAGACAGAGGGAGAGCAGGTGAGGAACACACAGCAGCAGAGTTACCAGCAGGCGGCTGAGTAGGACAAGGACAATTTGCCTGAGTCAGACTAAACTCACATAAGGTGAGATAGTCTCCAGGGTGTTCCCATCTTTCAGTACAGTTTATCATGTAATGTCTTGGTTTCAAGCAACTACATTAACAGCTGTTGTTGACGTTTCTTAATTAAGATATTTGCGCACAAAAGAAAGAAAGAAACCACACCTGCAACCACACATGCAGTTACCTGGGGGTAGTGTTGCAGGTATCTATTATTTTTTGTAATAGATTATTTCATCAATTAATCGATTACTCAATTTATCAAAACAAAAAAAGACATGTCCCTGAAAATGAACAATTATTGTGATGTACTGATGTGTCTACTATTATCAATCTTTGTGCATTTTAGAGTCCAATCTCTAATCGTGCTGATTTGATGTCTTCTAGGCCTATTTTAAATAGACCGTCTTTCTTTCTTTTCTATTTTTTTTGGCTTTACTCCATCTCGCCTTTGATCGCTCCACTGAATTCTGACGATGCCATCCGTCAGTCATAAAGGTCCATGTGACACATAAGCAGAGCATGTTGTATAATGGGAGTGTAATTAATTAACCAAACCTTTGATTCAGGAAAAATTGCCTTGATCATTTTTTGTAACTGAATTATTCGAATTCACAAAGAGGCCCTGGCTATGGCTTATACATAGTATAACAAGACAAAAGAACTTGTCACTGATTTTAGAAGGAAAAAGACACCAGTCACTCCGGTATTTATCAAGGATGTGGCTATCGAGGTTGTCCCCCACTACAGGTACCTCGGCAATGTGGATAACAGGCTGGACTGGAAAGTTATAAAAAAGGCAGGATCTATCATTTGGTCCTGACTCTTTAGAGGTTGTCATGGAGAAGAGTAGGAAACTCTGGAGCATCCTACACAATAAGGACCACCCACTCTGTGGTTAACTGAAGAGTTATTTTAGCAACAGACTGGTGATGCCAAGATGTTCCTCAGAAAGATTCAGGGGGTCCTGGTACCTGGTGCAGTAAAGTTTTTTTAATGAACATTGTTGTTGATTGTTGTTGATTTCTGTTGTGCTATGCTAAGTAATGCATTGCATTGTGTGTTGGATGTTGGATGTTTGTACGTACAGGGTGACGATTAATTTCCCTTCACAGGGATTAATAAAGTAAACCAACCAACCAACAATTACTTTCAAGTGTCTTAATCAGACTGTGGTACAATGAGTTCTGGGCCAATTCATTTTCATTTCCCCCCCAAAAAATTGTCCAACAAAGGAACTGCATCTAATCACTCAGCTCAGTAAACAGTGAAACCACTTCTTACACTCTCTTCACTTTGTTCAAAACAAATTTAGCAAACTGCAAATTATGTTGTCAGGTGCTGCTGGTCAGCATAAGTGTTACTGATTAACATGTTACCATGGTAACATCAATTTCAAACCTGAGTTAACAGCGGAGAAAGGCGTTAACATGGTGAAGCAGCATTTACCTAGTCCAGTCATTTTATGAGAAAAGGTTAAACAAATTGCAACAGAAGCAAACTCAACTGATTTTGTATCCTCAACATGTCCTGAGTGAGGGAAAAAAAGCCCCAAAGAATCCCATTAGGGGAAAGTTTAGAAAAAGACCCAAACATATCCCATTTATAAAACATTTTTTTCACATGAATAGGGTAAAATTTTTAACCTTTAGATATCTCCATGAAAATTACTGAGTTGATTACTTACATTAAGACAAACAAAAAATGTATTATACGTTTTTTGAAATTCTTTGTTAACATGAGAAAATTTGCATAAACTTGCATATATTTGCATAAATCCCACCGTTTTGACGGCACATGTATAGTTGCTGTGGTGGTACCAGCATGAAAATTGGAATGAGTTGACTCCATCGGTCAACCGACAAGTTGACCACTTTAAATTTCAAGATGACTGCAATTTTTCAAGACAGCCACATCCTTAGTAGAGCAGGTATGAGCCAACAGTGCATAATCCAATTACGTATGGCTAATTTGCATACATACAACACCTGATAGCCTAAATGGGTTCCATTCAGACCTTAATATTAAGTTTTTTAACTGTAATATGTTAACAAGACTGAACAAGACATTTTCACTTACTTTAGATCAGGTGCTGTTGTATGAATGCAAATTAGCCATACATAATGTCATACCTGCTCTACTAAGGATGTGGCTATCTTGAAAAATTGCAGTCATCTTGAAATTTAAAGTGGTCAAATTGTCGGTTGACCGATGGAGTCAACTCATTCCAATTTTCATGCCGGTACCACCACAGCAACTTCATATACATGTGCCGTCAAAACGGTGGAATTATGCAAATTTGCTCATGTTAACAAAGAATTAACTAAGAAAAACGTGTAATACATTTTTTGTTTGTCTTAAAGCAGAAGTGAGTGATATATTTGTGTTAATATAAGTCTTAAATAGTTATATCTTCCGACAGCAATCACTTACATAGAGTGTTTGGACTGAAACACGGGTCTCTCAGTCCCTCTGCTCTGCTCTGAGCCGAAGAGAAAACATTTATCGTATCCTACAGTTTTTATCCAATGAGGAGAGAGAACGGCATGCAGGGCTGTGTGTGCAGCCAAGGAACGCCGTGAATGTGGTGACGTAGCGACGAGGACTGTTATGGTGCGTTCAAGGAAACTCGTATTTTTCCGACCGTGAAGTGGTACCAGTTCGATCTGGTACGAGTTCACCGGTCGGAAGTTACGAGTGGCCGTTATAGTGACTTTCACCGGTAAAACAGGTCGGAAAAACACGAGTGGGTTGCCTGGAACGCTACAAAGTCGTAAGTTGTGACTTGAAGCTGTAATTTACGATTTCAAAAGCCTGCCTGGAACGCAGCATTAGCGAAAACGACCGGATCACTCACTTCTGCTTTAATGTAAGTAATCAACTCAGTAATTTTCATGGAGATATCTAAAGGTTAAAAATGTTCCCCTATACACGTGACATTTTTTTTTACATGGGATATGTTTGGGTGTTTTTCTAAACTTTCCCCTAATGGGATTCTTCTGGGCTTTTTTCCCCTCTCTCAGGACATGTTGAGGATACAAAATCAGTTGAGTTTGCTTCTGTTGCAATTTGTTTAACGTTGACCCCTTTTTTGGCCTAAAATTACTGGACTGCCAGCAGAACTGAAATCAGCCCCAAATGTAAGCATTTTTAAATCCAGGTTAAAAACATTTCTCTTTGTGCTTATGGCTGAGCTCTTTTAAAGAACTTTAAATCTTAATCTTGGATTTTCACTGTAAATCCTCTTTATTGTTTTAAAACCAACCAATATTTTATGCTGCAAACATATTTTTTATGCTCTATTTTAGTCTAGTTTTTATATTATTATATCATTTTTGCTCTATTTTTCCTGTACTTTCTTTTATTATTTTTTCTTGCTTTTAATTGTATGTTTAATGTTTCCAATTTTTACTATTTTGGGTTTCATTTTAATTTTTAAAGAATGTATTTTTTTTTATGTTTATTTCTGTTTCCAATTCTTACTGTTAAATGTTTGGTTTTTACGTAAAGCACCTTGAAATGCGATATATAAATAAAGCTGCCCTGCTTTGCCTTGCCTATGAGCCAAAAACATTGCAGGAAACATAAAATGTTCTCTTAACTGACCAAAATATTTTTCTGAAGAAGAGGTTTTGGATGAGACATTATCCATGTAGCTGCAAAAACATCCATTTTACATCAGAGATAGAAAGCAGACAGTTGACTTTTCAGAGCAGGCAAACTGCAGGTGGAACCAATTACATCAGTCATGGCTCTGCTGAATTTAAATGCCAATCACTGTCACTGCCTTAACATTGAGACGACATTAAATGCAGACACAGTTTATGTTATACACTTGCAGTTAGGACAAGCTGGAATACTTTTGTATCTACCAGCACAACTCTGTTACTTCAACTTACTGATGTCTACCATATTCTATTGGACTGAATCATTTCAATTTTCAATTTTCTTCAGATTTCAATAGTGACTTATAGAAAAGTGATTTCCTGAATGTGTGTGTGTGTGTGTGTGTGTGTGTGTGTGTGTGTGTGTGTGTGTGTGTGTGTGTGTGTGTGTGTGTGTGTGTGTGTGTGTGTTTACTCATGTACCTGGCCGACTCCTTCCACTCTAGCTCGTCTCCTTCCCTCTGTAGAGTGTCCATCTCAGTGAAGAGTGTCGGTGTGGGCATGTCATCTTCTTCACTCAGGATGTAACGTAGCCGCTCGGCAGCTGGAGACACTTGAAGGAATGAAACACCGTTATTGAGATTTTCCACCATTTGTAAATATCATGTAATGGAGTTTGAACAGGTTTCAATGACCTGAAGATGCCTGTTAAAAGAAAAGAAAGAGCTGTTATTGCTTGACTCTCATGTGTATGGCGTCACTTTTGTGTCATACAGTACACACACAAGATGGCAGGTTTACTGAATTTCACACTGACAATACAGGTTAGATGATTTTAGAGCATTGCTGATGTCAGTTTAGTTACCTAGTTAGATAGTTCAACATTTTGGCAAATTGGCCCATTGCCATAATCCCTAAAGGCATAGCATAGGTTTGTCACCTATAAATCGGTGCAAGCTATTTTTAGAACGGTGGAGCAGAGCTGCGAGCTGCTCAGAGCTACGCTATGGAGGCTAATGGGATTTCTTGGTTTCCCTCATCAAACTCATCAAATACACAATCCAACAACTCCACAACGCTCTGGTGGACAAGTTGTGACCTGCACATTCACCAAGCTATGAGATAATAACAGAACGTTATGAGACAGAGTTGTTTTCGAGGTAAATTCATGCAAAACCACTGATGCGCATTTCCATCGGAGGCAGTTTTTTGGCAAGCAGTCTCTGCATTTGACTTGAAAACAACTATGTCTCGTAACGTCCCATTATTATCATAGCGTCCACTAGAGCGATTTGGAGTTGTTGGATTGTGTATTTGATGAGTTTGATGAGGGAAACCAAAAAATCCCATTAGCCTCCATAGCGTAGCTCTGAGCAGCTCACGGCTCTGCACCGACAATTAAAAGTAATGAACCTACTGCTATGACTATAGGGATTATGGCAATGGGCCAATTTGCCAAAATGTTGAACTATCCCTTTAACTTCCGATTATAAACCCAGAATAAATGTGTTGTTGACTCATTGGGATCAGTGGGATGAAGCCCTGACCAAACAGTCTGTCTTCTTGTGTGACTTACTGTACTTCCTGCAGTACAGTATCATCCAGTAAGACATCAGAGAGTGTACAGTAGGGACATCGCCTGTTACTTTGTACAGACACAAGGTTAGGAAGCCAGACCCCAGCAGGAACATCCTCCATCTACTTCCATCGCTGCAGCTGCTGTAAAATATTAACCTATAATAACTTTAACCTTTTAGTTTGTTGGTGACCTGAACATGTTATTGTGCATTTATTTACTTTAACTTCACTTTTACTGTCTGCTGTTTGTCACTTACCTTTGGTGTGGACCTTGAACTTGTCAGGGTCTGTTAAGTTTCAAGTGTCTGTGGTTAGCTTTTAGTTTAGTTTTCTCTTCTTGTCCTGTAACTTCCTGTTTTATTTTGAAGTCCTATTCTTACCCCTGTCTTCCTGTCAAGTTTCCCGCCCGTGTGATTGCGGTCACCTGTGTCTCGTTATCTCCCCACCTTGTGTATATAAACTGTGTTTCTCTTCTCTTCTGTGATCGTCTTTTCCCTTGAGTCAGAGGTCCAGCATTGTTATTTCATCGAGCAACTCACAGTGTGTGACCATGTTTATTATTTTGTGATGGGACTTTTTGAGTCAGGTAACGGCGCATTTTATTGTCAGTAACGGTAACGGCGTCATAACAGGGAAACAGTACGTTTTTTGATTACTTGTTACTAAAAGAATTAGTGCCATTGGTAACGCCATTTATTTATAACGCCGTTATTCCCATCACTGGTACTTGATAGTACTCGTAGGTCTTTTAAATCTTTTGGCTGGTATCATTTTATCACATAGCCCCAACTATGAGTGTATATAAAGTGATCACCAGTATGATCCTGTGCAACTTCAATTACGCCTTGTTCGGATGCAGCTGCGGTCGGTTATATATCATCTCGTTATCTAATGCAGCAGCAGCAATGACTGCTACTGAATGACAACATCCGGGTCACACATCAGTACCTGATTATAGCTATTCAATCATGGGCCTGTTGTACTTACAATACATTTCAGTTGTATGGAGGTTGTACTGGAGCCCATGTTCATTAATGCTGTAGGGTGATTACATGTCAGCTGACCACCATGCTGCTAACATATGGACTGAGCACCGGGCCAGTCCTTTAATGCCACCAGCGAGTCAATGATATTGAATCGCTTTAGACACAGTGGCCAAGTGATGATTAAATCAATACAACAAAACCAACGGAAATAAATGACAACTATTATGACTACTCATATCTCTCAGTGAGGTAATTACTGTATGTCGCTCCTTCTACCAGATGACAACTCATTCGCTGTTTTAGTAGAATCCCTGAATGTCCAATGAGAAGTGTTTTCACAGCCTATACATAATGTACACATGAACACACACACATAGGTTGTGTAATATGTCAGTGCATGCTATAATAGTGTGACCGGCTGCAGTTTTGCTGTGGCAGAGGGGGCAAAACTTCAGCCAAAGCAAACTCTTCTCCGTTTTACAGTCTGGATGTGTGAGCTGGCAGCAGTGATGTGAAGTGTGGACCAGGGGCTGATCAGCGCCTGCTACTGCTATTTGCTTTTGTAAGAGCAAGGCATGTGATGGCTGTGTTATTTAAAAAGGTTGGGGGGGTGGGGAGACAGATGGTTTTGGAAGCTCATGCTGATAAGTTTGTTTTTGTTTGATATAGTTCAAGAGAGAGGGGAATGAAATGTGCTTTTGTGAAGCAACAAACAGCAGGTTACACCAGAATGAGGCTAATCAGAGTCTATTTTCTGTCCTGTCCTCTCTAAGTTGTTTACCCTCACTGGGCTCTATTTTCTCCCATTGTTATCCTTGTTGTTCCTGCTGTAATCCTCCAATTGATAATGGCACCATTTTCATTATTGATATGTGCTGAGCAGACGTCGCACTAGACTTTTTCGTTGTTTATCATTTTGACTGACGGGGTCATAATCATCCTGACATAATCTATTCTTACCCGTCATTTAAATTTTCCTTTTTAAATGATAATAAAACATTCAATTGCATTTAATTTTCATTCATTCGTTTTAAATATTATATCTTAAATATTGAATCCAAACAAGCGATAAATTGTGCATTTATGAGGGCATGACAAAAAAGATGAACAGAGACAGCCACGCAGGAGGATTAACTCCTTTGGTGTTTCAAAGCCTATTCTGTGTGCTGTATACTTTAAAGGGCCTCCTTACTTTTTCTTTCATCTGCTGGTTCAACAGATTGGCATTGAAGGAGAGCAACTGTCTAAAGTAAATTGTAGAAGTCTGCTCCAAAATCATTGGAACTCAAAAGACTGACTTGAACTCCCCCTGGAAGAAACCTGTCCTCAATTAGGTAAATTGTATTATTAATCGTGACTATGTTCTTGATAAAGAAATTGCATTAATGCCATCAGGACAGTGTTACACAGGATGCTGCCTCCCTGGAAGACTAATCTGTACTCAAAGTCATTTTCTCCTTCTGCCATGAGGCTGTTGAACACAGACTTGAACTGAATTTGTATGCAAACGTAACTTGTGGTGCAGTACTGTTTTTTATGGATGGATGGATGGATGGATGGATGGATGGATGGATGGATGGATGGATGGATGGATGGATGGATGGATGGATGGATGGATGGATGGATGGATGGATGGATGGATGGATGGATGGATGGATGGATGGATGGATGGATGGATGGATGGATGGATTTCAAGACCCAAAATCTGCTCCAGCAACCAAGATATCCTGACTTCCTAGAATTACAGTTTTTCTCAATCGCTTTGGTGCTATTCTCAGATCAGAATGAAAGTTCTCATAACTATTAGTTCAACCTCCACAACATGTAGTCATTTGTCCACATCATAGTAGCAGTTTCTCCTTCCTCTGAACAAAGTGCAAATGCTTTTGGACATGTATCAGTTGCTCTCATACAATTATCTGCTGTTTTACAACATTATCATTTGTTTATGTCATGTCAGTCAAAATGAACTATACTTCTGAACACTGAATAGTCTTTCCCTGAAAAACTAATAGTCCTCATTTCATTGCTTAAGTCATTACATACAAAATTGTTGAACTAGTTTTCAAAATCTGTCAAACTAATTTTAAATGTTGGGAGAAGCTGTGAATTCAATTATTCAAACATTTACAGTAAGGAACAACAGGTATGTATGGTAACAATCTGCACTGCTGTCATTGTGTCAGGCATTACTGTAAGATACAGTGGGACAAGAACTTTTTTAGACTTACAGCTTCACTAGAGAACAGATTTACTGTATTGTAATGTATTACAGCAACCACAGTAAAGATTTCCCATCTTTACAGTACGGTACTGTACTACAGCATTTTACAAGTAGGAAGCACTTTGACAGTATTGTACACTACAGTAATAATGGTTGATGCAGTACATGTACTGTACATTACTGTACTTTTACTCTGCATCACATAGGATTACAAGACAACCTCACAGAGGTGGAAGAGACTGAGCCCTTTTTACTCTGCTACAAGAACAAGACATTTGTGCAATGGTGATGACAAACAATGGCATAAGGTTGAAAGAGATACAATGTAAGGATTACATTACTGTATCTTTGGGAATATTGAATCCGTTTCAATCGCTACATTTGACAGAGTGATGTAGATGAAAATGTGACTGGAACGTCTGGATGTGCAGGAATGATTTACAGTACTCTGTAGGTTCAGTTACTATAATACTGCAACATTGTTTATGTAAAGTTGTACCCAAAGAGTGTTTCTTATGTTTGTTGTAGATGACTGTAGTGTATTTTTCCTTTGCACAACGCTGTGAACAAATCAGAATTGCAAAGAGCATATGCAGTAGAAATGTGAAACATACATATTCAGTATCTCCACTAAATACAGTAATGTGTAACTTGACTGTAGTTTTCACATGGCTGTACAAGTAGTGTATAGTGCTGTCTGGAGCATTTTCAGGTAGTATCATCACTTTTTGCATTGGAAAACACTTAGAGAATAAAGTGTCCTAATGAAAACATGACAAAGCCATTTGACCATCTTGTTCATAAACGATGGTGTCAGGACTTCTCATTTTGACGACACTGACAGTTTCATTGACATGAGTACTTGCTGCTGATAGATAGATAGATAGATAGATAGATAGATAGATAGATAGATAGATAGATAGATAGATAGATAGATAGATAGATAGATAGATAGATAGATAGATAGATAGATAGATAGATAGATAGATAGATAGATAGATAGATAGATAGATAGATATTGTGTATACTGTTTTTTTACTTGGATTACTCCATAGCGAGACAATGGGAACCAGCACTGCTATCATGACGGGTAGCTAGCTACACCGGCACTTGTCCAAAAACACAGAAATACATGATCAACGCTTCTCTGTTAGTTTTGTAAAATAACGTCATCCTAAAGGCGTAAATATGACAGTGACAACAGAGCTGCTGTGACATTTCGCCGTGTGCAGACAAGAAGCTTGCCACTGCCAACTGGACAGGGCTGATGGCTGCAATCTGTCCAAATCAATGACCTATGGCCTTCAGATTTTGTCAATGACAGAGAATATTCGGTTAACGTGACCCCTGGTGCTGAGGCACACACACAATGTAAAAGAACCAGACAGAGTTGTTGCCTTGTCGTTGATTGCACCACATTGAATTAGAGAGGTGCGTAACCTTTGTCTTTAAAAATCATAGCAGCACTTTTCTGCCAGGTTTCTCATTACTCCAGTCTGAAATTAGGGCTGCACCCTGTCAGGCTTCATCCCAGCCTCCTAGTTCTCCCTGTTAAATCTGCAGGAGGGAAGCAAAATCAAATCAACACCATGAGGTAGAGGAGTGTGACTGAATTGCAACACATGGCACAGCCTGGTTCATATCTGAGCCAGTCCTTTGGAAAGCTCTTTATATTATTAAATAGTTGAAACAAAGCCACCCTGCTATTTGTAAAACAAGCAGCCTAACTTCACTGTGGTCACAGATCACTAATTACAACAGGAGGCAGAGGATGTGTTAGAATCTATTTATAGCTCTCTCTTAATACAGGAGTGACACAGTGACACTGGTCCAGAGGAGGATATTCCTGAGAACTGACAACAATCACAACATCCATCATCTCCATTATTATTTATTTCATATTTCTAACAATGAGTCATTTTTCCAACACACTGAAGTCACAAAACTGAAGACGACAGAACCCATAACTACAGACTGCACTGTCAGCTCAAATTCAATTAAAGAAGCCAAGTTTAGCCTGTAAGAGAACAAATGTCTGATCAACCTGTTCAGCATTTCACTTGTGAAACATTTGGGTTCGCACTGCTGCCTCTCAGCAAGAAGGTTCTGGGTTCGATTCCTGGGCCTGAAGTTTGAATGTTCCCCCCACAACCTCGAGACATGTGCAATAGGTGGATTGTAGACTCAAATCACTCATTAGTGTGTCTGGGATGTTTGTCTTGATATGTCAACGGTGTGACAGAGTGGCAACCTGTCCACCCTGCGACCCTGCACGGATAAGTCGTATAGAAAATGGATGGATGGATGGACAGACAGCTGGACGGATGATGGGTGGATGGATGGATGTGTAGATGGATGGACGTATAGATGCATGGATGGATGGATGGATGGATGGATGGATGGGCAGGTGGATGGATGGATGGATGGATGGATGGATGGATGGATGGATGGATGAAAGGATGGACAAATGGATGGATGGATGTATAGATGTATTGGACGGATGATGGGTGGGTGGATGGATGGATGGATGGATGGATGGATGGATGGATGGATGGATGGATGGATGGATGGATGGATGGATGGATGGATGGATGGACAGACAGGTGGATGGATGGATGGATGGATGGATGGATGGATGGATGGATGGATGGATGGATGGATGGATGGATGGATGGATGGATGGATGGATGGATGGGCGGATGGATGGGTGGATGGATGGATGGATGGATGGATGGATGGATGGATGGATGGATGGATGGATGGATGGATGGATGGATGGGCAGGTGGATGGATGGATGGATGGATGGATGGATGAAAGGATGGACAAATGGATGGATGGATGTATAGATGTATTGGACGGATGATGGGTGGGTGGGTGGATGGATGGATGGATGGACAGACAGGTGGATGGATGAATGGATGGATGGATGGATGGATGGATGGATGGATGGATGGATGGATGGATGGATGGATGGATGGATGGATGGCTGGATAGATAAGACAGATTTCAAGACCCAAAATCTGCTCCAGCAACAAAGATACCCTGACCTACTTGAATTAATCCAGCTTCAAAAACACTGGGTCTTCCACTTCCACTGATGCAACAACAATTTGTTATAATGTGACTGCCTGCTCAACAACCACATCTTCCAACTCCACATGCTGCCTCGGGTTTTAATTCAAGTGTGTTACCTATTACCCAAGCTAAAATGACCCTGATGGCATCGTCAAGGTTATTTTCTCAGATCTGAGAGAGACAAAGGCTGGATTGCCAGGGCAACCCTTTAACAGAGCTGCTGGCTCAAACATAACAATAATGTTTAGGTCCATGGCAGACTGATAGAGGCTTGAGACTGTCACGGCCCTCACCCCATCACTTTGTCCACTGTGTGTATGTTGTGTTGTGTGTCTTTTGTCTGTGTGTTGCAGGTGCTTAACTGGAGGTGACAATGAGTCACTGAGAGGTGCTGCACCATGCCCCCAAGTTGATTTAAACCTGCAGGCCCAGTTTGCCCCTCTCTCTCTGCCCCGGACCTTCACTCTGCAGCTTGTGTTGCTCCTCCGTTGGAATGCTTTGTTTTGCACGAACAACATGCACCACATATTTGACATAGCACCCAAGCACCCTCTGACACCACATTCACCCCATTCATTTTCACGGCCCATTGTACAAATCATTTGTATTTCATCTAATAAAGTTAATTGCCTTTATTCCTTTAATGCGTATGCCATTCCCTTGTTTGTTGGGGCCTAAGAGCCAATCATAGCAGAGACTGACAGAGCAGCCAATGAAAAAGAACAGAGAGTCCAGAACCAGTCTGTTAGGCGTTTCAAAAACTCTTCCAGGCTCTCCGGCCTCTGACTTACTTGTGCGGTTGATGTCTTGGAGACTCTGTTCGTTTGAATCCATGAGACCCTCCTCGATGTCTATGTCCCGGTACCGGTCTTGTTCTTGGTGTCTGTGGTGGTTGTAGCGTCTGTCCCTGTCCATGTCAGGGACGTCGCGGCTGGAGCGCCTTCGCCTGCGCTTGCGTCGATATCCTCGAGGCACTGGGACGCCAATATAGATGGACTGATGGTCTGGTGACAGATAGGAATGGTTACGTGAATATGTGCCACAGAACGGCTGCACGCCTTGAAATGCAGAATTTAAAGGTCTATGTGGATTTGCCAAGGAGAATACTGGGAAATTACTTTGAGACCAAATCATAATAAAAACACAACTTTTCAAAATACAGACTTAAATGAAAGTTTGATGAAGAGAATCAAAACAGATGATTGGCAGTGGCATACTGTCTAATGAGATCTTTCATTAATCCTTCATACCCAGAAGAGTGTTTTCATGAATGTTGCACCACTTTTTTTTTAACAAACTCTGAATGAATTATGTTTCATAGCTAATGTGCGCTTATCAAGAACAGCAGCAATATTCTCTGTTGGCACAAACAAAAGGAAAATCAAGTCCACTGAGAATCAATCCTTAGCGTAGTCCTGATGTCGTGTTTGGCTTCATAATCCCTGAATGATGCGAGTGTGATCGTCTTCTGGCAATTAAGGCGTCGCTGTAAAACTAATTGCACAAAAAAACTCCATATGGAAAATCTGAACAACTGGGAAATCAGTAACAGTATCTTGCTAACCTGCTGTTCAGTGTGGAGGCGGAAAACACACACACACAGAAAAATCACACAAACATCCTCAAAATACACAGATAAGATACACATTCCCAAATACACACAGAAGCAATCTCATGTCAATCTTCCCTCCTCACTTTTGCAGCCCATTAACAACACTCACCCACTCCATCTCTCAGAACAAATTAAAAATGAAGAGACAACTTAAAAAAGTACAAGTTGATGTAATGAGTCAATTGTGTCATAATGATATTAAGAGACACGGTGGGTGTTACGACTTCATTTCCTTCTTCTATTAGCGGAAGACAGTCAATAACAAGTGTAGCATAGATCTGAACGCACACACTCACCCTCTTCGTCCTCGTAGCGAAGATGAGAGACGCCCATCCCTCGGTCTCCATGGTCCATCCTGGTAACGAAGTAGAGGGACAAATGTCAATGTGCATGTGTGTAGTTAGTGTGTGTCTTTTTTATGTCATCAATGAACTTGGTAATGTATGTATCAGTGCATTATGAGCCACCAGCAGCTGCAGCGGCGGCAGCTCTTGCTCACATTGACCTGCACGCTGGGTTACAGTACAGATCGATGGGAAAATAATTAAAAGCGAGGTCAAGTCAATGGAAATGTGCATGATTAAAACAAATGTGAGGGTAACTAATCGCACGTGGCACTAATTCGCACATCGACCACCATCGGCAAGGTTTAAGGCCACCACGTTCCTGCCGGAGGGGTTAAAGGGGTTTCCATACATTCACTGTATACAGTGCTGTAGCTACGGGAGGGGAGGGGGGGGGGGGGGGGGGCTGCTCAGCAGTTTACAGTACTGTACATGACAGGATGGGGAAGCAGGCCTGTGACACAATGTGAGTCACTGATACATCACTGATACAGGAGAAGTGTGTAACACAAGATTAAAAAGTAGACAAACTGGCAAAACAAACACATGTGGTTAAAGATACATCTTGTCTCCGATTAGTGGTGGTCATCTAAAATATTTATAGTAATCTGGGCTCCAGACTGCCCCTAAATGGAGGCATTTTGTCCCTAAATTTTGAGACAGCACAAGTAAATTTTACGCATTTGCAACCAGTAAAATCTGCGAGTGTTTTTTTTTTATACACTCAAAGAATCTGGAATCTATCATGGTGTCAAAGGGACAATGTGTGTGTGTGATCATGAATGAAAAGGAAATGTGAATATTTGCTTTGCAAGTCTATTTTAAGTGTGTGCCCCTAAAGTTTTTGCTTGTGCTCCTAAAACTTTAAAGGGAAAGTCCAACATTTTGGCAAATTGGTCCATAATCCCTATAGTTTTAGGAGTAGGTTCGTTACCTTTAATTGTCGATGCAAGCTATTTTTAGAACGGCGGAGCAGAGTCGTGAGCTGCTCAGAGCTACGTTACGGAGAGTAATGGGATTTCTTGGTTTTCCTCATCAAACTCATCAAATACACAATCCAACAACTCCAAAATGCTCTGGTGGACAAGTTGTGACCTGCACATTCACCACACTATGAGATAATAACAGAACGTTACGAGACAGAGTTGCTTTCGAGGCAAATGCAGAGACTGCTTGCCGAAAAACTGCCTCTGACGGCCGGGAATGCACATAAGCGGTTTTATATGAATTTACCTCCAAGTCAACTAGTCTCCTTTTAGTGTTCATTATGTTCAGCTCTCCTCTCCAGCACTGCTACTAACTATCTAAGGCAAAAATCTTCAATAACAATAATTGTCACTGAGGACTTATTACATCATTACATGGGGATCTCTAAAGCTGCACTAATCAATATTTTCTTCTTAAAAAGAGATCAAAGGACCTCAGGTCTGTTTAACATGAATGATGTCGTATTGATAAACCTGAAAAAAAAATCACACAATTCTGTGGTTCAGTTGTACATAGTGGGATTTCAAGCCGTTTTAAAATTCATGATATTGGTCTCATGGACCACGGCTTCACTGATGTAGTTCATTATCGTTGGACCAACAGTCACTAGCATTAAAAAAAAAACCTTGACTAAAGCCACTGTGTGCTATAACTGCACAGCTTTAGCTGGAGAGCTGAATATTTTGCCTCAGGAGTTGGTGGAAACTAGAACACAACCAAAATGACCAGTTTAGAATAGATTTCATTGTTTGACCAGGAATATGACTCTACAGTACATGAGATCTAGTGTCACTCCGTTTCTGCTCAGTCTGTTAAAAGGCTGTTAACTATGTTGGCTTCTGAAAATGAAAATATCTGAGTGTTGCATTTACAGCTCATTATGCTATAGTGTTAAAAAAAAAAAGAAAATAATCAAAACAAAATACATTTTTTTAAAACTGCTGATCCTGCAAAACAAACCCTTGGATTTAGATATAACTGAAGGCTGGATTCAAGGCGAGAGCTTTATGGTTTCTTTAATTTGATTAGATCTATTGATTAGATTATAGTTTAAAGAAAAGAAAAGAAAAAGTATTTACAAGTCTTACAAGTATTATCAAATTGAATGTCCATCTGTTTCCACTGATGTCTCATCTGTTTTGAAATTGCACTGGAATTGAGTTTTAAAAAACTGCTTTACTGTAAATCTGCTATCTTGAGAAGCTGATAATTTACTATTTAAGACTAGAGAAATGTTTGAACAGTAAAGACTTCTTGTGGGTTGTTTTTTTTTTTTTATCCCTGTTTCCCTCCAGGCTTTGCCCTGTTTTTTCCAACCATACAGTATATCTTTTTTCTACATAAGCACATACTCAACATCTTACATTTACATTTTGTTAAGTCAAAGCAGTGTTTTTACCACGTCTTTGTGGGTAACATCTCATTTTAGCGTGACACTTGAAATGCAATCCACCCTGGAGGGTTGAGAAGAGTAAAGTGGCTGGTGGAGGATGGGTTTAGCTCAGCAGAGCCCAGTTGAGCCGCTGCTGTGAATGTTTGTAGCGCTGGCTTCCTGCCTCGGTAATTAGTGCTGTCACATCAGTGTCCTTCACACCCAGTGGGCAGCTGGAGCGAGAGCTGCAGGCTGCCCCCCTCACGAGCCGATCGATGCGTTCACCCTGCCTCCAAACCCCCCCCCCCATACCACTTGATAGAGACATGCATTGCGCACACACACAAACGTGCACACATGCATAAAAGATCATGTGTTTGTGAGCTCTGCCTGCTGTGTATGCAAATGTACAAGTCTGTGTGGCAAACACCAGCAGACAAAATGTTCATATGGTGGCCAGCTGTAATGGCATTTCATACACACAATTAAATCAAATAACAAAATTATATCGTGTCACTGACAATGACAAAAATTGCACAATAATTGAACCATAATTTACAGCTTAAATTGCACTGCAGTGTAGCCTAATTACACAAATTCATGCAGTCAAGCTCACTAAAAACCAGCCATAATGCACACATACTAATCAAGCACATCACACTCACACACATGCCTGTGCTCACACACAAAGTTTGAGCTAGTTAAAACTTTAGATGTTACTTCTAGTGCAGATATTCAACTTCATGTGTGTGTGTGTGTGTGTGTGTGTTTTTCTGTATGTGTGTGAGCGAGAAAGAGAGACAGTATTTAGAGTTATTAAGAAAAGTGGAGCTCATTAGTGCTTCAGTAGGTTTAAGGGAATTAGTGTATGTCTCATTGACTTCTCAGGAAGTCGTTATAAGGCTGTTTCATAAACTTTATTTTCTCCCAGTGGAGGACGGCGTCAGACGAGAACTGTTTACTCCACTGAGATTTGTAGAAGTGAAGCCAGAACATGTTTAAATGGCTAAATTATGGATTTTTTTTTTTTAAGCAGCGGCGACAAACATCCAAACTCCTGACATAAGCTGCTTCACAAAACGTCAGACTTTAAACTATCGCACTCATCAGTACAATGACAACATGGCTGTTGTGCACACAAATATTTGCAGTATATCAGTGGTGGCTATCAGACATGCATTCTGCTATTGATATTTAAGACCTCACAATACTCTAAAGAGCCTACATAGGATATAAATGACTGATTTCTGCACACACGTTGCTGTCATTTACTTGTGCTAGGCCTGCAGCTATAGCAAAGGAACTGAGATTCAAACTGAATGCCATCTCCGAGTCGACAAGTTGGGAAAGTAAAATGCCACGGTTAAAAGAGAGCAGACAGCTGCAGAAAGACAGTGAAAGAAATGAATGGTGCAGAGAGGAAAACAAAAAACCGGCTCAAAGAACGAGACCGAGGGATAGGGCAACTTACCTTAGTTTGTAGCTACCTCAGTTGTCAGCTGGAATGAGTAAAAGTAGAAAAGGCCTTTGCTGCTTGGAGGGTCGCATCAATGAAAACATGCCAGTGGAGCTCCAACAAACTATCGAATGGTACAAACTCAGCAAAGGGAAAAGCTCCTTTCTATGTGTCTCTGTCTGTCTGTCTGTCTGTCTGTCTGTCTGTCTGTCTGTCTGTCTGTCTGTCTGTCAGAGTGGGCTCTCACTCTGACTGGTTCAATAATGGGCAAACTAGGACTCAGCAGAGAGCTCCAGGCAGGAAGTTGTTTCAGAATATGGTTCACACCAACCACCGATAGAAAATCCCTCAATATACTGTACCAGCAAGTCAATATAGCATTGTGGAAAAAGGGATAAAGGATAGGAAGTAACAGGATGCAGCTCGGGAAAATATACTGCGGGTTAAGAGTGGATTTGGAGGTGGAAAGAGGAATGCTACAGACCTTATCTGATCAGCAAAGATATGGTGTTCTTTTATGTTAGGTTTTTGAAACATTTTTTCAGCTGAAAATCGTTTCTTTTTTTATTTTATGTTTTTTTTTTTTAAGCCAGATAGCACAGCTCTGTGTGGCTGTTTTTTTCCCCCAAGCACAGTGGATCTTTAAGCCAAATGACAGTGGCAAAATGCTTAAGCCACTGAGTTCAACTTCTTAGCGTTCGCATGCTTACACTGCTAATTAGCAGTATATGCAAAGCTTGGTTGTGCAGTGATCTGTTCATAAACCTAAACCTGAACCAATTAATCTTTTGACCTGATGATGGCACCAGAGGGAAGTTTAGGGGCACAGCAATGTTAATCAGGCTGCTGGTTGGTTTAGAAGAAAAAGTCAGGGCATCAGCAAAGCATATTCATCTCTTTGGGAGCAATTAAAGTAGAGATTACCGGTAGATGTTTCACTGAATAGGTGCACACTCTGACCTGCTGGCAGCACGAGAGGACAGTTTTCTTCTTCCTCGGGTTTCATGGACATTTGGGTGCATCTCAATAAATTACTGTATAATATCATGGAAAAGTTAATTGATTTCAGTATAGTTCAATTCAAATAGTCAGATTCATATCAGATTCATTCCCTACACTGAAATATTTCATGCGTTCATTTATTTTAATTGTAATGATTATTATTAAAGCAGAAGTAAGCGATCCGGTCGTTTTGGCTAATGCTGCGTTCCAGGCAGGCTTTTGAAACCGTAAATTACAGCTTCAAGTCACGACTTACGACTTAGTAGCGTTCCAGGCAACCCACTCGTGTTTTTCCGACCTGTTTTACCTGTGAAAGTCACTATAACGGCCACTCGTAACTTCCGACTCGTGAACTCGTACCAGATCAAACTGGTACGACTTCACAGGTCGGAAAAACACGAGTTACGGGCTGCCTTGAACGCACCATAACGTCTTGTCAGCCGATGGGAGTTAGCAGTCCCCGCCCTCGTCATGGATCTATTGGTCCTCGTCCCTACGTCACCACATTCACGCTCATCCCTTGGCTGCACACACAGCCCTGCATGCCGTTCTCTCTCCTCATTGGATACAAATTGTAGGATACGAGAAAAGTTTTCTCCTCAGCTTACAGCAGAGCAGAGTGACTGACAGACCCGTGTTTCGGACCAAACACTCTATGTAAGTGATTGCTGTCGGAAGATATAACTATTTAAGACTTATATTAACACAAAAAGATCGCTTACTTCTGCTTTAAGTAAATCAAAGAATTAGAATAGTGAAAAAAGTTCACTATTGTAAGGCAGATCACAGTAGTTGAGATTAGGTGATACTGTTCTGTAACGTGCTGCTGAGCGTAGTGAGTGATTGGGTGTGGGAAGTCACGTGGGCGGGGATGAGTACGTGACCAGATTCCCCTGTTGTTGGTTTTAGTCTAGAGTTGGATGTTGAACGGTACCCACGGCTTAACTGCACGGACACGCTAGCTCGCTGTCTGTGCCCGAGCTAGGGGCCACAACCCAACACAAAGTGATTTCCATTGATGCTTGCATTCTGTACTACTTACCGACTGTTCAGTAAAGGCTGCAAACGAAGATCCCTTGTTGTGTTACTTTCCACCCACGCACGGAGAACACCACAAAGTCCAAGCACAACAACTGGCGTCAGAAGCGGGATTTAATGTGGACTTTTACAACAGTGAGTACATCCAGCTGATGAAGAGGAGAGCTAATAAACGCTAACTAAAACGGCCGGAGCTAGCGAATGCTAACGGGAGCTAATAAACATTAACTGAAGTGGCCGGAGCTAGCGAATGCTAACAGAAGCTAACGGGAGCTAATCGGCGCTAGCTGGAGTGGTCGGAGCTAGCGAATGCTAACAGAAGCTAACGGGAGCTAATCGGCGCTAGCTGGAGTGGTCGGAGCTAGCGAATGCTAACGGGAGCTCACTGGGACTTGCACGATCCGGCGAACGGCAACACGAGCCACTGTCAGGACACTGCTGTTTGCTAGCTGTGGTTATCCATCATAAAGGACTGTCGGTACGCCGGACCACCAACAGGCTGTGCATTGCATGGAGAGAGCCACTACCGACCTGCTGTCATCAACTCATCAGCTGTGGCACAGCGCCATCCCCTGGAGGCTACCAGTACATGCCTCAATGTCACTGTGATACAACAGCAATAAAACCAAGGCAAAGACTGTAAAAAAAAAAGAGACAAAGAGAAAAGAAAAGAGGACAATAATAAAAATAAAAAAAGACAAAAAGAAAAGAAAAGAGGACAATAAAAAAAATAAAAAATAAATAAAAAATAAACATTCAAGGAAATAACATGGCTGAAGGAGGAGCTACAGCAGGCCCTTCTGAGCCCGACCAAGCCCCAGCATGGCTGAAGGCTGTATTGGATCATCAAACTCAAAGTCTACAAGTGATGTTGGCTCCAGTCCTCACGCACATGACTGGAATGGATTCATTTGCACCACAAGCCTTACCACCTGCTGTTTCTGGTGGAGAGGGAGGTGAGTTTTTACGGCAGCCCTTACAAGACAGGCGGGATGAGGCACCTTTAGGATCTTGGGAGATGCCAGCGAGACCAAGAGATCAAGCTGGTGGGCCCTTTGCAGCTGAGTTGGAAGTCATCAACAGGCGAGCCCGCAGCCCTGGTTTCCCCAGGAGGAGTGCAAACCCCGAACCTGACGTCAGACGGAGAGATAACAGAGAGACTGAACGTGAAACCTCGCGCCTGCTGTCCCACCATGATGAGCAGAGGGTAAGGAGCAGTATCCACAATAGCCAGCTAGCCCAACAGGAGGCGCAAAGACCTAGACTTGCCATATTTGATGGAAATGATGACTGGGACTCTTTCTTGCTGCCATTTGAGCGCCAGGCGAGGAAGTATGGATGGACTACTGCAGAAAGGGTGGACAGACTGCCTGAATGTTTGAGAGGAGCTGCAATAAGATACGTCTGTTCACTGCCCGAACGTACCAGGGAGGACTATGTTCTCTTGGTGGAGCAGCTCACTCAGCGCTTCGGAAGGAAGGATCCCCCTACCACAGTAAGAAGGAAGCTGGGGGAGCTCAGGCAAGGGAAGGAGACATCTGCTGAATTTGCAGAAGAGGTGCGGCGCCTTATTACACTTGCATATCCAGGCGTGGAGCTCCAGTTACAAGACCAACTGGCAACAGATGCTTTCCTAAAAGGTCTAAAAAACCAAAAGGTGGCCTATGAAGTCATGAACAGAGATCCATGCTCCCTTGCAGAGGCTCAACAGCGTGTAGAGGCCCACGAACATAACTTCAGGGCCACTGTGGGGCGTGAAACTGAAACAAAGAACAGAGCCAGGCGTGTTTCTTGGGCCAGTGACGGGGACGCCTGTGAGGATACCACTGCTACTGTCTGCAGGGTGCAGACCCCGCAGTATGTGACAACAGATCAGTTCACTGCACTAACAGACCAAGTCAAGAGCCTTGTTCATACAGTGGAGAAGCTACAGCTACAGTTTGAACGCTTCCAGTCCACCCCCTCACTGGTGGAGAGGAAGCCGAACCATTTCCAACTGCAGCCCAGCCGGATGCGCTCCCAGTCTCCAAGCCCAACCCGAGGAGCAGTCGGCCCGTGCTTCAAATGTGGAGGATCTGGGCACTTAAGGAAGGATTGCATGAGGTCATCGAGTCCAACAGGGGCACGGAACTATAGTGAACAAGACTTAAGCCATCGGCCACAATCAGGAGCATCACTAAGCCTGGATAACCAACCACGGGGACTACAGATTGGCTGCACCAAAAACAAAGGTGAGAGTCTGCAGATTCCTGTGACTGTGAACGGCGTTCCCACACAGGCTGTGATGGATACTGGGGCTCAGACAACTGTCATCTCTGAAGGGCTGTATCAGAGTCTCTCGGCAAAGGACCCCAACAACCTGCATGAGACTTACCTCCTAAGTGCAGGAGTGGGGGATGGCATGAGGGCAAAATGTGGGCTGAAGGTCACCTTTAAAATTGCATCCAAATTGATAGACTGGGACGTACATGTGGCCCCAATACGTGACTCTGTTCTTCTTGGATATGATCTGATGAAGGCCCACGATGTTGTCGTCTACGCCCGTGGCAAAGTTTTTATTGGTGACGAACTTGTGCCCTCCAAGTTGGTAACAGATGGAGCAGACTATTGTGTTACCAGGGTGACCCTAGGAGAGAGCACCACCATACCACCTACATCTGAGTGCGTAGTGTGGGGTGAAGTGGAGAACCCAAAGCCAGGTGTTCCAGCTGTACTAGAGCCCCTGACCGTCACAGGAGCTGTAGCCTCTGGAAGTGTTGCCGTCACCATGGGGAAGCGGGTGCCAGTCAGGCTATGCAACTTTTCTACTGGCAAAGCGGCGCTGTCAAAGGGAGTATGTCTTGGGCTCCTGGTCGAAGTGTATCCCGAGGAGTCATCATGGTCCCCAGAGAAGAGTGCAGAGCTCGGCGCGGAGAAAGAGTCGGAGAGTGTACCACCACTGAGGGTTGGAAGAATAGCAACCGTCTCTGATCTTCCTGACCATCTCCGAGGATTGGTTGGTGCTACTAGTGAGGTGCTCACTGAGGAGCAGCACCAGCGTTTTCTTCAGCTGCTGTTGACTTACCAAACTCTCTTTGCAAAGAGTGACTCTGACTTGGGCTACATGTCTGCCATCACACACAAGATTGACACAGGAACGGCCAAGCCTGTGCGCCAGCCAGTGAGAAGGACACCACTTGGGTTCCAAGGTGAATAGGAAAAGCATCTTCATGCTATGCTCAATGCAGGTGTTATCACCCCATCCGCATCAGAGTGGGCCGCTCCAGTTGTGTTAGTGTGGAAAAAAGACGGAGGAGTGCGGTGGTGTGTGGATTACCGTTGCTTAAACAGCCTGACAATCAAGGATGCATATCCTCTGCCCAAGATTGAGGAGTGCCTCGATGTTCTCGGAGGAGCCACTATGTTTTCGACACTCGACCTCCAGTCTGGCTATTGGCAGATAGCAGTGGATGACAAAGACCGCCATAAAACTGCATTCATCACCAAATGGGGCCTCTACGAGTACACTCGTATGCCTTTCGGACTATGTAATGCCCCAAGCACGTTTCAGAGGGCGATGGAGCTCGTCCTGAGGGGACTTCAGTGGGAAACGTTGCTTATTGTGACAGTGGTGGTCCTGTCACTATGCCTCCAATTGATCATGTGCCCTGGCTACTTGGCCAAGGGGATGTCCCTTTGGGTGACTGGCAAGCGCGCATGACTCTTACCCGGGAGGTGTGGGTTCAATCCCCGCCCGGGCCCTCTTCACCTTGCCACATTCTGGCGTTGTTGGCAGGATCCATGTAGCACTAGTGGTGGGTCCATGGATTCCTAATGTGTGGCAGCCTGCACGGAAGCACGAGGACGTGCTTGTGAAAAGAGGGGGAGAGATGTGACAGTGGTGGTCCTGTCACTATGCCTCCAATTGATCATGTGCCCTGGCTACTTGGCCAAGGGGATGTCCCTTTGGGTGACTGGCAAGCGCGCATGACTCTTACCCGGGAGGTGTGGGTTCAATCCCCGCCCGGGCCCTCTTCACCTTGCCACATTCTAGATGTGACAGTGGTGGTCCTGTCACTATGCCTCCAATTGATCATGTGCCCTGGCTACTTGGCCAAGGGGATGTCCCTTTGGGTGACTGGCAAGCGCGCATGACTCTTACCCGGGAGGTGTGGGTTCAATCCCCGCCCGGGCCCTCTTCACCTTGCCACATTCTGGCGTTGTTGGCAGGATCCATGTAGCACTAGGGGTGGGTCCATGGATTCCTAATGTGTGGCAGCCTGCGCGGAAGCACGAGGACGTGCTTGTGAAAAGAGGGGGAGAGATGTGACAGTGGTGGTGCTGTCACTATGCCTCCAATTGATCATGTGCCCTGGCTACTTGGCCAAGGGGATGTCCCTTTGGGTGACTGGCAAGCGCGCATGACTCTTACCCGGGAGGTGTGGGTTCAATCCCCGCCCGGGCCCTCTTCACCTTGCCACATTATCTATCTGGACGATGTCATTGTCCTGGGCAGAGGAGTGGATGAAAGCTTGGATCGGCTCGCACAGGTCTTCAGCTGTCTCCATGGCTACGGGCTGAAGTTAAAACCCTCTAAGTGTCACTTACTTCAAGAGGAAGTCCTCTTCCTGGGCCACGTTGTGGGGGGAGATGGGATTCGCCCAAACCCAGCTCTGGTCAAGGATGTACAGCTCTGGAAGCCCCCTAACAACGTAAAAGAGCTGCAATCTTTCCTTGGGCTGTGTAATTACTATCGCAAGTTTGTCCCAGCGTTTGCAGAGCTGGCAAGCCCACTCCACCATCTTCTAAAGAAGGGCGCCACATTCCTGTGGACGGATGAGCACCAGGACGCTTTTACGCAGCTGAAGGAAAGACTAACAACTGCACCAGTGCTGGGGTACCCCACTGTTGAAGGCAAGTACATTCTGGACACTGACGCCTCGAGTCACAGTGTTGGAGCTGTTTTGTCACAACTGCAGTGGAGGGAAGAGCGATTTCTCACATATGGTAGCAGCCACCTCACACCAGCTCAGCAGAGGTACTGCGTCACCAGACGTGAGTTGCTTGCTGTTGTGCGTTTCACCCGACAATTCCGTCATTACCTGCTGGGCAAGAAATTCCTGCTGAGAACTGACCATGGCAGCCTCACCTGGCTGTTTCGGTTCAAGTGCCCGGAGGGTCAACTAGCCCGCTGGCTGGAAGAGTTGAGCCAATACGACTTCAGCATCGAGCATCGAGCAGGCCGCCAACACTCAAATGCAGACGCCATGTCTAGGCAAACTAAAGACAATTCAAGTGAATGTGACTGCTACCAAGCTGGAAAAAACCTGTCTGACTTGCCATGTCAAGGCTGCAAGCATTGCAAAAGACTTCAAGAACAGTGGGTGAGGTTTGAGGATGACGTTGATGATGTGGTGCCGCTAGCAGTGAGATGTATCCAGACAGACGGGGTTGAAGCTCAGCCTATGGAAACAGGTCAGTCACCTGCAACCGCGCTGGGGACCCCTGTGGTTAACTGGCTGCAGTCAGCCAGTTCAGAAGAGCTGGCCGAACTCCAGAAAGCTGACCCTGTCCTCTCCATTCTCCACATGTGGAAAACATCTGGGATACTTCCTACTAAAGATCAGGTGGCGGTTGAAAGTCCTGCAGTAAGGAAATTCTGGCTCTGCTGGCCCCAGGTCGTGCTGCAACGAGGAGTGCTATACTATTCCTGGGAGAGAGTTGTACAACACCCAGCCCTGCTGCTGCTAGTCCCGGCGTCCATGCAACAAGAGGTTCTGCAGGCTGTCCATGATCCCCCTCACTCTGGTCATCTGGGGGAGAAAAAGACCCTTGAGCGCCTACGTCAAAGCTACCACTGGCATGGAATGGGTGAGGATATCCACCTGTTTATAAAAAGATGTCAGCACTGTAATGCATGCAAGTTAAACGGGCCAAGCTGCAAGGTTATCAAGCTGGAGCACCTCTGGACCGCCTCCACCTGGACATCCTTGGCCCCTTTCCAGTATCCAGCAGAGGTAACAAGTACATTCTCGTCATCATTGACCAGTTCACCAGGTGGGTTGAAGCCTTCCCTGTTCCGGATCAAGGGGCGGAGACAACAGCCAGGAGGCTTGTGTATGACTTTATATCCCGGTTTGGAGCCCCCCTCGAGTTGCACACCGACCAGGGTCGGAATTTTGAGAGCTCCTTGTTCAAGAGTGTGTGCAAGCTCCTGCAGGTCACAAAGACGCGGACCACCCCGTACCATCCCGCCTCCAACGGACAGGTGGAGAGGTTCAATAGAACCCTGCTGCAGATGATTCGGTGCTACGTGGACCAGAACCAAAAGAACTGGGACGAGCATCTGCCACTTCTCACCTCCGCCTATCGCAGCTCACAGCACGCAGTCACTGGGTTCACGCCTAACAGGCTGATGCTTGGAAGAGAGGTTCATCAACCACAGGATATCTGGTCTGGGACCGCAGAGCTGAAATCTGACCGGGTTGAGGCACCAGATTTCCTCTATAACCTAACAGAGGGACTCAAAGAGGCACAGAACACAGCGAGGGAGCATCTGCGCGTGGCACTAGAACGTCAGAAGAAGACATATGATGTTCGGGCAGGAGAACGTTCCTACAGTGTTGGAGATTTGGTTTACGTAAAAGATGACACCAAGAAGAAGGGACAAAGCCCCAAGCTCCAAGCTCCTTGGTTGGGCCCCCTGATTGTTTCTGCATGCCGAGGTCCTGTTCTCTATGAGATCCAGGGAAGGAAACGCAGCAAAATAATGCATCATGATCGGCTCAAGCCATACAACAGTGATGTGGTACCTGTTTGGGTCCAGCGACTACGGAGCCAAGTGCTGCAGTCGTGCCAGAACGCCGTTATACCACCACCTGAAGTGGATTCCTCGACAGTGCTGGAACCGCCACGGCCAGAGGACACATCTGAGGACCCAGCAGATGATGGGGTCCCTCTGAAGTCACAGGATGGAGGGGAAGCCCCTCAGCATGGAGTTCCGAGGTGTCAGCAAGAAAACGGACCAGCAAACAGAGACACTCCAGAGAGTGTTGTGAGAACCTCCAGTGGAAGAGTGGTTCATAAACCAGAGAGATACAAGTAGTTATTAAAGAGACAGTTAAGTTATCAGTTGATTTATTAGGCATTAGTTGAGGCTGTCTAATGTTATTGAACTGTGATTGGTTTGGGGTTGTTAAGTCAGAGATTTAACCTAACTGTGCTTTCACTTTCATTTCTAACATGTTCATTTGAGTCACCTGTACTGAAGGGACTCAGTACTCCTGGAGGGGGGTAGTGTAAGGCAGATCACAGTAGTTGAGATTAGGTGATACTGTTCTGTTACGTGCTGCTGAGCGTAGTGAGTGATTGGGTGTGGGAAGTCACGTGGGCGGGGATGAGTACGTGACCAGATTCCCCTGTTGTTGGTTTTAGTCTAGAGTTGGATGTTGAACGGTACCCACGGCTTAACTGCACGGACACGCTAGCTCGCTGTCTGTGCCCGAGCTAGGGGCCACAACCCATCACAAAGTGATTTCCATTGATGCTCGCATTCTGTACTACTTACCGACTGTTCAGTAAAGGCTGCAAACGAAGATCCCTTGTTGTGTTACTTTCCACCCACGCACGGAGAACACCACAAAGTCCAAGCACAACACTATTGTAACCTGATGGTGTCACAATCTAAACAGCTGCATACACCTGCAGAGGTTTCCTGAGTCTGGTTCAGTAGCTCCACTATCATGGAGAAGACTGCTGACCTCCATCACATTCTACTTCATTGTGATCATGCACCTATAATAAAATTCATACCAATTCATCCAAAGGATGTTAAAGGATGTTAAAGGATGTCACTAAATATTTGTAGTTACTATCCTATCACACTTAAACACAAGTCAATGACTTCCTGTGTAAGGCAGCACTCATCCACCACTGACCCAGTGCTCATGAAGAACAGCATCTCTTACAGTAGGTTTACTAAAATAAGCCAAAGGCACCAGCAGAAGACTTTGAACCATATACATCATTATCATTATTGATGTCATCGCTGACTAGACTGCTGCACTCAGGCAAAAAAACTCATAGCAGCTGGACAGGGGAGTTTGGCTCCAACGTGAGTCAACACACAAAAAGTAGGCTACCAGCTGGAACAGATACTTTGAATTTGTATTTTGAAAATGACCATAATCACTGGCTGTGGCTCAGGAGGTGGGATGGGCAGGTTGTCCACTAATTAGAAACCTGATGGTTTGATCCAGACCACATGTTGAATTGTCCTTGGGCAAGATGCTGAACCCCATGTTTCTCCTATTGGCTGCTCCATATGAGTCCGAGTGTAGCATGTAAAACATTTAAGCGGTCTGTAAAACCAGAACAGCATAATAGTACAAATCCACTGACCAAGCTGTAGGAAAATAAATCTATTAGATTTATGTTTCTCTCCTTAGTTATCCCTAAATGATTTCTCTAGGGAGGATTAAACTGTCACTCCTTACTCATCCACATGTGCTGAATGGCTTTTAAATGGGTGGTCATCCATCAACCCCCAAGTTGTAGGGACACATAGGCCTACAGTAAAAAGAAAGATCAAATTTTGCTGATTGATATGAAGTAGATGGGGTAGAATAGTCTTTCAACGTACAGATGAATCTTTACAGCAGGCTGCAAATCACTGCCTTGGCCATGGACACCTAGACAAATTGGTTGATAAACGGTGGTCCCAGACTCTGGGTCTGCATTGCAATAAAACCAAGGGATGACATCTGGCAATCAACAATCAAACAAAGCAATAAAGCCAAAGCCCTATGTCACATGGAGATCCAGCATATTTAAGGTTTTTTTTTTACTAGGAAGTTTATCAATTTACTGACTCGTGTCCCTAAAAAATGCAATACACAACATAAATTCAAACATTGGTAAAATTAAGACACACACAAAGTTCAACCTTACAGTAGCCTAGGCTAAACCAATCACATCTTACAATGAGACCAGCACAGTTAACAACTGGCAACTTTTTCAGGTAACAACATTCTGCTTCCTCTGGCAGCTGAAGCAAAGATGTAGGCCTAGAGTTTCTGTTCATCTATTTTCAAAAACATCTTCAACAAAATAAACTGTGGAGACCTTATTAATTTTTGCCTGCAGTAAATTATGGAGAACCCCCCCTCCCCCTCCTCCCCCTCCTGCCAGAGACATGATGGGAGGACAGGTGTAAACAAACCCAGGAGTAGATTCATTCAGCTGTGAAAAGTCTTTAGGTTGTTAGGCCACGTTTCAGTAAGAAAATCCAACTTACGGTCTGTCAGGATGTCCTGGAGGAGAGCAGCCATGCTCCATGTGGTTGTGACCGAGTCGACCTAGCTAGGCGGCTAACATCCTGTGGTCAGCTTTCCCTCCAGACAGGTGGAAGTGAAGTTGCAGGAGTTCAGCAGTCCATACGGGTTTTTTTTTTTATTGTTTTTCATGGGATAATTAAACATACTTGACTAGCGCTTTGCACAGAATACTCCGGTATTTTGTTGCGTTTCTGACGTAGGCTAATTCCCCAGAGGCTATCTTTTTTGTGGCTCTGCGACGCGCATACAGAGGGAACAGACGTCGGAGCAGCATTGAATCTGCTCACAAAATGCTGAAGCGCAAGTGTAGGCTAGCTTCCTCCAGGGGCGGACTAGACATCTGTGTGTTCTGCCTCGAGCCTCCATGGGGCCCTAAGCACAACCTGTGTTGCAGTGAAGGGGGTTTCTGCCAAAATGACTGCATACGTTAGCCTACATAAAGTGACATGTAAAGTCATTTCTGTTCTGATATATTAACCCATTGTTTGCCAAGGTCAGGTTCAAGTTCGCAACAATAGTAGCCTATTACAATCAAGTATTACTTTGATTCCAGCAAGTAAAGACAAACAGTGTAAATAAATAAAAGAAGTTCTAACCTCTTTTATTGCATTTTAACAATAGCGATTCATATGACCTAATTGACCCAAACCAGTGCAGGACCATAGTGCTACACATGCTGTGTGAGATAGGCCTACATCTCTTTTTATTGCATTTCAACAGTCCTGAGGACTGGATTTTAGAAGAGCAAAAATTCAATATTTACAATGTCATCTGGCAGAAAACAAATAAGTATAGGTAAAGGGAGACACTGATGGAAAACTAGCCTACACCCAGCTACAACCAGAAAATCAAAAACAGTGGTTAATCACAAAATTACTCATGAGACCTCACAAAAAAAGTTTTCATGCTCTTTGTTTTTTTAAGAAATCCCAGCTCTTAAGAACAAATGAACTGAAGCTTATCCAGCTGACCGTGTTGACCGTAATTCACACACTCTCTTTACACTGTACAAGCTCAGAGCAGAAAGAACAAGAAAAGCCATTAACAGGAGTCTGTTATAACCTAATGGAGTGGGACTGTGGAGCTGAAGAGGCGCAGGTATAAAGCGCTGAATCCATAAAGAGGTTAAGTGGGAGGATGAGACACAGGGGATACATATGACAAGAAGCCCTGTGTGCATCCATCCAGTTCAAGAAGTGTGCAGCCCTGATACCCTGATGGGGAAGCCCCTGGTAGAAGTATGAAAATCTGTCTTTCTGTCCCACAGCCAACACAGTCTCACCCCTTTGCGTCAAACGGTTGACGCTTGGTCAAGGCCCCTTACGTCAATATACTGACGTGGAGGGGGTACCCTCGAGGTCGTTTCTCGACGAATAGGGACACTCATAGACTTGAATGCGAATCCCTCATCGTCGGATTTTGACGAAGGGGGGCGGGACCTGACGAACGGTCACTGTCCCTCCTCGTCACATGCTTGACTCATTAGGTGCCCGTTTTTCGTCAGGTTTTGACGCGCTCGGCTTTCAGTTGATTCCAATGCAGTCCCCTTCGCGGCGATATGTGACGCTCAGAGCAAGTGATCCAGCCGACCGGCTGCGGCACTGACAGACGCTGTGAGCAGAGGAAAACTTTTTTTTTTTTTTTACTTTTCCTTAAATCTTTATTGAACCTGATGCTGCTGTGTCTGACGTAGCTTTCGGCAAGGACGTCCTTTCGGTTATTTATTTATTTATTTATTTATTTAGTGATCATGGTGTTTGTTGCAGAATAATCAATCAATAAATAAATAAATTACGTCCTTGTCGGAAGCTGCGTCAGACCAGGAGGGGGGGAGGGTTGTGGATTCTACAGGTGAAGACCACTTCCGCGTTCAAAAAGCTGCTCTGTTTAATCAATATTCTGAAGAAAGATCTGATTATTAGCCATAACGCTGTAACCATCCAAGGAAGACTGTGTAACAATATTATGTGCTTCTGCTGAGTCCAAAAGCCCTGTGTAATATCAACTTTATTTTAAGAAAACACGCTTTGTTTCCAATGTCATATCACAGAGAAGCACTACATTACCCATAATCCTCATATTTATCAGCGACGTGTCTGATTGGTTGAGCTTGCTGTTACCAGCAAATGAAAAAATAAAACAAATTGAGCTTATATTATTTTCTTAGTAACTAAAAGGACTTAACATCTTTTTTGTTTTCAACATTGAATAAAAAAACGGTGCTATATTGTTAAAATTCAACAATAAAGTGCATAAAAGTTGGCTTGACTTCTTTCTTTTTTTCTTTTTTTTCATAATTTTCACCAGCATCTTTCTGGTCCACATCACATCACATTTATTGTAATTTTTAATTCAATGAGTGACATTTTATTTTTTATCTGAAAAACATTATTATGAATTCAAGGGTCAGAGGTCACTGATTAGTGTTAAATTTAACCTTTTTGACCCTGTTTCCTTGAATAAATCACTAAGACTTTGATGCGGGAAGCTGAGATTTTGATTTGATTTTGTTCAGAGCACTAGGGACAAAGTTTCTGTAGAATTTCAGACCTGTCGGACGTCCAGAAGGGTCACAGCTGACCGTCCAGGCTCATTTCTCGGCCTTCAAAGCCTAGATTTAGAAGCCTTTTGTCTAATAACGTCTACATCCTTGGGGTTATAAGGCTGAAAGTTTAATGTATTTGTCCGGGGGCCTATGGCCATCCACCATGTGCAATTTCAAACCCGTGCGACCTTCACAAGTGTCAAAGGTCGCTGATCTGTGACCTTTTTGACCCCGTTTCCTTGAATAAAACACCAAGACTTTGATGCGGGAAGCTGAGATTTTGATAGGTTGTCCAGAATGTCTAGTAGATTGTGTGTGCAAAAGATTCAGAGCTCTGTGACATTCAGAAGGGTCACAAATAGCCAAAAAGCAATGCTCCTTTCTCTGACCTCTTATTAAAGGAGAAATGCAATTCTTTAATAGCTTCCTGATGCTTTGGCCTATCAGGCTGAATTTTTAGCTAAAGGAGCTGGTGTACGATCAGGAAGTAGGGGAGCTGTGCATAAAGCCAATTGGTATGTGTCAAAGGTCACAGGGGTCAAACATCAAAGTGAATCCAGCCATTCCTGCTTTTTCTCAACAAAACATACACGCTTTAAGTTATCATCATGAAATCTTAATAGGTTGTATATCAGAGAGTCCTCTATCAGAATATTTTGGTCCCGTTGCTCTAGGGGCCCCAGGGGGCCCCGGGGGGCCACTTGGCTTTCCCATGCTCCCACAGAGTTGGGTCTCGGGGTGATGGATAAGGGCCTCACCATGAGTCCACAGGCCAAGTTTCAAGTGATTTGGTCGGTTTCTATGGAAACTGCGGCCTCAAGGATACAGAGGAATGCGGCTGTTTGAAGCCCCGCCTCTCGAAAAGTAATGGCTCAATCAGGACCAAACACACATCTACGCGTTTGTCTTGGGCCCCCGAACCATATATTACGAAATCAGAACTGCACGACTTTTGAAAATGTGTTTAGTCTATTTCGGCTTTTCAGACTCAGAGTCTGTCAGACTTAAAGCTTGAGAGACCCTCTTAGTCAGAAAAGCCGAAATAGACTAAACACATTTCCAAAAGTCGTGCAGTTCTGATTTCGTAATATATGGTTCGGGGGCCCAAGACGAACGCGTAGATGTGTGTTTGGTCCTGATTGAGCCATTACTTTTCGAGAGGCGGGGCTTCAAACAGCCGCATTCCTCTGTATCCTTGAGGCCGCAGTTTCCATAGAAACCGACCAAATCACTTGAAACTTGGCCTGTGGACTCATGGTGAGGCCCTTATCCATCACCCCGAGACCCAACTCTGTGGGAGCATGGGAAAGCCAAGTGGCCCCCCGGGGCCCCCTGGGGCCCCTAGAGCAACGGGACCAAAATATTCTGATAGAGGACTCTCTGATATACAACCTATTAAGATTTCATGATGATAACTTAAAGCGTGTATGTTTTGTTGAGAAAAAGCAGGAATGGCTGGATTCACTTTGATGTTTGACCCCTGTGACCTTTGACACATACCAATTGGCTTTATGCACAGCTCCCCTACTTCCTGATCGTACACCAGCTCCTTTAGCTAAAAATTCAGCCGGATAGGCCAAAGCATCTGGAAGCTATTAAAGAATTGCATTTCTCCTTTAATAAGAGGTCAGAGAAAGGAGCATTGCTTTTTGGCTATTTGTGACCCTTCTGAATGTCACAGAGCTCTGAATCTTTTGCACACACAATCTACTAGACATTCTGGACAACCTATCAAAATCTCAGCTTCCCGCATCAAAGTCTTGGTGTTTTATTCAAGGAAACGGGGTCAAAAAGGTCACAGATCAGCGACCTTTGACACTTGTGAAGGTCGCACGGGTTTGAAATTGCACATGGTGGATGGCCATAGGCCCCCGGACAAATACATTAAACTTTCAGCCTTATAACCCCAAGGATGTAGACGTTATTAGACAAAAGGCTTCTAAATCTAGGCTTTGAAGGCCGAGAAACGAGCCTGGACGGTCAGCTGTGACCCTTCTGGACGTCCGACAGGTCTGAAATTCTACAGAAACTTTGTCCCTAGTGCTCTGAACAAAATCAAATCAAAATATCAGCTTCCCGCATCAAAGTCTTAGTGATTTATTCAAGGAAACAGGGTCAAAAAGGTTAAATTTAACACTAATCAGTGACCTCTGACCCTTGAATTCATAATAATGTTTTTCAGATAAAAAATAAAATGTCACTCATTGAATTAAAAATTACAATAAATGTGATGTGATGTGGACCAGAAAGATGCTGGTGAAAATTATGAAAAAAAAGAAAAAAAGAAAGAAGTCAAGCCAACTTTTATGCACTTTATTGTTGAATTTTAACAATATAGCACCGTTTTTTTATTCAATGTTGAAAACAAAAAAGATGTTAAGTCCTTTTAGTTACTAAGAAAATAATATAAGCTCAATTTGTTTTATTTTTTCATTTGCTGGTAACAGCAAGCTCAACCAATCAGACACGTCGCTGATAAATATGAGGATTATGGGTAATGTAGTGCTTCTCTGTGATATGACATTGGAAACAAAGCGTGTTTTCTTAAAATAAAGTTGATATTACACAGGGCTTTTGGACTCAGCAGCACATAATATTGTTACACAGTCTTCCTTGGATGGTTACAACGTTATGGCTAATAATCAGATCTTTCTTCAGAATATTGATTAAACAGAGCAGCTTTTTGAACGCGGAAGTGGTCTTCACCTGTAGAATCCACAACCCCCCCCCCCTCCTGGTCTGACGCAGCTTCCGACAAGGACGTAATTTATTTATTTATTGATTGATTATTCTGCAACAAACACCATGATCACTAAATAAATAAATAAATAAATAAATAACCGAAAGGACGTCCTTGCCGAAAGCTACGTCAGACACAGCAGCATCAGGTTCAATAAAGATTTAAGGAAAAGTAAAAAAAAAAAAAAAAAAGTTTTCCTCTGCTCACAGCGTCTGTCAGTGCCGCAGCCGGTCGGCTGGATCACTTGCTCTGAGCGTCACATATCGCCGCGAAGGGGACTGCATTGGAATCAACTGAAAGCCGAGCGCGTCAAAACCTGACGAAAAACGGGCACCTAATGAGTCAAGCATGTGACGAGGAGGGACAGTGACCGTTCGTCAGGTCCCGCCCCCCTTCGTCAAAATCCGACGATGAGGGATTCGCATTCAAGTCTATGAGTGTCCCTATTCGTCGAGAAACGACCTCGAGGGTACCCCCTCCACGTCAGTATATTGACGTAAGGGGCCTTGACCAAGCGTCAACCGTTTGACGCAAAGGGGTGAGACTGTGTTGCCACAGCACATGGAGTGTTCAGTGTGGAATCGCCTGCAGATTACTCCCTGAAGCGTGCCTTGTAACTGAAGCCAGATATGAAGGTAATTCAATCAAGGGTACACTCTGAAATATGTCACATATACCAGAGACTGATGGTGATGACAGTATGTTCCTCACAAGTACTGTATATTTAAGTATATTTGGGGGCTTTAAAGGCCTTTAGAGAGGAACTATGCAAGTCTGGTCACTTTTCCTCTGTTTTTCTAACCCTCCTCTCGGCCATGTGCATTTGTTTTCAACGAAGCCAGCGAGAAAGCAATCCATGGAGCGGTGGATAACGTTATACATGTTAAGATGTGTATATTTGTGTAGTCTTAAACAAGAGATTACAGGTTACGGGGCGCGTTTGTGGTGCCACTGAGATGATACTGATCCTGATCTAGGAAGGTTGGTTTTTGGCCAAGAGACGCTACGTTGAAAGCAGAGAGCCTGCATTCTCCCTGTAACAAGTTACATGTCATTATTTATCACAATTACTCCAAAGCTGCTTAATTAAGGTAAAAATGTAGCATAGTTCTTCGTTAATTGATAGGACAGCTGTAGAGAGACTGGAAATGTGGAGACAGAGAGGGTGAATGACATTGAGCAAAGGGGCCACCTGTGGCATCGATATGCATATGGCCTACTAACCAGTCTAATATGTTTTTTATTGTAGGTGTGCTTGTCCGGTCGGGGGTGTCTGCTTTGCTTGAGTACTATACCTTATATCTTTAGATATAAAGTAATATATACATTATAAGGTAGCCTATATATAAGCTTATTTTGCTGTGTGAAATTGCTTTGCTCGATGCCACTGCTGCTATGTGTTACTTGTTATTATAAGCTATATAAAACGTATTTTCATGCATTACTTAATTGACATATTTTTTCGATTTCTAGGTTGCCTTTAACATCTAGCCAGGGACAGCGAATGAAAATGAGCCTTATTGGCTAACTCTGGTTGACTTACGTTGTTTGATGATACAGTAGATTTGTCCCCGTTTAAATAAACCAATAAATAAATGAATAAACATTAGGAATGCAAGGTATATATCAGGAATATTAAGTCACTTTTACACCTTTTCTGTGCTCTGATGTCTTTCAGAAGACACAGACAGGTGAACAGACCTGTCACCTGCCCAACACAGTGCTGTTAAACTGAGACCAAAGAGACGATACATGTTCCGATGGGGGAGGCAGCGCAGGAGAGGAGACAAGTGCACTGGAGACACCGGGCTTGGTATTAACATGATAACAAAAAAAAGAAAGAAAAATGACTGAAGGATCAGGCAAGAGAAGATGTTACTTCAAACCTGATGAGTTGATGAGGGTGATCAGGAGGAGAGTGGAGCAGGTGCAGAGCGTATTGCCACAACCGGAGACAGACAAAAAGGACAGTCACACCAGTTTCATCAGTTCTCTTTAATCCGTCCGGTCATTTTATCCAATGACATCACGGCAGCAGAGCAGTAACACAGAAGCTTTGAAGTTCATGTGTAGTCTCAACAGGCTGTGTTTCACTCACTAATTCAAACATGTGAACAGCATGAGAGCAGTTTATTGGGGATTCAGGTGTTTTATAAGACTGTATATCTCACAGAGGGTGGGAGAGAGATTAAGAGATAAAGCGCTGAGACCAGCTCACACACAGTCAGCTATCAGGTCTGGATCTGCAGCTGTGAACCACCCTCTGCTGCTTGATCCTGTCTAAAGCCTGCTGCAAAACTCTAGTTTGTATTTTTTTTTTTGCACTAATTGTACCTCTCTCTCTCTCTTTCTGTCTTTTCCTCTCTCTTCCTCTCCAACCCAACCAGTGGAGGCAGATGGTTCTCTACTTTGAGTCTTGTTCTGCTTCAGGTTTCAGCCCAGGAAGTGTTAACTCGCTACTGTTGCCATGTGGACTTGCTCTTGGTGGGATTTGTTATTAAGATAACTGCTGTTGTGAATTGGCACTATTCATATTAAATTGACTTTGACTGAATGAAAACAGAACAAAGACCCTGGTGATGATCTGATTACAACAAGTGAAGTAAATACAGGTGTGTTGCACTCAAAACGCAATGAAGAGGCATTTGAGATCCCATCACTCAGACCACATTCAGAGTTGATCTGGATCACATATCCACATTCCTTAAGTAGTGTGAATTGAAATGTGTTGATTATTAGCCATATAGCTGCAATAGAAAAATAAATAATTAGAGCTGGCCATTGTGATCTCAGAAGACACATGTTAACACCAGGTCACAGTGCTACAATCCACTGACATAAGAGAAAACATTACAGGAACACAACCAACACAAAGCTCAGCAGTTGTTTCGCGTAATAACATCTGATTATGCATTACACACTGACAGACAAACACACACTGGTGACATCAAAACAAATGCTAGTGGCTTTGTGTTTATTGCATTTTGCTGTTTTAGATAGACAGATGATAGGTAGGCCTATACTTTATTGATCCCAAGCTGGGAAATTACATTTTTTGTTTTGTTTTGTTTTGTTTTGTTCCCATTTGGGAGTGTTAGAATCCGACAGTTTGATGGAAGCTGGAACAATTAAAAAAAACTTCAGGCAATTTGATTTTCACTCTTGATTTTCCAGTCTTCTTCCTGATGGCAGTGGTTCATATTCAGAGAAGAGTGGGTTTTGTTGCCTGCAGGACACCCAGTGTTTTTACACTTTCTGCTTGTAGTTTGGTTCCCTGTTTATTTTTTAGTTTATCATTTATACAAGTTTTGTATATTTCTGGTCATCAATTATTTTTTATTTTTTTTAGGTTGTTCCAAAAATTCTACAATATAGACCATAGTGTTAAAGGGATAGTAGCATTTTTTTTTAAGTGGGGTTGTATGATCTACAAATAGCCCCTAAATACTTAAATTGCAGTAGCAGACTCTCTGCACTCCTCCCGTTAGCAACGCCAGCCCATAGCCCTGCCCAGAGATTTACAACATACAGTGTTGTGAACAGACCCAAAGAAACGGCCTATTTTCGTGGCCTAAAAGAGGTTTTACCTGAAAAAAAAAACACAGTTCCATTGTTCGCTAACCAACTGCTGATCGGTGGGTGCTAACCCTGGGCCGGAGGGATACGTGAGTTGGTTAGGTCCAAATAAAAACTGTGTTTTTCTGCACTTTGAAGGGCTGGAAAAAATTATATTATAGCGAACAATGGAACTGTGTATTTTTTTTTTCAGGTAAAACCTCTTTAAGGCCGCGAAAATAGGCCGTTTCTTTGGGTCTGTTCACAACACTGTATGTTGTAAATCTCTGGGCAGGGCTATTATGGGCTGGCGTTGCTAACGGGAGGAGTGCAGAGAGTCTTCTACTGCAATTAAAG
Source organism: Trachurus trachurus (assembly GCF_905171665.1). NCBI lineage: Eukaryota > Metazoa > Chordata > Actinopteri > Carangiformes > Carangidae > Trachurus > Trachurus trachurus. Next base: position 34,224,042 of record NC_139895.1, read on the forward strand.
TACTTAGGGGCTATTTGTAGATCATACAACACCACTTTAAAAAAAATGCTACTATCCCTTTAAGTCAAGACTGCATTTCCTTGTAAATTCAAAGAAACACACTCTCATATTAACAGCACAAACGATATAAATAAAGTGCATGTTTTGTTGCTCTGTTCACGACTATGTGGCTATTGGTTGTTGACAGCATGTTCTGTCTGCAGCCGTGATTGACTGTTGTTATCTCTATGTCATTTTCCTGGAAGAATCCTGGAGACTGCATGTATTATTATTGGAGCTCCATTCATGTGCTGTTTGCAACAAGTGATATTGACGCTCAGACGTGCAAAATCCCCGAACCTGCTGTCTCCACGGCGGGTTTTCTACTGCTGATTGGAACTGCAGAACCAGCGTCTACTCTAAATAATCATAATAACAGCTTGTTTGGATGTGGACACATCCTGCTCTCAGGCTGTTGAGTTTCTTCTTCTTTTTTTTGGCTGATGTAATTCATCTCCTCATTATTCCACCTGCTGTCTCTTGATCATTGTGATGAGGTAGGAAGAGAGGTTAGAAGTGAATGAGGGGAGATGACCTGCAAGAGGAGAAAGAGCTGTGTGCATTAATGTGTGGCTTGTGAATTGAATTAATATGGGCGCTGGTGTCTGTCAGCCAGAGAGAGACAGAGCTCTGAGGAGGCAGCGTGCGACATGGAGGGGGAGGAACACAGGAGAGGGTGGAGATCAGCCGTGTAAAATGGTAAACACATTTACAGATGCATTTAAAAAGTCAACCAGATATGTCATTATCAAGCATAATGGCAAATCACAATGTTAAAGGGAAAATTCAACATTTTGGCAAATTGGCCCATTGCCATTTTTTTTATACACTCAAAGAATCTGGAATCTATCATTACAGGTGTCAAAGGGACAATGTGTGTGATTATGAATGAAAAGGAAATGTGAATATTTGCTTTGCAAGTCTATTTTAAGTGTGTGCCCCTAAAGTTTTGTTTTGCTTGTGCTCCTAAAACTTTAAAGGGAAAGTTCAACATTTTGGCAAATTGGCCCATAATCCCTATAGTCATAGCAGTAGGTTCGTTACCTTTAATTGTCGGTGCAAGCTATTTTTAGAACGGCGGAGCAGAGTCGTGAGCTGCTCAGAGCTACGCTACGGAGGCTAATAGGATTTCTGGATTCCCTCATCAAACTCATCAAATACACAACCCAACAACTCCAAAACGCTCTGGTGGACAAGTTGTGACCTGCACATTCACCACGTTATGAGATAATGAAGGAACATTATGAGACAGAGTTGTTTTCGAGGCAAATGCAGAGACTGTTTGCTGAAAAACTGCCCCCAACAGGAACATGCATCAGCTGTTTTGCATAAATTTACCTTGAAAACAACTCTGTCTAAATACCATGTTGCAAACTCCAAGCAGTTGTGTCTCTCTCTGCCATAAAGGCCTGACTGAACATCATTTGGAAATTAGCTTTTGGCTAACACTGGCACATTTACAGCAATGTCCTTTAATGTGCACTGTCCTCTAGATAAATTAAAGAGGACCCGTCCAAATTGGACGAACCAGGAAGAGGAGCTTCCGCTACAAACAAGCTTGAAATATAGACGTATTTAATTTTTTTCAGAACAATTTCGCATTTCGGGGCTTCTATACAAGACGGACATTACATACGAGCAGCATGGAGGTATTTGGATGTTTTTTGGTGTGTCTTTTTGTTACGAAGAAAAGTTGTATCCATTTGCAACCGTTATATGGACATGCACTGCTACGCCGAGACCCCACGGAGGACTCTGAAACTTCTCCCAGCCCTTACTGTGCGTTCACACCAAAAGCTTCCAAAGCGTCAAAAACGCCGGAAGTCAATTCATTTTCAATGAGAGCCCGGCAACACTGAGCGTCCAAAGCGTCAACAGGCGTCGCCACGCTTCCAAAGTGTCCAAAGCTTCCAAAGCTTCACCAGATGAGAAGTTGAGCCAGGTTTAACTTTAGGGTAATTAGCTATGACGCGGTCAAGCGGCAACCGGCGGCAGCCTGTCAGAATAGAGATGTCTGTCGGCTGCCTTTTTTTTTTCTTCTTTTTTTTGTATTTCGGCTCCCCAATGACCAGCGCGATCGAACTTTGACGCCAGTCACGTAACACGCGGCCAAAGCGGCTGAAAATATTTGCCGTTTTGGGAGCTGTCTTGTCTGACGCCCACCCTCGAGCGTTTTTGACGCTTTGGAAGCTTTTGTTGTGAACGCACAGTTACTGTGCGTTCAGACCGAAAGCGTCGAGAGCGTCGCGGTGGCCGGAAGTCATTCATTTTCAATGAGAACCAGCGTCGAGGAGCGTTGAAGAGCGTCAAAGGCGTTGGCGTCGCGTTTTGGCGGCGAGAGCGTCAGGAGAAAGTTGAAATCTCCTGAACTTTATGCTAATGAGCGATGATGCGGAGCAGCGGCAACCAATCAGAGTGTAGATGTCCCCCACTCAACCAACCACAACCGACGTCAACTTCTTTGACGCGCGTCAAAAACGCCAGGGTGTTCAGACCATCAGCGTCGCGGAAAAGCGTCAAGAGCGTCAAGAGCGTCTTTTGACGCTTTTGGTCTGAACGACCCATTAGTCGACATGAGGGTGAGAAGATAATGAGTGCAATTTGAATTTTGGGTGAACTATCCCTTAAAAAAAAAAAAAAGATGCTGAGATGTTAGAGTAAGTGTTGGATTTGTGGCCACCTCCCTGATTAAGACCCTTCTTGTACAGTTACTCGTATTATCACTAACCAGAAGGTTCCCTGCATCTGTGCTAGAAAGTGACAGCAGGACGTAGTGTGAAATGACTCAGTTTGCAGCTGAACTCTCTGGCAGCATTCATTATATTCGTATGTAATGCAGCAAGACATGACAAAAATCAGTAGACAAATTCAGCTTTATTGACAAGAACATTTGTGCTGATACAAGGCAGGAGCTAGGGGAGAGCTCAAAACAGTGCATAACTCAGATACAAAAAACCATCAGAGTAGCTTTTTACTGAATTTGTAGTCTGGATAATCCTTGTACAGTAGTTGTTTCTTTAAAAGATGGAAGGAATAAAAAGTTTAGTTTAAAAATGGAAAAGACTGAAGTACCCCTGATGAGAGCCTAACATGTAAACAGGTTTTTCTTTTCTTTTTTTGTTTAATTTACTTAATATACAGTACAAAACATGCATCCCATGTTATTCCACAACTATCAGTCTTACAATGTACACTGATTGCACAAAATCAAATCATAATCATAACAAAAAGAAATAATACACAAACTGTATACATCCGTCACAGACGCTACACGCAAAACATACCGGCTATTCCTATTTCTCCGACACTGAAAAACATCTTTTTTTTAAGCTACCATTAATTTACACACCAAATAGTACTGTCCTCTGACTACTGGGCTATTGTCAAAACAGCCTGAGGTAAGCTTTAGCACGTGAGACATAGCTCAATTTCAAAGGCTAAAAAAATCAAATAAAAAGTGATATAATGCCATAAATCTTTGAATATGAACCCTCACAAACGAGACAAATAAACGCTTTTAAAAAAGCCAATGTCGTAGGTTGTTCCTTCAGATTTTGTTGTAAACAAATTCATCAACAAAGTGCCAAAGTACTTCTGATCCCTTTAGCTGAGCAAATTTCTCTTGATCCAATGACTGACATGTTCAACCATGAAGTAGTGCAACACAATTCCAACAAATGCAATTAATACAATGACAGAAAAAAAAAGGCAAAAAACCCAAAAAGGCAAGAAAGGGCAAAAAAGACCGCTCAGTGTTCCCTTTTCTGCTTCCTGCCGACGTCTACCTCGTCCAGCCCCGTGGCCGATCTGGACTGCTGCAGCATTTGGAGCTGAGAGTGCGTGCGAGGCGGCTGCTTCTTGAGCTTCTCCAGGTGAACGTCAATGGGGTCGGGTTCGGGCTCGGCGGCGGGGACCGGCAGGTAGCCGCCGTCCCTCGGCAGACACATACACCAGCCGGCGCCGGCCAGGTCCAGCTCGCCGTAGTCGAACGCGAACTTCTTCAGCTTGAAGTCCACCATGTCGGCCGACTCGCTCATGTCCACCAGCAGGTTCCAGAAGACGCAGCTCAGGATGATGCCCAGCAGCTGCAGGGAGACATGGGAACTCGGTCATATAGAGGCTGTGGCATTGTGAATCTCATTTACTCCAATGATAGATTCATTTAGCTATTTAGAAATGTAAAGGGTTCTTACGCAAGTATGAAAAGTATGAAATTTGATTTTATACATTTCCAGGTCTGGAAAAGTATGGAAAATGGAAACTATTGTATGGAAATATATTTTTCTTGTTCTGGGTTTGGTCTTATCTAAAGTTGGAAATTATTTGGTGACATAATAGCATACAAATTTAGAATAATGAAAATCAATGAATAAAATAAAATAAAATAAATTGCATAATTTATTTATATGATACACATCTAATTACTCAAATGTCACAAATTATTTGAATTTTTTTACCGAGAAATCTGGAAATTAGGGTCTGGAAAAAGTATGGAATTTTGAAATTTCAAATGTGTAGAATGTAACTAACTGTTAAATTGCTTCAGTGGAAATAACTTGACGTTGTCATTTATCAAGTTTCAATGGATAATTTGTGAACTAATCAATCATTTCAGCACTTTGACTCAGATGATGCAGCCATCAACACAACATATAGGGAAAATAAGTATTCGGGTCAATGTGCAGATACTGGTGTTGATCCTAGAGAGTTTCTGTTTACAGGAATGCAGGTTATGAACAGTAGGAGTTGTTTTGGACACCTCTAGTGCTGAAAATAAATACTTTATTTCTTCATTGAGACAGTTAAGCAACTCGTTATGTCTAGAAAATATGTGGTTCTATATTGAAAAGCAGATTGTACAAACATCTGTGCATTAATAATTAAGGGAAAGGTTAACAACAACACAAACAACATCCAGTGTGCATTTCAATTAGGGATGCACTGCAGCCTGCCCTTTGCTGCATGTCACTCCCCCTCTCTCTGCCTCCTGCCTACTGTCCTATCAATTGAAGGCAAAAATCTCCAAAACCCCCCCAAAAAAAGACATAGGCCCCTTCACAGACTGTAAACATCCGAGTGGGCGGGTCGATCACTGCAGGTAAAATGTCTCAAACGCACTAGCTTGTAAACGCTGGTAAGCATGTTTTAACAGACTGTTTTTTTCAAGAATGGACAAGGAAAACGCATATTTTAGTGAATATGCTAGTATATCCACCCTCTGAGACCGTGTTATTTTAAAAAGTTGACTTCAGACCATCATATGTACCGTAAATTCTCAAATAAAAGCTGAGTCTTAAACAGACGCCCTTGCCGGGTCTGGTCAGATCTGCAGGTGTTGAAGCCTGGACCCGATGCGGCCCCGGACTCACGTCACGAGCATTAATTCTCGGCGGCAAAGAAAAGCCTGTGGTTCGACGAGCTATTAAATGTTTTCAACCTGAACCCGGTACGTCCGGTCGTGCTGTTTCCCAGTGAGAACTCAGACTGTGGGAGCACGGAGCAGTACATTTATTTACAAGAAGTTTAATCTACAATGCTTGTAAATGAATGCTGCTCTGGATCCGACTCTTTCCTTCTATTCTTACTCTTTTAAACAGAACCTATAATATATTTTATATACACATGCCACAGTGTTGTGTGGAGCAAATACGTTACACTGTCAGGAAAAGTGAAAACAGTCAGCGACTCGAATCAGTTCCTTTGACAACCTTTGGATGAATTCTGCAGCTATAGCCCCGTGTTTTATTCAAGTGCAACAACAGAGCTCTTTCAATTCACTTCAGCTGTGACTCATGTGTTTCACGGGCCTCCTCTTGATAGCAGTGGAAGCAAAGGTTCATGGGTAGTAAGCAATTCAAGCCTGAGAAAAACATGATTTCTGAAAAACAAATCTATAGGATCCTTCTATCATGAAGGCGGCTCCCACTTGAATGTGCTCTGTGGTGAGGATCTCATATGAGGAGATTGGATTGGAATGCACAGCCTGCAACAGCTTACGGCAAAGCACTTCTGCTGATCAATACAATCTGGTCCTGAGCTTACGTCAGTGATGGGTTGATAACCTGAATAACAGCCAAGACATATATGGCTGTATTGGATGTACAGAAAACATCCGGAGACAGTCCCAAGGATCAGTGTCGCAGTGGGGCGTGCTAACATGGATCAGGATCTGGAGCTTTCACAGGCTAAACCAACAGCAGGGGGTCAAATCTACCCTCTAATTAACACTAATTCCATAAATTAGATAACAGTAAGCCTCTAAACTAATCAATTAATGTGGGTGTTGTTGTGTCTTTGTACTCTCTTTACAATCGCTAAGGGACATTGTGTATTTTAAGCCTCAACAGCTCAAATAGAGTTGACACTTCTTCTGTAGCAGGATATCATCTCAGTATGTGGATCACGTGGCTTATAGGAGATGAGGTTTCAGATTTAGTCTGACACTGCTACATCCAATAACCTGATAGAAGGTCTACTCTGCTCTGATTCAAGCTTTTACACGGTCAACAGGAACAGTCACGCACACATTTACCAGAAATCAGACTGGAATGGCAGACAGTCTATGATGTTTATGGAGGAGGTGCACATTTTCAGTTGGACAAATGTTTTTTGTGGCTTGTACGATCACACAGCCATCACGCAACAGGGTTCTCAAACTAGGTCCAGGAACCACTTACAGGGGTGACATTTTTTCCAAGGACCACCTCATAATTGTCATGCTGAACCATAGACTGTAAAAAGAATGGACGTAGCACCCGTGACATCACCCATTGGTTTGGGGGAGTCTGTTTTGTGCTCCTACTACGGGCATTTGAACTGCGCCATCTTGGATTTTAGTGGGAGTCTACTTTCCATATTTGGAGAGGTGCCGCGGTTTGCCGGCCGAGAACCCGCCCACTGAACTCGAAGCGACCAATTAACGGCCGGTAACTGTCTGCGAACCTGTCACTCAACGTAACCACGCCCCCCCACACACACAGTGTTCATGGAGGTGGAAACTATCGGTAGAGACCAAAAAAATAAAATGTACCAGGCTGTAAATATGTTTTTTTAAGCTGTAAAGTCAGCTATTTTAACATGGGGGTCAATGGAGAGTTGCTCACTTCTGGTCCCAGCCCCCAGAGGCAGGAGGGGAACTGCAGTTTTGTGAACGCTGAAGCGGTCTTCACTAGAACATATATGCTGAACATATATTTACTGCCATTTGTACTCCTAAATGCCATAGGAGTAATTTATGATCTCAATCTCAGGGTAGGGTTGGAGATGCTGGAAAAACGGTTCTAGCAGGACGCATTTCAGTCAGAAGTCCAAGCCCCTTTCCTCAGACTTCTCTGACATGACTGCAGCGCCCTGGACTTCACAACATTAACTGCAGTCGCGACTGTGTTCAGAACACAGTGATGATCTGGCTCCATGTCTTTAGAGGTGGGTGCTTGCCAATAGGGCTGGGTATCGATTCAAATTTCAAGAATCGATTCGATTCCGATTCTTAAGATTCAGAATCGATTTTTTTCGATTCGATCCGATTCGATTCGATCCGATATCAATTTGGGTTAGTGTCATTAAAACTGTTTTTTGAGCTGTTACCTTCTCATTTTCTAGTTATGTAACATAATACCTGATTGTCTAGTTATGCAACATATTAATAATAGTATTAAATTAATGAAGTAGGGGAAAATGGCAAGGACCAATCCCAGAATGTTGATAGACTAGAATTTTACAAACACGCTGTAGGGCAGAATTACTGAACAGATCCAGGGCACCTGCAGCAATGGATTGCTATTGGGACAGTAACCTGGTGCATTATTAAAAATATGACATTAAGAATTCACCCAAAAGCTGTTGCTGTTGAATACAAAAGTATTTTAATTTTGTCATGGCCATTTGGCCCACAAACAGCTGTGAACGTGAACAACTAAAGATAGTGAAGTGTAGGGTCGCACACAGTAAACTACTGCATGTTGTGCACGCTTCAGTCCGAATAGCAGCATCAGTGTGAAAAGCAGCATAACTGACGAGCGGCCGGTCATGCTGCACGGAGCGGAGCAGGTCTCTGACTGCAGCAGGCACCGTGACACCACTGTGAGACTGACCGCCTGTGAGGCTGGGGGGGGGGGGGGGGCGGGGCTCACGGCGGCTCCGCGGCTCGTTGAAGACGGTGCTTGAGAGGTGCTTTCACATCGGAGTCTACAAACGAGAGACGTCTTTAACAACACCGGAAAAAGTCACTAGATTTGTCGCTAGTCGCCATTGACAAAAAAGAGAAAGTCGCTAAGTTGGTTGGATGAGAGAGTGGGGGGCGGGTGTGAGGAGGAACGAGCCTGCGTGTGTCTCTCTGTGTGTGTGTGCGCGCGCGCGCGCGCGCGAGAGAGAGAGGAGCAGAGGTTCGTTAGTAGAGAAGTTTGTCTGTTGTTTTTCTTTCTTTTTGGTTACGGCCGACGTAACTGTACCGTTCCTGAAATAAATGAAGGTTTGTTGAGCAACTCCTCCTCATCCTTTTATCACGTCCAGTCGGACGCTATATAAAAAATAAAAAAAATTAAAAAAAATCGATCTTTGGACGTGCGAATCGATCTGTAGGACTTAAGATGAGAATCGATTTAAAATCGGTGGATCGATCTTTTCAACCCAGCACTACTTGCCAATGCGGCCTACAGCAATAATAATTCATAGCAAATGATTACACGGACCCCCAAGCTATGGCTCGCGGCCCCCCGGGGGTCCGGGTACCCCAGTTTGAGAACTGCTAGGGAGTCAAGCGCACAGAGCATCCTGTAAATTTCAAAATAAAACACAAATGAATCAACTTCCGATCGTAAAATCATGACTTTGTCAACATTAGTTTCACCCGCTGGCACAAGCTACAAGTTCTCGGTAACACTTTACTTGAATATGTGTTCATAAGAGTGACATAACACTGTCATAACCATGACATGACACCTGTCATAAACATCAATGAATACTTATGACAGCTGTCCTTAAGTGTCATTCGGTAAGAGGTTATGTCACTTTTGATGCAAAGTTGACATATATATGAACACATATTCAAGTAAAGTGTTACCTCAATCATTCAGAGGGACCTAACACACACAGGACGTCATGGATGAAGAAAAAATAATCATGATGGAGTTGAACAGTCAATTTGTCAAGTGAGCTGTTGTTTACATTTTAATCTCACTTTTTAATATTATTTTTATATTATAATTAATACAATTTATGTAGATGTTTTAGAAAAGTAATTATAGTAATATAGTATAGTAAGTATAGTTCTACCAAAATAAAGTTTGCAGTGAAGTTTTTGCAACACACATCAATTCATTCAGTCATCTGTCAGGTAGTGTTGTTAAAGACCCACTCCCGTGAAAATCGTGTTTTTTGAGCTTTTCACATGTTCCTGTGGTATTTTTCTTGTGTTAGAGGACATATCAGCAGAAAAGGAAGTGCAAAATTGCATTTCTGAGTTTTTCTGCCTTCAAACTGCTGTGAACCAATGGCAGACGCAAACTGGCAGTTTCAGGGAGACTGGAGTTGAGGGTGTCACAGCTCCAGGGGAGGGCACTAGTGCTACAAGCTCCCGCCCCGCTCTGCATCTGGCTCAGAGGTGAAAGGCTTCACAGCTCGGTGTAACTGTCATGGTATAGCAAGTATAGCTCACCTGGTAGAGCAGCTTGCACTGTAAGCAAGGACTATGCTCCAGTCTGGGATCAAATCCCAGTGTGGAGTTTTACGCTAAACACGCTGAATCTGTAATTGTACAATGTCCAGCTGTCAGCAAGCGGGGGGTGGGGTGCGAGGAGGTGGCTGGGCGGGTGCAAAACAGCGCAGTCTCCGCCCACCCTCCAGAGGTGCATTGCTAATGTGCATGGCTAATGAGCTGGTTTTAAAATGGCCGAAAAGGGTCGCGGGAGTGGGACTTTAAGAAAACAATGAAAAGGTCAGTGATTCCTCACAGGAAGTGGGAGTTTTAAAGTTCTGATATCAAGGTGAAGTTGGAAAGTGTTTGGAGAGAGAGAGGGAGAGAGAGAGGGCCTTTGGTGCAGCCGAGCTTCAGTGAGTTTTAAATTACCTGCGGCAGCCCAATGGCACAGCAGAGTGCGATGGTTATTCCAATGTTGTCGCTCATCCAGAGGTTGACTGCATGGATGCAGCCTCGCACGTGGATCAACTCGTGGAGGGTTTCACGCTGATGAACAGACCAGGAGAAGAGGATGAGAGAAGAGTTTTCCAGTTTAAACTTAAAAACCAAAACAGCCTCAAACTGACGGATAAAAAAGTGTCACTTGAAATTTAAAAAAAAACACAGACTGAACCAAATGAGCTGTTGAGCTGCCAAGAATTACCACAGTGGAAGTCAGGCAGCTTGAAAATGCGTACTGCCAGAATAAAATGAATCATCTGGACTGCTGACAGAGTCTGGTGTGTGACAGTGACTAACCAACAAGCTGCAGAAAGGTGGGAGAACAGTGTGCAGGATTTATGGGCGTGTGACAAAAGTTGAATATAATTGTTTTTCATGAATGTATCTTCACCTGAATCTTAGACCTATTGTCTATACTGTTTCTATGGTAGCCCAGGATGGACAAACCAAACGCTGGCTCTAGGGAGAGCCTTTTGCATTTTAGGTTAACCTGAGGAGCAACATGAAGTTTCTCCTATCAAAGGGCTGTTCAATTAGTTGCAATGTGCAACCCGACCAGTAGATGGCACTAAATGCTACACGCTACCGGTTTAAAGGAATGCTCATTTTCACAGTTGGAAAAAAAGCCTCGGAGAAGAGGACTCCTGCTGAGACTCTTGGGAAAACGTTCACTCAAAGTAAAAGTCTGGGAGGGAAAAAGGAAATTGAGGGATTTTGTACAGATTATATCTGTGATGAATATTGAAAGTGAATTACTTTCCTTGCAGTGTTGCTTCACATAAAGAAAGAATATTTTAACCCATTTGATTGAACACATTAATTTAAAGTTCCTTTGTGCAGATCAACACTTACATTTTTGGATTTTGTGACCTTTTTCCACACTTTTTTTATCAACATCATAAAATTGCACTGATATTTTATGTGGTTATTTTATCTAAAAGGTTTATAGTGTTAAATTCTAGAAAATATGTTATAATACAAGTAAGACACAATGATTTTTTTTCAATATAATTACAAAAATGGTCAAAGTGATTGAATAACGGCAAAGCTAAACAAAATACTGATTGGAACAAAAGAAAATCTAGAAACCTCACTTGTGTTATAACACTAGACATGATCCACTGAGTGAATGGGACAAAACAAATGTGTTTACAACAAGCAGGAGCTCATCTTACCTGTTGATCCAGAGTCTTGTAACCACACAGAGTGTTGATGACCTCTCCCACCTGTGCACACAGTCAAGATTTAGAGAGTCAGACACCTCAGATGGTCAGTGACAACACCACAGGGACATTTCTCAAAGTAATGCACCTCACATGGGAGCGTGTACCTGTCCCCTGCCAGCCGGAGCGTGAACTTGAAGCATTTACAAACCGGTTTCAGCCCTGACAGGTGAGAAGTGATAACGGCAGAAACCCAGCCAATGTTGGGCTCCTATAATCAACCCCTCTATCTCTGCTGTGTGAGAGTATTGGATGGTTCTGCTGTTAATTTCAGCAGCTCAGCTCCAGTGCTTCCAGAGACCCTATCAGTGCTCAGAGCCCAGGGACAGGGGGAGTGATATGAGGCGTATGGGGAGTGGAGAGGGGGGGGGGGGGGGGGGGGGGGGGGGGGGCAACACCTTATTTAAAGAGAGAAATATCCCAAGAGCTGTATAACTCAGAATCAGAGCACGTCTCCTGTTGGCTGGATGAGCCACTTTGATCGCAATGAATGATGGCGCGGTGGTGTAGATTGGTGTCTCAAAATTTTACCACTTTTTTTCAGAAATTTCTCTCATTTTCACGCCATTGGTCCCAATTTGAACATACATTGACTAAAAAAGTCATGTTATTCAGTCTCAGAACAAATATTTGTGTTTTACTGGTGTTTGTCTCAAAATTTTGTCCGATGGGGGGTCCGTGGTCTAATTTGTGTAACTTTAGGGGCCCTTGATGTAAAAAAGTTTGAGAACCACTGGTGTACATGATACACTTTTGTTGTTCTAAACCAGAAGTCATCAATATCAGATTGCTCGGACATCTACATGTATCTTTGATGGCAAAAATCATTTTTACTTTTACTTTAAAGGGACAACGAGGAGTTTCTATTTGGTTATGAAAAAGTCTCACGTTAATGTGGATGAATCTACGTTACCCACACTTGTTAATGGCTCCATTTTCGATAAATATATCGTTTTGTCTCTATCATTATTTTGTTATTTTAATTAGTGGTGGAAATGCTGGGCGAGCCGACCAGCGTTTCCTTACTTTCGGTTTCGCTTACGCTCATGAGAATAACGCCGCCGTATTGCCGTTTATGGTCGGGACTATGACGGTAACTGAACCTCTTTGAACCTCTGACTTTAATTCTTCATGAATGAAAACATGAGTCTGTCTTGCGCCGGTCGAAGAATTCTACGGTGCGCGCGGAGGCTCATAAATGTAGTGGGAAAACGCTTCGCTTTTCCAAAACTCCTCGTTGTCCCTTTAAAGTACATTTCAGAGCCTGTACTTTGTACTACTTTTACTTGAGTAAAGGAGTTGAATCAGTACTTCTACTTTTACCAGAGTATTTTTTTTTACCCAAGTATCTGTACTTCTACTTAAAGGGATATTTCAACATTTTGGCAAATTTGTCCATTGCCATAATCCCTATAGTCTTAGGGGTAGGTTCATTACCTTTAATTGTCGGTGCAAGCTGTTTTTCGATTGGCGGGGCAGAGACGCAAGCTGCTCAGCTAACGCAACAGAAGCTCATGGTATTTCTATGTTTCCCTCATCAAACTAAATACACAATCCAACAACTCCAAAATGCTCTCATGGACAAGTTGTGACCTGCACATTCACCACGCTATGAGATAATAACATATAGTTGTGTAACATTACGACACATGAAGCAAATACTTGGAACTACTTTCACTTTCGAAGTCACTCTGCCAAGCAGCCGTGTCTGGATGTAGTTCTGGTTACGTATTTACCTCGAAAACAACTCTGTCTAGTAACGTTCCATTATTATCTCATAGGTGGTGAATGTGCAGGTCACAACTTGTCCAGTGTGTGAGTGTTTTGGAGTTGTTGGATTGTGTGTTTGATGAGCTCGATGAGGGAAAGCCGGGCAGAGCTCACGTCTGCCACGCTGAGATCTGATCACAGGTGGTCAATCCGGACACATACGGGCACCGACAGCTGACCACTGGGATCGGATCACTACGGAAACATTAACTCAGGCCTGAACTGAGTCCAAATCAAAGATTTGTGCAAATTTTTAATTTTTTTTCCCATTACAATTAAAATAGTTTCCGGTCTGATTACAGCCTTGCAATAAAAAACAAGCACTGATTTCATGGAAAAAGGATTAAAACAAAAGTGTGTTGAGCACCGAACTGCATTTATGTGGTTCCCTGATACAACCTGAGTGAAGCAAAAGCTGCTCTCCCTGTAATGTTTGTGACAGAAGGTTGTGCAGCACATTACTGTGTTATCAGGTTTCTTGGTTTATTTGTGGTAAAGGGACAACGAGGAGTTTTGGAAAGTGTTTCCCATGAGCCTCCGTGCGCACGGTGAAATTCTTGGACCGGCGCAAGACAGACGTCTTGTCAAGAATGTTTTCATTCATCAAGAATTAAAGTCAGAGGTTCAAAGAGGTTCAGATACCGTCGTAGTTCCGACCATAAATGGCGATTCGGCGGCGTTATTCCCATGACCCGCCAGGCAGGGTCCGCAAAACCGACAGTAGGAAACCACTAATGATAATAATAACAAAATAACGATAGAGGCAAAACGATATATTTATCGAAAATGGACCCATTAACAAGTGTGGGTAACATAGATTCATCCACATTAATATGAGACTTTTTTATTACCAAATACAAACTCCTCATTGTCCCTTTAAGTCAATGTGAACCTGGTCCAGATTAGACCTGAACTATGCCCATGTGAAGGCCTGCTTGCTCTGTGTGAGTTACCAGCACTCACCTTGCCAACACAACAGGTGTATGGAACCCCACAGGCCAGCGGACCGGTACCATTGCAGAAATGGTACTGGTTGACGCCCCAGTCTTTGTACTCATCTCCTCCACAACATGAAAACTGGAAAAGAGAACAATAAGAAGGCAGGGTGATTGGGAGTGATACATGAAAAAGAAAACATTGTCAGAAAATCAACATGAACAATCATCCAGTGCTTCAGAAAACTAAAGTCAATGTGGAGATGCCTGCAGTGAAACACGGGTGTTCATGTGAAGACTGCAGAGGTTTTGACAATCAATTCAAATGCTGTCATTGAAAGTACTTGACAGAGGAAAATCCAATCATGTGTCCAACATGTTGAGAGCATAGACTGTAAAAAGAATGGACGTAGCGTCCGTGACGTCACCCATTGGTTTTGGGGAGTCGTTTTTGTGACTCAAATATGGCGGCCTGAACAGCGCCATGTTGGATTGGCCGGCCGAGAACCCGCCCACTGGCCTCCAAGCAGCTGTCCACGGAGCTGCTCGGACCTGTCACTCAACGTTTCCGCGCCCTAATTGGCCAGAGTTTTAACCTAATAACAGTAAAACGGTAGAGTTAAAAAAAAATTCACCCCCCTCAGAGTGTGTGCGGGGGTAGAAACTATCGATTGAGACCAAAAAACGTTCTGACACCAGGCTTTTAACATGTTTACTGAGGATGTAAAGTCGGCGATTTTAACATGGGGGTCTATGGGGAATGCTCCCTTCTGACACCAGCCCCCAGAGGAAGCCGGGGGGATTGCAGTTTTTTGAACGCGGAAGTGAGCTTCACTTCTCAGACCGACAACTGCCCCCTTGGTTGAGAGCTTCTCTTGAACGATGAAGGACACCTCTATCTTTGTGACGGCCTGACCGCAGCTGCACACTGTTGAGCCAGGCACCGACCGAGCTGGCTGTACAGATAAGATTTTTTTTTTACAAGCAGGGAAAATAGGAAAAGAAAGGACACACAGGAGCCAGGAGGCAGGATGTATTGCCCTCGCTATTGATGCCGGTGATGAAAACACAGTCAGGATCCTTTGATAAAAAAGGTTCCAAACTGTGAAAATGATCCAGTTCGAGAGGCGGGAGAATATTTCCTGAGCTCACAGTCTACTCTGAAGATTAAATATCCATTACAGCCATTTATTCGGAAGTTCAATAAATAAAGAGAATGAACCTGGCCTGTTTATCCCACAGAGGGCTGAAAACCAACTCATTTAAGTCCTGCCATTACAGCACAGAGCACATCTGTATCTCTTCTCTTTTATAGCTGCAGCCTGACATGAGTTGTCATGAACCTTTTTTTCCCTCTATGCACCTTTTCTGCAGGTCCACACAGTCCATTCTGTTAGTCTGGCACAAAAACACTTAATGTTTTTTAGAAGAGCAACATGATGGAGGCTGCCTGTCCGCTTTAAGAACCGTCTTTGATCCAGGTACTTGCACCATTAGATGGAGAGATCACACTGTGGGTCCTGTTAGACTACTTGACAGGTCAGGAAGTAAACTCATTAAGGAAAGCGCTGAGGCGTAACACTAGGAAGACAACATGTTTGAACGCAGCCAAATAACCCCACAGTGCTTGTCTTGTCGGATCTACAGTGTGTTATGAAATGAGGAGAAGTTATGTGAAGGCTTTCTCCTTTAATCTTAACAGGCACCGAAAGCACTTGTGGAAAAACACTGAATATGTAAAAAGGCAACTGAAGACGATCAATACTGAAATAAACAAGCATGTTGTCTGTGATCTGAAAAGACCAACTTGCTTTCAAACTGGCTGGATTAAAATTCAGAGTAACATAAATGACTGAAGTTTTCACTGAATCTCTGTCTATAGCAATAATATCAGATCATGACATCATTTTACAATGTGTGTTTACACTAGGGGTGTACAGTATTGGCAAGAATCTGACGATACAGGGGCAATATATTGCAATACTATAAGAATCTTTTTTTCTTTTTTCAACTGGCTACTAGGGATGTAACAAGTTGTTGGATTGTGTATTTAATGAGGGAAACCAAGAAAACCCAACTCTGCTCCGCCGTTCTAAAAACAGCTGGCACCAACAATTCAAGGTAACAAACCTACTCCTAACGGTGCGTTCACACCAAACGCGATGGACGCGATGCCATCGCCCGTAACGCGAGTATCGCGTCGCTTGACACATTTGTCACATTTTTCACCATCGCTTCATCGCGCTATGCAACCCACCTCCCGCTATGGATGTATATTATTGATCTGAGGAAAACACACACAGCCCCGGGTTTTTTTTTTTTTTTTTAACTCAGCCACAGTTCTTCTCTGGAGGAGGGTCTCTGCCGAGCGAGACTACAGCCACAGTAATCTTCTCCATCATGTTTTGAAATATGTGTCTGGTAGCTGTGTCGGTGACGTGGTTGAATATCAACGCTGATTGGATGTCGCGGCACAGCGTCACGCGATGTTGCTTGAAAAGTTCAAATTTTTCAACTTCAAGCGATGGACGCAATGCTGCGATGGCCGCGTCATCGCTTCATCGCGTCGCTCGTATCGCCCGAAACGCGTCGCCCGACACGCCATCGCGTGTCATCGCGTCATTTACATTGACTTTTAATGGAAAGTTGTGGCGTTCATCACGTCCATCGCGTTTGGTGTGAACGCACCGTAAAGCTATAGGGATTATGACAATGGGCCGATTTGCCAAAATGTTGAACTATCCCTTTAAGATGATCCCTGTCCTAACACTGCAGCCTGGCCCTTTAACAGCTGCCTTTGGTATTTAGGGATGAAGTTGTCCCGTCTTGACAGAAATGCAATCGCTTATGCATTGTTGCATGCCCACTGTCTGATATTGGTGAACTAGAAGGGAAATAATCCTCCTGCCTATGTTCACTGGATTAGAGAGGTGATGTTGGGATTAGATTTAGAAAAAATGAGGTAAATAGTACGTGGGTTGGAGGATAAATATGACAAAACGTGGTCACAGTTCATAACTCATATTAGCAGCCTGCCTTTACCTGACCCCTTGTTCTCTCTCTTTGACTGTTGAATAAGATTATTCAATGCCCAAATGGGCTCTATGCACAGCTCCACCACTTCCTGGATTTAAGGCAGCTCCTTCATTTCCTGTTTTACATTACTGGACAAACTGATTAATCCAGGTGTGTCTGACCATTGTGACTACTCAGACACACCTGGATTAATCAGTTTGTCCAATAATGTAAGACAGGAAATGAAGGACCTGCCTTAAATCCAGGAAGTGGTGGAGCTGTGCATAGAGCCCATTATGATGATCTTTAGTGTAAGTGTATGTCTATCTATGTTCGTATTTGTGTATATTTATTTTCCTTTTTAGGTATTTGTATGTTTGGGAACAGTGTATGTTCTGACAAATGAGAGGGACATGTTTGCATCTGTGAATGTCTGTGAAAATCTGTTGCCTGTGCGATATTTGGTTGTGTGTATGTCTGTAGTGGGGCATGCCACCTGGAGGGGGTGGGAGGGAGGGGGCGTTACAACTTTTGTAAGAAATGCTGAACCGTTTATGTCAATATTTTTGATTTGGAAAAATTATAAATGAATAAAACAAAAAAGGATTATCCTTGTCCTCACATGTAACACATGCATCTCAGTCAAATACAATACAAATCTGTCCACATCTTCTAGATAAAACATCATCAAACCTTTTGCTGTACGTAGTCCAGGATGTTCTTGAAGTCCAGATCGTCGTAGTAGTGCTTGATTCCTTCCCGTATGCTGCTCTGAAACAGCGAAGACGTCTGGAGGAAAATGCAGAAACACACAGGAGAGGTGGTCAACGTCGTCAGCCCTGACGAGGACGGCGGCAGTCACGAGGTACGATGAAGCGAGCCAAGTGTGACTGAGGGTGTCGTTACGGGGTAGAAGCTGTGTAAACAAGTGACGCTCACCTTCTTCTCAAAGATGAGAGCCGTGGTGAGTGCTATCGCCTGGAGAAGCAGCAACACGCAGAGAACGCAGAGGAACTGTGGAGAAAGAGGACGAGGATCATAAAGCATTCCCTTGGTATGTGATTAACAGGCAACACGCTCAGAGAGCTACTTCACATAGTCATTTAGAAAATGACACAACAGCTCCTTTTTAATATATCAAAGACACAAAACGATGCAAAACATAACATGATTCTATAGTATTTTCATCCATCTATCATTCTATTTATCATCTGGGTTCATCTGTCCCAGCTGATATGAGGAGAGACCTGGCTGTCAATCAAAGGGGCTGTTACTATCTGATATTTTTGGTGCACTGGCAATGTTGACGATTATGTAAGACAGTCACTAAGACTTGTGTAGGTGTTTTTCTTTTTTTTTCCAAACTCAGAAAGAAGTCATCTCCTGAAAACCTCAGCTGATCGGGTCACATCAGTTCCACTTCAACTTTTATTCATATGAATAATTGAAGTTTAATAACCAGAGTACCTCAGTATTTATTAAGAGGCTTTTGAAAAATAAGGTGAACCAAATTTATCAGGTTACACCTGTTCTTCTGTGTGTCTTCCTTCCTACTTCCTTCATTTGCAATGCATTCAATTTGCATTACATTTCCTCTGCTGCCATGTAGAGAGGCACACACATTTATTACATCTATTTTGGGAAGATTTATTAACTCTTTTTTTCAGGTTGCAGATTCAGTGTGCACTAGTTGGCTAGTTTAGGTAAGTATGTGTTTTAGATTAGACTCTAATGGCTGATATACAGTACATAATTGTACATATTTTAAGGTTCAAGACAGGACACCTCTGGAAAGACACCGCTCTCATTTATATTATGCAATATTTATTGACATGTTTTTAAAAAGAAAGTGAGTTAGAAGCTTGATTTAAGCAGTGGAGCAAACATCAGCACATGGAGAAACATAATCTGTTTATCACTTTCTCTGTATGCAATGAGCTCCTCTCCTCCTCTTCATCAAAGCATAACCATAGACATCATTAACTTCCTCCTTTATGTCCAACTTTTAATCCCCTTTTCAGTTCATATTATTTAGCTAAAGCTAATTAGACAGTCGCATAGCAACCGTGGTTAAATATTTCTGCTCCCTTTGAGCTCCGTTGCAGTTATTGGCAACACGAACAACTGTGCTGCTTTTGCATTTGTGGAGAGAGAAAAAAAAAGGCTCATGAAGCTATAACTGGTTTAAATGTTTTATGACCCGCTGCTGTTGTACAAACTCTCAACATGTTGTTCCTTTCTCAGGATTTATGCGTGCGTCAAATTATACACACATTTACATTTAAACACTTATGTGTTTGCAGACACTCTACTCAAATTGTATCATGTCTTTAAAATGAATCTCAATTAGCTGAGTATAAGCCCAAAACAAGCTTGTCCCTTCAAGTACACCAAGCTAAAACTTACAGATACTTTTATAACCCTTTGCAGGGAATTACAGGGAGTTACAGCAGCAGAAATATTTTACATTCATCACACACAAATCACTCTAACAAATATGAAATTTAAGATTTAATATTCTGTGTTCTAAACAATTACTGCCTCTTTCATGAAGATGGTAAAGTTGGAATTGTTTTAGAAGGATGCTCAGTCAACTTGGCTGTCATTAAAGGTATAATATGTAGGAATTGCCCCCATCTAGCGGTGCGGTTGCATATCAGAAGGTATTCTTGATGTTGCATTCACGTGAAATGGGGCAGACGTCAGACAGACAACAGACGCTGCATGTAACAGGATGTAAACAAGTGGTCCGCCAGCACGAGGCAAAACAATACAGGAGTGACAATATGTTGTCATGGTGATGTCGTATTGTTTACCTGACCCACGTTTTACCGTCTTTCTCTTGTCGAGTTAAATGACATCCGGTTGGTTTGCCGACGGCCGTCTGCCTGACTGCACCTGAATGCAACACTAGTGCCTCCGTCCTTCCTCACACTACACAGTGGTGACAGTTTTAGCCTTTTTAAAGTGTTTTTCGTTGTGTCTTGTATGTCCTTGTGTGTTTTCTTTGTTTTTCCACCTGACCTGGAACAATGCACAACAATTCCTATGTGTGTATGCACAAGTGGCAAATAAAGATTTTGACTTTGACTTTGAGTTTTAACAGGTGCTACCTCGAAAAGTTTCTGTGGTTACCTACGGTCACGCTGCCACTAAACGTAAAAAATGGCGATGCAACATGGCCGCCTCAGTTCGGTGCGTTGCCCACTTATGTATTTGTAACGACTTGTAACAACTCATTCTAAGGTACAAGAAAGCTTTCATTTGTATGCGGCTGTGATTCCACTTCAGTGAAATACGTATTTATGAAAGCAATATTTGATTTTTCTAATAAAAAGCCAAATAAGTTACATACTGGGGCTTTAAGGAGGCTATGCTGTGCTGTTGAATTGTATTGCATTACGTATAGGGAGGTGTTTCATCATTCATATATTGAATTGGAATGAGATCATTGCATCATGCTTTCAATAAAAGCTTCATGAAGATTCAACTTTAACCAAGGCTGCAGTAGTTTAAGGAACCAAATAAACTGAAAGCTGAGTCTGTATCTTTGAGACAAATTTTAAAACCTGCAGTCATTTGCTCACTCTTCCTCTTCCTCCTCCTCCTCCTCCTCCTCCTCCTCCATCCTACCATGTGCAGCAGGGTCTTGTTGTCCCTGAGGGATCCGACCATGCCCACCACCGACACGGTGAACATCACCAGGCCCAGCAGGATGAGCACCACAGCGGGGGCCAGGAAAAGCCCCTCCAGTGTTCGATTCTTCTGCCTCTCCACTTCAGCGTACACCCCCACGCACAGCACACAAAGCCCCATCAGCTGGGGGAGAGAGAGAGAGAGAGACAAGGAGGCTTCATGAAACAGCTGACAATCCTCAGAACAGAACAAACGGTGACACTTCTTCAACTACTTGCGTCTCTTCAGTATGTGTGTGTGAAGCCAGTGTCTGTCATCACAGGCAGCTTCAACTTTATACCAATTGAAACTCAGTTTTTTATATAAAGTGGGTTCAGAAAGTATTCAGACCCCTTGTATTCTGTAAAAGGTTAAAATGCATATGGATGAATGCACTATTTGTTGTTTACACTTTTGCTACTTGACTGTTTGTTCATATGTTGTTCACTTGTTGTGCTGTTTGGATGCTGTATCATTGTCTTGTCCTGTCTGAGTACTGTGTTCAATATTTTATTTGCTGTTTTGCCTTTCCTGTTTGTGTAGTGTATTGCCATTTGTATTTTATTATTGTATGGTTTTTATTTCTTGTGGTGTACTGTTAGTTGTATTTTATTTATTTAGGGACTACGGACGTAAATTAGCGGCTAGGCTACAACTAGCGGCTAGTTTCAAGGTTATTTATTTTTGCATACTGTTTTTTTTTTATTCACAAGACATTCAAATTCTCCTTTAAAATCCAGTCTGTTTAAAATGTTCTAAGTGGATTTACCGTATCCACTAACTGGACAGAATGAAGCAGAGTGGACATGGACCCCCTTGTAGAGGGAGACTCAGACAAGTCCAAAATGCTTAAAGGAATAGTTCACCAAAAAATGAAATTTAGGACATTTTCACAGCCTAAACAGTCCTGTATTGAATTTGCCTGGGGGCGCGCTCTCGAGTTCACGTGCGTCAACGTTAGAGCTCAATACAGGACTGTTTAGGCTGTAAAAATGTCCTAAATGACGTTATGTCCAGTAAACTCTGGATATCTCTTCAGGAAAGTTGGATTGCAGTGGATGAGCAGTGTGGAGGAATATTACAAGGTTTTTGTGTAGTTTTATGGACTTTTTTGTGCCAGGCGCTATACTCTCATATAAGGATTTCGTTGGACTACGAACCGGCCTCCCGGGTCTCCAGATGCACTATGAGGAATAACAAACTACTCCGGAGTATTCATCAGCATGAGGGTGAGTCAATAATGACTGAAATTTCATTTTTGGTGAACTATTCCTTTAAGTTGATGTGCCATGAACCTTTGATAGTGTTTAAAGTACGCAACAAACTGAAAACAAATGGTGGCACCAGAGAATACTAAATACCACTGTAAAAAAAAGTTACTGAAGTGTAAATTTGTCGTCACTTCGACTTTCTGGGTTTAAAAGTGACTAGACATTTCATAATGGCAAACTTTCTTTTCAGATAGTTTGAGTGTGCAATGTGTAGTTATACAACTAATGGTGTTCTGTCTGTGTAGTTCAAGTGTTGATTCAAGGATCACATCACAATGCTCAACAAGAATTCCTGATTAACGCTCTATCAATAAAACCAAACAATGAATTCTTTCTCCAGTTTATTAAATGTCATGAACTGCTTTAAATGTTTTTTGTGTCCAGTACACAAACAGCTGGATGTGCTGAAAGAACGCACAACAGGTTGGGAAAAGGCTACAAAATGTGAAGTGACACAGAAAACAGAAAAGCAGGGCTAAAATGTGGTGTTGGTGTAAGAGTAGTACAACTTGAAACATCAGAATGAGCTCCATAGTGCAGAGCTTTGTTTCACACATCGACATCCGGCCAGTGGTGAAAGAAAATATGCGGATTGTCTACATTACTACAACAACAAGGAAATAGTTGCTGGTGGTGCAGGAAAATGGTGGTCTTTTTTTTTTCCATTACATTATACACTGCCCGTCCAAAAAAAAAAGTCACCACTTGGATTTAACTAAGCTAATAGTTAAGAGCCTCCCATTGGATAATTACTGCATGGATAATTATGTTTCAGCTGGCAACAACTTATTTAACCTGAACTGATGCAGTCTCATTTAAACAACCATGTCTGTGGTCGTGGAAAAGATGTTCAGCTGTTTCAGAGGGGTGAAATTACTGGCCTGCATCAAGCAAATAAAACATCTAAGGAGATTTCTGAGACTAAAATTGGGTTAAGAACTACTCTAACGCATTATTACAAACTGGAAGGATAGTGGGGAATCACGTGGTCCAGTGTGACCACAGAGTCCAGACCTTAACCCCATTGACAATCTTTGAAAATGAATGGTAAATGCGCTTTTCTAGTCACTTGGACCACTCAAAGCGCTTTACACTGTTTTTTGTCGCATTCACCCTTTCACACACACATTCATACAGCACTGTTTGCAGACAGGCTTTTTTTGTGGGAGGGGGGGCTAATCATTCACACACATTCACACAGGGCGGGTGCAAGTGCGGGTTCAGTGTCTTGCCCAAGGACACTCCGACATGCAGAGTGGGGGAGCCGGGAATCGAACTGGAATGCAACTCTGGATGGAAATAAATGTTGTGTGACATTGCAGAAGCTTGTTGGAATGAATGCGGTGATCAAAGCTAAAGGCGGTCAAACAAAATATTGGTGTGATTTTTTTTTTGTGTGTATTACAAGATTGAGTTGTGCATTGTGCAGCAGGGTTAAGTTACATTTTTCAGTTCTAACTGATTATGTTTTTAACACTTGCGTTTTTAAAATGCTATATTGCATTTTTAACAGTGTATTTATTATATTGCGTATCACATTTTCTTACATTTTAAAAGCAGTAAGCTTGCTAGCCTCTGGCGGTCAATTTACTGGTACAATAGCACCCTGACATGTAATAAATCTAGTACCATAAGGTCATAGAATTAAATGGAAATGGTCAGGTTAAGTCCATATGTGCTTATACTTTCCACCACTTTATCAAGGCAAGGCAATTTTATTTGCATATCCCGTTACAGTTTGTCTCAAATGGCTTTACATGGCATCATAACAACATCCTCTGTCTTTAGACCCTCACATCCACTGAGGGAAAAAAAATTGCTGTGAAATGTGAGAAGAGCTTCATAGTGAATCACGTTAACAGCGACACAATTACATTACAAGTCTAATTGAGTCTTATCCTGTGAGTAAACTAAAAACAGTAAAATATCCTTAAAGAGCATATATTGACAAATCAGAACTTGTTTATTGTATTTATGCAAGTATTGCAAAAAGAAAAGACATAAACTGCCTTTATTTCCCTACTATTGATTTTCAAGTAGAAAAGGGGTAATTCATCTAAGAGCTTGGTCCATCCACTTCAATCTCATTAACTGCTCACAGTTCTCCATAAAGCACTAACAGATAGTTACCTCTGGCCTGGCTCCCACTTCTGAACTTGTCCTTTCTATCTGCACTGCTGCAGTAATGACCATGAGAATGATTAGCCTAACAGACTGTGTAGAAAGGCATCTGATATCACCCACAGCCTGTAATAACTATGGTTTACATTGTATTAAGCATCAGATATTGGAACCATAGCATGCCTACAGTCTCAGGGTTAGCTGGATCCCAGGGCTCTAATGGTGACACTGTGAAAAGGCAGCAGGGTCTAAATTGCAAGACCGCCATACCTACTGTGTTAAATGAGCCTGGTTTACAGAAAGATGGATATGAAATTTGCTACCATTTTTCCCTAAATAATAAAATATTACATTTAAAAAAGTAATTACTTGATACTCACAGTTCCTATTTATAAAACAAATGAGAAAGGAAACCAACCAGACCCACTCACATTACACTGGATAAAGAGTATGGTAGTTCTCATTGACACCTGCAGCTTTGTGATAAGAGTCACACCTTGAATCACTTTAACCAAACCTAACATTACAACAACAATATACCTGCTTAAGTGTAACTCTATTAGCTTAGCTCTGCAGGAGCTTGTGTTTATTACAGCAATATAAGGGGGAGATAGTGGTGGGGAGAGCCAGATCATATGACAAGGGATTCTGGAGTACTAATGGAATCGTGCTGCTGAGTCATATTCATAAATGTACATACACACATATATAGGCTATAGGCTATGTGTGTGAATGTGTGTGTGTATGCTATTCTCCAGACAGAGGATGGACTGTAAAGGTTAGATGGATGGCGGGAAAGCAGAGGCAACATAATGGTTCTGAAGTGGGGTGATGAAAGCTGGACATGACTTATGGTCTGGCCAGAAACTCACTCACTTTGCTGCTGGATCCCAAATGAATGGGATATGAAGTTCAGCAGAGGTGGAACATTTATTAAGCTGCCACAGCAAAAGTTTACATTCATTAACTAAATTAAATTAATTCAAGCCGCAAGTTTGTTGTCATCCTTGCTTCTGTGCCTCACCTTGACCATCCATCACATTCAAAATGGCACTATCATACCTTTTTTAATTTGAATAACATTTTTGTTCCTTCCCATGCCACCTTTAGGTTCACTAACATTAAAACCTTGAGGGAAGTGGTGACCCATGAAACTTTATTGAAATAAATGTCTCTTTTTCACCTTATTCTAAATGAACCAGCAGGTGCTCTGCCTCTGAACATGCCAGGACTTGTCAGGACCACATACAAGAAAACTCTATCTGTTTACATGCTAATGACAGCGATTCACACAGGTCGGGCTCAAACTACCGGTACATTAACTACGAATATGACATTTACTATCAATATATGATTAATTTAAAGAAAAACCATCAACCTAGATTTGCTGAGTGGTGAGCAAGAGGGGTCTTTCAGTGTGCTCTTTATTTCTGTCGGCGAAACTATTTACCAACATGACCACCCCTTTAACTGGATCCAACGCCCTGCACCACCGTGCTGTTTGTTAGCCGGTGGTCGTTTTGCATTGTTTCACACACACAAATGCAATTATTACTATATTTGGACAACTGTTCAAATAAATGACTGCATATAGTTATTTATATTAAGTGCAAATTAACATGCAGGAGGATGCATGGTGTCAGAGGCGATAACGTAGACCTACAGTTGTAAGCTAACCCTTCACCAGCTAGCTAGTGTCCACTGACTGCCGTTAAAGATATAGCCACTAATTATTCAGTGCTTTAAAAAACAAATGTTTAACATTGTAATCGTGGTTTGAACTTATTTTATCAACTAATACAGTATTCTTATGAATACGGGATGTGTTATATCCAATACATTTGGACTACTAAAGATTAAATCACGGATGAACCACGTCTCGTGCTGTCACGCTGTTTACGTGGAGGTTGACTGGAGTTTGATGTCAATCTCTGTTTCAAATTGAAATTGTGATCAAACTAGGGGGAGTCGTTGTTCAGGGTGGAAGCCGAATTGTTCAGTAGATTAAACAGATATATAATATAGCTGAAGTTCTTTTCTACCAGGTTGTTATGTGCCTGGAGCAGACGGTTCACTGAAACACATTAGTTTTGAATGAAGTTTGGAGAGACGCCTCAGTGATGCTATTGGGTGGCTCGCCTCCTACTACTACAATTAGCACACACTGTTGCGGCTCCAGTGAACTTACTACGGCGAATTAAAATGCAGATGTAAACCAACAGTATAGAAACTTACCGAGAAGAGCATGGAGTAGACATTTAAGGTGAATTTGATGAAGTAGTAGAAGTGGTTGGTTTTCCTTAAATCAGAGTAGGTCGGCATGGCTGCTTGCGTTAATGAAGCTAGCCGACAAGCTAGCTATCCTTTCGTTTAGTTCGGGCGATATTAAAATAATATTAATAAATAGTTAAATAGTGTTAATGAAACGAGAAACGTTTTCCCGCAAGCTACCTAAATATTAAACATGTAGCAGCTTTCATTTCTCACACACTATTGTGGATAGGCAATCGAAACAAAATCACTTCCGTGCGGCTGGCCAGTCCACGCTTTGTTTTGACTACATTCTTAAAGGGGCAGTGCGCACAACCCTCATTACTTAATGGGATGAGTACTGTACTGTACAGTCAATCTCCTGTCACTGACATTTTGTCGTTAATGTTGTGCTTTGTTGAAACTGGTTTTCTTGATTTAAAGATATTCATCATTTATGACGAAATATATTTATAATAAATAGACTAAAAACAATTTCAGTCTGCACTTTGACATCTGACAAACATGAAACCATACAAAAATAAGGAGATGTTTTGGAAAAAATAATAGACTGTCTGAAACTATTAAGAGCTTTGAAAGTGGATTTACAGCTAAACAAACTAGACTATGGCTAAGAATACAGTCAATTCACCTCCTCTTCTCCTCTTTCACTAATGTGAACTGAATGTAAAATGGGTAAATCTAAATATCCATGACCAGAATATGTTCATCAAAACAAAAGAAATGTAGGCTACATATCAAAACACTTTATTAAAGGAAAAACATTCCTCTGAAAAGTTCAGGTCAATAGTTATCAGGAGTGTTTACAAAGCTCCCCTCGCTGATCTAATGCACAGTTAATCCCAGCTCTTGCTTGAAGTTGCATCAGTTGTCTTTACGACTTGTTGGATATATTTGGCACTCTCATGACATTCACAAATAGGTTTACATAGTGTTAGATCACCCTTGTGATTAACAGCACAACATATTATTCTGATGAGACGCCCGGCTTTTGAAGATGATTTGTGTTGTTCATTAGTTATTGCAGTATCATATCTGTTCCTGTTCTTTTACTCAGTCAGGGACAGAGGTATATTACAAAGCTGTGGTACATTGCTGCAAATGTAGCTCATGTAGCGTGCAACCTCATTAACTGCTACATCTGTTGTCACATCAATCATCAGGTTAATCAATTACTAGAGTCCTTCCACCAATGTGATCCTCTTCCCGTGCAAACATCCACACATTACGTCTCCTTGAAAAAAGACGTGAGTGTTGTGTGGCTGACCCATGACCTCTGAGGGGGAGTCAAATATCCCCAGTGGGATAAATGTGGACTATCACATATAATCAAGCAATGCCCTGTAATGGAAGAGGTGTGTGTCCCTGGTGCATGTTGGGATTGCCTCCAATTCGTATATGACAATGTCCAGGAATAAACAGGCAAAGAAAGCAGTGAGTGATCAAGATCCACGCTGCCAGTGACTTCTCTAACTCATCAGCTTAATACATTGATCTTTGATGAATTAAATCTATCAGCCCTGTGCACATTGTGAGGGTGATTAGAGTGCCAGCGGTTCATCAAAGGCGCCACGCAGGGTTTCACATTCTTCACAAATAATTGAGTTTACATTTTTCAGTGGGAGGCAGACAGACGTTTAGGCCGTGCTACTGAAAGTCAATCAGTCTAAAGGTCAGAAGTAACACTTGGAATTCTGAAATGTTTTCATGTGTCTCAGCCCCTCAGGACCACAGCTGTTCACACCAACTAAATTGACTTTAAATTCAGAAACCCGACTCATTTCTCGTGAATCCAACACTTCCTTTGCCAGCCCCCTCCCACATGCACAGAGCTTTCACTAAAAGATCTTGCCAATATGATGATGTGCTTTGTAAGCAGTTCTATACAATGATCAACCATTGCTTCAATTTGACAAAATCAACACATTTCTTCTACTTTATGTAATGGAGCCCCTTATTACCTCTGCAGAAGCAACATGCATGTGATCATTTGTATAAAAAAGGGTTCGTTATTTGCGATGAGGCAAAGAGAGGAATTTTGTTCTCACCTGAAATTAGATGGTGTAGCAGTACTGTATCTCACATCAGATGTGCCAAAAAAAACAGAGAGAAAAACCTGTCAGACAGTTATTTAACAAACCACAGGACAAGAACTGCTGATGTAGTGGAGAAGGTGAAAAAGATCTCGGCAGCAATTACCATGAAATGAAGTTGAAGCATTTCAGACCAGTGAATAACCCTATGTGGTAAAGCTAAGCATTTAAGTGGCCAAGTAAAACAAAAAGTTCAAGTCACCAGAAATAGGTCTTTTTATGAAATTTCCCTGCAGCAATAGAAGTAACTGAATGTACACCTTCCGACAGGGTGATAACATAATGGAGGAAGCACCACTGTGTATTGACAGAATGGTGAGAAAAGACAAATCACAAAAGAAGACAGGCTGGTTGGCAGTGTTGGGGAAGCTACTTTGCAAACATATAGCTTGTAGTTCAGCCTGGCAGAACAAAATGCATTTCTACCCCTTGAGAAAAAAAGTATAGCTTTAGCAACTACTCATTACACTCATTTAACTCAGCATTAAATAAATCAACATGTGGTGAAACAAAATAAAATAGCCTACAAAAAATCCACATGCCAGCAGAAATATGCCTCTCAGCTCAGTTTTTTTTTTATATAGGCTATATAAAAAAGCTGACATTTTTGATCAACATAGGTTCACCATAGACATGTTGGGTAATCTATATGGACATGTTGACCCACTCTTCAATTAATACAGAATGTCGCTGCCAGGCTCCTTACCAGGTCTCATAAATCACATCACATCACCCCCATTCTGTTCTCTCTTCACTGGCTTCCGGTACATTTCAGGATTCACTTCAAAATATTGGTTATTACCTATCAGGCCATTCATGGTCAAGCTCCCACCTACATCTCTGAACTCCTAAAACCCTACACCACTTCCAGACCGTTACGTTCCTCATAGGCCTGCTCCATGTCCCCCGCACTAGGCTCATTACGAAAGGTGACAGGGCTTTTGAATCCGTTGCACCAAGGCTTTGGAATGCCCTGCCTCCAGAATTGAGAGCTGCTTCCTCAGTCATATCATTTAAAAAGCAGCTAAAAACCCACTTATTTACTCTTGCCTTTTATTAACTCTTTTACACTGTAACCAATGTATTGCGAGTGTTCTCTCCATTGTTGTTGTTGTTGTTGATTGTCTCCATTGTTGTTGTTGTTGTTGTTGTTGTTGATTGTCTCCCTATCGGTCAAATGTTGACTGATCGTGTTCAGCACCTTGTGACTGCTGTCTGTGAAAGCTGCTATATAAATAAATTTTCCTTCCTTCCTTCCTTCCTTCCTTCCTTCCTTCCTTCCTTCCTTCCTTCCTTCCTTCCACTTTGTAAATCATAAATGTAAATCAGTAAACAAAAAATGTAATAAAAAATACAAAGAAGTAGACATATTCTAGATTGTTGTGTCTCGAACAGCAATGATAACAGGATCTTCAGCGACACTAGACTTAGTAGATGCCAGGGCAGAGTCGCTTGTTGACACAACACATGAGCAGTCTCTCGAAGTTTTTAATCAGACAGACGATTCTGTTTGGCACTGAAAACATCTTTACACTGAAAAGCCACTCACATGCTGCACTGGCTGGGACTTCATGCCTTTTTTTCAAAGAGAGTTCTGGAACACAATAATGGTAAAATGAAATTTATATTATAAAGGTCTTTTTTTTTAATAAAAAAAAAATATGTTATTTGACAAAGTTGTAGTTTGTAAATTGAGTAGTTAAACTCCAAAAAATGACCCAAAAAGTAGTTTAAATACTTGACGCAGCACAAAATATGAATGTAGTTTAAAGCAGAAGTAAGCGATCCGGTCGTTTTGGCTAACTTTCTGTCAGCCGATGGAGTTAGCAGTCTCCGCCCTCGTCCCTACGTCACCACATTCACGCGCATCCCTTGGCTGTACACACAGAGAGGACCGCCCCTTTATGCCGTTCTCTCTCCTCATTGGATAAAGGTTGTAGGATACAAGGAAAGTTTTCTCCTCGGCTTACAGCAGAGCAGAGTGACTGACAGACCCGTGTTTCAGACCAAACACTCTATATAAGTGATTGCTGTCAGAAGATATAACTATTTAAGACTTATTAACACAAACATTCACCTTACTTCTGCTTTAACTACCAGCAAGTTATGTAGTTCAACTACAAGTCTCCCCAACACCGCTGGTTGGTCGGGGTTTCATCCACCTGACTCTAATAATGACCCATACCGTATAGGGACAGAACCAGACGGTGGCTTCACATGATGGAGGAGCAGCACAGACACACACAGCACATGCAGACTGGGATGAACTACAGTAGATACAAGGTGGAAGAAAAGCAAATAACAAATTCAACACAACAAGTTGCTGAATAATGTTTGGTTTCTGCTAGAGAAAGAACTCCATACGATCGGCTGCTCAGTGAGTCAAAAAATTCAGATTCATGTCATGGTTTGTGTTTTTTTTCTCCTGTCTTTGAGTGTGCCATGTTTGTGTTCATTGTTTCCTGGTTTTATTTTGAAAATCCTCATGCCTTCCTGTGGTTTCCTCCTGTGGTTACCACATGCTTCTCACCTGTGTGTGTGACTTCCACACCTGTGTCTCGTTTCTCCCTGAATTATTTAGCTTCAGTGTTTCCACTCTGTCAGTGTTTTTCTTTCTTATAGTTTGGCTTTGTAAGGCCTGTCCATACTCTGCAACAACAGAGAAATCTCTTCATTTTCTCAAGAACAAAGTTAGTTCTGATGAGGACATGTCATACTTCATGTGAAACTCAAGTGCAGAACTTCAAATTTCTGACCAATCACACAATAGTTGTTGGATGCCAAAGAAGAAAAAAGTTCTGCCAAGGTGATGTGTCCAAAACCAGGGCTGCAAAAAAAGAATGACATCTTTCTTTTCTTGTAGCTTAGGAGAGAGAACAAATGTATCTGTTCCTCCCTTAAAGGAGATATCAGTGAAATGTTTTTGTTAATATAAGTCCTAATTAGTCATATTTTCCGTCAGCAATCACTTACATAGAGTGTTTCGACCGGAACACGAGTCTCTCCGTCACTCTGCTCTGCTGTAACCCGAGGAGAAAATTTTCCTTGTGGGATACAAGTGTTATCCAATGAGGAGAGAGAACGGCATGAAGGGCTGTGTGTGCAGCCAAGGGATGCGCGTGAATGTGGTGACGTAGCACGAGGACCAATTGATGCCTGACAAGGGCGGGGGCTGCTAACTCATGGTGCGTTCAAAGAAACTCGTACTTTGTGTTTTTCCTTCCTGTGAAGTCATACCAGTTCGATCTGGTACGAGTTCACGGGTCGGAAGTTACGAGTGGCCGTTATAGGGAACTTTCACAGACAACAGGATGGTAAAAACACGAGCTACGGGTTACCTGGAACGCTACCAAGTCGTAGTTGTGACTTGAAGCTGTAACTTACGGTTTCAAAAGCCTGCCTTGAACGCAGCATTAGCCGAAACGGCCGTGAAGCTGATATCTGCTTTAAGTGCTCTGTTATTAGACCTGTTTTAGTTCCCAGTGTTCCTGCTGCCTTTTTTTTCCAGTTCACCTATGGTTCTTTGAACTCTTTTTTTTTTCTTGGACTATTTCAAGTTTTCAGTTATCAATGTCTGTTTGTCCTTAGTGTTCTTTTCCCCTCCCTGACCTGTACATGGCACAATACAGTTCTTGTAACTCTTTTTTTTTTCATCTAAATCTTTGTATGTTCTGTTTTGTTTTTTAGATCTCGGCATACTCTATATTCCAGGAAAAACGGAAAACTGCATTGTATAGATAAGTGGCCTCCTTCTGGAAGCTCTGAGATGCACCTGATGGATATTGTTCCCCCAGGGTGGAAGTACTTAATGGAGAAATGTGTCATTATTCTTCATCCAACACACTTATCAGATGGTTGGGTAACGTTTGAAACATCCTCGCTATCAACTACGACTCTTCAAAATGGCTATAAATAACTCTTCCTTCTTGACTTGGTTGGACAACTCTTTGTGCTAACTAATTTGTCTCGAGCAAATCCACCACTGTGCTGCAATTTGCTCTGATGGTTCTTCCAGGTGCAGATGATAACAGCCTTCTTCCAGGACCTGCAGGCTGCTCAGACTCCTCCGCTGCATCAGAGACGGTGTGTGTATATAGGCACTTAATGGTTGAAAGTGTGGGTGTGTAGCATGTTGCACACAGACTAAATCACTGCACTTCCTCACACTTCTTACTGCTACATATTATGGCTCAGTTTTTAATTTACTGCCAACGTTATACCAGAGGTGGGTATGTCAGAAAACCTTATGAGTGGGGCACTGCCAATGCCACAGGTCTTGTTGTGGCTATAGAGAACGTGATTTACCTCACCACACCTGCTCCGATTCCTGCACTTGAGCTGACATTGTTCTCTCCACTTCCACCCTGTTTGAACCTGTATGCCTGCAGCTTGACACTCTGTGGTTTGTGGACTCCTGGTACTGTATAAAGGCCACTTATTGGGAGCTGTAATTTGCTGCTTGGCACTGACGGTGTAGTAACTGTGGTCCTCCAGAGAGGCACTAAATGTGGGGTTGCCACACACCGCTCTATTCACTCTCTCAGCTCCTTTGATGATGAAAGGCTGAAGACAAATGAATTGCACTACAGGTAGCGGGTTGGTTGTGGTAACACCACAATTTGTTCTTTCAGTTTGAAAAGGAAAATATAAAAAAATGTGTGATTTAATTTTTCTGTAAATCTAATTTAATCTTCCTAAATTACTCTAAATATTCAACTTAAAGGGGAACTAAGCAGGATTTCTCCCGTGGCTATGCTACATTTTTACCTTAATTAAAAGGCTCTGGACTAATTGTGATCGTTAAAGGAATAGTTCACTCAAAATTGAAATTTCACTCTATCAACTCACCCTCATGTCGACTAAGGGCTGGGAGAAGTTTCAGAGTCCTCCGTGGCTTCTCTGAGTTACAGGGGGTCTCGGCGTAGCAGTGCATGTCCATATAACGGTTGCAAATGGATACCAATTGTCTTTGTAACAAAAAGACACACCAAAAAACATCCAAATACCTCCATGCTGCTCGTATGTAATGTCCGTCTTGTATTGAAGCCCCGAAATTGTTCAGAAAAAAATTAAATAAGTCTATATTTCAAGCTTGTTTGTAACGGAAGCTCCTCTTCCAGGTCCGTCCAAATCTCGCGAGATTTGCGCCCGTTATGGACATGCACTGCTACGCTGAGACCCCCTGTAACTCAGAGAAGCCACGGAGGACTCTGAAACTTCTCCCAGCCCTTAGTCCACATGAGGGTGAGTAGATAATGAGTGCAATTTGAATTTTGGGTGAACTATTCTTTTAACTACATGACTTGTGACTTGTTACAGTGACAACGGAGGCTCTCTGTCTTCACCTGGCTGAAAACCAACCTTGCAACATTAGTGTAGTTACACGGTCGCCACCCCGGTGTCCCAGCTCTCGTCTCTGCACCCCGCTACACAAACAAGCTCCGTAACCCGTAATCTTTTGTTTATGACGGTTGAGACTACACAAATATACAGGCCGTAACATCGTATATATGTTATGTAACGTTATCCACAGCTCCATTTATAAATTTTTCGTCGGCTTTGTTGTAAACAAATGCACATGGGCGAGAGGAGCGTAACCGAAACAGCGGAAAAGCGAGCGGAGTTGCATAGTTCTGCTTTAAATTCTAAACGAACCTCATCATGACTTTTAATTAAATTAGTATTCTATGTTGTAAATTGTATTGTCTGTTCTTTTCCAATTAATTTTCCTAGCATTTTCTGGTTGTCAACATCATTATAATCTGTATTATTTGACTTTTCCTTGTTTGAAATTCAAATGAGGTTTATAGCAAAATAACTAAACTCACTGTAATTGCACTGTCAGTCTGCCAGCTGACACTGTGTGTGTGTGTGTGTGTACGCAACTTGGGACACTATTGACTCTCTCATTGCAACAATCAAAGCTCTTATCTTTTAGTTCCTGAGAGTTTACTACATGAACAGTTTTCTTGCCCCTGGGTGGCATTATTATTGTACTATTAAGTGAAATATAAAAAAGAAAATCATATGTTTCCACATGTACTGTATAATGTACAATGGGAACTTTGATCTTACATGTGTTGTGATTTTAGATAATCAGTGTGGCATGTGTCATGCTTTCTTTTTCATAGTCATTTCTTTGGTGAGGATTTCTACCATCTGGCTCTCCTGCTCCGGAGCAGGTCGCCTAGCTGCCTTTGTCAGTGGCTCACCCGATCCCTCAGGACCTCAAATGTTTCTGTCTGGGCTGATGGAAATACATGACTGGAATCACAGTCATGACTGTGGCCAGAGCTCAAGTGGAAATTGAGAGTCAGCTGATGGAAACGACGACAAGAAGGGAAGAGCACCACAGGGAGGAGGCAGACTTGTATTCACTGAGCAACCTGCCAAGGTGTTCTATTTCTTGAATAAACAAAGCAATATTTTATGTTAAGGTATCTGCTGAGAGCTGCTAAACAAACATTTCAT
Organism: Trachurus trachurus; assembly: GCF_905171665.1. Taxonomy (NCBI): domain Eukaryota; kingdom Metazoa; phylum Chordata; class Actinopteri; order Carangiformes; family Carangidae; genus Trachurus; species Trachurus trachurus. Next base: position 34,259,064 of record NC_139895.1, read on the forward strand.
ACAGCCTGGTGTTCACATGAATACAAAATGTACTGTTTTACAGCAGGATGTGTTTTGGGGCTGAAACACAAAGGTGATGGAATGATGGTCATTTCAAAGCAATCAGCATTATGACCTATAAGATGCATCTGTCGTATTCTGCCTTTTTACTGCCCCTTATACACTATTATGCTGCTTTTACCATGGCTGCCTGGTGTTATTATAGCCACCTCACACTCATGCATCCCAACAGTTGGTGGTTAGACACTGTCAGCATCCATGCTCAGTATCAGACATCAGCCACATGGCAGCACTGATGGCAGATTCTTTAGATCTAATAAACATGACTGATGTGTTTCATGACAGTTGGGATACGTAGTTTCAGTACCTGGTGGCTTTCAATTCCAGCAGCGCATGCTGATTGGACTGCATTACATTCCTAGGAGAGATGAAGTAAACATCATCATCATAATCGACCTCATTTGCATCACCTCAGACTAAGTTGTTTTTCTGCTGGCTGTGATTGGGTCTAGCAAACCACTTATTTAACACAGATTGATTGGCAGGTATAAAACCTGACAATAAAACACTCAATACATCTTAATAATCTGATTCTAAATTTTCTCACAGTCTCATGATTATACATTGCAGGTGTGGTTTGATTCAACCCATTAGAAATAATTCCATGCATTTGGTCTCTATCTCATATCTCTAGCACGTTGCAACTTTATGCTACAGTATACGGTGTATTTGACATAGCAATATAACTGGGCTAAGGTTTTACTTTAATTAGATTACTCTTCAGGTGAATTTCAATCGAAATTATGACAATAATTTGATTTTAAAAAAAAGAGAAAACTGGACTGATGTATTAATCATAGATTACACCCACACAAAGGATATATCACTTTCAGTAATGTAATGTCAGACCTGTGCTGCAGTACTGAGCAGTCAAAAGCCAAGTCATTTGCAGGAAATAGGATGTTGAATTGATCCGACCCCAGAGTAATTTGGTTTTACTCATGTTGACCTTGTTAGAGAGACAGCTGAGTTATCAGTAACGAATGTGACAGATGAGTTTTGTAAGTGACATGTTGATTCAGGGAGGAGAGGACACACATCTTGCACGACTAGATGAGACAGGAGAGGAAAGGTCACCTGATTTATTCACATGTAGTGGAAAGTGCATTATGTATGGAAATGTGATAGAAATAAAACATTAAAATCACATTTAAATAAAAACAATTTATTAATAACTATTAATTAAGTAATTCTTATCTTATTTTTCAGTATCACCTGTAAAATAAGAATACAACACCCACCAGTGTTCCATGTAGTTGTGAAGTCCCTCTCCAATCTCCATACAGGTGGAGCTCAGTCCATCTGGATGCTCATATCAGTCAGCTGGTCACTTTTCTTTTTGTCGTTATTAAAGGGATAGTTCACCCAAAATTAAAATTTCACTCATGATCTACTCACCCTCATGTCGACTAAGGGCTGGGAGAATTTTCAGAGTCCTCCGTTCCTTCTCTCAGTTGCGGGGGGGTCCGCGCAGCAGTATTTGTCCATATAATGGTTGTCAATGGATACCAACTTTCTTCGTCCAAAAAGACACACCAAAAAACATCCAAATACCTCCATAGTGCTCGTGTGTAATGTCCCTCTTGTATTGAAGCCCCGACATGAGAAATTGTTCAGAATTTTTTTTTAAAAGTCTATATTTTAAGCTTGTTTGTAGCGGAAGCTCCCAGTGTCTCAGTTCACTGCTCTTCCTGTGTGAGATTTGCACTGACCGGCGGAACAATTTCTCATGTCGGGGCTTCAATACAAGAGGGACATTACAGACGAGCTGTATGGAGGTATTTGGATGTTTTTTGGTGTGTCTTTTTGGGCGAAGAAAAGTGAGCACCATTCACAAATACTGCTGCGCGGATCCCTCCGTAACTCCGAGAAGGCACGGAGGACTCTGAAAATTCTCCCAGCCCTTAGTCGACATGAGGGTGAGTAGATATTGAGTGACTTTGACTGAAATTAGAATTTTGGGTGAACTATCCCTTTAATTTCATTTACAACTATGTCTGGTTTTTTCCTCTTTGTCCATCATTGAGTTGGGATAAGACAACATGGCACAGCCAATTGTTGCACAGATAAGAGGACACCAAGACCATACAGTTTATTAACATAAATGTATAAAACAGCCAGAAAATCAAGACTATGAAAGCCACTGCTCTCCCCTCTGTACTTCATTCCCAGGACAGATGGTGTTCCAGAAAAAGGGTTTAGTGGAAACTCCACGTTTCCTAAAGCTGAGTTGGGGGAAACTCTTTATTTCTCTTCCAGAATTGAAGATCACTTCAACCCCGAGTCAGTTACCACGGTAACTTATACTCAGCAAAGCTAACCTGCTGGCTGTGTGCTCCTTCTCTCCTGCTGAGCCTGATGAGGCTGTTTGACTCATTTCCTCTTCCATACCGTCTGTAGCTCATTCATTCCTTTTGACAGCTGTCAGGTGTGTCTCCAGTCCAGACTAGTTTGTTACGTTAGACCTGTTTCCCCCCTTCTCTGTTATGATCAAGTAAAGGCTGTGTGAGGATTTAGCCACAGACTGTGATCAATAAGGAATCATTTGTCATGTTCTGATTGGACAGTCCTGGCTGCTAATCATGGCTGTAGATGATGTGATATCTGAGTAATAAATAATGTAATGCAGCTATGAAAACTGAACTAAATGAGTTTGTTAATATAGGTTTTACTACATGTTGAAATACAGTTTTAGAACCAAAACATTTAAGATACAATGGAATGGGATGGAAGACTTTATTGTGATTGCATGTTACCACGCAACGAGATTGTTCATCCCTCGTAGCACAAGCATTCATACACATATTACAAGAATGAATGAAGAAAAAAGAAAAGGAGGAAAAAAAACTAGGTGAGTCTAGAAATGAAATAATAATTATGAAGTGCCAGTTGTAAAATATAATAAGATGCTTTAAAGGAATAGTTCACCAACAATGAAATTCAGTCATTAGTGACTCACCCTCATGCTGATGAATACTCCAGAGTAGTCTTTTATTCCTCAAAGTGCATCTGGAGACCCGGGAGGCCGGTTCGTAGTCCAACAAAAACTTTATATGAGATTAATAGGGCCTGACACAAAAAGTCCATAAAACTACACAAAAACCATTTAATATTCCTCCACACTGCTCATCCGCTGCAATCCAAGTGTCCTGAAGGCATATAGTCCAGAGTTTACCTGAAACGACGTCATTTAGGACATTTTTACAGCCTAAACAGTCCTGTATTGAATTTGCCTGGGGCACGCTCTCGCCTTCACGCGATGCACGTGGGCATGACCAGACTTGCCTAAATGACATCTCTTCGGGTAAACTCTGGACTATATCCCTTCAGGACACTTGGATTGCAGCGGACGAGCAGTGTGGAGGAATATTAAATGTTTTTTTGTGTAGTTTTATGGATGTTTTTGTATCGGGCGCTATTACTCTCCTATAAAGTTTTCGTTGGACTACGAACCGGCCTCCCGGGTCTCCAGATGCACTTTGAGGAATAAAAATCTAAATCTGAGTCACTAATGAATTTAATTTTTTGGTGAACTCTTCCTTTAAAAATCTGTTGGTATGGTGGCGAGCGGGCTAAGTGTGTGTATATGCATGACATAAGACTTTAACCTCAACACTTAAATTGAAAAACACCAAAGTCATGAAGCTGCTCCTGGGTCAGAAACACAGACCTATAAGCTCCTGTCTGATCGGTTTCATCCTCTGCTGCAGCAACTCACAGCTGAATATAGTGAAACATTTAATCTAACAAACAGTAGATTCCAGCTCTCGACATCCATTAAGGAAATGAAATGCTGACAAATAATGTGTTTTAGTGCATGATAATGAATTAAATGTAATAGTTCCCCGCTCAGACCCTGCTCCTTTTTTTATTTAAAAATAAACAAGAATTAATTTTAAACATTAATCTTTCTGGCTGGATTAAGATGGAGGATCTGCTCCTTATTTACCTGTTACCATGGTGAATTGTTGAACCAGGGCTCCGTTGATAATGATCGCTATTTATAATCCTCATGCACATGCTGAACTAAGTGAACATACGCAGGCCCCCCTACACCCTCCCACTCCGTGTGGAGTCACACACCAGCTCTCGCCAGGTCCGTTCATTAAGTGGGATCGTATAAATACACTGGCAAGCGTTGGCACGGCCTTGACTTACTCCAGCAGACGAGAAATTTGTTTTGTGTGAAACAAGGATCATAAATATTTAACTAGATTAAATATCTCATACACAGCATTGACAAATATGTAGGTGTATGAGCAGAGATGTGGCTTTCATATTCATTGCTTTACAAGCCTGTGAAAGGAAATTAATTGAATAATAGAAAGGAAAAAAAAGTCACTCCCACACTTCTCTGGCCACATTTCTTTCATTCTGGAAATTAGACACTACACAGGCCATCAAGTCACACAAACATACATGATTTCTCATATACACTATAACATGTTCCACTTCAAACTACAATTTAACTTCTAGTTTCAATGTGAAAACCGTCAATCACAGGTCAGGTTGAAGCGATCCAACATAGTATTCTCTTTTTGGAAACTGAACCATAGACTGTATTTATAAGAGAACTGAACTCACGTTTGTAGATGTGGCATCTTATCCACTCTAAACCAGAGCTGTATGTCTCCAGTACAGCATACTGTAAGCCTCCACCGCTGCACACTCAGTGCTGGAGAGCTTCATAACCCACTCCCACTTAAGAATCAGTGGTTTAGAATGACACTTAAAGTGGCGGACCCTCCACATGAACGTGCAAACCGAGGAAGCACTCACAGTGTCAGCCTCAAATGTAGAGGACTATCTAATGAGCTCATCTCAAAATTGAAAAATCGAAGGATGCTACTGTTTCTGTCACAATGCTTTATGGTAGCTGGCATATTGCTTGGCCAGTGGCCATAATTACTTTATGTGATGCATTGAGGTACACGATGAGCCCAGAAACTATAATAATTCTCACTTTACATTCAGACTGTGCTATAATGGCAAACTCACAAGTGGACTGTACAGGGTTTAGTGAATGTCCCAGCTGAGGTTTCATTATCGTCATATATGTGTGGTAAATGTATGTTGAAATTTTTTAATTACATTTTTTTTTAAATTGCACATTTGGAGTTTGGGGAAACATCATTTCGATTCCCTGTGTAACTGTCAGTTACAGACAATAAAGTTTACGGAACTGAACTGAACATTTAAAGGGATAGTTCAACATTTTGGCAAATTGGCTCATTGCCATAGTTTTATAGTTTTAGGAGTAGGTTTGTTACCTTTAATTGTCGGTGCAAGCTATTTTTAGAACGGCGGAGCAGAGCCGTGAGCTGCTTAGAGCTACGCTATGGAGGCTAATGGGATTTCTTGGTTTCCCTCATCAAACTCATCAAATACAAATTCCAACCACTCCAAATCGCTCTGGTGGACAAGTTGTGACCTGCACATCACCACGCTATGAGATAATAACGGAATGTTACGAGCGTGTTTTCTGGAGAAGACCCCAGGTGCAGCTCATGGAGGAGGGGACCAGAGAAGACAGGGAGAGGACAAACAGAGCAGCAGGAACTGTCAAGGTCCAGTCTGTGCCTCCAGCTTCCCTCTCCTCCTTTGTCTCCCTTGCCCTTGTTTGTCTGAGGTTTAAGTGTGCATGTGTGTGTGTGTGTGTGTGTGTGTGTGTGTGTGTGTGTGTGTGTGTGTGTGTGTGTGTGTGTGTGTGTGTCAGACTGGGTTTCCCTGCACTCTGTTGACTCATTACATCATTCCACACACCTGCTGTTCGACCCACCTACCAGGCATCATCAATCATTAAGTTTATCTGTACATTCACACCATGCAGGTGATCAACTCATTGACAGCCTATTAATTATGAGTGAGAGAACTCAGAGCGCTGCGTCAGCACATACAGAGGGCATATGGAGACTTACTGCGGCCAATCTGCTACTACAGTAGAGCAGCAACACTGCGGTGAAGCGGGGAATGATGCAAAATAAGTCAGAGTATGTTACTGTGTGCTATAGAGGCCGGCGCCGTTCACCTCTCGTGCTTCTACTTGCAGCATTTGAGCTCTTGACAGTTGTGACGAAGAGGACGGCCCACAGCGGATCGAAGCGTCTCCCAAGAGAAATACAATGTCCTTGAGCAGGAGGAGCAGTATCGCTACAACTGGACATCACCTATAATTGAATTGTTGAGAGGAAAATATTTTGGTTAGTCTGCAGGGGTCGTTGGGGAACTGTTGACCTGGGTAGGTCACAGGTCAGTGGCATTACGTGACATGTAGGCAAAATGACAGTAAAGAGGGGCACATCCAGGGGGCTGTGGTCAGGGACAGGGACTAACCCTGTGCAGTCCTTCAACATTTGACATGATGCTGTTATTCAAGAAAAGTTCAGGGTCACCCTGGAGACCATGAATACACTGAATATTTAATGTCAATTCAGCCACTTGAGTCGCCATAGACTTAGAGGTAATTTGGACTTGACAATGCTTGAAAAGGGACCGAATGGTATTTAATTCCACAGTAATCTGGCTGTCAAGATATTTTCCTCTGGGCCTTCATTTAATCACAATAGCGTACTCACACATAAAATTGCTTTGTCCCTTTTTCAAGTGAGTCTCAGTCAAGACTGCATGCCACAAATTGATCCTACAAGAGGTACACAAGGTTCTGGGCACTTGGCATTAACACTGAACAAGGTTGCATGAAAGCAACAGCCTGTAAAACATGAAGGGAGGAAATACATGAGTGTTAGAGATGCACTGAATGAATTGGCATGATGTCAATTATGGTCTCAGCATGTGAAAAAAACCTCTTTCTTAATGTGATTCCAATAGTATGGTCCCCATAAAGGACAGAGCACATACAAAAGAAAACTCACATTTTAATTATTATTGCTATGCAAGTGCTTCCTGTGTAACCTTTACATAAATAGCCACGCACATTAGTCTAATTGTAGAGTCACCATACAGGCGTATGTGGTTGTTTGTCTCTACGTGTTACTGGTAATCTCCCTGTCCAGGCTGTACAAGCATGCAGTATAGAATGGACAAGTGCATATACAGATAGAATGCTTTTTCTCATGTGCAAGAAAGTAACCATTTAAATTTAGACTACAGTATGTGGCCATTTAATTGAAATAATGCCAGGCTTATTTGCCTTAGCATCCTCAGAGATGTGAGAACCTCCCTGCTGTGTTAGACTGGCTGTAATAACAGCAGCTAACAGTCTGGCTCCTGAGGTGGCCGGTCAGCGTGCACCACCAACCCAGAGAGATCAGTCTTATCTCAGCAAGTCATTTGGTAAATTAGTGTAGGCCCTATTTTATGTTCTGTAATAGAGTTATTTCTGGACGATATGTTCTTGTCGCATGCAATTTGCCCTTTTTGTAGCTTTGTGTTCATATTCGTAGCATCTCTGCATTTGCGTTTCTCTCGATGTTGTGCTTTCTGTCGTCTGTTTGTGTTTCCTCCTCAGGGGGTCCTATCACGGTTCTGATTCTCTGTGTGGGCTTATAATGCGTCTGCAGTGTTTTCAGCAGTGTATTTACAGTGATGCCCTCTGTTGTAGTGTTGCTTTTAAAACTATATGTCCTGCTGATATAGCAGGTTAGATCTTTTGTATACAGTATATACAACATAATTCCAAAATTAACGTTTTTTTTTACCACTTCAGATCCTCAAACAAGTGACTTAATGGGTAATTCAAAAAAAGTTAAAGTGCTTATATACAACCTCTCAAAGTTCTGCTTTCTCAAGACTAGAATTCTGTTTTGGATATTTTAATATCATTTGATACATTTTTAATTGACTGACTTGTCACCACAGAGCCTGTGGACTGTCTAAATCTATCAGGGCTGTAACTATTGTGTATGGTGTATTTTTAAGGATTTTGACCTGACATCTGACAAACTTGAGATCTGAGATTTAAACATTGTCTTTTGAATCAACTTTATGACTCGTAGTCAGCGAGCAAGTGTGCAGGGATTGCTTATTATTGATGGAGTAACTTCATTTGTTTATTCATGTGGTTGTTGTTGTGGTAATCAGCACATTGCCTCAGGCTGGCCTGGCATAGAAAACTCTGCTTTAAATGATGGATTAAGTCCAGTCACATTTTCAAGGCATGGGATAATACTTTTTGACTTCTGAAACACAACTGATGCAGTAGAGCCAGAAGTGTTTGAAGCACATGGACATGCAACTCTTATGAGCGTCTTAACAATGACTGACTGACTTCCTGTTTGGCACTGTGGCTCCACAGGTACGGTAACTATTCTATACAATGTTGCTCACATGACATGTAAGGATTTAAAATAGCTGTTAAGTGTTGTTAAATAAAGGTAGGGTGAGTTCTGTTGTTATGGAGCCAACTAATATTACTGTATAATAGAGTCATTTTCTACAGCAGGCATGGGTCATCTATGGCCTGTGTGCTTTTTAATCTGGCCCCTGTCCAAATTATAACAAAGACTGCAAACTTTGATACACTGGCAAAAAAGGCTGACCAACAACACTTAAACTAAGTGTAAGTTTTCTTTTATTTTAGATAAGGGCTTTTACTATCATTTGTATTAGTTCACACAAACACTCTCCATCCATCTGATACTGGCCCCCTCTGTCAAAGTTTAAAACTCATTGTGGCCCCCTGAGCCAAAAAGTTTTTCCGCCCCTGGGTACAGTCTGTGGGGCTGTGGTGCTGAAAAAATGTCATAGAGGACTACAATGAAATATAAACAGCGATATCAATCAAAATCGATGGCTAAAAGTCAGCACGCTCAGGTTCATTCAACTTTTCCCTCCGTAGCCTTTTAGTGCTGTCAGGGGTCTGCTGCTGAGCCGGAGACCATCACTCTTAATGAGCTCATTCATCCTCTCACGCGGCTCTTCTGGGTATAACCCCTGGAAATGCATACATGAGAAATGGAGCCAGGAACGTGGCTCTGATACAGATTGATACATATGTACAGATTGATATTAAAAACAATAACAGTGCAGTCACCTGAGGACAGTATCATGGACTGCTCTTGATAACCTGATCATATCTCTCTTATTGTGCATGTATAAATCACTGAACCGCCCTATCTTTATGTTTCTCTCTTATCAGTCAAGTGATAATTATTACACTACTGGGTGCCAGAGATTATTATAACAACACAAAGTCCAAATATGAGACAACAAGAGGGGGCAGTCAGTCACTGTGGCATCCAAACACATCACTAACAAGTTGTACTGGGACATTAAATCTTTAAATCTATTCAAGATGAATGACATCAGAGATGCCACTGCTGCTGCTATGACCATGACTCACTTTTAGTGTCAGAGTCTGTGTCATCTGTGAAGCACTTTGAACTGCACCACCACCGTGCACATAAAGTTAGGTTAATTAAAGTTTGATTGGTAACATTTATAGTGTATTATTGTTTTTATTATGTATTGTGAGTCTGAATGTGTCCATTATTTCCCCCTGCTGTTTGCGTGCCGTTTGTTGCTGCCAATAAAGGAATCATGAGAAAAATCTAATCGGATAACAGCTACTCAGCCATGATAATCCTGTTGGTTTTCCTGTGCGGTCAGACTCGATCGAGATGAATAACGTACCTGGGCTCATCCATAGTCATAATGACACTAGGCTGCCTATTGGACGGGTGCGCAGCGCTCGCTCCATAAGCTGCTGTGCAGGCGCTCAGTGCGAGCAGAGGGGAGGGAGACGAGCGCAGAGCCGCTGAGGGACAGAGGAAGGAGCAGAGTGAGCGGTCAGAGGAACACAGTCTTGCTGTTTTGCTGAATAGTGCGTAAAAGGCGCGTTTTCGTTTTACGCACGGATGAAAGTTTAAACCGCATCTAGTTTTTATTAACATTTCCACTTGAAATACTTCTGAATTCCCGAGTTTCTAAGTGAACATTCCGCAGACCCCAGTTACACTGAAGCGGCTTTCTAAAACTTTCGATTAGCGTTTGCTTTTGCGTCGTTCGCTGGATTTTAATGATTTAGTGTGACTTTCAGTTGCAACAACGAAATGGATCCTATATTCAATTCCACCGACGTGCCAAACTGGACCACCAGCTACAACGACACCAATAACGGGACCGAATACAGGAACCAGTTTGTGCAGCCGGTCTGGAGGATCGTCCTCTGGGCCATCGCGTACAGTTGTATAGTTATCGTGTCCGTCGTAGGTAATATCACAGTGATCTGGATTATTATAGCGCACAAGCGCATGAGGACCGTCACCAACTATTTTCTGCTGAACCTGGCGTTCGCCGAAGCCTCCATGTCCGCCTTCAACACGGTCATCAACTTCACCTACGCCGTGCACAATGAGTGGTACTTCGGACTGGTCTACTGCCGTTTCCACAACTTCTTTCCGATCGCGGCTGTGTTTGCCAGCATCTACTCCATGACTGCCATCGCTCTGGACAGGTAAGCTGCGCCCTCCCCCGCGGCTCTGTTAAAAAGTAGACGAGAAATGAGGAAAATCTCTGAAATTTATTCTACAACCTTTTTCGGACCATCACATTTGCTGTAAATATGAATTAAACATGCTGAATAAAAAGCATAGTTAAGTATGACACGGTCACATGGCTGTATAATTAATTACTGATGAATGAAAGGATTTTGGTTGAATTCCTGATGAATGAAAGGATTTTGGTTGAATTCCTGATGAATGAAAGGATTTTTGGTGGATGGAGATCAGACTGTGATTTTACTTTGCCTTCATGGTTAAAGAGTAATGATGCTGTGTAGCCTACTCTTTGGGGAACAATCCATAAATTAACGGAAAGCTTGATATTATTTTTCTTTATTGCGGTGAAAAGGAAAGGGAAAGTGCACCTATACTCCCAGCAGCCAATGCGGCGCTCTCTTTTCTTGGTGACAATCGGACGATCCCTGTAATTCCACATGTTGAAGGAAGGTGTGTGATGCTCAGTGAGTGGGAAAACCCGGTTTCTCCTCTTGTAAATGTAAAAAAAAACAAAAAAACTGCGTTTTCTAAAACAGGCAGCACATGATCACAGAGGACAAATTGTTAGGTTTTATTCTCCGTATTCTCCACTTCAGTGACCGTTTAGAGAATATTGGGACTGTGAGATTTATATCTTCACGTCCACGGCCTCGCTGCCTCCGTGGACATTCCTGTGAGTGAGAGCCTCATTCATCAGTGTGATGGCTCCTTATGACAATGAGGCTGAATTGGAATTGGACGCATAAAAAGCACAGCGCTGTGTGTGTGTGTGTGTGTGTGTGTGTGTGTGTGTGTGTGTGTGTGTGTGTGTGTGTGTGTGTGTGTGTGTGTGTGTGTGTGTGTGTGTGTGTGTAGATTATGGGTATTTGTGTCTTTATGTTCATGTGTTTCAGTATGTGTGCGTGTGCGTGGTGAAGTGTGTGGTTGTCTCTATGCATGTTTGAACATTATGTCCTGAATGTGTGTGCGCGCGGGATTGTAACTGTCTCTGTTTGCCCACGTGTAAATTATTGTAGTACATATATGTGGATTATTTGTGTTCATACATTTGTATGTGTGTGTGTGTGTGTGTGTGTGTGTGTGTGTGTGTGTGTGTCAGGTTTGCCATTCAGCCCAGTTTAACATTCAGGAGGAGATACAGCTGGAGAGAGCTGTATGTCTGTCCTGACCCCACATGAAGACGTTGTAAAAAATAAAACCCACAGAGAGCCACTGAATTCACACTGATTGCATCAAACTTTCTCGGCTGTGGCAGGAGAAGGTATTTATGGATTTTTGAAAGTATGGAAGATGCTGCTGTGGGAATATTAAGAGGAGATTCATCCACAGCTGACAGTCATCTCTCAAAGTGTTTAGGCAGCAGTTAATATATCACTTTTTAATTTTCATTCATCACTTCCCAGGCTGGATGAAGAGTTCTCATTAGTTACTAGACCTCCAATAAATTTGGTAAATATTGCAAATCTGCAGCATCTTTTCAGGGGCTGGGGGGAGGGGGGGCTGTGAAGCACTGTGCTGTAGCTGATAACACATTTTTTTCCATCTTCATCACTGTGGCGATCATCCCCATGGTGCTATTCCACCGCGCAACCCATACATCACCCGCACAGTCGAGTGCTGATATCAGTGTGCAGGGCCTGATGCTGATTGTGCTGAGGAAATTGAGAAAAACCTATTTCTATAGAAACACTCTGTATAGCTCAGGTCAAACCATGCTCATAAGGTTTCCTTAGAAACATACTTTTGCATTTTCTTCGCATCTGGCATCCTCTGATGAAGCAGAGCTTTCAAAGAGAGGCACTATTAAAATCCCTAATTGTAAACATTAATAAAGCATAAATAACTAACATTTTCTTTATGGTTTCATTAATCAAGATGATTTTTTTTTTCATAAAGCATGCACTGGTTCCAACAGCCATCAAAGGGATAGTTCAACATTTTGGCAAATTGGCCCATTGCCATATAGTCCCTATAAATTTAGGAGAAGGTTCGTTACCTTTAATTGTCAGTGCAAGGTATTTTTAGAACGGCGGAGCAGAGCCGCAAGCTGCTCAGAGCTACGCTACGGAGGCTAATGGGATTTCTTGGTTTCCCTCATCAAACTCATCAAATACACAACCCAACAACTCCAAAACATTCACCACGCTATGAGATAGTAACGGAACGTTACAAGACAGAGTTGTTTTTGTGGTAAATTCATGCAAAACCACTGATGTGCGTGTATTTGATGAGTTTGATGAGGGAAACCAAGAAATCCCATTAGCCTCCGTAGTTTGGCTTTGAGCAGCTCACGGCTCTGCTCCGCTGTTCTAAAAACATCTTACACCAACAAAGGTAGCAAACATACTCCTAAAACTATAGGGATTATGACAAGGGGCCAATTTGCCAAAATGCTGAACTATCCCTTTAAATTCAGATTTAGTAATAACCTAAGTGTTTCAAGATGTGGAGAGTTAAACATCAGATGAAGGTTGTTGGGATTGGCTCCAGCCCCACGATGACCCTGCACGCACAAGCAGTGTAGCCAGTGTATGGATGGATGGAAATTAGGACTGATTAATAACAAGAGTAGCCTGACAAGCCAGACTATATCATTAAAATGTATAGTCTGGCAACGACCGGTAGACCTCGGCTCAATCCAGGGGGCGGGATGAAGGCTGTCTTTCAAACTGCCTCTGCACGCAATAGGGTAGCGCTAGGTAGCGCTACGACTAATCAGAGCAACGAGCAGGATGCCGTTAGCCTGACAAGCCAATTAAAATGTATATCGTCATCGTGTTAAGCCCGCCCAACGACTCACTAAACAGATAGAGCGCTGTGATTGGTGAACACAATCGGTGTTCGAGACTCAAAAAGTTCCTATGGCTCGTTTCTAGACCCACCTACGGAGCAAATATTTTTGCTGCCGCTAGGGTGCGTCTAGATTTCTAGGCTATAACAAGAGCTAAAAGCTAATGGAACAGTTGCAGTGTGATTTGTTCGTTGGAGTGGTGAAGTAATTACATCCTCAGATCACGCTCCGTTTCCATCAGCCCTGCTGTCATAATGGCTCCGCCCATACGTTTCTTTGGGTGTCCCTGTGCAATAGTCTGCAGCAGGGCTAAAGTATAACTTGTTCTCAATAGCAAACATGAGTCGTTTGTCTTCTAACTGCAGTGGCTGCAGACTCTAACAGTGTTTTCACAAAGAGAGCAAAGTGAATGTTTGCCTTTGCGTAATTCACTCAGATTTGCACACTGGACTGTTTGTGTTTATTTTTCCCCGACTACTGTACTAGCTGTGCAGATGCCAGCTACTACACAATGATGGTGCATGTGTATGTGTGTCAGTGAAAGAGGCCTCAGTTCTGTTACTCACCTTTAGTCTCTGTTTCCTGTAATCGCTGCATGATTATAAAGCATGGTTCATAAAATCGCAGTGAATAATCTGCTTAAAACGAAACATGTTCAACTCACAAGGATGTGTGTGTGTATGTGTGTGTGTGTATCAGTTTGCCTCACCTCAGGCGATTCGTGTTTAGCTTCACTTTGAATGCCTTTACACTGCCACCAGCTTGAGACGCTGCAGCGACATCCAGTTAACATTGATTGCTTTTGACAGGATGCCACAACACAATGTTTCTTCTTCCACTCATATGCACATTGGTTCATTCTTACCAGCCACCCCAGAAATGTACAAACACGCTGAAACTAGCTTTAAAAAAAAAAAAAAAACTTTAGTAACAGTTATATACATAACAAAACTGTTGACCCAGGGGTCGAAAAAAATATACAAGTATACAAAGAGTATAGACGCTGAAACCAGCTGATCATCCAGGAGCTCTTCTTGTGTTTGTGTTGGTCTCCATAGGTGAACCACTCACCTGTGCTACACATACATGTAACTAATATTAAAGGGATAGTTCAACATTGCACCTGTACATTCACCACGCTATGAGATGATAACAGAATAAATTTACCTTGAAAACAACTCTGCCTCGTAACATTCCGTTATTATCTCATAGCGTGGTGAATGTGCAGGTCACAACTTATCCACCAGAGCGTTTTGGAGTTGTTGGATTGTGTATTTGATGAGTTTGATGAGGGAAACTAAGAAATCCCATTAGCCTCCGTAGCGTAGCTCTGAGTAGCTCACGGCTCTGCTCCGCCGTTCTAAAAATAGCTTGCACTGACAATTAAAGGTAACGAACATACTCCTAAAACTATAGGGATTATGGCAATGGGCCAATTTCCCAAAATGTTGAACCACCCCTTTAAGTGGAATCAATATCTATGTGAATTTAAATGAAGAATTTCTCAACCTTTTACCAAATGCATCCCGGGAAGGGCTCCAGATTCCAGGGATTAGGGGGAGTTATATTTTTCCATAGTGATCATGTATCAATGAGCTCAGCGCAGTGAGAAGTGTGTGACTGAAATTCATTATTTCATTTTCAAGTTCATTTAGTTGAGTCCATCTGTGTGGCTGCTCTTGGTCCTTCGTATGAGTCACTGATGATCACTTTCCCTTATGTTGGGTCTTTAGTGACGCTTGAACTGGTCATTTCATACTTTGCTCTGTGGAGAGAGTTTGAGCTGATCAGTCAGAATGAGCTATCTGGGAGGCATAAAGTGCCCATTTGTGTCAAGCAACTCTTGATGAGGACAGCTGGACAGGATGAATGAGACGCATATGGAAATTAGCATATGTATATGTAGTATATCAAATTAGGATAATGGTATATAATGTAATAACAGCAATGTTTTGACCAGCTAATCGTTTCTTGATGAATGAGAGCTGACCAGAAGTCTCTCTCCCATATCTGCCATAACCTGTAAATGCACTGGTAATTTTCAGCCCTGACGTCATAGAAGCAGGAGATGAGTACCCTGCAGTCTAATTGGAAGATTTCAATAATTCATGGTAAAACACAGACAAGATTATGATGGTCACAGCTCATCCAGGAGAGGCTGTTACACTGTGGATATTAAAGCAGATATCAGCTTCACGGCCGTTTCGGCTAATGCTGCGTTCAAGGCAGGCTTTTGAAACCGTAAGTTACAGCTTCAAGTCACAACTACGACTTGGTAGCGTTCCAGGTAACCCGTAGCTCGTGTTTTTACCATCCTGTTGTCTGTGAAAGTTCCCTATAACGGCCACTCGTAACTTCCGACCCGTGAACTCGTACCAGATCGAACTGGTATGACTTCACAGGAAGGAAAAACACAAAGTACGAGTTTCTTTGAACGCACCATGAGTTAGCAGCCCCCGCCCTTGTCAGGCATCAATTGGTCCTCGTGCTACGTCACCACATTCACGCGCATCCCTTGGCTGCACACACAGCCCTTCATGCCGTTCTCTCTCCTCATTGGATAACACTTGTATCCCAGAAGAAATGTTTTCTCCTCGGGTTACAGCAGAGCAGAGTGACGGAGAGACTCGTGTTCCGGTCGAAACACTCTATGTAAGTGATTGCTGACGGAAAATATGACTAATTAGGACTTATATTAACAAAAACATTTCACTGATATCTCCTTTAAGTGAAAAAGACAGTAAATAAATATATTGGGATGAAAAAAAACAAAACATGTAAGACGTCATCGTAGCTCCCCTTTTAAGATATTTCTGTGGAGCGTACGTCAGCAGCACAGGTGGCACCTGTCATTAGGTTTGAAGGCACTTAGGTGGATGTAGCCCGCCTCACTGTATAAAGTGTGTGCAGCTCTGACATTACACAAAAGAGAGGTTTTAGTGCACAGTAGGGGTTGCATGACTTTAAAGTCAACTCTGATGTTGTGAAAGTCAAGTTGACATCAACTAGTCGCTCATGACGTCGTTCATATTTTTCCCGTCATAAATAAAATCACAGAAGGAGGAAAAGGTTTTGCAACAATCTGTATTTACTGACAGACAGCTCATGCACAGAAATAAGTAGCCTACACAGAACAGCAGGTATAAACAACAAGCTGTAAATCAGCTTTTTTTTCTGGTAACAACTCCTATGAGTGCAAAATAAACTGTTGCTACTGTCCGTTAAACAATTAGGGAGGAAACGACACACAGGCCTCATCACCATCACAGTCCTGCTCAGTCACAGTTTTTGTTTTTCGATCCTGGTTGGTTGTTGTTGATGTTGTGTGTGATGTAAAGCTGCATATACAGTACGAGCAGAGTTTTTTGTTTGTTAAATTGCCTGCTTATTCAGCTGCGGTGGTGCGCTATAGTGGGTTTTTTTTTTTCAATGAAAAGCGGCGCGCTAGCGTCACCACACTACACGCACAACTTTTTTTCGATCAACGATCCGTGGAACACTGTGGAGAGTGATCACGGATCAACACTGATCTATTGCACTACTACTGGCTCTCCCTCACGATCATCCACATCCTCACCTTGGACACCTTAACCTAAAATAAAATCAATAACCAAGTTCACCAAGGCTGTGCATTCAGCATTAGAAGACAATGGTGACGGATTAGTTTCATTCAGCACACTCAGCTGTTGTTTCAAGCGGCTCTCCTTCGCTCTTCTAGTGACTAGTCGACATCATGCTTAAAACGTCATTGTGGACAGCAAAGTCGACTAATCGACTACTAGTCGACTAGTCTGTGCAACCCCTAGTGCACAGCAATACTAACTGGCATGTGCTTTATTTTACAAAAGCAAAAAAAGCAGCACTGGTAAAACACACTGACATCGTTAGCTACAAAAAGCAGCATTACACAGAGCCTGGCTGCTGGCTATGCTTAACGACTGTAAAGTGGACCCAGATGCAGAAAACAGGCTCAGGTGAGCTGGATTGGAAGTTGAATTGACTTTTATTGTGGAGGGATTTGTAGCAGAAGAGGTAAAGGTTAAGGCTGGGAGAAGAATGAGAGGTGGGTAGGCGACGGATCACGAGATGGTAAATCTGGAGATGGGAAAACAAGGCCGGGGAGATGAATGAGAGGCGGCCAGGCAGCGAGTGGCAGACTGGGGAGGAGGGAACGCTGAGCTGGAAATGATCAGCAGGCAGGAGGGATGTGACCACCAAGCACATGATGAGAGGTGTGATAGACAAAATGCACAAGTACAAGGAATCACACTGAAACAGCACAACACAAGGGCCTGATTTACTAAAGGTTTGCTTGTGTAAAAACGTGTGCAAACTTGATTGCATGGGCAAACACATGCTGAAGCTGATTTACTAACCGGGTGCACCGAGGATTCCGTCTCTCAAACGGGCAAAAAAACACAGCCAATCCATTTGATTTGATTTGAAAATCTTTAATGTTTAGCGCGTTTGCCTTGATGAATATGCAAATATTCTGCCAGAATGTGCAAAATATTGGGAGGAGAAGATGCAAATAGATTTATTTAACGCATGCAACGTGATTGACCAAACCTGAAACAGATGGTGGCAGTTAGCAGCACGTTTGAAAGGCAAGTCTTAACTGGCACAGCTTTGTGAACATTTCTGCAGTTATTGATTTAATACCTGCCAGGGCAAAAGCTCTATACTGTATCTCTGCATTTCCTCGCATCTGGGTCATTCCAGTGAACTATAGCAGTTTTTTAGGCGTGTTAAAAGTCCTTTAAGCGCCGCTACACATGCCGCACGCCTCTTCTCCGGTGCACTCCTCTCCTCTCCTCCCTCTTATCTCCAGTACCTGGCTGCTCAGCTCTGGGACCGGGACTGAGAGACCCCACTTCTGTCTTCACCCCGTCTTTGATCCCTCTGGTCAGAGAGTTTACAGATCCGAGTGTGGCCTGAGTGTCCCACCTGAGCTCGCTATTAATCCATCAAATCAAATTTCATTCTGTCTTTGCGGCCATCCAGCTCTCGGTCCACACTCTCCATGGTGGAAACGCTTACCATGTGCAAAATCCTCATTTAAATACTGCGTTGTCATTTAGTGGGTTACTCTTAGTAGATCACCCATTTTGCGTGCGCTAACCAAACATGCAAAAGTTTACCAGCAGCAGGCAATTTAGCGCCCCTTGGGACCTTAGTAAATCAGGCCCTAAGAGGCCTGGACATAGCACCTGTAGTGTAACTAACTGTAATTAGGACTGGCCCCTGTGCAAATATTTCTCTTCATCACAAACCTACAATTGCATTGATTGAATTCATCATTACTGGCACAGCAGCCAAGTGTTATCATGCACACAGATCATCAAAATCATGTTTCTATTCATTTAAATCCCTAATCTCCATAAAAACAGAAACCTGATAGGAGTTCATCTGTGAGGCCTCGTGCTCAGCAGAGTCACTAACGACACAGCTCATGTCCAGACCGCTGCCTCTGCTGTGCTCCGCTGGCTGTGACCAATCCATCTCACACAAGCTGCATGTCAATGTTGCGAGTATTCAATGACCTTAAAGCTTGATGGGTAAAAAGTTATCTCATATCAGGAGTCAACTTGCCCTCTTCTCTCCCAATTTTCATATTATATAATAATATATTCATATTATACTGATAACTGAATCATCTGTTTGCCAAAGAACGCTGGCTTCTTGGTAAAAGGCTGAGCATTAGATATTAATGTAATTTACCCAACTACACAAAATACCCCCAGAACTATTGATTCAGTTGCCCTGATTTTTTCAGACAATGACCCAACATTATGATGAAATCTGGACGGAGCTTCTTCCTATCACAAGACTGTACTGTAAAATGCAGGTATGATCCAGATTCTTTCAACAAACTTGATATCTCTGGGGGATCTCCTGCTGGGTAAATTCATGCAAAACCGCTGATGTGCATTCCTGTCCCAGTCTCAGTATTTGCCTCGAAAATAACTCCTTAAACAACTTAAATTTGATGAGTTTTATGAGGGAAACCAATAAATCCCATTAGCCTCTGTAGCGTAGCTCTGAGCAGCTCGCGGCTCTGCTCCACCGTTCTAAAAATAGCTTGCACCGACAATTAAAGGTAACGAACCTACTCCTAAAACTATAGGGATTATGACAATGGGCCAATTTGCCAAAATGTTAAACTATCCCTTTCAGGGTTTAACAAACCTGGGGAAAAGCTCATCAGGAAACAGACAGCTTGCTCTCGTGGACAAGTTGTGACCTACACATTCACCACGCCGTGAGATAATAATGGAACGTTACGAGACAGAGTTGTTTTCGAGGTAAATTCATGCAAAACCGCTGATGCACATTCCCGTCAGGCGCTGTTTTTCGGCAAGCAGTCTCAACATTTGCCTCGAAAATAACTCCTTAAATTTGATGAGTTTGATGAGGGAAACCAAGAAATCCCATAAGCCTCCATAGCGTAGCGCTGAGCAGCTTGCGGCTCTGCTCCGCCGTTCTAAAAATAGCTTGCACCGACAAAAATCCTCCTCCTAAAATGCCCAAATGTTTAACTATCCTTTTAAACTGCACACTTATTTGACACCTCTCTTGGTGCTTACACATAATGCAGATTTCCAAGACCATTACGCATGGGTGGATCTAGGGGCGGGGCCACAGGGGCCCCATCTGAAATCTAATTGGCCCCCTGAAGTGCCCTTGTCCTACTGTCCTTATATCATGATATCAATATTAGTTTATAAGACCCAGGCCTGCCACTTGTTAATATAATTATTTTCAATTTATAATTTGTCAGGCAGCTGTAACAAACACTCATGAAGAGCTTCCCATTGCCCAAGGAGACAATTTGCTTCTATCCAATCAACAGCCTAGAACTCGTATATAATTTATAATGACACAAAAACAGAAATTAGAAAAGGAGCAAATCTTTTTTTTATTAAAATGCATCTGAAAAAATGAGGCCAGCTGAAGAAAAAGTGAGGATTTACAGTGTTTTGTAAATCCTACAGTGTGCTGACTGCTGAGTGTCACAGAGTGATGATACATATCAGTGCTTACAGGTGGATTGCTCCTCTATGGGCACTTCACTGGTAGTTGTTAAGGGAATGAAGAGCATTGCTCATTCACCAAGAGGATCCCAACCTGCAAGCTGCGTGTCGGCCTGCCTCTATCTCTGACATCCGATCTACAACACGTACTGTAGCTACTCGCTCCACTGAGGAGTTAATTGAGTAACAAATGAAAGAGTGGCTCGCTGAGACTGGACCATGTTTCCCAGTGTGAGACCATTTATAACCTCCTTCTGTAGCCGAGCATCAGCTTCAGCCAGCTCATCTCAGTCAGCCTTGGTCACGCCAGCGGATGACTTTCTGCACAGCATGTCAACGACAGCTTATTACAAACTCCTCTCCAACTTTCTCACCTCCTTCCTCCAGTTTCCACATCCTTCTCTCCCTCCTCCATCTGTTTTCCCCAGAGGACTCATCATGGGAAGTTAGTCCAGCCTCCCTGCCACCTCTCCTTTTCTGATTATTTCTGGTTCATGCTTCATGCATGAAAAGTGGAAAGGATTATGTGACACGACTGGAAGCAGCCAATGGGTGACATGGATGTGACAAGAAAGAAAAATGTGTTTGGGTGTATACATTTACCACAGCTCTCTCTGGCTTTGATTTCCAAATCAACCTGCGCCTTAGAATCTCTACTGCAAGTGAAAAATTTCCCCTCGGAGCATTAAGGTTTTCATCATTTCAGTCTCACTGACACCTTTACCTGCAGGGGTTCTTAGAGCTCAAGGATCTGCACATTTCAGAAAACACACACAAAGACATTCAGAAAACATCTTCATCAGTTTGACGATGCATGCCACACAAAACTCACAGCACACTGAAGGACATAAGAGATTAATACATGATTCATCCATGTCCATCAGTTCTTGTGTCCACAGCAACACTCAGTCCTTTAGTCCAAAAGAATGCTCCGGTCTGAAGAACTGAAATTCTTCATGTATTGTGTCCACATGAATGTAAGAACACCTACCTGGACTTTGGATGTATGACCTTCAAACTTTAATCTGCTCATCTCCGAGTTGAACTGGGTTTTCATGCTTTGAGCTTCAGACTTTAAAGCAACATTGCAGAGTGTATCATCAGCCTTAAAATGTTTCCAGACTCATTGCAATGGTAGAAAAATGGTTGTAGGAGCCATAATTCATAGATACGTAAAAAAAAAAAAAAAAAAAAAAAAGAGTTGGAAACTTAGATTGTATTTCATTTTTTCTAAGTTTGTATTTTAGATCTATGTGTTCTACTGTATATCTATAGTGCAGAGTTGAGAGAGATTACGGCACCGACTGCCTCAGTTTGGATGAGAGTGGTGAGAGGGAGCACAGTTTTTCTACGGAGTGATGGATGTAAATTGATTTTCCTTAAGTAAAGTTTTTGTTTTGAAACGGATACATCTCTTAATACATCTCTAAAGCCAGAACAATGGTTAATAGGATGAATGGTGCTGCCGCTGCAGCCTGAGCCGGGTCGCGTCGGCTAAAACTGCACTATGAAACTTTCCTGTGCGGGTAGGAACACCGCCCCTCCCCCCTCTGCGTAGAGCGGTAGAGTGCGACCTGCTTTACGACATACGTCACATGTTTACCTGACTGTAGCCTAGAGTGAGCCAGCAACATAGACGAGAGCGTAGACAGCAGCTAACCAGAAAACAAAGCTATTGAATCAAGGGAGTAGGTTTGATTTTGACATTGGTGGGGACATAAAAGTGCTCCGAGGCATCACTCCTGAAAGTTGATGTTTTTTGCATTTGCAATCATAATTTAATGTTATGTAGGCTACTGTAGGGGTAACTAATGAGCAACTAATGAAAGACAAGAAGGCAATTTAGAAGAGTTCTCAGTTGCTCTGCTGGCTGAAGTCAACTGTGCATCATCATGACTAAACACATCCATCGTTATTTAACCTCACCTGTGAATTTCCAGCCTCTCCTCTTTCTCTACCTCATCCAGCCTCTCCTCCTCTACCTCCTCTGGTCTCTCCTTCTCCATCTCCTCCAGCCTCTCTACTGTCTGTCTCTGTCACCTGACAAAAATATGTTGATGTATGACATATGAACAGATACATTAGGGATACAATGATCATACAGCTTGATGGATTACAGTTATAGTTACAGATACAGTTATTGCCTGAGGAAAAAAGGCTTTTACTTTCACACAATTATGTGTAATTTATTCCCCCAAAATATGGATGTATAAAATGAGCATCTGGAATCTGAG
Source organism: Trachurus trachurus (assembly GCF_905171665.1). Taxonomy (NCBI): domain Eukaryota; kingdom Metazoa; phylum Chordata; class Actinopteri; order Carangiformes; family Carangidae; genus Trachurus; species Trachurus trachurus. The sequence goes on from NC_139895.1 coordinate 34,281,640, forward strand.
GTTTTTTTGTAGGCCTATTTTCCCGACCAATGTTCTTTATTTTTTGTTTTTTTAAACAGTTGCTCCCTTTCACACAAAGGATACATGGAAATAATAAGCTAGTAAAAAATAAAAATAACTTTTAAAAAGTGTAGGCTATCTGTTTGCCATTAAATATTGGCTTTATTCATTAGGCCTATCTGTATTGTTGAGGCTCTACAATTAGATACCCCTGAAGTAACTTACACTTTGACTTATAAAGAAGTGTCTTACGGTAGGCTATGTCCTTTTTTCTTTTCTTTCCAAGCACAGACCCACAGGTAGAGCGCGCACGCACACACACACACGCACGCATGCAAACAGACAGACAGACAGACAGACAAACACAAATGCTCATGTAGTAGCTAAATGACACCACTGATGTTAAAATCCGTCTAGCTAACGTGACCCAGGCAGAACAAATGCCGAACATGATGAACATGTTGACAACATTCGCGGTTGCAGATTGAAGCACCGCGACCTCCTGTCCCGTCCGACCAACGAGCTGGTAACTTTTACAAGCAGACGGAGTGACAGCGGGGACAGCCAATCACATGTACGTTAGCGAGAAACGGCAGAGCCAATCAAAGAGCGATATTCAGGTTAGAGGCGGGACTTCTAGCAGAGACCGACTGTTAACCCTTTGTGTGCCATAATCATTGACTAAACACTACGGACAGCGGACACAGCGGCTGAATATTGGTATAGGGACGTGTCCCTAGCGTCCCTACCCAATTCTACGCCCTTGTATTGAATTCCCCGTCAGACGGTCTGATGGGGGGCGGATAGCAATTTAAACACATTAGCGCCATGTAGCGCATATGTTTATAACCGTCACCACTAGGGGTGTAACGGTATATGTATTCGTCCCGTGCTGTCACGGTACGGGGGTCACGGTTCGGTGCATGCAGTCACACGACGAATACGTCTGAGTGAATATTAAAAAAAAAAAAAAGTCAAGTCCTCACTCCAATCCAGGTGGCGGTAATGAGCCCCAAAGCTGCTGCAACCGTCATAACAGAAGAGAAGTGTTGAGAGTGTGAAGTTAGAGGAGCTGCTGCTTCATTCATGTCACCATGTGTCTTCTCAATGAAACACAACGGCGGCGGCGGCGGCTCGCGACCATAGAAAGCAGCTCGCGACTGGTCGACTGGACAAAGTCCGTCGGCGATGTTTCACGGAAACGCATCAAACACGTTAGCGCATGTTCACCCCCCGCCCAACACTGATGTTAGTTTCTTGTTTTGTTTTTTTTGTAATAGTTGTTAGTTGTCAAGTGCAAGTTTTTTTCATTATTGCCATTAATGAATGGCATGATAACACTCCAAATGCACTTGTTTAATTTTATATTCTATTTTTTTTTTTAACTTTTATAACACAAGACAGATTTTAGTTTTACATTCAATAGTGTCTGTTGTACCGAAACCGTACCGAACCGTGACCCCTGAACCGAGGTACGTACCGAACCGTGACTTTTGTGTACCGTTACACCCCTAGTCACCACGGTCTGTTTATGTGCCCGTGTGTGTGTAAGTGCATGTGTGTGCACCAGCGCAAGAGAGTCGCCACAGACTCGTCCAGTGTTCCCAACGCAATATCGTTCCATTCATTCATCTCCGCATAGCGCTGCTTCTCTGTTATTGGCGTTCACACACACACACACACACACACACACACACACACACACACACACACACACACACACACACACACACACACACACACACACACACACACACACACACACACACACACACACACACAGAAAGAAGGGCACATCGCAACCCCCCCGTTGGACGATCCAACCACCTGCCACAGTCTCTTTGCAAACCTGTGGGAAACACTGTCATGGGTGCGCTGGCTGATGAGTTTAGTTTTTTTCTGGCTCCAAGTTTGAGTAAATAAAAGCCGGTCTCATTTTGAAGCTGGGTATTTTTATATTTTCTGCAAGTTCTCGTGAATGTAAAAACCACTCAGAGCCGACGATCGCCTGTTTACACAGTTTCTAAGCTGCTTCGTTCGAGCCAGAGTTCTCAAAGACCCAGCCCGGTCCAGTCGGCAGATGTTGAAGACTGGACCCGTTGCGGCCGGACTTAATGAGCATTAATTCTCAGGGAGACCACGGCAAAAAAAATAAATAAAAGACGCCCGTAGTTCTGTTGACAGGTGAAGCGCGACAAACTGATGACCGGCTGGTCACAATGAGTTTTTAGGCTTCGTGGTTTTTGCACATCTGTATTTCTTCCTCGCTAGTTTTTATTTTTCATATGCGGATCGAGAGTGAGCGAGTGAGCGTGCAGAGAAACAGATGCGCGCCAGATTTCACGGTTGCTGACCGGCAAAAACTGAAATGAGACAGTTGAAGAGAGGAAAAACACAGAATATACAGAGGTTTATGCATCCAAGAGACGTCATGCCGTGAAAGAGGGAGGATCAGCTGGTGGCTCAGGTTTAGTGAAACTCTCACTGTCAGCTGCACATCTGTCAGCAGCTGCTCCAATCACACACGCTACAAACTTTCATTTGAAGGGACAGATTAGATGTTGATTTTGTTAACTTTATTGCCCATACACATTTCCATATACGTGATATCTGTCGGCTGTGGACTTATCCTGCACAATGGCCTCATGATATATACACAGATACTCTTTAAATGATGTCGTGTTTATGGAAAACCTTTTAAGAATGAACAAGAAAAAGAGCGTTTGGAGAAGAAAACAAGATCTGAGAGAAGAAAATGAGATAATGAAAAAGGAGCTCCAGGCACATGAACACACATTGCGTCTATGTTAAAGTCATGTGAGTGAGAATGGAGCAGCAAACACAAACAGCCAATGATAATGAGCAAATAACACAGCTGGTGGACTGTCACACACATCTGAAGGCAGTAAATAGTGAGAAATGTCATTTTGCATCACCATACATACGAAAAATAAAACTTTAACAATGATTACAACAGAGGATCATTAATAGTAAAATAGAAACAATAGTTTACAGGCATTATTGTATGATTTCCAAGTAACAAATGAATGATAGCTCCAGCATTATGATATGAATATATATGTGATATGATATATCTAACAGGTGCCTGGGGTGCCATTTCATTCCTAATGTTCACATTATGCTTCAGACATGGTTGAATAAATCCTCCCCCATCACAGTCACTGTCAGATATTTAGATAATTTTGAACAGCTGTCTCAGAGCCACATCACCTCTGACTGAATAAACAACACTCCAATCAACACTTGTCATTCCCTGTCAACTCCAACCAGAGCCTGAAAATGGCTGAAAGGCTGGATGTGCCATTGTTCAGCTTGTGGCTGTTGTTATTAATATTATCTATCATACAGTGTTCTTGTTTTCAGATCAGATTGGTGGCCCTGCTCTGTATACTGCAACAGTTTGGTTTCAGGTTTATTTTACCTTGAAGGGATAGTTCAACACTTTGGCAAATTGGCCCATTGCCATAATCCCTATAGTTTTAGCAGTAGGTTCGTTACCTTTAATTGTTGGTGCAAGCTCTTTTGAGAACGGCGGAGCAGAGCCGTAAGCTGCTCAGAACTATATGCTACGGAGGCTCATGTGATTTCTTGGTTTCCCTCATTAAACTCATCAAATAAACAATCCAACAACTCCGAAACGCACCACACTATGAGATAATAACGGAACATTACGAGACAGACAAAACCACTGATGCATGTTCCTGTCGAGGACAGTTTTTCAGCAAGCAGCCTCTTTATGACTTTGCATTTGCCTCGAAAACAACTCTGTCTCGTAACGTTCCGTTATTATCTCATAGCGTGGTGAATGTGCTGGTCACAACTTGTCCACCAGAGCGTTGTGGAGTTGTTGGATTGTGTATTTGATGAGTTTGATGAGGGAAACCAAGAAATCCCATGAGCCTCATAGCTCTGAGCAGCTCGTGGCTCTGCTCCGCCGTTCTAAAAATATCTTGCAATTAGGTGACGAACCTACTCCTAAAACTAAAGGGATTATGGCAATGGTGATTTTGCCAAAATGTTGAACTATCCCTTTAAAGCATTTCTCTGCATTTTTTTGTGCAATGACTTTGCATTGATTTTTACACATCTGATTATTTCTCCTCTCTCTAAAACCTATGAATTATGTGTCATCTATTTTATTGCTGCTAATTGTTAAAGGAGTATTATCGCAAAATTCGGCCACTAGATGGAGCCAGGCGGAGCTTATCAGATATAAACAAGTGGGCAGCTGTCAGAGAGAGATAGCAGCCTCGTTAAGTCCCCCCCCCCCCCCCCCCCCCTCCTTCTCCTCACCAGGCTGAATGAACGTGCAATCGCGGGAAAAAGAAAACTCGCTAGTGGAAGCGGCAGCTCTACGTCGCGCACAACCACAACAACGACAACAACAACTGAAACGTCCTCCTCCTTAATAAAGCTGAGAGGACAGCTGAAGAAAGACACAGGGACTTGGAGACAAAGTGTTCTACCAGCGATTCAGTGACTGTGAGCACCCTAACACTGCTACATTACTTACTGTTGCATATTTGTCCGGTTCGGAGGTCGGATTTGCGAGTTCCGAGTGCATTTTAATGCAGCAAGCGCCGGGCCGGCTTGGATCATAACAAAGACAAATGCTGCATTTGCCCCACGGACACTATACTGTTGGCGATTTTTTTTGTAAATTTAGTTATGGCTCCCCCCGACCCATCTTTTGCATATTTCAGCTTATTTTATGCTATTACTGCTGTATTTGCGATAATGCTCCTTTAAGCAATTAGTAACACGAGTTTGTTACAGTGCTCTACAAATAAGGGTTGTCATCATTATCACATTATTATCGCTAATCAATTTGACGCATTTGCACCATTTTGAAAACAGAAAAAGAACAGCAAAGAGAGAAAACACAACCAATTACACACAATGCTGCACACAAATGACAATGGAAATTAGTTCCAAAGAAACAGTGTCCAGGGGACACTAAAAAGTGATGAACAGAAACACATGGGGCATGTTCCCTTACATGTTTCCATGGTTTTGTGAGTCAAATATCTGTAAACAGTCATTTTCTTATGTATTTGCAAGTTCTTCATCTTTTCTTTTGTCTAGTTGTAACAGTAATTATAGATGCACCATTAATACTTTTCAATAATTCACCAGGACTCACTGTATCTGCCACGATCAGGCCTATGAGCAGACTCATCTCCTGCAACCAGGAGCCTTTCTACATGCACATCCAATCAGGAGAGAGGTGATGGTGTGGTGAGCAGGTGGATATTGGTTTTTCCACAGGACACCAGAGTGTCTGCTGGTTATTAATGAGACCGTGGTGGCTGCAAACGGAATATGTATGCATGTGGACAATAATGGCAACAAGTAACAATCCTTCAAATTACCCAACACACACACATGTACATACTATACTATATCTATATGAGGGAACCCAGGCTCTGCCACCTTCTCCTCCCAGCTGCTGATGGGAGTTTTATGTAACATTCTGCTAAACAACAACAACAACCCCCTGAGAGGCAGTAAACCAGAGGAAACAAATTCATGATCAAATTACCACAGCCTTCTTTCAAATGCAATTTAAAAAGAAAGAAAGAAAGAAAAAAATCACTGGCAGGCTGGAAGGCAGGTAATTTCATCTGTCGTTTTCGCTGCTCCATTCTTAATCACTTATTTCTCTTCAGGAGAGCATTCATGGTGTTTATATTGAACCGTTGCATTGCCGCAGTAGTTTTAAGGGACATTTGCGGATAATTGGAGACATATTTCACCCATGCCATCTAACCTAAGATGATCGCGCCTGCCTGCCAACCTGTAAGAGGTGTCCTATCGAGACAAATCAGATATTCCCTCCAAACAGATTGATAGTACAAATTCTCAGAGGTGTGATTTTCAAAATGTGAAATGAAGGGCAGGGGAACACCGGGAAGCAGAGCTCTCCAGCAACAAATCCATAAAAATGAAATAGCTCTCAGCTGTAGCAGAGGCTGCTGGGACATTAGAATGCAGAGATTGACTTTTATATGTGAATAAAAGCGGTGTTCAGATTGAGTTATGTTTTATAGATTATTCTCCGTTTGTGGCGGAAGACTTCAAACTGAACTGATGCAACCAATGATGAAAAGAGAAACAGGTTTCCAATAGAAACATCAGTCTAAACATCTGAAAATTCTTATTAATAGATGTACTCTGGTATAATGACTCAGAATTTGGACCCAAAAATGCACATCACTGGCTCCAAACCAGAGGCAGTTTTGAAAAAAATACATATTAATCTGGCTGGTCCTCAAGTGAGCAAGGTTATAATAGTTTTGGATTTTTAATTATGGTTTAGTTTTATTTAGTTTTGACTTCTTTTTCTCTAATTCAGTTACTTTTAATTAGTTTTTAGAGCAAGTTTGCTAGTTTTAGTTAGTTTTAATTTTTTTTCTAAACGCTTAGTTTTTGTTTAGTTTTATTAGTTTTAGTATTAGTTTTAGTTTTTTCATACTTTGGGTCATTTGTTAGTTGAAGGATTCAAAAAGATCAGAGCAAGTATTGTGTAATAAAACTCAAAAGATACCATTTAACAAATGTGTTCAGTTACTGCAGTTTTTTTTTTACATACCAGTACAGTAAAGTAACAATAGGCTTACAGTAGCCTACCTCACATGTTGTATTGTATTTAACATAAAGTAGCATAAAGTGAACACAGCAAACACACACACCTGAACCGGGCTCTACAAACACTGCTGCGCATATCATGCCACGTAGCAATGGGACTCAATAGCTACTGCACAGCTGATAATATTGTCGGGACCCCGCAGTCATGTTCTTGTTATGATGTTTAAAGCAGAAGTAAGCGATCCGGTCGTTTTGGCTAATGCTGTGTTCCAGGCAGGCTTTTGAAACCGTAAATTACAGCTTCAAGTCACGACTTACGACTTTGTAGCGTTCCAGGCAACCCGTATCGTGTTTTTCCTTCCCGAGTTACGGGCTGCCTTGAACGCACCATAACTTCTTGTCAGCCGATGGAGTTAGCAGCCCCCGCCCTCGTCATGGATCTATTGGTCCTCGTCCCTATGTCACCACATTCAGGCGCATCCCTTGGCTGCACACACAGCCCTTCATGCCGTTCTCTCTCCTCATTGGATAAAACTTGTAGGATACAAGAAAGGTTTTCTCCTCGGCTCAGAGCAGAGCAGAGGGACTGACAGACCCGTGTTTCGGTCCAAACACTCTATGTAAGTGATTGCTGTCGGAAGAACTATTTAAGACTTATATTAACACGAAAATATCGCTTACTTCTGCTTTAAGTTCTGTGATTTCTGACTGACTGTCAATGTGTATGGTACGGGCTGGGCAGGTTGGATGAGAAGCTGAGGGGCCGGGGTGAGTGTGAGGAAGACTGTGTGTGTGTGTGTGTGTGTCTGTGTAGGTGAGTGAGTGAGGAGGAGCAGAGGAAGAAGTGAGAGCTGTCAGATAAGTTTGTGTTGTGTTGTTGTAGTTACCTGTCACCTGAGGTGAGGTGGCAGATTGTAGGCAGAGCAGGAGCTGGAGGGGAAACTCTGGTTAATGATGGAGCTAAGCAGGAGGCAACAGGCCAACCGGAGACCAGGTAACCAGGACAGAGCCTGTAGGGCAACAAGGAAGGGCAACAGAGTCAGGAGACAGGCAGCTGGTGCAGGCTGAAGTTATTAACCTGGAGTACAAGAACAGTCAGGGTAACAACGTGCAAACTAATTATAGCCTATGTGGAGACTGGAGCGGGTGAGCCTGGGTTTAAACACTGCAGCTGGTTGAGGAAGTGATCTGGCACAGCTGTACAGGTGAGTTGGCGGGAGATGACAGATAGACACACACACACACACACACACACACACACACACACACACACACACACACACACACACACACACACACACACACACACACACACACACACACACACACACACACACACACACACACACACACACTAGCGGGGAGAAGAGGACAAACACACACACACTAGCGGGGAGAAGGACAAACACACATGGGAGGAAAAATGGAGGTGAGCACAAGTAATTTAGTCGACAACATAGATAACAATTTCAAATTGTGCTCCCACTGCAGCCCTGAGGATTTGTAACTATTTTCATCTTCTCTGAGTGGGCTGCTCCTCTCTCACCATTTCGGCAGTGCCTGACGCCCAGGTAATTGAGAAATGGGCATGTATGGAACCAGGATTTTGGTGCATGCATTCTCCCCTCCCTCTCACCATGCAGGAGCGCCAAACTTACAAAGTGTGTGCAAAGTGCATGTGGACACGTGGTGCACCAGGTCTGTGAAATTAGAGCCCAAAGCCTCAAAGTTTTGGCACTTTGAGGCCACCTGTTGAATGAATGTAGATAAAGAAAAAAGAAAAGATATGAAGACTGAGAGTCTGAAGAAGAGCAATACGCTCGAAACGTTGCTGGTGTTGTTGGATGGGCTAAATAAAAGCACATAAAGGGAGCTTAAGTGTGCGGTCTCCTCTTTTCTTTTTTCCAAATCATGCATTCAGCAATTAAAGCAGAAGTGAGTGGTCCGGTCGTTTTCGCTAATGCTGCATTCCAGGCAGGCTTTTGAAATCGTAAATTACAGCTTCAAGTCACAACTTACGACTTTGTAGCGTTTCAGGCAACCCACTCGTGTTTTTCCGACCTGTTTTACCGGTGAAAGTCACTATAACGGCCACTCGTAACTTCCGACCGGTGAACTCGTACCAGATCGAACTGGTACCACTTCACGGTCGGAAAAAGGCTGCACACACAGCCCTGCATGCCGTTCTCTCTCCTCATTGGATAAAAACTGTAGGATACGATAAATGTTTTCTCTTCGGCTCAGAGCAGAGCAGAGTGACTGACAGACCGGTGTTTCGGTCCAAACACTCTATGTAAGTGATTGCTGTCGGAAGATATAACTATTTAAGACTTATATTAACACAAATATATCACTCACTTCTGCTTTAATACAAGCACACTTTGACACATGAACAGGAGACATGAGGAATAAGACTCCTAACCCTTCGTATACCTCTTTTGCAGTAATCTTGTTCTTCTTTAAAGAAAACTTCTTATCAGCAGCAAACCCTCTGCCGTTACCTGTCGGTACACCTCTCCTGTCATTAGAATGTGTCTTAAATCACCAGACACAAGTGATTAGCCCTAAATACATACAGTGTAAACTGGCACCAAAACATTTTGTAAAACATTTTGTCCAACCACTTGCCGAGGTGATCTGAGACGCATTTATCCAAAATGCCATGTGCATGCACTGCACGTAATTTGTAATTTGTAGTGGAAGTGACACTGGCAGTAACATAAATGTGATCTGACCACTCAAGCGGCATTTTAATGACAGGTGTAAACAGGCTCAATATAACTTGCAGTGCTGAGAGGGGGGTGAGTGGGATTTCCTTTGGAGAAAGTCTGTTCACTCATTTACAGTCCTCGCTGAGCTATGGCTAGTCTTCATATTTACTGTATCGGAGCAATGTCAATTTAATCTGGCATTTGAGCCAGAATTGTAACTTTAAAGACTAAATTTGATCCTTTGAAATTATATAATGCTCCAAGAGAAAGCCATGATGAGATCTTCCATCATTCATAATAAACAACAGCCTTCATACATGACAGGTTAAGTGCACTTGTAAGAGTTGTGGTCTGGAGTCCGGGAAGCATAAATCTGAGTCCAGTGTTTGCATGCCAGCTGGTGTGATGGTGACTCGGTCTGTCCAGCGAGGGGACCACTCTGCAGGTGTGTGTTTGATTCAGACATCAACAGCCTGACTCTGACTCACCTACATGAAGAAACACTGCATGGCTGCCACTGCTGTTTGAAGCTGAGCCAAAGTAAAGCCCAGGCTGTGATCCCCTCCATTTTCAGCAAGCCGCTGGGAGCGTTTGATTTCAAAGGCCTCCTCTTGTCTCTGATGTAATTAGTCCATTTAGCAGATTCATTTGGGTTATTAGTGGGATTAAGCCTTTAATTAGACTGCCTTGGCTCAGGATGGTGTTTTAGTTAAGAGCTATGCTTCAGAGGGAGCCAAAAATATAATAACACCGATGTTAATGCTTTATAGTCAATGCACATTAAGATATAGTTCATGTTTCCTGTAATATACAATATGAAATAGTCTGAATAGTATTTGAGAAAAAAGAATTGAATTAAAATGAAATGAATGTCCTGCAGAGAAAACGGTTGTAAATAATGTCAGCACTGCTGTGCCTGTGAATAAATCTAACGTCCAGGTAATTACGTTTTTAAAAAGAACAAGTTTAAGGGGTTGAAATGAAAGTCAATACAACTTCGACTCTGATAAATGCAGTCAGAAATGGTCACAGTTGGTTAAAAAGAAAGAAAGAAATTAAACAGAAATGATTTTGATTTTCCCTTTTTTTAACTAAAGGGAACGATTTCTGTCAGCAGAAGTGTTTCCATGATGAGACTCACTGGTTATAATGCACAAGGTCATTTTAAGTTAATCATGCACTCTGCCGTCTCTGATTAGGAGCCTGATCATAACAATGTGAAATGATTACTCAAACGTCGAGGGGAATCATTTCTACTTCATGGCTGATGCTCTTTATATTATAACCAGAGAAGGCTCCGTCCTCTTAAAATTTTTTTTTTTTTTTTTACCAGTTGCCCATATATTTTGGCAAATCAGATCTCACTGTGTGGGTTGACCTGTTCACTTTCAAAAAGAACATTCCCTTTAATATCTTTCCTGTATGTGTGAGTGAGTGTGTTTGTATATTCACATCCTGCTGGTTGTGTGTGAATGTTTAGTTTGAGTTTCCCTATTTATGTCTCTTACCCAATGATCACATACTGAACAGTTTGACCTCCATCAGTACAGATCCTCCTCCAATAAACAGTTAAACACACTTATCTCTGGTTTTCTTTCTTTCTTTCTTTCTTTCTTTCTTTCTTTCTTTCTTTCTTTCTTTCTTTCTTTCTTTCTTTCTATCTATCTATCTATCTATCTGTAGCAGAAACACCGTTTAATTCATAGACAGGTAACAAATAAAAGGAAAAACCAAACATGGTGCATCTTTGGGAGGTGTTGGGTCTTGGCATTCATTCTCTAAACTCTGGAGGAATAACCACCATTCTTCCCCAAAAAAATATTTGGCAGTGGCTCAAGAAGTAAAGGACGTCATGCAGTGTGTGTGAGATAAAGGTGTTACATCATGTATGTAGAAAGAAAGCTTGGTGTGAATGGGTGAATGTGGTTTCGCACATAAAGCGGTCAATACAAAATCTATTTTTAAGTGCATTATATTTACCAGTACTCCCTCATCTGGAGATTTGATGATGGTGGTGGTAATGTCCCACAGGTCTCTCATCATTTTCATACTCAAACCATTCAGTGACCCCTTGTGAGCTGTGGATGGGAGTATTGCCATCCTGTTTTCCCTCTCATTGTTCATCTTCTTCCATACATTTTTCACCAGAACACTGGTTAGCAACCATCCTACAGCTGATAATGCTCTAAAATAGTTTTCAGCTCAGTAACTCACCGGTGACACCAGAGCATTGATGCTGCGTTCATGTGCAGTCGGGCAGACGGCCGTCGGTAACAAACCAGATTGTCATTTTAGTCACAGAAGTCGAGAGAAAGCCGGTAAAACGTGGGTCAGTTAAACAATACCACATCGCCATGACAACATATTGTCACGTGTATTGTTTTGCCTCGTGCTGACTGACCACTTGTTTACATAGAGGCTTGTTTATGCCGTTACGTGCAGCGGCTGCCGTCTGCCCAATTTCACGTGAATGCAGCATGAAAAATATGATTGAGTTGCTTGCGATCTACAACTGCAACGCTAGATGGGAGTAATTCCTACACAATGTACCTTTAAATTAAAAAAATAAAGAAAAATGTCTTTGAAAAGTATGTATCAACAAACTCTCTTCAATGTTCTTTTTGATTCAAAGCCTTTTTATTTAGGCTAATGATGGGAACTTTTCTAGACCTCTTTACTACTGGACGACATTGTATCATTGTGTTACTGAGTCTGATGTGAGCCTTAGTGGGCTGGAAAAGGTGGTAAACTACAGGTGAAGGACATACAGTATGTGTCAGGGTTGGAAAGATGGACCCAAATGCAGGAGCGAACACAGGTACTTGCAAACAAACTCACACAGGACAAGGCAGGAGAACAAAACACCTTGACACAAACACAATAATTGGACAAGGAACTGAAAGACTAAATACACAAGAACTAATCAAAGTAACAAGCAACAGGTGAGGAGACAGGAGGGCAGGGCTGACGAGGTGAAACACAGGACAGGTGTGCAAGGAGGGTGTGGAGGGAAAACACAGGAAGTAACACTGGAACAAAAAGCACAATAAAAACAGGAACTGAAGAAAACAAGAGTCCAAAACAACAGAAAACTGAGCCACTATGGCGGCAGGCTCAAGGCCATGACAATATGCCAAAGTTAATTTTCTCTAAACAGCCTAGTAGGGGGGAAAAAACACATTTGAGAAGGCAATCTCTCTGAATACTTGACCCGAGGGCAGAAAATGATTAGATAAGGAACCTTGAATTTAAAGAAAGTTGCCATATTCAGGATTCTTGTGGAATCATTTGCAGTCCGCGCCAGTCTGAGGGGTCAGACTCCCAGACAGAGGCCAGACACGCTGACTCTCTCCATTTCTAATTGGGACGTTGATATTGTGTAATATTATATAAGAACAGCTCTTCTGCATCACTGACTCCTCTCCCCTTCATCTCTGCAGGTACATGGCCATCATCCACCCTCTGCAGCAGCGCATGTCGTCCACAGAGACCAAGGTGGTGGTGGGGGTGATCTGGGCGCTGGCTCTGCTCCTGGCCTTCCCCCAGTACTACTACTCCAACACGGACCAGCTCCCGGATCGGGTGGTGTGCTACATCGACTGGCCCGAGTACACTGTGTGTGACTTCAAAACGATGTGAGTCTTCTTTGTATGAAAGAAAAAACTCTTCCAATAGTCAGTGAACGTGACAGCATATGTAGGCGGACGCTGTTTGAAAGCTTTTTGTTCTTTGTAGTGAACAAACTGAAGGCATATTGTCGGGGATTTGTGTTCTGTCAGCTGTGAATGCTTTGATTTGGGTAAGAGTAAAGAAGCATTGGATTTGATTGAGGCCTTACTGCACAATCCATTTCTACTACAAAGAGGAAGAACAGCGTTAACAGCATGTTGTACACGACAAAAATGTCTAGTTTAATATAACAAGAGACTAATGTGTATAAATCAATCATAGAAAGAAAAAGCTTTGAAGATCAATATACAGTTTAAGTTATAAGTTATGACAAATTGAAGCACGCTTTTTTATTTTTCAAGAGGTTTTTAAAAAATATAATCTTGATTTATGCAGGTCCAGAACTCCTCATCCATTCAGTTCTTTAGATCTAAATCAGCGCTCTTCAGATTAAAGCTGACAGCAATGATTCCCACTTGGCTCAGCTTTTCACACGCATGTTAGATCACTAACTTGTGGCTTTTACCCTCACTTAGCAAGCTCTTCAAATAAATAAATAAATGTATAAAGAGAACAGGCTTTAGTTTGTCAGCACTCAGGCGAACCTCCCATGTGCCACCACAGCAGGGTATGATTTATTTTTTATTTGTAGTGAATGGAGCCCTGCATGCCCACCACGTCTGTTTTTATAACTGCTGTATCGAAGCGCAACAGGAGAGGGATGTGCAGAGGGGTTTCAGAGGAATGGCGCCACATTTTATACAGACTATTGATTCCAACTTCTCTTATAGCCAGCTGTCTGACTTTGTAATTTTACCTTGAATCTGATAAATGACAGAGCCTGTTTTATTGTCCCAGTAAGTAGCCCAATACAGACTTGATTTGATACTGTTGGTGCTTAGAGGAGCAGCTGATTGATAGAGTTTAGGCTGAGGGCTGCGCAGAATGTTAATTTCTACACAATAACTAAGGCTGAGGGGATTGTCCTCCTGAGGCAGGATGTTTTTCTGATTTAGAGTCGTGAAGGGTCAAAGTCTGATCTTCTGTTCAATCAGTAGCCCATTTCTCCCTATTTACAGCGTTGTTGTGCATTTCGTTTCTGCTTTTGTTCATTTTCCTTCACTCTGAAAATATGCACTCCTGTGATACAATTTATATGAGCTTTGCAACGGATCATTTGTGAGAAATAGCTCAGAAAGTTGAAGCTTCTATAGTGTTATATTAGAAGTATGTGCCTCTAAAGGATGGAGCAGATACTGAATCTAAATCTAAATACACAAATGTTGTTGATTTCAGTATGGAAACAGGATGTCTCATAGATGATGTCTTTTCACAGTTTTTGCAGCTCAGACATTTCAGGTCACCACATCACACTATGTATTACCTCTAACATCAGAAAAACATATTATTTTTTCTGTAAAAACTGGCAAATACTAAAAAAAAAAAAAGGCAATTGATTGTTTATACTCAGAGTTTGCCAGACAGGACATGTCACCACATTCAGATACAGTACAGAGCACTCTCCGACACTCACACACACAATGTCAAAGCCCCCAAGTGAGACGCTTTGATGATGACTTTGTATTTTTTTTTTTAAACTTTATTTTGTGGCTGCTGCTCTTTCATCGCTGAGCTCAGTGTGGCTGTGTCTGGTTTAACAGCCCTGTGCTGGTCAGACAGGTGAGAGTGTCTGTGATCAGAAATATGAAAATGGTGCAAAACTTTCAGAGTTCACCTGTGTTCACAGTTTGAGAAGGACAGGACCCAAATGCAGACGAGAAGACGGGTGAATGAATCAGTTTATTGAGGGGACAAAAAGGGGGCAAATGAGTCTCTGAACACAATAAAAACAACAACAACAAAAAGCTCTATATTTTAGTCCAAGACAGCTCCAGCACCTCACAGAAGAATCCTGTCTACGGATGAGCGGTGATTATATTCACTTTAGTCCAAGACAGTGTGAAAAAAGAACACAAAAAAGTCTGCAACCAAAAATACAAAAGAAAGTCAGAAAGCCAAAAAGGAAACATGAAGGAACAAATACCCTGTTCACACCTGGCATTAACATGCATAATTGTAATTTGACCGGATAGCATTTACACCTGGCATTAATATCCGTCTCCAGTGTCTACATTACTGTAAAATCCAATTGAGATCCGATCACACATTTATGTGGGTAAATTAAAAAATGAAATAAATAGTAGAAGAATAGAAAAGTGTAGCCATCCGTGAAGTTGCGCTATTGTACGCACTTTTCTCATCCTCAACTCAGACCATGAGCATCCACCACATTTTTCCATACAGTAGCTTTTGGCGCTCACCGCTGCTGTCCACCAGGCTAGTTTGTTTTAGAAACCATAGCGCTCCGCGATGACGTATTTTGCGTAGTTGTATGCAGATACAAGATGCATTGCCGTTTACACTTGTGTTCAATGTGGTCACAATTTGTCCCTGACCTTTGGAGGTGGTTTTCCTGAACGGATCACAATCCTCAATGTGTCTTGGGTGCGTTTACACCTGTACTTTCATGTGCTCGAGCGCTATCCGATTGTAATCCGATTACTGAAAACACGTGTTAATGTTGGGTGTAAAAAAGAAAAGAGTGATGACTAGATCTATCTATCGACGTACAGTATGTCAGTGACAACTCTAGGAAAGGGCGATACAATGGAGCACACGACACAGGGTGAGACGACAAGATAGATGAGACGAACTGGCACAGAGGGAAGGGGAGAACGGCTCAAGACGAGACACTACAGGCAAGTCAGAAAAGTCGAAAGAAATGATGGAAAATACAGATCAAGGTGGTTATTTTACTTTATTTTGTCTCTTTCGTCAGTAGATTTCTCCTAAATTCACCAAAAGGTAGCAGCTACTGTGACATACTGGGCTGTGCTTGTTGTCTGACCCATGTCATGTCGGGTATCATTGTAAAGCTCTCTTTCTCTCCTGAACACTCCAAAAATGGTCATCTCCTCTGTATCCGCAACCAATTGTAAAAGTATGATTTACATTAACAATCTATGGAATTTTACAGTACAAGTCTTTAAAGGCCGTTTTCTCAAAATGAGTGTTTCCTCAGACTCTGGGCCCGAAATCTCCACTTCAGCATGTGATGATATTTATATATATTTATATTTAGATATATGATATATCATTCACAGCCTGAATTATACAACATTTTATTCCTAAAAACAGGGTGAAATTAGATTTTTTTTTTTTAGAGCTGGTGACAGTATTTTCTCATTTACAAAGTAATAAAAAGAGATATCCAAAATCCCCTCGGTAAAAACTTCTGACTCTAATATGTCAACAAAATAAGACAAGAATTTTGAAAGGGGCTTTATCCATTTTTCAGATTTTGGTTATATGCAAATTAGCGCATATTTCATCAGATATTGCCTCATTTACATATTTAAACATAACATTTGACAAGACTTGTAATACAAAAAATATTTGTCTTAGAGTAAGTGATAAACTTGGGAAGTTTCACGGTGATATCTGTTATTTAACATTTTTACCCTATTCACCTGTTGTGTCTCCCCTTATATACACAAGAGAGAGGGGATAGAGACAGAGAATTCACACAGGCAGGAAACTTGAAATGAAGAGAGGGGTAAGACGCAGAGTTAAAAAAACAAACAAACAAAAACAGGATAGATAGAAAACTGAACTAAAACCTGACAACATTACTGACTGGTCCTGACATTTGTGTTAACATCAACAGCGAGCCACTTGACGTATGCGTGAACACCAGTTGTACCCTTTCCTACTGCCAATAAAAGCCAGATGTTGATGGATCTTCAGGCTTAAGTGTCATGGACCACAGCTGGTTGCTCTTACATTGAACAGAGGTTACAGTTCAGCTGTACAGCACAGAGAAACAGCAGAGCACAGCTGCTGCTGGTGACATTTTAAATTTCCCCTCTGGGATTAAATAAAGGTATCTATCTATCTATCTATCTATCTATCTATCTATCTATCTATCTATCTATCTATCTATCTATCTATCTATCTATCTATCTATCTATCTATCTATCTATCTATCTATCTATCTATCTATCTATCTATCTATCTATCTGGAAAATAAACTTCATTCTGCACAGTGAGGCTCAAACAATGAAGAACTCAGTATTGTTGTTATATTGCCATCATTATTGTTACCTTAGCATAATGTTTCCCATCATCCAGTTCAAGTGCTCTATGTATAAAATTAGCCTGACAAGATGTTTTGCCAGACATGATTGGAGTAATTGTGATGCAACAGGGTGAAAGAAGGTTACAACAAGCACTGAGCATGGTTTTCAGGCACTGTGACCCTGGTCAGGCAGTTCATTGACAGTCAGGGTTGACGAGTCACCTTTCCTCCAGATATCATCTTTCCTTAGGCAGCTAAAATAGAAGCAAGGGCCGCTCATATCATACCAGTGACTTAACATTAATGTGAATCATTCTAACCGCTCTTGCATGTATGCATTGCTTGCCTGTGCTGAGGAAACTGCAAAAGAAGCACACCGATTTCATTTCCCCTTGCTCCATGATCTACAATCAAAGAAAGGGCGGAGAAATGTTTTTATAGTGCAAATGCATGTGTTAATCTTCCTCCTGCACACACACTAAAACCTTGCCGTGCTAGACAAACTTCAGAAGCTGCTTCAGAAAAAAAAAAACAGGTTAATTCAGCATGCCTGGGAATGATTTATTCATACTTCATGCCACCACAGTAACCTCCAGTTTCTTCTATTTGTCTTTTTGTAATCCCGCTGGCAAATGTAGCGCAGGCTCACTTCCATAAATGCTCACACAAGCAGCAGTTCAGCAAAGACGGAGGAGCAGCCACGCAGTGACGCAGGCGTGCAGGCACTCAAACACAGCTCTGATCACAGCTCTACTGATGGCAAGCTCTCACTTCATCAGCCAGTGTTTACTCTGCTCCGCTGCTGCCTTCCCCACCCCGCCCCCTGCCTCTGTCGCTTTCCTCCATGGAAATATAGTTTGTTATGAGGTTGCGCAACAGTAATTTCACTGTTCATGATGGGATGCCTGCTGCACATATTACTTTTTTAATGAAACTGTAATCAGTGACACATAGAGGCTGAGTGAGAACACAGCAGTCATTCAGCTCAGCCACTAAAGCTGAAAATCAGACGTCTGATTAAGGCTGACCCCCAGTCAGGTCCCACTAGCCTTTCTCTGCAGATCTTTCCACATCGCCACCGTCGTCGCTGTCTACAGTCTGTCTGCTGGCTGGCATCAAAGTACATAAAGCTGTGTTGATCCACTGAGCTAAACATAAAAGTTTCACTGGATGGATGAATGACGATCAAGAAAGTAAAACACATTTCTTACCAGAACTGTTACCAAAAAGCCAATTAAAGGAGAATTCCGGTCATTTTTGACCCCTAAATCGTTGTCCTGATGGTCACCCAGTGTTGGAGGGAGCAAAAAACGCGACTAAAATAGATATTTGATTGTTTGAGTGTTTGAAAAAATTGCCCCCATACTTTAGCGTTGTCGCTATCGCTAGCCATGGTGTAACTCCAGTCTGCCTGCTTTTTTTTGAGTATATTTTTTGGCCTTTTTGCCTTTTTATTTGATAGCACATAGTGAGACAGACAGGAAAGGGGGAGGCAGAGAGAGGGGGATGACATGCAGGAAATGTCTGCCCGACGCGGGATTCGAACCGGGCACGCCTGCGTTGAGGACTGTAGCCTCTACATGGGGCGGCCGCTCTAACCACTGCGCCACGCACAGCCCCCCCCTGGTATCAATTTTAGTCGCGTTTTTTGCTCCCCCCAACACCGGGTGACCATCAGGACAACGATTTAGGGGTCAAAAATGACTGGAATTCTCCTTTAATCTCATAATATTGTATAATTTCATTGAAAATATAAGAAATGTTAGCTGTTGTGCTTGTTTTAACAGACAAAGGTCAGTAGTAAAGAACTGGCAAAAACAAACCAAAAAAACCTCATTGTCTCCCAGCCATAACTGTGATATTAATAGATTTTGCACTGTACATCGACAGAGACTTGGAAGCATATACTGTAGGTGAGTCAGTTTGTGCCAACTCTATTACTGTTCAACCCCACCACATACACTCTCACCAGCTCTGTATGTAAACTGATTACTAAGAGCAATGAACCAAACTTTGAAAATGACCTACTCACTTAAGACCTCATGTTGTTAAAGCTGAAGAGCTGTTGG
Organism: Trachurus trachurus; assembly: GCF_905171665.1. NCBI lineage: Eukaryota > Metazoa > Chordata > Actinopteri > Carangiformes > Carangidae > Trachurus > Trachurus trachurus. The sequence goes on from NC_139895.1 coordinate 34,300,836, forward strand.
GCTTTTTCAAGACGAAGAGGCACTGTGTAGGAGGCAGCTCTCATTAGACAATGAGACACAGTAACAAGTAATCATCCGCCCTCACAACTAAATTACAGTCCCACTGCGAGGCGCAACTGCTAATTCCAGACCACAGCACACGTTTAAAGTCTGAATAGAGCGTTTACTGAAGAAGTAAAGTTTTGCTTTAGTATATAAAGGATTTTCTACTATTTTACTACTTTTCAGGGATACATATTATATGATTTTTGTCATTACATATGTTTTAACCATGCCTCTGATCAACTTAAAGACCCTGTATAATATAAAGGGAGATGTCCATGTGTAGAGTGATTATGAGGCAGGTCTAGGTTCTATATCAACACTGTGAGAAGAGCATCAGTCCACAGGGAAATGCATACAACATGTATTCAGAAACTAAGCCTTTAAAACCAGCCATAAGGACTTCTGTAACTTTGTGATGTCACAACAAAGCAGTCACCAAGCCCCACCCACCTGGACCCACCTTCCAACCTCACAGGATTTAGTTTGTCTTGTATTTCATTCATCCATTATGTATTTTAACTCAGGAATGCATTGAGGTAAAGACATCATTTACAATGTAGCTGAGCAAAAGATAAGTTAGAAATTCCTAGACACAATAATGTTAATCTTCTATAATAGTGTCAGGAAAGACAAACACAATAACTGCCAAGAAATTAAACTACAATTAGAGGGACAAAAACATTAAGAATATTTTTAAAAAGAAAAAAACCACGGTTCAGTGTTCACACATTTTATGTTTTTGGATTCTTAAAACTACAAATACATCTTCTTATATTATATCAACAGTAAAATATGGAACCCTTAAGAATTTACAGATCAGATTATGAAATATAAATTTAAAATGTAGCTCCCTTTGATAAAATATATTGCACATATATGGTATATAATAACAATGCAGTATTGCAACTCTCAACTCAAGATCTTAGTATTTCTTCTACCCCTGTCATGGTGTGTGACAGCAGACAGTCTGTGGTTTCCAAACAGACCAATCTGCCAAAGTCCATGAAGAACTGGACATGTCTGGTGGACAAAGGTCATCTCAGATGGTGAATGGTGGTTCTGGTTGCAGAATCACGTTGGTGATGACGGACTTATCTTGAAGGTTACAAGTGCACAGAGGTGTTAATGTAATGGGTGACATCCCATGATACCTCGATCTGCCCCTTGTTACTAGAACTGCTGCTAAACGCAAGACCAGACTTTCCTCGTTAAAAGCATCAAACCGCATTCCCCCAGGGGGGTTTGGGGCTTTTAACACCTCCTGTCACAGTAACTTTCAGGTGGAGGACACTGAGGGACAAAGATTAACAGTAAACCCCACAACTCATTACCTGCTGAGAATTTTTTTTTCTCATTTTGAAGAACCCTCTTCATCTTTTCATCCCTATGAGAATATTTGTTCTCCATGAGATAAGAAAAGAAAAGAAGCCTTTCCAAAAAAAGACTGATACTCTGAACAAACACACACACATGTGCACCATGTGGAGCCACACACAAAGGAAATCACACTCAGAGCACACCTTGTCCTATGTTATCTTTCTCCACTAAATTGGGCTTTGCACAACATGAGCCTGTGATTAGTGCCAGTAAGGCAGCGCGGAGCGAGGCGTCCTGGTACCTCTTTAGCCTCTGCTGGCAGGCAGAGTCAGAGACAGCTGCCCTTCCTCCCAACACACACATTCATTATTCATACATACTGATGCTAACACACTTACTCACACACGCACGTTTAGATAAACATGTGCATGCACAATTTGATTATGCACACAAATATGCATTTCCTTCACATTCAGTTAATCTGCACTGTAATGCTGCTCTGTGTTGATACAATTCATTTGGTAATATGGTATTGAACTATGCACGGGCTCTGCCTCCCCTGCTTGTTTTCATGCATTAAACATTTGCTTAGCATGTTTGCGTTTATATTCTCAGTCATTCCAACACATTCCCACACACAGCAACAGCCAAGAAATATAGACATCTAAAACATGATTGTCCTCGGGGAGAACAAAAGAGGCAGCGGTCCAAGAAATGAAAACAATATAAGTTAGTGCATATAGTTCGTCAGAGCATCTGTGGCCTCCACTGAGTGTGGTTTTATTGATTCAACTTGTATGACAGCAAGGTGACATAGCACAGCCGCTATTCCCCAAAGCGTTATCCATCAGTGTGAGGAAAGGGTCTGCTGAGGCCCCTCAGGGACACACTCTGCTCTGCTACAGCTGCTTCTCTTGCAATTATGAAAACTTTGATAATTGTTTGCAAAGAGCTGGTGCACCTCTGAATTGTTGCAGGACTAGTCTATTCTCTGGATCAAGATCCATTCCTGGTTCATGGGAGACTTTAAATAGTCACCAACAGACAGTGGTGGAATTTAACTTGTTTCAACACTTGTCACAAGTACACAAGTACTCATGTACTGCACTTTAGTACATGTTTTGTTTTATGTACTTGTACTTTTTGCTTGTGTACCTTTTAATGACTTCTTTATCAAACAGTTGCTGCTTATTTGACCAAGATTTCCATAAGAGAAGAGACAATACATTTAACTTAAGAGAGGAGTTGATTTCTTCTAAACTTCTAACCCAGGGCCGACATATGTAATAGAATAGAATAGAATAGAATAGAATAGAAAATGCTTTATTCATCCCCCTGATAGGAAATTAAAGGTGATAGCTACAAGTTTAATTCCTCCTGGCCAGTAGGTGTAGAAGTCACACTGCCTGCTCTCGCTCCAACCTTCCGTTTTACTGGTTGCCAGTTACAGCAGTAGACACATGACATCAACGTTCTAATGCTGTTGCCACAGAGATCATTGCATGCCGACGTTGCCAATGTAACGAGATGTAAATATTTATATATTTCGGACCCGCCAAAATTTATTAAACAATTATTAATATATATATATTTTTTTTTTTAATTCTGTAAAATTAATACTTTTATTCTGCACCCCTCTAGACATTCTGTGGATGCATTATTTTTGAAAAATTAATCCTTTTGATGAAAAAGTTGTAGCTATAACCTTTAAAGGCCCCATGGCATGAAAAATGTGATTTTGGTTATTTTTTCGTGCTTGGGGAGGTCTCTGGGCCACGTATATACTGTCCCCTGCATCAAACTGGTCATAAACGGAGAAACACACACTGCCCATTTGTAGGAACATTATCTTTAAGATGAGCAGCACTTCCTCCTTTCTGTGATGTCACACACAAGGTAACTCCGCCCACTGTAACCAGTTTTTTTTTTTTTTCAATTTTTATGAATGCAGCTTAGGTTTCAGTTACTTGCCTGTGATTGGCCCGACCACATGCCACTCAAAAACAGTGAGCCAATCAGAGGAGAGGTTCTCATTCTCTCTTCTGATTGGCCAAATGACCTGTGCCTGCTAGAGCTCCAGAAAGAGGCAACAGAAAGGGGCAATATAAACGATATTAAGCAGATCACAGGTACTCAAAACCAATGATACATCTTGTTAGGGATATCAGCAGGTAAATAAACCCAGAGAAAAGTGCACAGCATGAGGCCTTTAAGTCGTCCAGCAACTTACAAGATACATGACACACAGAGCAATGATATAATACAAAATGATATAAATACAAAGTAAAAGTAAAAGAGACAAGGGTTAGGTATTAAATTGATACAATGTACGATACCAATTAAAGTTTGTACACGCTTTTGACTAAATTATGTGTTCTGTTGTGTCTTTCTAAACTTTTTTCACTGATCATGTGCTTGTGCAATTAAAACACTTCAGCTGCTGGATCATTCCTTAATGGCACCATTGTTTTATTAATCCCGGCAAAGACTTTGATTTCTGTGATTTTGGAACTTGAACCAAAAATTGCACCACCTACAAAGCCACTTTAATCATGCAAATCAGCAGGATTAGCTAATCAATCCATCAGTTCCCTGCATGATTTACACTTCTGCTTCATGATTCACTGTCTGGAGGAGTCGGGGAGGAGAAGCACTTCAGGAAGAGTCCATTTAGATGGACATGGTAGCTATCTGGTGTCATGGCAGTGCTGCTTTCAATGTGTGCAGTGTCTTTGGTTAAGCGGATGCTGATGCAGAGATGTGGCTGTTGAGCAGTGTTGAAACAGGCTGCTGACCTCTCTGACCGTGACAACGTCTTTACTCACAGCCTGAGCCTGGTGAGACATGCCTGATAATCTCAAAGAGAAAAACTAGAGGTCCTTTCACACACAAAAAAGCAGTGAGAGTTGAGAAATAACACACACAAGCTTCAGCCAGAGAAGAGCTGAGAATGGAGGTATTCCTCTTCTGCCCTGGTTTGAACAGCGATCACATCTGCTCAGCTTTTATGAGAGCCAACTGTATGAACCAGGCTCCACTTCTCCTTCAGGCTGCTGTGTAAACTAAGACATTTATCCCAGACGATGCTGATGAATTACAACGCCTGATGGCCTGTTCTACTTTATATTAAGCCTGTTTCCACTCTTTTTTTCCTTCATGTAAGGGTATTAGCGAGCTGTTAGAGCCAATTTCACACCTCTCTGATAATAAATCCAATGAAGGGTGTCAAAGAGAGAGGGGACAATGATATTAATCTGGTTACTTCTGCTTCCTCTGCTCCCCGAAATTTAATATAACAGATGTGATAACAGATGCGACGGGTTATATATTGTCTATCTTGCTCAAATCTGAACTGTAGAAAATCACAAACACACACACATTATTTACAAGTATTTACTCAAGAATTCTCCTCCAGCTCAGTAGCCTACTCCTATGGGCATGACCTAATGTGCATACAAATCACATTTCTGCTACTAAGTAGATTGTGACAGCTGAATAAATTTTCCTCAGCTTTATGGTAAACACTATCTGTGGCATCAGTTTCCTGTTGTATTTAACACTTTGAGCAGTGTTTGATTACATCGGTGTGGTAAAAGGCTTGACGTCTTGGTTTAATTAAAGACAAGATTAAGTTTCACTGCATTTACCTTCTCCACTCCGGGGAAAACAAGCGTGAAATAAAAGAGAGGTCATCACTAATAACATTAACTGTGGCTCTGCTGGATTAAGTTGCGCTGGTGGGGTACGATTGTATCTGTGCCTCTCACAGTGTCCACTGTATCAGGGTCGAATCTCTTCACACCTTGATAGAATTCACCTACCCTCTGTAGGGCTCTCAGTTCTCAGCCATGGTCCACCCACACAGGCCTTTGAAATGGTTTTATTATACAGTATTAGTTCTCTTCTGTGTGGGTGTGTGCAGTCTGCACCTGTGAAGACCAGCTCTCACCTGAAAGTGCCACACAGCTAAGGTAATAAGAGGACAGACGTTTGGTGATGTATGGACCACTTGCAGGGCTATTAAGAGATGTAGCTGGTGAGCGATAGCCACTCAGGAACAGGTCTTGTGTCAGTAGGACTTCCTCAGCCACTCATTCATAGCTCTTTATATAAGAACATACAGTAGATTAACCCCACAGAGCAGTAAATCACATGTCAGACACTTATTTATACTAAACCCACTTTTTTCAGTTAGTTAATGACATGTACAGTCACTTTATTACAAAGGCTGTTTGTGGTGGGAGCTTACCTATGTTCCCCGGGTCCTATGTTCCCCATTTTTCCCAATTCCTATGTTCCCCATTTTTCCCAAAAAGGGTCCCCCGATCGAAATACCTACCCGGTAACCGCGGGGAACATAGGACCCTTTTTCTGAAAAAGGGTCCTATGTTCCCCGCTGTTACCGGTGGATGGACTCTCTCTTATCTGGACTCTCTCTATCCATCTAGCCTGTCTAGCCTCTAACTGGTCTTTTTACTAAACTTAACCAACTCCTTTCTTCATTGCCTAAACCCAACCAATGGGACAATTCCACTTCTCACTCAAAGTCACAACTCCACTTCCAGGTATGGGACCAAAAATTGCATGTTGGGGAAAGGTGGAACATACACAGCAGGGAACATAGGACCCGGGGAACATAGGGATGACCTCTTTGTGGTTGTATGTTCATTGTGGAATCGTCAGCAGGATGTTGTGTACATGCCGTAGATAGGACCGTGTAAAGTAGATGATTTTGGCAGAAGCCTCAGAGTTGTGACATTCAGAGCTGAGGGTGAACGTAGTCCTCGACATAAGTAAACAGGAAGGGATTTCAGACATAGTTGTGGTCACAATAGCTCTCAGCACAGCCAGTTTGCTAATTGGCCCTCAGTGCTGCACCCGGCTTCAACCTGAGCACAGGTCTAATGACCAGAGTGATTGAAAACACCTGTGTGAGCTCTCTGTTCTCAGACTGCCCAATGTCTGATATGTAACTGCAGGACTTCACCAGTGTTGGGAAGATTACAGAAGAAAACTACAATTACAAGCTACCCATGTTGAAAATGTAATAGTAGTGTAACTGTCATTTCAATTAAAGTATTCAGTCATTTTGAATGAATGCTCTCAGCTGTTTTCACATTTTAAGACCTCTGGTAGTGTTAAACTTTCAGTAAAGACAACATAAAGACAAATAATAAAAGACTTCGCAAGACTGAACTTCAGTCCCTCTTTTTACTGTGAGAACAGCTGTGTACACTTAACATTTTTCGTCATCTTGACATATCAGTTTAGCCATTGATAGCATCTTTTCTCCGGCAAACACTCTTTGCACTGAACTATAATGTTAGGGCTCTTGTCTGCAGTCTCTGCAAAGTGTTGTTTTTTTTAACTTCCAACACAGGAATGCGATCTTCTCTGCCTCCGATATTGTTGCTGACTGACCGATTGTTCTGTTTGCAAATTAAGCAGCAGAATGGCACATGACCAGAGAGAGCCAATCAGATGTGTCAGTGTCGAACTTGCGGCTTTGGAAGGAGGATATTGACATGAAAAATTTCAAAAGGCGACTTTTAATCACACATACAAGGATTTCAATTATGTACATTTTTTAATTAAATTACGTAATACTGTTGCATGTTATTCATGATTCCTCAACACTGTCCTTCACAAGGTACACTTTCAGTCATCTTCATTGTCTTTACATTCACTTAAAGGGATAGTTCATTATTTTTGGCAAATTGGCCCATTGCCATAATCCCTATAGTTATAGCAGTAGGTTCATAACCTTTAATTGTGCAAGCTATTTTTAGAACGGCAGAGCAGAGCCGTGAGCTGCTCAGAGCTACACTACGGAGGCTAATGGGATTTCTTGGTTTCCCTCATCAAACTCATCAAATACACAATCCAACAACTCCAAATTGCTCTCGTGGACAAGTTGTGACCTGCATATTCACCACACTATGAGATAATAACACAACGTTACCAGGCAGAGTTGTTTTCAAGGCAAATGCAGAGACTGCTTGCTGAAAAACTTCCCCCCGGCGGGAACCTACTTCTAAGGCCCCGTCCAGACGAATCCGTTTTTTTCGAATCCGGATAAATACTTTATCGGATTGGCCTCGCGTCCACACGAATCCGGCGTTTTCAGGGGGTGAAAACGGTATTTTTTGAAAACGGGTCCCAGAGTGGGAAAATTTGAAAACGCCGCCCCAGCGTTTTCGTCTGGACGGCCAAAACGGCTTTTTTCAGAAACGATGATGTCATGCCCCCCGCCGCTCTACCTGTAACCTGAGACACACACACACACACACACACACACACACACCGCTGCAGCAGCAGCTGCACACTGACAGTCTCGGCCGACTACCGTCAGGTCGCTCAGACGCTGCAGCTGAATCGCGCCTGTTTAATCATCACTGATCGTAATATTTACTCTGACACGACTCCCTGTCAACATTTAATCCCATGTTTGAGTTTGAATACAGCGGGGAACTTCTTCTTCTATTGAATTACAGCGGGGACTTCCCGTCTTCTTCTCTGTCTTAAGTGTTTATGTGTGGCAGGCAGCGCTACAGCGCCACACACACTCCACACACACGCCTGCAGTATGTAGGTACTACAGCGTTTTGGGTCGTTTTCAGGTGATCGTGTGGACGCAGATATTTCTGAAAACGATGCCGTGTTTACGGAGATTTTTTTCAAAACGATTAAGAAAAAGATCGGATTCGGTGAAGCCGCGTATTCGTCTGGACGGGGCCTAAAACTATAGGGATTATGGCAATGGGCCAATTTGCCAAAATCCTGAACTATCCCTTTAATGTTGGAGCAGGTCAGTACTAACTACTGGAGTTCAGAGGAAATTTGAGAGGAGATTCAGATACATGGTTTAATCCAATGACAACAAATGTACTTGTGTGTGTGGTGGTTTTACTCTGTTGAAAGCTCCGGTGCTCCTGGGTATTCAGTAGGATTAACATAGTTGTTGTTAATTGCCAAGAAAATGGCCTGTGAAGCTCAGCTGCATCGTTCAACGAGAAAACTGACTCTCTCCGGAGTCAGGGGGTCATCCCTGACACAACACACACGCACGCACGCACGCACACGCACACACACACACTCGCTGTACAATGCTCAGAGTGATCTAATACAATTTTCCACATGTTAATGGACATTAATGCACTCACAGACAGTAAATACACAAACTGCATATGTTCTAACACATTTAGGCACATTCCTGCACACACACACCTTACAGGGACCTGACAAGATCAAACACTGTCATTTTGACCCTGATGAAGACGTTGTACGTCGAAACGTTGGTCTTGTTTTTTCTGCACTAAGTAAACTATTCGCATACCAGTGACTCGTGTGCTCCAGGTTCCTCTTTTCGTTTCCTCAAGATCAAACACTGTGTCTGTGATAGATTAGTAAATCATTAGCCAGATTCTGAAACTGTCATATTTGATTATTTCAGAGAGGGTTTAAATTTACTGGACAGTAATTGGAGCAGAGGTCTCACTGCTGCCACTTACATCTTAAATCGTGTTAAAAGCGAGACTCTGGAAATAACACTAATGATGATTAAGTCACACCAACTCAAATGAGTGACTTTATTTTACAACGTGCTTCGGGGTCAGTGGAGGATGTCAGGCTGGGAAAAAGATTCACAGGCTTTATAAAAGCGTGGAGGCTGTGGCCACTGAGCGACATTCAATGTTAACATTCTGAACACCTCTCGACAACAGAGTCGTCTTTTCAAACCTTTATTTAAAGCTTTTATAATCAGTAGTTTTATTTTCAAGGTTCCCCTCCAGACACGCTTTAAACTGTTGCCGTGTCAAGTTGATTAGATTTGATCCTTACATTTGTCATGTACGAACCCTGTCTGTCTGAATATGCTTTCATGAGGTTCACGGCGGTTCCAAGGTGGAAGCGTTCAGTCATGGTGTTGACAGCTTCACGCGTTAACAAGGTTAAAAGTTGGTTCTCATCAGAAGGCTCTGTAACAATAGATGGCACAACTTTATGTAATGCAAAAATCTTAGTTTTAATTGGCAAAGACTAAAAAACATGCATAACTATTAGATTTAAATTCATGAAGTTGCCAGAGACAGATTTGTTTCAACACAAATTTAAAGTTTGTTTTTACTTCACTGTCTCTCGTGTGTTTTTGTGTTACATGCTCGTTCAGGAGTTACATTTAGCAAGGTTATGACAACAGTTATGACAAGGGATATTTGTCTTAGTTTGTAGCTCAAAGAGCCTTGCACAAACACTCAGCCCAGCCTGTGTGATTAAGATAGAAGAATACATTCTGCATTTCCAGGGTTGTGGTGGACATGCCGACATGCCATCATACTGTAGGTTGCGACAGAAGTTGGTTCAGATACAGTATTTACATGCAACACTAACCTGCTTACTCAGTTTACATACACTGAGCAGGGATCAGATCTCTTATATAATGGTGTTACTTAAACCTCCCAGCTCACCTGAAACAACCTGTAAACAAAAATGGACTTTGTTGAAAAGGTTGGAAACTTTCTCATCCTAACTTTTTACAGTACATGACTGATTATTGCCAATAGCTAACGAGCCCCAGACAGCAAGTGTCGACCGGAGGAGAGGAGGTAACGGAGCTGTAGGTGCAACATGTTAAAGCAGAAGTAAGCGGAATATTTGTGTTAATATAAGTCTTAAATAGTTCTATCTTCCGACGGGAATCACTTACATACAGGGCCGTAGCCAGGATTTTTGAAATACCGAGGTCATAGTCGTGGTGCGCGGGGGGGTGGCGTCAGAAATTTGGGGCAATTTTATATTAAAAGGCTTCAATCTGGTGCACTTTGACAGATAAAAACTACACACATCATATTAGATTAATGCCATTTTTTATGATATTATCATCACTAGTGATCATCCAGAGAAGACCCAACTTCACTGAATTCTGATGAGAACACACCACCTATTATAAACAGTAGACTAGCTCCTCACATTCGTAGCAGCCACAGAGTAGCAAAAATATTATATTATAAAGTTTAATTCCAGCTCGAAAAAAAAAAGTCTGAAATGCAATGTGATGGTCCTGGTTGTTAACATAAAGATGAACAGGTTTCTAGGGTGAAGTGTGCACTCTTTTTTTTACCATAGCTATAGCCTACTATTTTTGGGTGACTTCCTTCTGGAGCGTCAGCTGTGTTCCTCACTTTGAAACAGGCCCAGGAAGTTTGTTTGCTTTTCCTTATAGTTACCACAAACATACATCTGACTGCTCCTTGTTGCAGCAAATTTTGGTTTGTGTTATAATTGGTTATTCACGTTGTTTAGCTATGTAGTATTTCACATTTCTATGCATATTTTTTATTAGTAAAATATTGGTGTCAAACTTAATTTCGGTTGTATGGTCTTCTTTGAATGGGAAAATATGAAGAGGTCTAGGTGAAATCAAAATGAGCCAAAAACAGTTGTATTTGGATGGAGTGAATATTATGACACAGGCTATTAGTGAAATATAGCCTAATTAGTTTTCCAAAGGTCAAATTCCACCTGGACATACGTATCTCTGATAATAAAACAGCTGCAAAATTGCTCAGGTTCATTTTTTTAGCATCTACTTTTACACAGTTAGCCTACACATTACTTATTCATTTGCCTGATATCCCATGATTCAAAGGTAGATTTTACTCTAATGTGATTTTTGTTAGTATTCTTACTAGGCAGAGATGAAAAATTTACATTTTCTACTGTAGCCTACTCCAGACATGTCTGTAGTAATCTCACCGGTCTTAGCTTTCTTTAAATAAATAAATAAATAAATAAAAAAGACTGAAATAAAACTAATGGTTGCCTAAACTTTACACCGTATGCTCTTTGTTAAATCTGTCCAAAATTTTTTAGAAACAATTTCACAGTCTTTGTTTGTGAAATATTTGTGCTTGTGCACCACATATGCTCACATCTTGTGCATCTCCTGGGGGCTAAGCCCCCCCTGTCCTTAAAACTTAGTGACGCCCCTGTCTGTAAACATAAAATGTATCATGTCACTGTGCTTTTCACATAAAGTTGATGGAAGAATGGACAGTGCAGATGCCCCCTCAGTATAGTATCTGCAGGAAAGAGGTCTCTGCTCTCCCCCACTTAGCTCAACTAGTGCATAGTGCAGGACACAGACAGTAAACGGCGCTGAATTGACGCTATTAAACAGCTGTTTTCTCCGCATACATGAGGTTCCGTCCCGAAATAATACAGCGCTTCAAGTGCACGTATGTACGAAACTTTTACAGTGTAACAACTGGTTGGAAAGAGCAGTTTATCTAGAGCCAACTCACTCAGTAGCCTTCTCCTCCATGCACGCAGGCTCCGCGACGCGCTGTATCACTCGCTTTTTCTGAATGAATCGCCTTTTTTCCCGCGACCAGTAAACAAACACCAGCGTAGGCTACGTGAGGGCGTCAATAAACAAGAGCATTATAGGCCTACCGGAATTGTTTGGACAAGAGAGGAGTCACTCTGTCACCTTCCATCTGTCCTCCCTAATACTTTGCACTTTTTTTTCTTTTTTTTTTTCATTCATTAGGCCGAAAAAAATACCGAGGTCATGACCTCGGTGTCCTCAATGGTAGCTACGGCCTTGCTTACATAGAGTGTTTGGTCTGAAACACGGGTCTGTCAGTCACTCTGCTCTGCTCTGAGCCGAGGAGAAAACTTTCCTTGTATCCTACAAGTTTTATCCAATGAGGAGAGAGAACGGCATAAAGGGGCGGTCCTCTCTGTGTGTGCAGCCAAAGGATGCGCGTGAATGTGGTGACGTAGGGACGAGGACCAATAGATCCATGACGAGGGCGGGGGCTGCTAACTCCATCGGCTGACAAGAAGTTATGGTGCATTCAAGGCAACCCGTGACTCGTGTTTTTCCGACCTGTGAAGTCGTACCAGTTCGATCTGGTACGAGTTCACGAGTTGGAAAAACACAAGTGGCCGTTATAGTGCAACACCTACACGAGTTACAGGTTGCCGGGAACGCTACAAAGTCGTAAGTCGTGACTTGAAGCCGTAACTTACGGTTTCAAAAGCCTGCCTGGAACGCAGCATTAGCCAAAACGACCGGATCGCTTACTTCTGCTTTAAGATGGAACAGTTGATGAAAGTGGGACTGACCCCCTCTCTATACCAGCTAGTACTGAAAGATAGAGCACTTGGAAGATGAATGGATTCTGATTAACAGTTCTCTCTGTGTTGAGTGGTACAACTTTGTTTTCTTTAGGGTATAACAAAACATTGATTGTCCAGGGATTGAGAATTTGTGCATTTTTAGACATTTGGAGTGTAATAATAATTAGATGATTATTGTTGGCATTAATATGTTTCAAACATAATGTAAGCAATACCTGTTATATACACTAATATACTTAGAATGAATGAATTATTTTTTATTTTTCATGTCATGCCACCACTGTGGCCCATCACCTATGGGATTACAAGACACATTTAATGACAAATACTTAGACTATAGTTCTATAATATGATGTGTTGCAGTTTAAGCCTATGGGTTCCACTGTACAGTAATTGCCAGACAATTCTGTGGTAAATTGGCCTGTGTTGTTTGAATGTGGTCATGTGATTTTTGTCTATGGTGAACAGCAGAGAAACATAGTGCTAATCCTATATCAACCATGCAAAACCCTGGCTCCAAAAAAAAAAGAAAAGGAAAATAAAAATCAAAAAATAAAATGTATTTGAAAAAAGTGAAATCTGTCAACAGAGGAGGAATATGCAGTGTCCCAAGATGAGACAAATACTGTAGTAATAGTTTAAGAGAAGTGAAATGATCAAACTGAATAGAAAAACATCTTGTCAGACAAAAACATGCTCTTGATATTTTAATAGACTTTTCTTTTCTTTCTCTTTCATCTTCACCACCTTCTGTTTTTTCTGCTCGTCTCCCAGAAGTGAGATTTTTTGAGTCATTTTATTTTCATCCACCAGTGCTTAATTCCAACCTTTTATTCAAACTGTCTGAAAAGAAAATGATTTAGTTAAAAGTTATTGATGTCTTCCTCCTGTGACGTGGGCTGTGCGTCTTGTTGTAGGTACTACGTGTGTGTGACCATCCTGATCTACTTCCTTCCTCTGCTGGTGATGGGTTGTGCTTACCTGGTGGTGGGTCTCACCCTGTGGGCCAGTGAGATCCCCGGAGACTCTTCTGATCGCTACAAGGAGCAGCTGACTGCCAAACGCAAGGTATAACGACTCGAGCATGCATTTTAGATCGCATTTGTCACGTGCACGTTGATAAGCCACAGCCCTGGACAGGAAGAGGCTACAACTCTCACCACGTCTCATTACATTTTTCCCTCGGTTGATGAAATAATCATCAAAGCAGCATGAACCTGAATCCCAGCCCCCCTCTCCTCTTATCTTCTGCTCTCTGGTGGTTTTCTTGCCCTCTTGTTGTCTCTTCATCTTATTGTAGACTCCTTCTTCTTCCTCTACCTGTTTCTCATTCCTTCAGTCATCTCTCGTGGAACACATGTCTGTGTTCACAGCTTCATCTTGGAGAATCTCCAGAGAATCCTCCGCTAATGAACACGCTGCAGAGACTTGACTCTCTGATACAACAACACGATATGAGAATCCTTTGGGGCTTTATACAGACATACCTACTATGGTATCACTCCCACTGATTACTTCAGGCCCTACCGTTGAGTCTGCCAACATTTGATATATACCGTATGTTTTTGCAGCTCTGACACCGCTACCTTTATTTCATTGTGTTTGCTTTAGTTGTCTGTATATTACATTGTACCTCACACTCGTACAGTGAGTTTACTGATGACAACATGGGTTTGTTCGGTCCATCACTTTGGTCCACAGTGTTTCATTAACTAGCGGATGGATTGCAGTGTGGATTTTGTATCGACATTCTTGGTCCTCTGTGGCCCTGGTTACACAGAGTAAAAACGGTGATGTTTCCATGCGTTTTGACCTTTCGTTTACTCGAAAATGGAGCTTCAGGTCACTGCAAATGATGATATCTGAAGTCTCCAAAGTGGATATTTGGAAAAACTGTTTCCGTGTTTTCATGTAGACAGCAGAAAATAGGGTTTTAGGTTTTAGAACATCATAAACAACCTTGCATTCATGTGCAGTCGGGCAGACGGCCGTCGGTAACAAACCAGATGTCATTTTAGTCACAGAAGTCGAGAGAAAGCCGGTAAAACGTGGGTCAGGTAAACAATACGACATCGCCATGACAACATATTGTCACATGTATTGTTTTGCCTCACTCTGACGGACCACTTGTTTATGCTGTTACGTGCAGCAGCTGTCGTCCGTCTGCCCAATTCCACGTGAATGCAGCATGAAAAATACGATTGAGTTGCTTGCGATATACAACCACAACACTAGATGGGAGTAATTCCTGCACAATGTACCTTTAAACTTTATTTTAAAATGATTTACCTTGTTGGGTCTGTTGATTAGTTTTACATGGTGGCTTTGTGTGATTCCTGCCTTGCTAACCGTCTGCCCTATAACCCTGATTAGTTTCACCTGTTCTCATTTACCCAATTCCTAGTGTGTGTGTGTGTGTGTGTGTGTGTGTGTGTGTGTGTGTGTGTGTGTGTGTGTGTGTGTGTGTGTGTGTGTGTGTGTGTGTGTGTGTGTGTGTGTGTGTGTGTGTGTGTGTGTGTGTGTGTGTGTGTGTGTGTGTGTGTGATCTCCCTCATTGTCAGTTTTGTCTATTCCTGCATCATTTAAGTATTTTCACTTAACATGCCTGCCTCTTTGAGTGAGTGTGCATTCAGGTCCTTTAAATTATACAGACTCACCCATTACCCAGCGGAGCCCAGCAGATACATTTTTCAAAGATGAACTTTATGAACTGTCAAACTCTTGCTCTCCTGTGTGGTGAGAGACATTTGTAAGGAATACTAACAAGCTGTTATGAGCAGGTGGTGCAGGGAGTTGTCAAAAAAACCATGGTTAAAGAATTTGTTGTCTGACAGGCATAAGGACTTTGTTAACATCCCTGATTCTTACAAAAAAAACAAAAAAAAACAGGGTGTTAACCTTTGGCATGTTTTCCCAGCTGTCAGACTGCCTGATTGTTTCAGTGGTTGTTAACCTGCTGTGGATCCCACCAGCTCCAGCAGCCTGGCAATTCAGACAGAGTTGGTGAGCCTGTTAGCTCCCTGTCCAGAGCTGAGTGACTCACTGTCTGCTCCTGCTGCTCAGCCAACATGTTTCCTGTCTGGTTCTGAACTTGAGGACCATGAGCAAGCCCGCTTTCCTTGGGAGGTATTGATCCCCCCAAGCTGTCGTGGTGCTCCACAGAGTGTCTGTAGTCTAGAGTCACGATCGATGTTCATTCAGACCCCGAGTTGACTGTCCCCTGCTGACATGCCATCAGGTCCCAGTTAACATCCAGTTTTTTCCCAGTTAAGCCGATATCTAGTCTTCCCACTAGTGGATCCATCTACTCGAGTGCCATCCAGAGATCTGTCAGCCTCCTGTTCTGCCTCTTGAGGAAAGACACATTCACTTTCTGCTTCCTGCTCCACCATCTGATATTCTCAGCCCCATGTCCACTGGCCATTAAAACAGAGGAGCCATGATGTTCTGATTCTTTCTGAATTCGGTCCTCCATATGAATTTTAAATAAATGTGTCACCCTTGGAGGACACATCCACCTCCCACTCTAATGAGGCAGTGTCAGATCCGCTACATCTGTCCATGAGCATTATTGTTTCATTCATTGTCAGCGAGCAGCGTCTGTTATTGACAGCGCTAATGATGTGTCTGTCTATGTCCATTTGATTGATAGAAAAAAGTTTCAAAGCCTTCTCTGAGTGGACAAGGTTGTTGCTGTTTGGTCAACAGAAAGGCTTGTTAAAGGAAAGAAGATGAATGCTGAGGAGACACACAGTGTAGTGCATCATGCCTCATCAGCACAATGTGATTGAGAGGGTTCATGGGCAGGTTTCCTATGCATCATGTATTATTATGAGACAAGTCCATGTCTCTCTGCGACAGGAGAGCCAGTAAAGAAGTGCCAGTTTGTTATTCCCTGTCATTCAGCCTGTCTGAACAGTAAAACACGGTGGTGCTGACGTGTGTCCAACAGGTGGTGAAGATGATGATCGTGGTGGTGTGTACCTTTGCCATCTGCTGGCTGCCCTACCATGTTTACTTCCTGCTGCACCAGTTCTTCCCCGACATGTTCGAGGAGAGATTCATCCAGCAGGTCTACCTGGGCATCATGTGGCTGGCCATGAGCTCCACCATGTACAACCCCATCATCTACTGCTGCCTCAACGACAGGTGGGCACACACACACAAACACACACACAAGCCGAACCAGCCATATTCATATATGACACATGAACTGCGAAACAGTCAGGGCCACATTATGTAGCCTAATACATTTTCACCTGATGATGTAATAATGCCACATTTTGTAATAAAATTCTGGAACGCAATATGTAATAAACTTTGCCCCAGTTTGTAATAAATTGTTACATATTGCACCAAATTATTACATTTTCTATAAAAAAAACACTTGCATTTTGTAATAACTAATGCAATAGCCTATGTAACAACTTGTAACAAAATGCGGCAAAGTTTATTACCTATTGCTTTTTCTTTTTTGCTGTTTTTGTGAATACATTTGAGCACATTTTACACAAATGTCTCCAGTTTAAAGCTTTCAAATGACCGTCAGTTCCGTAATCGCTCCCTTACAATTTTGAACAGCAGGTTGCCGACCAGTGTGAACTTCTCTGTCTCAGTTCATTAAAATTAAAACTGAAATTCACAGGGCATTACAGGGCTGTCACTTTTCATTTCAAATTGGAATGACTGTTCATGACATGGAAGAGAACAATTATTCAGTCTTTAATGATTAGTTCGGAATTCACAGTGGATGAGCATGACAGACTGCGCCTTGACAGGATATGAGTTCTGGGTTTACATCAGGGTCTCTCCACCAAGAGCCCGAGATACTTGAACGCCTTCATTTCAGGCGACAACTCGTCCCCAACCCAGAGAGGAATGTCGATGCTCATCCTCACTGCTTTATCACAGCATGTGTTGAGGGTGACACATGTGTTGTGTATGTGTTGTGTGTGTGTGTGTGTGTTCACACAGCCAAGAGGACACACTATTTACAACTTCAAAGGATACGCCAACATTTTTTTTTTCGTGTCTTGCCCCACTTCCGAGTCCATGACAAGCAGATAGACACCATCCTTTCGTAACAGGGAGATACGGGCAGAGCTGGCGCACCGCTAATTAGCTTAGCTCAAACGCTGGAAGTGCATGGGTAGTGTTAGCCTGCCTCCACCTAAAGTCATCAAGGAACTCTTCAGCAACTCTAAATGGAAACCGGAGCTGACAAAACTCTCCGGTAAGGCATCTTGAGCGGTCAAATGCCGGTAACGGGACGAGATCGGTCAAAATGGAGGGTTCAAGCAAAGATGGTTTATTTTGGTTCAAGCTAGCTACATCGAGGGTAGGTTAGCTTCATATTTCAAAGTAAAAGCACAAATTCTATTGTCATGGTTTTCTGTATGTAAAGGGCATGGGGTAACACATACAAAACAATCATAAATCCTATCTTCATACTGCAAAAGAAAGCCATTAGAATTATACACCAAAAGGATTAGGCTACTTAGCACCAACAAATCCACTCTTCATCAGTACCAAAACATTGAAATTCGAAGACCTGGTTAATTTAAACACTGCTGTAATAACTTATAAAGCAATTAACAACCTACTTCCACCCTGCATACAAAAGCTGTTTTCAACTAGAGAGTCCCAATATGACCTCAGGGGGACCTGCATTTTAAACAAACCAAAAGCAAGGACAAATACTAAAGCTAAATGCATTTCTGTTATTGGAGTAAAATTATGGAATATCCTTGACAATGAATTAAAATCATGCACAACTATTACCCAAAAGGATGTTTAAAATCAATGTATTGAATAAATATTTAACACTAACTTAAAGTAAGAAAATTATTATTACTAAATGGTGGTTCTGTTTGTTTCGTTTTGATACTATTCACTTTACTTACTCTCTTCGAGTGTAATTTTCCTACAAATTGTGTTTTGTTTTGTTATTGTAATTTTTCTTCCTGTAAACAGGGTAGGCATTAAAGCAGTACTAAAGAACTTTCAGTTTTGGTTGAGTTTGGCGGCGCCTGTGGACCAAAGCGGTAGTGTTTTGCCTGAAGGAAGACTCCATTTCCCATGAACACTAGTGTGAAGCCCTGTAAATATCCTGCATTAAAATTAAAATTAAAAAACAGAAGACATCAAAACTAAGTTTCTGTTTCCAGTGGATCATTTTAAAGTGAAAACACAAACATAATCCATTGCTTAAAGGGACAGTATGGGACTTTATTGGCTTTTTATTGACAAAAATCAAATATCGCTTTCATAAATACGTATTTCACTGAAGTGGAATCGCGCCCGCATACAAACGAGCACTTTCTCGTACCTTAGAATGATGTTACAAGTCGTTACAAACATACAGGGGGGGGTTCACCGAACCTTCTCTGCCATGTTGAATCGCCATGTTTTACGTTCAGTGTCACCGTGGCTGTAAGTAACCTCAAACTCGGGCCGCCGGAGCTTCTCGGCTCGGGGAGAAAGTTTTCCAGACAGCGCCTGTTAAAACTGTCACCACCGTGTAGCTAGTGTGAGGAAGGACGGAGGCACTGGTGTTGCCTTCAGGTGCAGTCAGACACCTGAATGACGCCGTGAGTGACGCCGTCGGCAAACCAACTGGATGTTATTTTACTCGACGAGAGAAAGCCGGTAAAACGTGGGTCAGGTAAACAATACGACATCACCATGACAACATATTGTCACGCCTGTATTGTTTTGCCTCGTGCTGGCGGACCGTTTGTTTACATAGAGGCTTGTTTATCCTGATACATGCAGCGTGTGTTGTTTTTCTGACTTCTGCCCGAGTTTACGTAAACGCAACAGCAAGAATACGTGCCGACATGCAACCGCACCGCTAGATGGGGGTAAATCTCACATACTGTCCCTTTAAGTGCTGTTTTGCCTGTTCCCTCCTTGTTGTGACTCGCAAAAGTGAAAGTGAAACTTAAGTGAGAGCAGGGTTCCTACCATGCTCCTCAAAGTTGCTTAGTGCCAGAGAAAGAGATACAGACCCCCTCAGGCCACGACAGAGGTGTCATTCAACTTGTTGTAAGTCAATGTATCATCACAAAAGTTATGAAAATATTTTATGAAGGTTGAAAAGTTCCTTAGTGTTGGTTTAATAAGCTTTGTTTCTGCCTTCGCCCTTTCGCCCATATTGATCATGAAATTTTGACTTGTTTGTGTATGTTAATGTTTTGTGGAATGGACGAATAAATCAATCAATCAAACAGGTGTTTTATTTTGTGAAAGTAACCGGAAGTGCGTTGGTCACAACGGCTAGCTTGAGTAGCGCCGAATTCGTCTGAACAAAATTGTAAACAGCTGGTAGACAAATTAACGACACACTGCTGATCTAAACGACTACTTTCTCGCCTAAAAATGTTTGAAATGTCAATAAAGTGATACATTTACAGAGTTTAGAGCTAAAATTAAATCAGCTTCTGACTGCTGATTTCGGCTCGAGTAGGAGGCAGGTTAACACTACCTATGCACTTCCAGCGTTTGAGCTAAGCTAATTTGCGGTGCGCCAGCTCTGCTCATATTTTCCTTGTTACTGCACGCAAGGATGGTGTCTATCTGCTTGTCATGGACTCGGGAGTGAGGCAAGCCATGGAAAAAAAACGTTGGCGTATCCCTTTAATCAAGTGAATTGTTCCCATATGGACCTCAAGATAAAGTGCAAATATGTCCTTTTCTGTCTCATCTCCAAATAAGGGAAAGATTTTTTCTGCTGCTGAGCAACAATTATTGTCCTTCAGGACTGTAGCCAATGAGACACCGACACACATACGCACACACATGTACACACTCCTGGTTCTACACATCAACAAAATGTCAATGAATTTAAAGATGGTTATTTGGCAGATGGCCACCCCTGCTTATTGTCTGTAATCAACCATCTCCCATTGTCTCCCCATCGCAGCCACCTGTTAATTGTCTTCTTGCTGTCAGGGAAATGAGATTTCACGAGTGTTTTCACTTCAGAAATTCATGAAGTCCTGCAAATGAAACTATGTGGGCTGGACCACTGTGAGCTGAGGCTCGGTTATCGTTCAGTACAGGATATTGACTGGCTTTTGTCTCTATCAGTTCAGCCGATTTAAATTCAAATGTGTGGCTGATTGTCCTCATCCTCCATCAGCCTCCTCTAATGATATTCCTGGTCAGCAGCTCACATTTTCCTGAGTGGCCAGTGCTTCATAATTTCTACATTTCAGATGTATGTTTGTCATTTCATGCAATGATTAAAATTATTTTAACGTTTGAAATTAACCTGTCAAATATCCAAACCTGGTCAAATCAATGGAGGCCACCAGTTAATGTCATATTCAAACATTGTATGTTAATTACATTGGAATCATTCAGTTCCAGTCTCTTCTCTTTTCATATTTTATTGATAATATCGCTATCAGGTACTGCACATTAATCCAAATGCAGTATTGTATCAGACAAGCTCTGTGTCAAGCTGCAGCACATAGTAAACAGGCTTGTCAGACTGGGAACATTTCCAAACTGACTGCTTCACTGTGTAAAGAGGTAGCAAGCTAAATATGAAATTATTTATGTAAGCTGCATTTCAAGATCGTCTAACAAATTAACAATTATATAGCACCAACAACAGAACAATTCATAATATGATATATAGAGTGGATGTCATCCATATTCATCTGTCATTTTCATCCTCTGCATGGTATTGTCAAATAATGACACGATAATGATTGGGTTGTCCATGATGAGGCCCATAATGTTGTATAGATGAAGAGTTCATATCATCGTTGCTGTGTGATCCTATACATGTTTTTTGCATTTATTATATCAAAACGATTCACACAGCATTGGATCTTATATACAGTAAATGACATTATTGCTTAAATATGACAATATGAAAAATCTGACCAAGCCAGAAGGGACACTTGTACTGATGAGGCTGCAGAGAATCAAAACCTTCCCTCAGTTTACTGCTTTCTCTTTTTTTTTTACTGGAAACAGCTGCCTGCTGTAGATGGAAGCAGGGTGATGAAAACAGGCCAAGTGGACCAAAACAGTGAGGTTTAGCGCTATAAAAACCAAAACAATAAGCTTCAGGGGAAATGTGAGTCTGGTGATAAATGAATCTTGAGTCTGTTATTATGAAAACCTTTCCCTTTTACTTGTGGACATTTCACAAGATAAAATACCAGATTGTCTTCGGATCATAAGCAATAAAAACTCAGCTCTGACCAATTCTGCTCTTGCTGCCACAGCAACATTTTTTTTGGTCGCTTTAAAAAAAAAAAAAAACTCTTATGGCCACTGGCTTAGTAGCTAATGTTAGCTAATTTTAACAACTTATCATAGATATTGCTGTGGATGTTACACCTTTGTTTCAGCTGCCTGACACTTCTGTATTTGTACTACTGTTGTATTATGTTTTATTATTTACAATTATCCAGTCATTGCTCCAAAAATATAGTGTAGCCTCAGTGTGGCACCATCTCCAATAATACTAATGAGTTTAAAAATGTATTATGAAGATTTAGTCAAATAAACCAGTGGGCCTGACATGCTAATGCTATTTTAACAGCAGTGCATCATGTAACAAACCAATCACAGTGTTATTTCCCATTGACATTAAAGGACAGGCACCCTTACAACTTGGTGAATTACTGGGATAATGGTGCAGTATTTCAAACAAAACTTAATTTTAACTGTGCCTAGCTGATTATGTATTATAACTGACCAGTGAACCCAGCACACGCAGCAGCTCTGTGCACTCAGCCCTTCTTTTCTGAGAGAATCAGCACGCTGCGCATGGCTCTACAGTGAAGTAACGGCACAAAATCCCATGGCAACTGCGGTGTTCTTTCTTACCAGGTAGTCAGGATGAACATGAGCGTCACGCAAGAGACTTCCTCGGCAGTCCCCCTGACCTGGCAATGTTGTGCAACAGAAAAAACCACACAGAAGCTATGACCTTCAGGGGCTGTAGTGTAATTCTCCATCCGATCCAAACATCTGAAGCAAATTGTCAGCTCACTCTGCCAGTGTTTGCACCTGCTGATGAAGGCACACATCACTCTTTAGATAATGCAGCACCATGAAATTCTACACCGCTGACTTCAGATCAGGTTTTTGTTGGCCAGGCCCACCATTGCTTTCTGGTACGTCAAGATAGCGATGCGCCAACGATTGCCTGACCACATCTAGACCGACAGGCCAATGGGCATCCATTTTAACATGTGCACTGGATAACAGTGTTATAAAATAATGGCGCCACTAACGGCGCTATTTTTTTCAGTAACAAGTAATCAAAAAAGTAAACGCTCTGGTGGACAAGTTGTGACCTGCACATTCACCACGCTATGAGATACTAACGGAACGTTACGAGACAGAGTTGTTTTAGAGGGAAATTCATGCAAAACTGCTGATGTGTGTTTCCATCGGGGTCAGTTTTTCAGCAAGCAGTCTCTGCATTTGCTTCAAAAACAACTCACGAGAGCGTTTTGGAGTTGTTGGATTGTGTATTTGATGAGTTTGATGAAGGAAACCAAGAAATCCCATTAGCCTCTGTAGTGTAGCTCTGAGCAGCTCGCGGCTCTGCTCCGCCGTTCTAAAAACAGCTTGCACCGACAATTAAAGGTAATGAACTTACTCCTAAGACGATAGGGAGTATGGCAATGGGCCAATTTGCCAAAATGTTGAACTATCCCTTTAAGGCAAGCAGTGCATGTGTCCTTGAAACAAATAATTAAGACTAATCAGTTCTTCTTTTCTTGCACAGGTTTCGTGCTGGTTTTAAACAAGCCTTCCACTGGTGCCCCTGCGTCCCTCAAGGCTCATACGAAGGCCTGGAGCTCAAGTCCACTCGCTATCTTCAGACCCAGACCAGTGTTTACAAGGCTAGTCGGATGGAGACCACAGTGTCAACTGTTCTCCAGGTTGGAGATGAAATCGAGCCGCCCAAGGTCAAGGCAACGGCAGGTCAAGGGCCTGCAGCGGCTGGGGTCAGTGCCAGGCCACATAGCTCCTCCCTGGACCTGACCTCCAATGGGTCGTCATCCCGGAGCGTCTCCAAAACAGTGTCAGAGACTTCCAGTTTCTACTCAAGCAACAACCTGCAGGAATAGACATCAAACACAGGAGGCAATTTACCGGTTTTGCGAGGGAGAGAGAATGTGAGTTGACTATTCACATGGCTGCTTTTGCCTTTGTCCGTGCAAAAGTACAGCCTGAATGTGTGAGTTTGTCTGGAAGCGACAGTGGCCGCGTTTGGATGAATGCATTTCCAGCGTGTTCACTGGAACATTGTGTTAGGTCATTTGCAAGTGAGACTAAATCCCAGTCCACTGAGCACTGTCTTCACCCACCGCCCCCACCCAACCTTGTACAAAGTAGTCATGCTTCTTACAGTTAATGATAGACTCGCATTAGGAAGGTTTGCTCCGTGCCAAAAAAGCCATGAGCACGACGGCGACATGAGCACATTCCAGATCAAAAGCTAACCTGAAGCAGGCAGGAACAGCTTCTACTTGTCACACAGCCTGCTCTCTGTGCAGAGAGAAAGGTTCACACATCCTCAATCACACAAGCTGTGTGACTTCACAGTCTATTTAGAGAGGAGCTATAACATGAGACTAGCGTGCTGTGAAACACAGCAGCTCCGCGTTTTCACTGAGGTGTTCTCTGTTGAAGAGAGAGAGCACCGCCGCCCCAAGACCTCGGCTTTTCAGAGACTTCTCCTCACCCTCGGCAGAGAAAAAACCTCTCCACAAAGGACGCATGTTGAAAACACTGACAGATGTGTGGTTTCATTTGAAAGGCTCTCCCGAAAGAGCCGAAGGAGACAGTAGAAAAAAGAACTTTGTATGTGTGGGTGCGCGTGTGAAAGCTGTGTCTCTGAGCAGGAGTTCCTCAGCAATTCAATGTGCTACATGTGAGTGTCTGGCTGCCGGGGGGGGGGGGCTCTGAGGATCCCCTGCAGCCGCGCGCTGAAAATATCTGGCAATCACCTGAAAGGCCAGCAGCTTCTGCTCAGCTACACGTTGGACATCGACTTCAACACCTGGGAGCATCTTCTCTGAAATGTGGAGCTGCTTGTGTGAATACTGAAGAGGCAACATGGCAAACACAAGCTTATCTGCTCTCTTCTTTTAAAACCCAGATCCGGTCCTCCATCGTACCCAGCGGTAGGTGGCTCTCGGCTCGATCTTCAGAAAAGCAGCAAAGTGAAATGTTTCCCTTTTAAACAGAATCAAATTACTTTTGCAACAACAACAACTTGTCTGACCTGCTCCACCGGTATCAGACCCATGATACTCGGTTGTTATCTGAATGTAAGGCACTTATTTCAAAATGTGAAATATTGATGTGAATCTCATTAGCTGCTGTGACCTTCCACCTGGCACCAAAATGGGCGGCATCTTAAATATGATTCAACTGGATTATATTTGCACCTCACATTTTATTTGTGTGAATTTTCTTGCTATTTCCACCGCGGTCAGGTGACCTCTGACCTCCTCTGTGGGTGGTTTCGGTCATCAGTCTTTCAGTCCTCTCAGACGTACACATTTCATCTGCTGTCGCTCCATCAAAATGTAATCCAGCTCTAGAACATGCATGTCTATCATATCAGGCCCCAAGGGGCTTTGTAGATGTTGCAGCCTGGACTTTGCACAGGCAGCCTGTTAGAGTGCAGCTCTTTAATGTGCAGTGATGTGCCTTGCTGCTTAGCATAATGTCTGTAAAGCGGGGAAGGGGAGCAGAGACGGAGCCCGCTCTGCTGGGGTTCAGGAAAAGGTTGGTGTAGATAATTGGGGCTACGGAAGCCCACTGGGATAAACTTTCTCTTTGTATCACTGTCTTAATTCTGTGGCAAATAGTTAAGATAGTTTCACCAAACCTAAAGGGGAACTATGCAAGTCTGGTCGCTTTTTCCTCTGTTTTGCTAATGCTCCTCCTGGCCATGTGCATTTGTTTACAACGAGCCGTCGAGAAAGCAATCAATAGAGCGGTGGATAACGTTATATCACGATGTGTATATTTGTGTAGTCTTTTCTGTCATAAACAAGACATTATATGTTACAGGGCATGTTTGTGTCGCTGTGCCACTGAGGCTCTGATCTTGCAAGGTTGGTTTTCAGCCAAGCGATGCTAGATGGAAGGCAGAGAGCCTTAAAAGTAATTTACTCCAAAGCAGAGTTAAGCTAAAAATCCTGCATAGTTCCTCTTTGATGACTTGTTTCAACACATTGAAGTTAGTGCCACACGTCTGAAGCACAGGTTTTAAAGTTTCATAAAGGAAGTGGAGGTAATTATCGGAAGCCAGGATATTTTTCTACAAAAAACCTGCAGTGAGCTTAATAAGTAAATCCACAAGATCTGCATATTTGCTGTCTATACAAAACAAACACACAGGCTCATCTACTCTAAACAGCAAGGCTTTTATCAGGCAGATGCATCAAAGAGAACAAATTTATTTCTGTCTTACTGAAGTATTAAGTCTAAAACTTGTGTTTCTCTTCAAGGAAGAGAAACTAATTTGGACAGTTGCACTTGTTTTTGCACTGGAAATAAATTCCACAGGCTCACGTCACGATCAAGTATGAGAACAATATGGGAGACATATTCAGACTCACTGTACTAGAGATTAAACCATATTTCAAGATGGATTTGCAGTGTACATTGCACAACACATGCAGGGATCTATCACCTGACACCCATCAGTCCCCCTCACACTCACACTCACACACACAAACACACAGCAATGCATTCGCACTGCTGACGCCCGGTCTATTCTCAGCACACAAAGCCTGTTGTTATAAATTCCGCTGTCAGCTGACATGAAACTGAAGAGCAGATGTGAAGCTGCTTGGCTTTGTTGGAATTACACTGACGATCAGCATTGTATCACTTTATTTACCAAGTACGAGGCACGCAGGACCTTTTTTTTTCTTACGTGAAAAAGAAACATAGCAACAAAAGTAGTGAAATAACAAGAAGAGTAGAAGAGTTCACATTGAGGAAAAGAAAGAGAGAAGATGAAGGACAGATATGAAACATAACAGATTATCAGTTTCATCATCATTGCTCACATTCCGCATTTTCATCAAGGCTTGGATGTAAAAGTAAAACATCCCACAGAGCTTTTAGGAGATCAGTGTCTCCGCCAAGTCAGTTGATTGATGGGAGCATCAAGATCATGAACTCAGTTTTAACAGCTCAAAGGTCATTTAGAGTCCATGTACATTTTGTACAGTTGTAACAGCAGAAGTAAAGGTCACTAAACACCAGGCATGGTTCAAATGGGTTGTACTTAATCTATTAACGATTGGCTGTGTGTTTTAGGGGTAACATGTACTGTAAAGAACCAATCAGAGTGTCAAGTCGCTGCCCCTTTAAGAGCAGGTGCACTTGCATGGATTTGCTACTATAATGGCAAGTATGCAAGATAAGAAGGCTTCCCTGCAGAGGAACTGATCTCTGTTGGAGCAGGCCAAGCACACAAACAGCTGTTTATGGCACAGCTCTCTCTCTCTCTCTCTTTGACCGCCTCATTCCCCCCATTCCCTCTGTTGCCTGGAGAGAGAAAAAAGAATATCATTTGAAACAACTGTGAAAAGTTAGTAAGAAACTGACACATTCTAGTATAGGTCTATGATCTCTGCCGCTACAGTACATTTGAGGATCGGCAGGGAACCTATTCAACACAG
Source organism: Trachurus trachurus (assembly GCF_905171665.1). Classification (NCBI taxonomy): domain Eukaryota; kingdom Metazoa; phylum Chordata; class Actinopteri; order Carangiformes; family Carangidae; genus Trachurus; species Trachurus trachurus. Next base: position 34,328,036 of record NC_139895.1, read on the forward strand.
TTTGGCTGTTAAAGCGATAGTTCACCCAAGATTGAAATTTCACTCATTATCTACTCACCCTCATGTGGACTAAGGGCTGGGAGAAGTTTCAGAGTCATCCGTGGCTTCTCTGAGTTACAGGGGGTCTCGGCGTAGCAGTGCATGTCAATATAACGGTTGCAAATGGATACCAACTGTCTTCGTAACAAAAAGACACACCAAAAAACATCCAAATACCTCCATGCTGCTCGTATGTAATGTCCGTCTTGTATTGAAGCCCTGAAATGCGAAACTGCCCCGAAAAAAATTAAATAAGTCTAAGTCTCTTCGTCCAAATTTGACGAACCGGGAAGAGGAGCTTCAAGAAGCTTCCACTACAAAAGGAGCTTGAAATATAGACTTATTAAATTTTTTTCGGGACAATTACATACGAGCAGCATGGAGGTATTTGGATGTTTTTCGGTGTGTCTTTTTGTTACGAAGACAGTTGGTATCCATTTGCAACCGTTATATGGACATGCACTGCTACGCCGAGACCCCCTGTAACTCAGAGAAGCCATGGAGGACTCTGAAACTTCACCCAGCCCTTAGTTGACATGAGGGTGAGTAGATAATGAGTGCAATTTCAATTTTGGGTGAACTATCCCTTTAACATGCACCATCAACATAATGATAAAATATTGAACCACTGACTTCAGACCAGGTTTTTTATCCAGCACCGACCACTGTGCCAACAAAGCACCTGACCACACCTCATTACAGGACCAGCGCACTCAATAGCTTCACCTATACTCACTGACGGTTCTGAGAGCACCTGCTGAGAAATGTTCAAGTTCTACAAAATATCTCAGCCAATCACAGCATCAGGCATGGAAACTGAAAATATTGGTTGATAAATCTTTACAGATGTGGGGAAATCACTTCAGCCTACTTTATTGTAGTACAAATTGACATTATGTTAAAAGACTAAATGCTTAAAGGGATACTTCACCCAAAATCGCTAATTCACCAATTTTCTACTCACTGTTATGCCTGAAGGGTTTGGAGAACTGTCGGAGTTATCAAAATGCTTTTGGAGTTCCAGGGGGGGTCCGGCTGGCATGCGCGAGATTTGTTGTCATGTTCGTTCACGTTTTAAACCATTGCATTTATGATGTAAACACAGAAGAACATCTCTCAGCAAATCTTGCGCATCTTGCGCAGCCATGGGAGCTACTACTACAACAAGGCTAAAAACAGAGATCAAATTCATTTTTTCCGAACAACTTTTTCATGTGGCGGCTTCAGGACACTTGGGTCAGTACAGACGAGCAGTATGGAGGTATTTGGATGTTTCATAGTGTGTTTTGGACGATTCAAAAGTGAACTCTATCCACCGCCATTATATGAAAATCCGTTGCCAGCCGGACCCCCCCTGGAACTCCAAAAGCGTTTCGATGACTCCGAAAGTTCTCCAACTCTAACACTCTTCCTTGGCATGACGGTGAGTATCCCTTTAAGATAAATTGTGGTAGCACCACAGTGTTGCCTGTTCCAACACAATTTTATATGATTTTATATGAATAGATGTGCTCTTATATGGCTGTTTGGGGCCGAATACCTGCATCAATAATTCAACAGTGGAATCATTTTCTCTCTGTCACATAAAGGTAACAGCAGCAGGTGAAGCTTTCACAAACATTTTCTCCAGGAAATGCAAATCTCTTTGTTGTTATTTCAATCACAGAGGCCCAAAGAGAGAGAGAGAGAGAGAGCCTGAAGAGAGCGAGAGCACCGTGGTTGATGTTATTAGACCGTACTCATCTGTTTACACTGCAAACGAGATCCTCGGTGGTGATGCCTCCTGCTCTGATGGGATGATTTGGAGTCAGTGAGCTGGATAGGAAAATATTCTGTGCCTGTGTAATGCTGTAAGTAAATTAGCTCATTCAGTAAGTATAAAAGAGAGCAAATGAGTTTGTGTTTGTGTTTCTTTGTGAGGACCAACACTCTTATTTTGTGCACCACTCGGTGATATGAGTATCAGTAAACACTGGTCAAAATATGTTATTTAAACATCAGCGGCTCTTGATTACAGTGATAATATTTTTGTCACAAAGCTACAGAGCCGAGTGGGAAAAGTGAATATGTTGCCATGGCTGCTTCTATATGTCTGCATCACACTTGTATTAGATATAACAGATGTTTACGCTATAGGAGTTTGAGAACAGCTTCACCAAAAGGGTGTGATATCTGATGGCTGCCTCTCTAATATTTGTATTTACTGCAGAACATGTAAGAAAGATAGAACTTCTTGGGCCCAGGAGTGATGATAAATAAGGTGCTCATTTCAAGTAGAACGTAATAAATTGATAAAAAGTAATTTTCATCTCCTCTGAAAAAAAGTGAGGACACGACCACCGTCTGGTACAAGACAAAATGACACAGTGAACGGCGCGTACCATGTGGATCATTGGTGATAAATCTAAGAGCACACTGATGTATCCAGATGTCTAGGGTTTCTAAATGAGAGCATGTAAATAACACCTCCATAATGCAGTAGAGAGAGAGAAAGGCCACTTCCATAACTCTTTTCTTATTCATTAGGAGACAGGACCTGTTCTTAGTTGCATCCTTAATTGGTGAGTTAAGCTGTCTATGTACATTAATCATCAACGCTGATGCCTCTGCATCTATAATGAGGAACTTTCTCGATCAGGGTGACATCTAATCTGCAGATTTGAAGACTAGAAACAAAAACATAAAAATGTAAACTTTGTTTTATCCTAATGTCATTAATGATGTTAGTAAAGGAAGAAAAAAAACTGACCTGAAATTTAAACCTTGGTGACTGCCAGTCCCAGCTGAGATACGCCGGGTATACACCCTGGCTAGGTCATCAGTCTGTCACCGTGAGAGAAGAGAGAACATACAAATCCAGATCAAATGGAGATTAAATCCAGAATTGAGAGGTGACAGTGCCACTAATGCCTGTTTTTAAATATATATACACTGTTAAAAGATAAAGGCAAAGATGAGGGGAAAAAACCAAAATAATTTATTTTTCTTCCTTTTAACATTACTGTTGAGACTGTAAAGGGGCTGATTTTACCTGTTACCACTAAAGTATCTGAATACATAGATAGTTTAGAATGAGCTCCAGGCCTGTGTTGGACCTCCACTGCTGTATTTGATGGAAAGTCTCTACATGGACAGCAATACAAAGTTGTACTACTGTGTCTTTACTGTAAGGGTAAAGCAGCTGTTTTAACTTGAGGAGGGCATGATTCACTCACAAAGCACGAAGCACTCTTTTCAAAGTGGAATTAGGTTTTAGCAATTATATTGTTTTTGAATCCCATGCAAGTCAAATGAAAGGCCTAATATGAAACCAGAGAGAGGAATGTAGGAGTGGAGCGAGCACTAGTATCAACCTACTCTCCATGTACCCATCCAATTATCTTATTATCTTTTCATCTTTTCATTGATTTATTTTTAATTTGACCGTGGTACGGTAATGATACAGCAGGCCAGGAACGATCCTCACTGCGTCCTGAAGGCAGAGCGTATTTCCCGCATCTGCCCATCACTTGGACAGGTCAAGTAGAGCAGATGAACAAGAGTCTGGGGCTTTAATGAATGTGTAATCAACTTTGGTCCACCAGTTTTCCTTAAATGAAGGTACAGCAGGCTCTATTACACACACACACACACACACACACACACACACACACACACACAGCCGTCACTGATGAGAGCTCTAGCGAGTGGAGACAAAAGATGCCAGCTTGTTGCTGAGAAGAGGCGCCAGGCGGGCGACACAGTGGGGTGAATAGCCTCATCAGCACCATCTCTTCCTGTGCTTCTACCCGTCCCTCGCTCTCCAATCATGCTAATTACAGCGCAGAGGAGGAGAGGGCAACGAGCCAAACACACACACACACACACACACACACGTGTATGTTGTTGCACGTCTAATGGCGTGTAAATATAAAGTCTGTTACATCAGCGATATCGGTGCGTGTTCAGTTGTGTGTTTGTGTGTGTGTGTGTGTGTGAACAAATTGTTGTGCTTATGTGCTGCAGTGACCTGAGTATTTTTGAGAGTCATCCAAGTCGTTCATTGTCCTCACATTTACAGATGTACATGAGAAACATATGATTAAAAAGACTGGCTTCACATACAGACGATGCTTGGTCCAGAGTAAATACTGTAGCTACATCATGTGAGTCGGTGTTTAAACACCCTGCAAACCTAACTGCAGTCCCTGCAATGTCAGATCAATGTAAAAAAAATAAAATTAAAATAAAGTAGCTGTAGTCAGCCTCAGTATTGTTGCTTTGTGATGATACTCTGCAGTTTTTCCTCATCTTGTAAAAATGCCAAACTTTTCCACCGGTCTCTTTTGTGAACCTAATTCTGAATGTGACATTTTGAGCTGAAAAGAGAACTCACCTTGAAATTGTGATAGCCTATATGGAAATGTGTGTATCTGTGTCGTGTTGTAAAATTTCTAATGCATCCATGGAAACTTGGTGTACAGTACATTACTGCAGCTCACGGGGACTTTGGACTGTGCGTCCCTGGAGGAAAAGGTGCCAAACTCTGTGCCATTAAGAGACATTGTTCTTACAGTCTGAGTGCCTGTTACAATACAAATGCTCATACATATACCTCTCTGGTGCCCTGCTGCAGGCTGTGTCTGAAAACTATATCCCACTGCTTTTGTTGTACCTGTCACAAGGGTGAGGGTGAGCCTCCGGTTGTTAGTTCATCCATATCCACATGCAGTAGCCTTACATTAGCCTTGGGTTGCCATTCAGTAGCTGTGCTGGGTTTGCCATACTACAGCTTTATTGATATTTATTTGTCCTGAATTTAAGTCAGTGTTTCCACATGTTTTAAAGTAGTTTAGTTTTGACTCTGCAGTCCTGAGCATTAGAAATGAAACTTTCAGTAAACGGATGAGGCTGACAGTGTTCTATATTTTTCCCATTATAAGTAAGTCCTGAACTGAACCTGACTGAATAACCACTTTACTCTGATTGGTTGGCCATCTCTCCATCCAGAGGAAACAGGAGGTTCTGCATTTCATATTAGAGAGGTGTGGGACTAGGCTAAAAATGACAAAAAGACCAAAAACCAACAATAAATTGATGCAACTAACAAGTATTGTCTGTGTAGCCAAAGTCTGATAGAGTTCATTGTTCTGTGCCATGGTTGTCTGGAAACACAGCAGCCTCACCACTGGACTGGGTGCTGTGTTCCCTCGTTACGACAAACAGACACAAACACTCACTTTCTCACCAAATGTGTATTAATCTACAATTGAATATGGTCCCAAACAAACAGTTTACACTGGTTTGAGTAAGACTGGATTGCAGAGTTTCCAGTTATTTTAGGAAGTTACTGAGCGTTTTCTGGGAGAGAGGTTTAAAAACATATTGATTCAGTAGTAGCAACTAATATCTGCAGCTGAGTGAGAAGACTAGGGAAGTTCTTGAAGGATTAATGCATTGTTGATATTGGGGATTTGTCGTCTAGGAGATATACCACAGCCTCATCCTTTAAAATGCTGACTGTCAACTTTAATGGGAGGGTGAATTCTGTAACATCCAAATGTAATCAACCGTACTCCTTTGAATCCACAGTACCCCTCGTGGGTTCAGAGGTGCAATTCCTCATGATTTTTTTTTTTTTTCTCAAACGCCTTTGGAGCTGAAAGGTCAGCAGTCAGTGTTTCAGTTAAAGTCCAATGTGCTGGAATAAAGAGCGCAATGATACTGTGCAGTATGTGTAAAATTGCATTTCTGGTCATAAATGTGACTGAACAGTCATACTGTACGGACGTGTGTGAGCTCTACCTTGTATTGATGTTTTTCTTGCTTATTTATTCCTTAAAGAGAATTTCAATATTTCACACAAAAAGTTAAATCATGCTTTTACCATTTGAAAAGACAACATTGGTTAATCTTGTGTATTTTCTGGATGTAATTTCTGCTCTGAGGTGACTGTGTATCTGTTTCTGCCTCAATTGTTACCTGTGGTGTCACATTTACTGTACAGTGAGTGTTTTTATCTGTGCAAAACCTGGAGTATCAATTTAAATGTCTTCTATTAAAGAAAGTCATTACAGTATTGATTTACAATTCACCACATGTGTTCAAATGATGATTTCAAGTAACACAAGGTGTGTTTTTTCCTCCAGATCAAACAACAGTTGTAACAAAGGGACTGAAACAGGCCTCTGGCACATGGAGAGCTGTTCAATGTCAGTAATGCTCATGGAGTGTATATACCAAAAAACTATCTACTTTGTAGATGTGACCTGCAGTGTGAGTGCCCAGAGATGAGAGAGGAGGGCGAGGAAGACAAAGCAGCAAAGGACAGGAGGCTGAGTGCAGGCGTGTGTGTGTGTGTGTGTGTGTGTGTGTGTGTCGTGGTTAAACCGGCAAAAAACAACAGAGGGCCAGTGTGTTCCAGGTTGTCAGATAAAAACATGTTGTGTGCTGCACTGGACCTTCAGCTCGGACACACCGCCTGCATAATAAACCACAGCTGTGCTGCCTTTGTGAGGCTGAACCCTCTGTCACACTGAGAGGTTCCCTGTCATCAGGGTGCAGCTACAAGACTCTTATTGAACTTGAGCTTAAACTTGTTCTTTATTACATAAAGGTAAATTTAGATTACATTACTGTAGCTCCAGTGCCGATGTTGGAAGCTTATATTAAAGGGATAGTTCTTTGTTATAGTTATAGTTTTAGGAGTAGGTTTATTACCTTTAATTGTCGATGCAAGCTATTTTTAGAACGGCGGAGCAGAGCCGTAAGCTGCTCAGAGTTACGCTACGGAGGTTCATGGAATTTCTTGGTTTCCTTCATTAAACTCATCAAATGTCTCGTCAGACAAGTTGTGACCTTCACCACACTGCTTGCTGAAACACTGCCCCAGACGGGAACACGCATCAGCGGTTTTGCATGAATTTACCTCGAAAACAACTCTGTCTCGTAACGTTCCATAGTGTGGTGAATGTGCAGGTCACAGCGTAGCTCTGAGCAGTTTGCGGCTCTGCTCCGCCGTTCTAAAAATAGCTTGCACCAACAATTAAAGGTAACGAACCTACTGCTAAGACTATAGGGATTATGGCAATGGGCCAATTTGCCAAAATGTTGAACTATTCCTTTAACTTAGTCCACCCAAATCTGTATATCATGTGACCATATCATACCTCCAGTGAGTGACGCCTGTGACTAAAAATGCATCAGCAGAGTTAATCAGTGTTTTTGAACATGGATACTTGAATTGGAAGAGGAGTTGGACATTTGTAGCGCTGACCAAAAAAACATGTTGTTCAGAGCTAATAGTAAAGTATTCACCTTTCCATTCTTTCAGCTGGGATGAGCTGGCATGAGCTACATGTTAACACTGCAGAAATGAGAATAGTATTGATCTCCTCATTTAACTCTAAACAAGAAAGTAGATGAAAATAAGATCCTTAATTGCAGTTTTAAGAGCACATTGATTTGAAAACTCAGCACCATGCTGCTTATTACAAGAAAGATAAGATACTATTATAAAAACTACTGACTTCAAGTTAACCTAGATGGATTAAAAGTCTAAATCACATGAGTCTAATTGCTTTTCAGATACATGACAAACACTGGCTTCCATGAAAGACAGAAAATCCAAAGTGTGGTTTTACAAAATGCTAAACCGATGTGATTTGTGGTAAATTATCAAGCAACGGTAGACCACTGCTGTCATCTGAGCTCTTTCACCTCAATTATTATGTGTTAAGTGTCTTTTTCCTTTTTTTTCAAATAGTGTTACTCTGTAAACTGAGCTCAGACCACCTTGAGACAGCACGTGTCCCCACTGAAAGCAGCTTTAGCAGCTCATTAAAGCGTGGTGAGGGACATGTTATCGGGTTCCATGGACTGGAATAATTGTGAGACATGATACAGGAACAACTCCCCGTGACTGCTGGCTGTGTTCACGCACAAACTCCAAGTCACATGAGGGATGGACCACAGCCAATGTATGATTTTTAATAAAAGGTCAGAATAATCACGTCTGCTGTCAGCCTCTGCGAGGCTCAGCTCTGGTGCATCTGGTTCCTGTCATTTTCCAAACCAGTGGAGAACGATTCGCCGAGCAAACATCTAAAGTCTGTCAGAGGAATGCAGCACCATCTGTGCTTCTTTTCTTGTCTCCATATCTTTTCCCTTTCCCTGTATTAAGCATTTCACTGAGAAGGTGGAGACAAAAGTCTTACCCATCTTGATAAACTGGTCTTTCAATGAGATTTCTTTAATCAGATCAATGGTGTAGGTTAACTAATCTTTAATAAGAGTAATTAGATGTAAATATTCTTTCATTACATTATTGAGTGTTTTAATGAGGTTCTGCACATGAGAGGATTCATTATTAAGAGTGAAAATGGATACATAAAGTCTATTTTCATTGGGGTCAGTAAGCACAGCAGGTGTCCATCGTAGCTGTCCCACTTCCTTTTAAGCACCCTGACATTAGACAGCTCTTTCACAGATTTAATTTCATTTTGTCTGGCTGAAGATGAATATTTCAAAAGAAATAAAGAAAAGAAAGACGAAAGAAAATCAAAGCAGCAGAACTGAAGAGATCGTCTCCATGAATTCCACTTTCTCGTGAAAACCTGAAACCTTTCATTTCCCACCAGGCACAGATTCAGGGGTGTTATGCTGGATGATAAACGTGAATGCAAAATCAAAATGTGAGAAGCATAGTGCAGCGTGAAGTGAAACTTTCCACATGACATATTCACATGTGATGCTGTGATTTCGTATGTGATCAAAGGTAGGATTTGAATGCAGACTTTTAGATGGGAAAATCAGCAGTTCTTGTGTGAACTGATCTCTCAGATCGATAATATTGAGTCTCTGATGATCACGAGCACAAATGAGCAGTGGGCAACAAAGGTCTTTGTAACTCCACACACCCAGATCGTTGTCATTTTATCAGTTCAATATGTGTTGATGCGTTAAATTAAATGCAGAGGTTGAGAAAATTAGGAAAAGGCAGATAAGTAAAGGTCACTTTATCTTGTCTCACTCACCTGCTTCAAGAAAAAAACTTCGAGAAAACTTTATTGATCCTAGTAAGGTCAATTCATTAGTCGCATACTCAGACCACATACAAACACTGTGTGTCAGTGCAATCAGTGCAGACAGTCACGGGTCAGAAAGACAACCTGCTCAGAAACAGCAATTTTGTCTAATGAAACACCAGCCTTTTCATAAAATCATAAAATCAATCTGATAAAAACACAGTGGCTAAATTTCTCTATTGTAATTTATACAAACAAAGCCATTTATACAATTGAAAGTTCAGTTGTTAATTCAGACCTTTAATCAGCTTTTAGACAGTAATTACATGCGTGTGCCTGGCTATTAGTCAAGGCTGTATGAAGATGCGCTGCGGGACAATTAAAATAGACAAGATGTGAAATAGAGGGGAGAGCAGCAGAATGAGGCGATGGCAGGGAAATAACGGGAGATCCAGACTCCTGCTGATGATATGAAAGTGTAAAGGAGACTGAAGGGCTGACAGGAGACAGTGGTTAGAAGACAGGACCAGGATGCACATGAGAGTCTGGAGAGCAAGACAGAGTCGAGACAGACTGACGGGGAGAGGTGATGGAAAAAGATGGACGTGGGTAGAAAATGAGTTTTCACCGAGGCTGATTATCACATCTCATGTGCTCCATCAGCTCCATCAGTAACCCCTGCAACTCCACAGCTCATGATAATAACTCCGGCGTCTCCTCAACTCTTCCACATTTCGTGACGGGTATAAGAGCAGGAGCGGATTTCACAGACACAAGCAAAAGGCTGGCTGCCTCATTGTCACATGAGCACGGCCATGAATCCCCTGTGTGTGTGATTTACATGAGGGACATGGGAAAAACTCTCCACAGTGACATTTTTCTCATGTGCTCATTCTTCTCAGTGGTTCACAGGGAGATACAATACAACTCCATGACCTTTATGACCACCAATGGCCTGCTGTATCATTGTGGTGGACAGTTCATGGGAATGAGATTCTTAGAAAATGTATTCATTTCATACCATCCTTATAAAGGCCCTTGTCAAACACATCATATAATGTTTAGTGAGGATATATACCAAGGCAGGGTTTTTAGTTATTTCTATTATTACCATGATAATTGGATATTGAATGAGGTTTTTGTGACACAGAACGGAGCCCAAAGTCACACGAACTGAGTTTGGTTCCATTTTTGTACAGATCATTTCAGTCAATTTAAAAGATAATGGAAGGAGGGAAAATTTCTCAGAGCCATAACAACATTACAGCTTTGACTTAACAGTTGAGAGTGTGATTTAAAAAAGTATATGAACCATGTCCTGTAAAAGTCTGTGAAAAAAGAGTGAACAGTGCATAGCTAATACGCTAATAGCTTTCTCCATTTTATCCAGGTCTTAGTTATATCAAAGATTAAAGGTGTACAGAAAGGAAAATTGAATTTGAGCCCACTGTGGGTCTTAACATTAGTGTAATAACTCATCTATCAGACGATGTAGCCCAAACTTTGTGCAAAATTCAATTTTTGAGTAAATCCGGGATGAGAGTGTGGAATTTATTTTTTCACATTGGATAATGCAGGCGCACAAATTATACATCACGCTGCTCACGATTCATCAGCCAATGCTATTGGATCTGTCATCCGTCAATCAGACGTCGGAGACACACAAATACACACACCGAGCTCGGTCTCGCCCCAAGCATTGAATATCCCGCCCGCTTGATAACAACCAATCAAATTTGTTTTCCTTACTCGGGTAAATTTGTGCGGCAACTCGTGAAAACTCGGCGCGACAAACAGGACAAACGGCCATTTCTGAACACCTTTAACATAAGTTACTGATGTTTGCTGCTGTTAGTTCATCAGAGTTGAGCTTGACATGAAGTTTTGCATGTGCTATTTGTTTCCAGCAAGCTTATCCACTGATGGCCTGTCTCACTGCAATATTATGAAATATGATTTCTCCATCTGAAATGCTGGAGTAACCAGAGCAGAGAGCAGCACACAGTCAGAAACTACTCTGGCAAATATGCATATGTGGCAAGGTGAAGAAGGCCCGGGCGGGGATTGAACCCACATCTCCCGGGTAAGAGTCACGCACGCTTGCCAGTCACCCAAAGGGACATCCCTTTGGCCAAGTAGCCAGGGCGCATGATCAATTGGAGGCATAGTGACAGGACCCGTCAACTGTCACACATACAAAAGTAAAAGTGTAACTGTGTAAGTGTGTGTGTGCATGCGTGCATGCGTGCATGCATGCGTGTGTATGAAGAGTCTTGGATCCCAGAGTGTGTGTCTCCTGAGACAAGCTGGAGGACTATCATTTCACTTCACTGTCAGCAGCATCGCCGCCTTGCACACTGAAGACATAATCACATACTAGCCTTGAGCACCACTTTCCTCCACTCTCCCTTAGACACACACAAACACACACTTCCCCCCTGGAGGTTTGCAACTGTACATTCAGATCTGATGATATCTCAGGCTTATGTTGACATTTCTGTGCTGCATCTGTCCACCGGCAACATGACGGTCTACTCCATTGAAGTGTGGGATGACTGGAGCACTTAGGAGCCTGAAGAACGTACATTATGACCTGAGGCACTTATAATTAAGAGTGGAGTGTGTGAAGTTACAGACATTATTGATAATAACTTCAGGCATGACAGCTTGTGTGTCTTTTTTAATTAACTGCAGTCCACATCTAAATGGCAGTGGAAAAAAGAGAAACATTTCATAATTCATTCATTCATTGTCTTGAGGCAATTTGAATATTATCTTTAAATGAGATAGTGGTTGAGTGAAGTATGGATAAGGCCTCCTTTAAGCCAGGAGTCTGTGATGTTATTGAACTACAGCGTGACATGCTGACATTTTTATTATTTTGTGCACCCTATTCAAATCAGTGAGGGAAGAGTGACCAACAGACTTACTTCATCTAATGCTAGCTAGCTAACTAGATATGTTTTAGCTAGCTGTTCCTAATAAACTGAGAATTGAGTTCATGTTGAAGGATTAATAAAACCACTTTAACAAGCAGGTTCACAATATCTGTCATGATATCTAATACATGGCACAAGTTTCCATTCATGCATCCTGACTGATCATTTTGCTTCCTCTCTTATCAGATTGCAAAAAAAAAAATTGTCTTTCACAATGGTCAGTCACCATTTTCATTGCACAAAGTTCATAGGTCATCGGGGAGTTGTAACAAACTGTCAATCATGGCTGCCATAGAGCTGTGTGGGATGCTAGCCGTCTATATACTGTAGCTCAGACAAGAACGAAGCGAGTTAACGTGACTTTACTGTGTGTAAACAATGTGTCAGAGCACTCCGTCTTCCTATTGGTCAACATCAAGGTTCACGTTGTAGGAGATGTCAAACTAGGTGGTGAGATTTAAAAATAAAAAATAAAAAAAAAATTCTATCATGCTACACTTTCAGTTGAAGTGTCGTAGAGTTTCTTAGGCCCAAAATTGGGGCGCATGATGTCTGTCCGACTACCCATTTCTCCGACCATACATTTCTTTATTTTTGCGTCCATTAGTCCGACCTCCCACTTCTCCGACTTAAGTAGCCCTAACCCTTAACCTTACCCTAAACCTAACCTTAACACTGTAGAATGGGTAGTCGGAGAAATGAGCTGTCGGACTTTTGGGCAGTCGGACTGACGTATGCTCCCCCCAAAATTGCTGGTCTTCAGTTATGCTACATGTCCGTTCGTTGTTTATAATCGGCCACGACAAAATCTTGTGAAAATCGGACGAACTTTGCATAGTCTGATCTGGCATTAGGCGGTTCGTTGGGGTTCATCAAATATCATGATAATTATTGTGTTGTTTGGTTTGGTCCAACATTTCCATACCCCACAGGACGCCAAGTAATAACTTATCACCAAGTTACCAAGCTGAAATTTGAATTTGTCTAAAACACTGGTTTATGACTGGTTTCCCATCAGCACCAGCTACTTTGCAATTAGTCCAAATTAGCTAATGTTACTATGCTAACATGTTCGCTATAATGGTGAACAAAGCACACATCAGCAGCTAAACATCAGCGTGTTTGTGTTTTCATTGTGATCATGCTGTTAGTTAGTACATTTGCTAACATCAGCACTGACTCAGCCAGTGTGGCTTCTGACACTTTGTTTTTCATTACAATCATTATTTCATTGTTTGGCTGAATTTAGAAAGAATCCTTCATTGGCTATAAATAAAACACCACTTACCATTCTTACACAGTATTTCAAATGACATCTTACACCCAACAAAGAACGTAGCTTTAGATTTTCTTATTCTTCAACCCACCACATCCTTCAATTTAAATCCATAGTCACTGCAAATGCACACATGACCATTACTGTCAGTTGATGGCTCACACACAGTCTGTGGAGTGATGCAGCTCTCTGGTGTCCTGCTACATCAGAGAGCTGCATCCGTCCGGACCTACGACACCCGAGGTCTTTCAGGCTAAAATAACAGATAGGCAGCAGGTGTAATATTCTGGTCCAGTGATCACATGCGGCTCAAGTCACCATTCCCCAATTTACACGCCACCTTTGTTCCCTTTAGATCCATACAACAAAAGGCAACCACTGTCTTTTCATGCAGTGAGGGGCAAATGGCATACTGCTACTGTTCAAAGAATATAAGAAAAATAATTTTCTGCTTGACAGCAACTGAAAACTTTAGTGGTCACAGTTTAGGCGTTTGCTTTTGGTTCTGTTTACATAGTGGTGACAAATTACACAGGGAATTACTCAGAGGGATGGGCACACTGTTAAGAGTTACATGTCAGGAAGACAAACTACCTCATGCTCAGTGATACTGCTGATTTAAGATTGCAGCATCACAATCACAGAAACCTTAGGCTCAAATATCACAGTGGATGGGCAAAAACTTTGCAGTTTTTGAGCCAAGTGAAAATGTTCGAAATCGAAGTCAACACAAATTTATCCCTCAAACCACAACAGAACATTAAAGCCCCCACTTTTTTTCTTTTTTTGTTAACGTATGGAATGTGATACAGTGCTGTTGTAGGCTATATGCTGAACTATTAATTCCCATTCCCTGCAGAGTGACTTCCTATAGTCTCCTTTGGATGGACACACCCAGGCAAGCTGTCTCCTCTTGCGCCCACTTGGCTATAAGCTTAGATAATCAGCTACAATTGTAACTTGACATTTAGCAATGACAGTTTCAATCTCCGGATTTACCTCTCAGGAAGAGAGTAAATTAAGTGTATTTTACAACATGTGGAGCTATATTTAAATTCAGATCTTGGCTTTCAAGCCCGTCCCATCTTACTAAGTGTACTGCTTGATGATCTTTTGTTTACTGCACAAGAAATCCCATTAAATAAGTCATTGTATATGTTAAATCGTCCCCAATAAAGGCTGGTAAAGAAATACGGCAAACAGCAGCTGTCCCCTTGATACAATTCTAAATTCATAAAAGTGCAGTGACTGGAGCCCAGCCAATTACATTAATCAAAAGCTTTCAGTGGATTTATGGAAGCGCATTGTGTCTGCTGACAGCTACCACTGTGACTAATGCAACACAGCACTCACTGCAGAGTCTGCCTGAGAGCAGACCATCTCCGGCTGCTGTCAGGTAAAGCCCACAGCTCTCATAATGTGGTTCTTTTGTTCATTTGCATTGCCATTCCACACTATGGGCCCTAGTTTGCTGGCGCAGCGCAGGTGGCGCAAGGTAGCGCAGCCGGTCTAATGCAAGTTTCGACCAGCGCAGCCTAGCGCAAAGTCAGATTGGAAGATTGGCAGATCGCGCTGCGCTGAGATAGGCGTGGCCGCGCAGCAGGGGGAGGCGTCACAGATTCAGCTTGGTGCAGTGGAAGTTTCGTCCGAAAATGTCCCGCCGAAGTTGCGCTGAAAGCTCGCCACCTCCAACCAGGTCTAGTCTCAGCGCAGCGCGAAGCGCAGCAGGTGCAGTGCAAGTTTGGCTGACTGACCTGCAGTGCACACACGTCACCAAGACCTCACAGGCAGATCTCCACAGTTCCAGACACATTTCAATGCAATAAATATCCACAATAACCACTATTTAATGCAACTGACGGAATCAACACGTGAATTTATATCTATATAGATTGTCCCGTCACATCTGAAGTCAGATCAAAGCAGAGATCAAAGGCTGTCGGCAGCGTAAAGGAAACTCCACCTGAATTAACACAGCAGGGACGAACTGACACTGAAAAGCAGCTGTGGATGTCCCAAGCAGGACTGAGGGTGGATGACTGCATGTCGCTGCCGTGTTGAGATACCACTCTGCCCTTGTGATGATGCTTTATTTATTTATTTACTTATTAATTCATAAGGGCGTGCGACCGCATCACGCAGCCGTAATGAAAAACAAAACACAAATCATCATCTCTCTTAGTCCACCACAACAGCCTCGTTATCAGATAGTCAGTATATAGCCTACTACAGTATACTATCTCTATCACAGAAAAAAAAGAGAAAAAAAGAGACGGACAGAGAGAGAGAGAGAGGAGGACAGAGAGAGAGAGAGAGAGAGAGAGAGGGAGGGAGGGAGAGAGAGCGCGTCCTTTACGATGATTTCATCCACATGGTGTGTGTTTATGTTGTGATTAGTGTAGCCTACACCTCTCATCTTATACACATGGGTTTGAATAAATGTGAGTTTCTTTATTAGTTTATTAGTTGTTGTTTCTTAGATTGCGTAGGGGTTCTCAGTGTATCAGATCAATCCTGGTTAAGTATATTAGTAAACTCATTATTGGTCACTCTGAGCTCGGACCTCCGGGGAAACAGCTGTTTCCTCCGGGGAGAGGTTCGGCCTCTGGCGTCGCTGTCTCCTCCGTCCATGTCCAAGTATAAAATGACAAACTTGCAGCGCGCATCACCCGCCGCGCAGTTAAAGGTGAGGAGAGGAGCTCCTTTGATTGGTGAAGATCTGACTCGGCTGTGTCAAACCCACTCCACGCCTTTCTCTCCTTCTCCTGTCTCCCTCCCGCCCTCTCTCCTCCCTCTTTGCCGTTTGCGCCGGTGGGAGGGACGAGGGGAGGGGTTGCGCCGGTCTAAGTCTGACTGCGCGGCCCAGCAAACTTGCGAAATGGACCTGGACCACACCCCGTTGGCGTGGCGAAGCTGCGCTGATCACAGACTTCACCTGGTCGACGAAACTAGGGCCCAATGTCTGATGGGATGAGAGACAGACAAGGACCTGGGTTTATGAAGCAAGTTGCTGACATTAGGTGCTCAGCAGAAGCGCCTCTTAAAGGGTTAGACTGTGTGGTCTTATTGGCTTTTTCACATGGATGTAATACTTTTAACAATTCCGACAACTTGGGTGAATTGGGTGAAAATGCAGCGACCAGCAGGATGGTGAAGGTCAAATCTGACCTGCATCAACTGGAAGAAGCAAATGGGAAGAAAAGTGGTGATTTAGCAACTTTCTGAATGTTGAGTGTCAATGCGCAGATTAAATATTCAGTTACAGTATTTTCAGTGGCAAAAGAAGTACACAGATGTATTACTTAAAGGGATAGTTCAACATTTTGGCAATTTGGTCCATTGCCATAATCCCTATAGTCTTAGAAGTAGGTTTGTTACCTTTATTTGTCGGTGTAAGCTGTTTTTAGAACCGCTGAGCTGAGCTGCAAGCTGCTCAGAGCTACGCTACGGAGGCTAATGGGATTTCTTGGTTTCCCTCATCAAACTCATCAAATACACAATCCAACAACCAAGAAATCCCTTGAGCCTCCGTAGCATATAGTTCTGAGCAGCTCACGACTCTGCTCCACCGTTCTAAAAATAGCTTGCACCGACAAATAAAGGTAACAAACCTACTCCTAAAACTATAGGGATTATGGCAATGGGCCAATTTGCCAAAATGTTGAACTATCCTTTTAAGTAGGTATCAGGACAACAATGTATAAATACTCTATTTAAGTAAAGGTCCTCAATTTAGAATTAATGATAATAATGAAATGTACTTTTATTGTCCCGTCATGGAAATTTGCCATAGAGTTATTGTACAGTGCGAACATAAAAACATTGTATAGAAACATACATCTGCAAAGCAGACCAGTGCAGGACCATACACAAAGTAAATATTGCACATCTTAGTATGGCACATGAGTAATTTTGCATGTTATACTGCCCATAAAAAGGCTGCACAAAAGGTCATCCCTTCTGCTATGCTGTATAGCCTGATGGGTGTTTGCAACAGTTTATTCAGTTCCTATAGGGCCCTGGATCTTACTGTAATATAGAGGGTAAAAGCTAGAACTTGTAGTGGAGTGGTTGTGATGGGTCCAATTTAATTTTCTGAGCCTGTCTGATAACAGTCTGCTCATAAAGCACATGGGGGAGCCGATGGTTTTCAACTGCTATAATATACATGTCGGTATGCACAAAATGAGAAATCAGTGACCTCAACTGCACTCACTATCAAAATGCACCATTTCCGTATAAAAGGGCTTACATTCATTTATGTCTTTTTGTGGAGAAGCAAATGTGGCTGCACGCTGTTGAAAATCAACAAGAGGTACCACATGTGCATAAGCCTGGGGGTTGTCAAGGTGCTTGCTCACCAGATATATGACACAGTCGAAGCATCGTTTGTGCTTCAAGTGAAAACTGGAGGGGATGTAAAACTACATCTGCCTCTCCTCTGAGGCGTGACAATGGGTGTCAGAACCACAGACCTGAGGCCATTATTCACCTTGGGATATGTTTTTTTGGGAACAGGTAATTGAACCTTTGATGTCTTCTCCACCAACTGTTTAAGCACATTTTATCTCTATTTCAATTGAAACTTTAGACTGTTTTTTCCAGGACCAGTTTTCAGCTAATAACCATATTTGAAACAGTGATTACTGAAAACAGTGATGTGAATTCAAAATAACCCAAAAATGAGTTTAAACATCAACTAAGAGCAGCAAGTAAAATTCATCATCTCTGTTGTCACTTTAGTTTGATCACATTGCAAATGTGGATTATATTTTATGCATTTGATCTTTAATTAGTTGGGTTTTTTTTTCATTTATTCATCTTCAACAAACACCCTGCATAAATGTTTTATTCACTGAGTATCTTTTAGCAGCTCTTGTTCACAAAATAAACAACTGAGTGTTAAGGTGAAACCAAACCTGATCGAACCCCCAAAGGCAGACAGAGGAAAGGAAGTCAAGAAGTTCAGCTGCAGGTGATGGGAATGTCAATCAGGGCAGATGAGTTGTAGGTGTGTCAGGAGATCTGGGATGATCGGGAACAGCCACACCCAGCCTGCAGATACACATATAAGAGAGTGCAAACTGTCCAATAGAAAGAAATAAAGAGGTACGGAATAGAAAAATAAAACCAGACAAGACACAAAAGAAATAAAAACAATTAAATGAAGAAAAAAGAGGAAGGAATATGAAGGGATTTAATGAGTGAGAGGAGTTTCATTAGGAGCCTGGTCAGCCTTTGTCACAAGCTGTGACCTGACACCTACAGTACAAGATCAATAAATCACAGAGGTATTTAGGACCAAGGCCATTCAGTGCCTGAAAGGTGAGCAGTAAATTCTTAAAATCAATTGTAGATCTAACGGGATGACAAGTACAGGGATGATGAGATCATGCTCCTATAGTAAATCAAGCAGCAGCATTTTATACCAGCCAGGTGGTGGCCCCGGAGGGATCCCCTGTGGACCTAAGTAAAGTTCAACAGTTGTTGAGGCCTCATATTAAAAATTGACTCATTATTTAGATTGAACAACATTTTTTCACCCTTAATTTTAGATATGTTTTGGCCTTTTTTGCTTTCAATTAACAGGATAGTGGAGTGGAGTAAGGAAACTGGGGAGAGAGAGACTGGGGGAATTACATGCAGTACAGATATGCACAGTAATCGATTGGGCAATAACTCCATTGGGCATTGCCGACTTGGGACATGCTCTTAACCACTCAACCATCCATAGATTGAACAACATTTCTGACTTTTCCTTCTAAACCAACAATAGTGACAAAGATTGACCCAAACAAATGCACATGGGCTGGTAGCAAAACAGTGAAAAAGCAAACAGACTTGCATAGCTCAGACAGAGCTTGGTTGTTTAGAGGCACCAAACTGAATTCACACTTTGTGTGTTTAAATTAAGGAATTTATGGGACATTCAGAATATGACATCCGAGAGGAAAGCTAAGATGATTAACTAGGCATACAGTCCCCTCCAAAAGTATTGGAACGGTGAACAGTGAGAGCACTGTACGCTGTACACTGAAAACATTTGGGTTTGACATTGAAAGATGAATATGAGACAAGATATCACAATTCATCTTTTATTTTCAGCTAATTACTGCAAGATACATTGAACAATAGAAGATCTTACCTTGTGTTTGAACCATTCCATTTTTCAAGTGAGCAAGATTGTTGGAACATGTGACTGTCAGGTGTTCTTTGTTGTCCAGATGTGTCCAATTAAACTGATTACTCATACAATAAATAGCACTGGATGTCTTCTCTCAGTTTCCGCTCTGGGTTTTGCCTGTGCAGACTGCTTTTACAGTTAAGAAGGTGGTGTAATGGAAAATTTTGATGTTAACCCATATGCTTTACTGACAGCAGTGTGAGATACACCAGATAGAGTCCACTCAGGACAGGTTAAAGGTCAGGACCCAGAGAAGCTCCTACGACAGAGTGTCCTGTGGAAATTTACAAGGGATTGTTGTGTCCTGGACAGCTGAAGTGTCTAGATATTCTTTCTGAATACCTTAGTGAACGAAACAACATTTTTTGCCACCACAGTGGATTAACAACTAAGTGAAGACTAGAGAGCTGTCTATGGGAGACAAGCAAAGCAATTTTGAAGCTGAGAGAAGACGGAAAATCAATCAGAGCCACTGTACAAACACTGACCATAGCCACCACAACTATTTGGAATGTCCTGAAGAAGAAAGAAATACCTGGTGTACTGAGCAACAGACGTCAAACCAGTAGGCCAAGGAAATCATCAGCAGTTGAAACATTGTGGGAAGAAAAACCTAAAAAACAACATTAAAAATGACAAAAGAAAAACTAACAACTGTCAGTGACATGACAACCGCCTCCAGTGGGGAGGAGTGGAGGCAACACAGTCTACCACCAGGGTTCGCAAATACATTTTACAGTAACGACGACTGAGCTGATATCAGCAAGTTACTCAACCTGACTTGAGTTGTGTAAAAGTTAAGTGAGATTTCAACCTCAATTCAGACTTTATAAATAACAGGTCGGTAGGACTGTCAACCGGTGTATGAAGTTCAGTCAATACACACAGCTGTTGTTATGTCACCTACACTCCAGATGATGCAGAATTTATGTGCAGATTAGAATGTGACAAATAGCATAAGACACAGGTGTGATGTTAACAGACCATCAACAAATGCTTCATGTTTACTAATGCTGTATTTGTTGTAGTTTTGTTGAATTTCATTCAAGTGGTTTATGTTTGAGAGGCTTGTAACACATAGTGCCTTGCAAAAGCATTACAGTAATACCCCTTGAACTTTATACATTTTATCACGTTACAAACACAAACTTATATGTATTTTATTGGGATTTTAGGAAAATGATACATGGTGTTCAAGATTTTTACAAATCAAAGACACAAATTTAACTTTTCTGCCTACAAGCAAAACAATGTGTGGTGGAAACCACATGAATCTGAACACACCATCCCCACCGTGGAACATGGTGCTGGCATCAGGCTGTGGGGAGACTTTTCTTCAGTCGGGACAGGGAAGCTGCTCAGAGCTGATGGAGCTAAATACAGGACAATCCTGGAGGAAAAGCTTGAGGATCGGACGGAAGTTCACCTTCCAGCAGGACAACCACCCTAAACATCCAGCCAGATCTGCAATGGACTGGTTTACATCACATTAGGATTTAGGTCTGGACTTTGACTGGGCTGTTCTAACACATGGATAATGCCCAGCCCAGTCAAAGTCCAGACCTAAATCCTACTGAGAACCTGTGGTAAGACATAAAAACTGCTGTTCACAGACGCTCTCCATCCAATCTGACTCAACTGGAGCTATTCTGTAAAGAAGAACGAGCAAAAATTGCAGCTGTAGAAGTGCAAAGCTGCTACACCCCAAAAGACTTGCAGCTGTAACTGCTGCGGAAGGTGGTTCAACTGAATATTGACTCAGAGGGGCTGAATACATACTGTACCTATGCACACCACACTTTTCAGTTTTTTATTTGTAAAAAAAACACATCATGTATCATTTTCCCTCCACCTCACAATTATGGGCTACTTTGTGTTGGTCTAAATTCCCAATAAAATACATTTAAGTTTGTGACTGTAACATGACAAAATGTGGAAAAGTTCAAGGGGTATGAATACTTTTACTCCTCATCTCATCCTAATGTTCTGTTCTGTTTATCAGAGACTAATGCTGTTGATCCATTTAATCAAAGTGCTATTTCACACAATTTGACGAGCTGAGCAAGAAACCACGGTTTTAAAGCTACAGTTGAGACGTAAGTTACTTCTTTGAACAAACCCATGTTTACTTGAAAATTCGCACTTTTCATTCATTATATAAAAGTTTCTATAAACACACACAAATATTTCATAAATACATCTCAGCTGAGATTTCATCAGTTGTGAGCATCACAAGGTTGAGGTTGATGTCAGCTCCTCTCACAATTTTGAAATATTTTGAGCCCATTAGAGGTTTAGAGTTGCACATGAAAAGATTCTGGCAAAAAACATAAACAATTTCATTTAAGGCAGTAATATAAGTGCTTGTAGTGTGCTTCGTATGACGTTGTTGTCAGATCATCCAACATCATCTGAAACCAAATTTTCCAACAAGGTAATTAGGAGTTCAACAGTGTTTGTAACTTACCCAAACAGACAACAACACGTCTGTGCAGGGGTCTAAAACTAAACAAGGATCAGCTTTTTATTTTTTCATAAGAAGTAGTTTCAGTATCCCAAAACAAACTGTATGCTGTTCAAGTGTAACGCAATGCAGAGACCTTTCGACTAAGCTGAATTGAGAAAAAATCAGACATGCTCTAACTACAGAAGTTAACTTGTCAAATTTGGCATCATCTTCTCTGAAACACTGTATGTCAGACATGACATGCATGTAAATGTTTGTCTTGGAGGATAAAAGAGCCCAAACATATACTTTAAACGGCAGTGAACCAAATCAGTGACTTGATTTACACCTAGCATTAAAATGCAACCTGTATCCAGAGAGGTTATCCATATACGAAACCGTCCAGTCATGCATTTGTGTTTACACACAGTATTTGTGATGCATACTCATTATCCACAGATCTCTGTTCTGAATGGGCGTAACACTGCAACTAAGCTGGGTGCTGCCAACATGGCAGGTGTAAGGTCTACAGAAATATTACTGTTCGGCCAATTTAGACTTTTTCTCTGCCAAGGAAGGATCCATCATGATGTTTTTCTGTCAGGGAGCAAACAGAAAAGAAGACTAACTACACTCCACACCTATTTCATTTGTGCATGTCACAACAGTGAACCCATCTCTGTTACTGAAAGAACATTGTAATGAGTGGTGGGGTACAGATGGTGAGTACGGATTGCTTTCACACCATCTTCAGATCTGGACACAGAGAACTAGACTACCTCTAGATGTGGCCTGCCAGATCCAATCACATTCTGATCATGTGTTTACACCTGGATAAGTCATCCGGATACAGATCACATTTTAATATCAGGTGTAAATGGGGTCAGTGTGTTTCTTATGTAAATGCAATGTACTGTAAGATGAGCTGGTGGCCTGGACGTATCTGCATACACGCTGCTACAGTGTAACCATGTGCATCTCAGTGCACCTCGGATATTACTGCATCTACAGTATGCCACGTATTTACAGCTTCTTCCTGTGATCGAATCACCCAAGAGGATGCCAGGTACAAACATGACCTGTGTGAGAAAGAGAAATGTCCTTACCTGGATACACACACACACACACACACACACAAAAATAATAGGGTAATAAGGTATATATATATACAGCTCTGGAAAAAAATTAAGAGACCACTCCCAAAATGATCAGTTTCTCTGGTTTTACTATTTATAGGTATGTGTTTGAGTAAAATAAAAAATAAAAAAACATTGTTTTATTCTATCAACTACCAACAACATTTCTCCCAAAATTGAAAAAAAAATATTGTCATTTAGAGCTTTTATTGGCTAATGACTAAACTAGTCTAAATAACAAAAATATCGTCTTACTCAAAGTCTTATCAGAGCTTGAATAATAATAATAATGCAAAGAAAACATGTTCATATTTATTCCTAAACAACACAGCAAGAATATTTTAACTCAGGAAGCGTTTATAAATCAGTTTTTGTGGGATAATGTCAATGTTTAATCCCAGCAGTGGTTTTTATATAAAACCAGATGTGGTTCAGGTGATGACCTCATCAGTGTCTCATTAAGTAGAATGAGTCGTGTTTGTGTTGGTGTTTAATAAAGAAAAGAAAAGAAAAGAATGACTGTCATACATGTAGAGATGCTTTTAAGAAACATTTGTGAAAGTGGTCTCTTATTTTTTTCCACCTTCACCACCACTACCACTTTCACAAAATGTTTCTTAAAAGCATCTCTACATGTATGACAGTCATTCTTTTCTTTTCCTGAGTTAAAACATTCTTGCTGTGTTCTTTAGGAATAAATATGAACATGTTTTCTTAGTTTAGTCATTAGCCAATAAAGCTCTAAATTACTAAAAAAGAGAGAGAGAGAGAGAGAGAGAGAGAGAGAGAGAGAGAGAGAGAATCATCTACCACATACCTGATGTTTGCATGAACCAAGGTGTCATATAAGACACAAAGCATATTGTATAACAAGAGTAGGCTGGAATTATGTGTTTCTATCCATCAATTTCAACATTAAAATTTGAGCCAGTCCCAGCTGACATAGGGCGGGGTCACCAGTCTACAGTCTCGCATTCACACCTATGGAATCACCAGTTCACCAGTTGAGTGTGCATGTCTTTGGAACCTGAAAATAACCTATGCAAGCACAAGAGGAAAATGCACCAGACACCACAACCGTCCTGCTGTGAGACGACAGTACTAACCACTGCACCAACATTCTGCCCCATTTATTATGTAAATTCTCCTGAATAAATTAGACTCCAAAATTGAATATTCATTTACATTTGTGGTAAGAAATGGGTACCTAGTCTCGTAGACCGAGCGAAGTCTAAGTGCAGCGCAGCTTCGCCACGCCAACGGGGCGTGGACCAGGTCCTTTTCGCAAGATTGGTGGGCCGCGCAGTCAGACTTAGACCAGCGTAAACCCTCCCCTCGTCCCTCCCACCGGCGCAAACGGCAAAGAGGGAGGAGAGAGGGCGGGAGGGAGACAGGATTCATTTTTCATTTATTGTTTATTTGTGACGGGACTTTGCATATTAATGAACATTATAAAAAATGTAAATACACCAGATTTAGCTCAGGGCTAATTTCCATCCGTAGTCCCGCGGCACACATAACGACAATTATACAAAACATCAATAACAACATTTATAACATTTAGTATGGTACGAGTACCATATCACAATATCACAATACTATTACACAAATCACATTACAAATTTAAACCTTAGCTGCAGTGGAAAGAGCAGCATTGTAATAATAGGTTCGGGAGCTGTTAGGAACCATTAAAGTGCATCTGTTATAAAGTGCTATTATTGCTTACAAAAAGTGCTATAATAAAGTGCTGGATTTTAAAGTGCCAGAGGTAAAGTGCCTACAGTTTTGGTAAGAAGAAATATAAGAAATATATTTAAAAAAAAAACAGAAGAAACAAGTATACAAGGCACACACGCCCACACGTACTCACACAAAAACAAGCATGCCCTTAATGTTGGCAGGCTTGGTTGTTGGTAAGCCATATTTTCAGCTGTTTTTTGAATGCTACATATGTTGATATTTCCCTTATGGCCAGAGGTAGCGTATTCCACATTGAGCAACCATGGACTGATAAAACCTTCTGTGCGAATGCTGTTCTCCTAAACTGAACCTCACAGTCACCTCTGGTGGTAGCTCTCGTTGTTGTTGCGCTATTTTTCTTTTTAATAAAATGGCCTAGTGGTGGAGGTGCCAACCCATTTAATGACCTGTGAATGAGACAGGAACTTTTGAGTAGTTGGAAGTTCTCGAATGTCAAGAACTGATATTTTTTCAAAATTGGGCAGAGGTGGAAAGACTGGGGCTTTTGATCAAACACCTTGATTGCTTTTTTATATAGCTGTTTAATAGGTTTGAGAGTGGTGACTCCAGCAAACATCCAGGTTGTGAAGCAATATTCAATATGTGACAGGATCAAGCAGTGTAGGTAGGCTTTTGCCGCCTCCGTTGTAATAAAAGGTCTGATTTGTTTAAAATTTTGTATATTAAATTTTAAAGTGTTGGTTATTTTTTTGGAGTGTTTCTTAAAGGTGAGGTTGGAGTCCAGTAACACCCCAAGGTACTTAAAATGGGTTACTGACTCCAATTTTACTCCGTTCAAGACAACCACTTTTTCAGACATTGGTGGCTCAGTGTGTTTTGTACCATTTTTGGTGAACAGCATGTGCACAGTTTTTTTTGTATTTAACATTAAACACGAATTACATAACCAGTCTTGAACCCTAGTCAAAGCATCAGTTAAGTTTTTTGCCGTTGTCTTTGCATCCTTTCCCTGAGTATAAATCACAGTGTCGTCAGCATACATCAAGACTCTAACATCTGGACAAATATCAGGAAGATCATTGATGTACATGGAGAATAGCAAAGGTCCCAAGATTGATCCTTGTGGGACTCCAACATGACAAGCTTGGTGGTGAGACATGACATTGTCAATCTTGACTTGCTGCGATCTATCTGACAGATAGGATTTAAACCATGATATAGCTTCATCAGAAAGATTAAAATGAGTGAGCTTGTTTAAAAGAATTTGATGGTTGACAGTATCAAATGCTTTTTTGAGATCTAAAAACACTGCACCTACACAGGGGTTCTTATCCAGTAACCCTTTAACATTCTCAATAAAAAAACAGTTTGCCGTCTCGGTGGAGTGATTGGACCGGAAACCAAATTGCATGCTGTGAAGTGGGGTAAATCCTTTATCAAGGTGTTTAATAAGTTGGGCTGCTACCCATTTCTCAGCAACTTTTGAGACGATAGGCAGGATGCTAATGGGCCGGTAGTTGGCTACCTGTGTTTTTGATCCAGATTTAAAAACAGGTATCACCGATGCCTTCTTCCAGGAAGACGGAACTTTTTTCTGATTGAGTGACTGGTTAACCATGAGAGAGATGGGCCTAGCTAGGACATCTATATGTGTCTTGATGAAGTTAGTGTCGACACCATGAATATCCTTAGCTTTAGAGTTTTTAAGAGCTGCAATAATCTTTTTTACCTCCATCTCGGTTATGTTTTCAAGATGGAAAACAGGGTGACTTTCATTAATCTGGCGGGGTTGAATTGTGGACGGGGTAAAAAGCCTTGTGATATCAGTTACACTATCTATAAAATAATTATTAAAAATATTAGCTATCATACCAGAATCCTTTACCAAGTCATTGTTCACTTCTAGTTCAAGTGCTTTGGTCTCTTGTTTATTCTTGCCTAGTAATTTGTTCAATATTTGCCATGTTTTCTTCCCATTGCCTTTAGCACTTTCTATGATGGAAACAAAGAAATTCGCTTTGGCTTTCCTCATCATTTGCA
The DNA here is from genome assembly GCF_905171665.1 of Trachurus trachurus. Taxonomy (NCBI): domain Eukaryota; kingdom Metazoa; phylum Chordata; class Actinopteri; order Carangiformes; family Carangidae; genus Trachurus; species Trachurus trachurus. Next base: position 34,354,802 of record NC_139895.1, read on the forward strand.
CAGCTTTGTTGCGAGCATGGGTAAATTTCAATCTATCTGTGGTCAGACCAGTTTTCAGATGCTGCTTAAGTAGCACATCTCTATTTTTAAGTAGATTTCTACAGTTCTGATCTAGCCAAGGTAGATTTTTACCCTTTTTTGCTCTGTGGCCTCCCTTGCGGGCAAAGGCTGACATAATCTCTTTTAGTTTGTTAATAAAGGAATTACTGTTTGTGTCTATGTTTATTGAGGATAGTGTTTCCTCCCAGTCTATTCTGGTCAGAGCTTCCTTGAGGTGAGGTGCCTGACTCCTAGGTACAACATTTGTAATGGATGAGGTAGGTGCCCTGTGCGTCTTAAGCCTCTGCTTTGTGAGCTTTCTAGAAAAAAGGATTATATTATGGTCAGATATACCGTTCAAAAAATTAAATGTCTTGGCTATCCTCTCAGGCTTATTAGTAAACAGGAGATCTATTCTCGTTTGGGAACTTTTCGTTATTCTCGTCGGCTGCTCAATTAGTTGTTCTAGATTGTGTTTGTCCATTATAACCTTGAGGTTTTTTCTTCCTTTTTTATCATCCCAGTTTATATTAAAATCACCTATGAGAATAATCTCTTTGTTTTTATCACAGTGATTCAGCATGTGTTTAAACTGAGTGAAGAAATCAGCGTTAGCGGATGGTGGTCGGTAAAGGCAGATAAGAGTGAATGACATTTCATTCGACAGCGTGATTTCCACACCAACACAATCGAACTTACTATCATTAGCCCATTCTAGCTGTTTACAGGTCAGGTTGTCTCTGACATAGAGCAAGACGCCCCCTCCTTTACCTTTTTCTCTGTCCTTTCTATACACATGATATCCTGGCATAGATATCAGAGCTTCTGCAGATGTTGGTTTTAACCAGGTTTCGGATATACCGAGACAGTCCAGATTCGAGTCGCATAGGAGATGTTCCATTTGTTCCCGCTTATTACCAATACTTCTTGCGTTTAAGTGACCACATAACAAACCCCTTGGTTTACAACGAGGGTCCCAGGTTAATCTGGATTGATTCAGAGTTTTAAATAGCTTGGTGCTACAATGTTTTTTAAGAACAGGGTTTCTGAGTTTTACCTTTGGATGCTTGGTTATGCTCAAGGCAAGAGTAGGGGGACTGATGTGAGTTGGTGTGGCAGACTCCGATGGTGCAGGGTCGTTGGTGCTGGTGGCCTTGGCCTCCAGCTGCTGGGTAGTTAGCCCTGGGCGCGGCCCCGCTGGATGAACCGCTGCTGCTCCATCGGTGCTCGGTTGCAGCTCGCGAGCTGCCGCCGGGGAGCCGGTGAAGGGGTGGAAGATGTCGCTGCTAGCTGCCAGCTGCTGGGTTGTTAACCCTGGGCGCAGCCCCGCTGGATGAGCCGCTGCTGCTCCATCGGTGCTCGGTTGCAGCCCAAGAGCTGCCGCCGGGGAGCCGGTGAAGGGGTGGAAGATGTCGAAGATGTCGCTGCTAGCTGCCAGCTGCTGGGTAGTTAGCCCTGGGCGCAGCCCCGCTGGATGAGCCGCTGCTGCTCCATCGGTGCTCGGTTGCAGCTCGCGAGCTGCCGCCGGGGAGTCGGTGAAGAGGTGGAGGATGTCGCTGCTAGCTGCCAGCTGCTGGGTTGTTAACCCTGGGCGCAGCCCCGCTGGATGAGCTGCTGCTGCTCCATCGGTGCTCGGTTGCAGTCCAAGAGCTGCCGCCGGGGAGCCGGTGAAGGGGTGGAAGATATCGCTGCTAGCTGCCAGCTTCTGGGTTGTTAACCCTGGGCGCAGCCCCGCTGGATGAGCCGCTGCTGCTCCATCGGTGCTCGGTTGCAGCTCGCGAGCTGCCGCCGGGGAGCCGGTGAAGGGGTGGAAGATATCGCTGCTAGCTGCCAGCTGCTGGGTTGTTAACCCTGGGCGCAGCCCCGCTGGATGAGCCGCTGCTGCTCCATCGGTGCTCGGTTGCAGCCCAAGAGCTGCCGCCGGGGAGCCGGTGAAGGGGTGGAAGATGTCGAAGATGTCGCTGCTAGCTGCCAGCTGCTGGGTTGTTAACCCTGGGCGCAGCCCCGCTGGATGAGCCGCTGCTGCTCCATCGGTGCTCGGTTGCAGCTCGCGAGCTGCCGCCGGGGAGCCGGTGAAGGGGTGGAAGATGTCGCTGCTAGCTGCCAGCTGCTGGGTTGTTAGCCCTGGGCGCAGCCCCGCTGGATGAGCCGCTACAGCAACGGTGGTGCCTTGGTGCCCCAGGTGAGAGGCAGTCAGGGATGGGATGACGGTGCCGGGGTGGTGGACGCCGGCGGGCCATGGCGGCGGCCTCACAGCTGCTGGACCACTCGTCGTCGGCGCGACCCCGCTGGAGGCCGACGCTGGGACCGGCTCCCCGGTCCACGTCGGCGTTGACGTTGTCGTTGCTCCCGGTGCTAGTCCGCCAGCTAGCGAAGTTGGTGCTGGGCTCCAGGCCGTCCCTAGTGGCAGCCTCACTGCTGCTAGGCTAGGAGCCGTCGGCGCGACCCCGCTAGAGGCCACCACTAGTACCGGCTCCCCGGTCCGGCTTAGGGCTCCGGCGGCTGGATAGGTGGGTGCCAGGGCCAATTCGAGGAACCGTCGAAACTCCGGTGGAGGCAGGTGAAGTAAGTCCACCAGGGCTTTGGCATATGGTTGCTTTAGCTGCGTTGACGCACTCAGCCCTGTATGAGCTAGATGGAAGGCTAGAATCGCTAGCACGCTACTAGCCTCACTGGTATGGGGAGCTAGCTGTAGTTGTGTAGATGTTGTTGTTGGGCTAGTCTTGCTAGCGTTGTCGGCCAACGACCAGGGATGTGGACCTGGGTTTAGTTCAATGTCCCCGGCCAACAGCAGCATCACGGCTAGTTGAACAAGTCCATGGTTAGTTGAGTGACCCTTGCCTTTATCAGGCGAGGACGAAGTGCTGGCGTTGCCGTTGGTCAGCAGTTTCGAGTAGAGCAGGTGTTGGCTTCTTGCTGCAGGACTGTATACACAGTCCACTGCCCCCGCTGATAGTGCTGCATGCCGTATTTGTAGAAACACCAAAGTTGCGATTATTGCTGCAATCACCAACCACCCAATCGACTGAATTGTAGCGGTGGCCCTTGTTGACTTCTTTTTTTTCGGTTTAAGCGACAAACACTCGGTGTGCTGTGCCAGCCGTCGCAACCGTGGCAGCTTTGAGGCGGCCATCTTGCAACCACTCACTTTTTTTTTTGAGGAGAGAAAGGCGTGGAGTGGGTTTGACACGAGTCAGATCTTCACCAATCAAATGAGCTCCTCTCCTCACCTTTAACTGCGCGGCGGGTGATGCGCGCTGCAAGTTTGTCATTTTATACTTGGACATGGACGGAGGAAACAGCGACGCCAGAGGCCGAACCTCTCCCCGGAGGAAACAGCTGTGCGGTCCGGAGGTCCGAGCTCAGAGTGACCAATAATGAGTTTACTAATATACTTAACCAGGATTGATCTGATACACTGAGAACCGGTGCTCAGTGTAAGAAACAACAACTAATAAACTAATAAAGAAACTCACAGTTATTCAAACCCTGTGTAAGCAAGATGAAGGTGTAGCCTACACTAATCACAACATAAACAAACACCATGCGGAATGAAATCAGCGTAAAGGACGCTCTCTCTCTCTCTCTCTCTCTCTCTCTCTCTCTCTCTCTCTCTCTCTCTCTCTCTCTCTCTCTCTCTCTCTGTCCTCCTCTCTCTCTCTCTCTGTCCGTCTCTTTTTTTCTCTTTTTTTTCTGTGATAGAGAGTATACTGTAGTAGGCTATATACTGACTATCTGATACCGAGGCTGTGGTGGTGGACTAAGAGAGATGATGATTTGTGTTTTGTTTTTCATTACGGCTGCGTGATGCGGTCGCTCGCTCTAATGAATGAATAAGTAAATAAATAAATAAAGCGATCATCACAAGGGCAGAGTGGTATCTCAACACGGCAGCGACATGCAGTCATCCACCCTCAGTCCTGCTTGGGACATCCACAGCTGCTTTTCAGTGCCAGTTCGTCCCTGCTGTGTTAATTCAGGTGGAGTTTCCTTTACGCGCCGACAGCCTTTGATCTCTGCTTTGATCTGACGTCAGATGTGACGGGACAATCTATATAGATATAAATTCACTGTTGATTCCATTAGTTGCATTAAATAGTGGTTATTGTGGATATTTATTGCATTGAAATGTGTCTGGAACTGTGGAGATCTGCCTGTGAGGTCTTGGTGACGTGTGTGCACTGCAGGTCAGTCAGTCAAACTTCCACTGCACCTGCTGCGCTCCGCGCTGCGCTGAGACTAGACCTGGTTGGAGGTGGCGAGCTTTCAGCGCAACCTCGGCGAGACATTTTCGCACAAAACTTCCACTGCACCAAGCTGAATCTGTGACGCCTCCCCCTGCTGCGCGGCCACGCCTATCTCAGCGCAGCGCGATCTGCCAATCTTCCAATCTGACTTTGCGCTAGGCTGCGCTGGTCGAAACTTGCATTAGACCAGCTGCGCTACCTTGCGCCACCTGCGCTGCGCCAGGAAACTAGGGCCCTTTATGTTTATTAAAGGGACAACGAGGAGTTTTGGAAAAGCGAAGCGTTTTCACACTACATATGAGCCTCCGCGCGCACCGTACATTTCTTTGACCGGCACAAGACGGACTTATGTTTTCATTCATCAAGAATTAGAGGTTGGAAGACGATCAGATACCGTCGTAGTTCCGACCATAAACGGCGATTCGGCTGCGTTATTCTCATGACTCGCCACGAAACCGAAAGTAAAGAAACGCTGGTCGGCTCGACCAGCATTTCCACCACCACTAATAATAACAAAATAACGATAGAGACAAAACGATATCGAAAATGGGCCCATTAACAAGTGTGGGTAGCGGAGATTCATCCACATTAACGTGAGACTTTTTTATAACCAAATAGAAACTCCTCGTTGTCCCTTTAAAAGATAACATTTATAGACAGTTAAGACGTAGTTTTTTTTTTTCCTCACGTCAGCGGTCAGAGTTTGTCTCCTGTTTTATTTTGAAGTTCAGTCAGCTGTTGGTTCGTCTGTGTCCATGTCTTGCGCTCATGCCCTTTGTCCATGTCCTGTGTCCATGCGCTGTCCATCCACTGTGTCCACGCCCTGCATTTTGAGTCCTTCTGCAAACCTACATCCTAACATCAACACTGTGAACATTATGAGTGATGTCCGGCCCTTAACAGCCAGTCGTTATGGGCTGTTCTCTTTGACAGCTGTGACAGACCTCTGGATTACAGAGAGGACAGTTGGAGTTTTCCTAATGAGAGAAGACAGTCACTGTGTCAAAAATCAGACAGTCCACAGCCAAAACGAGGTGGTGCTGATACACTGACATCCACTTTCGGAATGATTGAAGACAGATCTGATATTTGAGCAACACCCAGTCTGCCGAATATGTGAGCAATCTCACTCATAAATAATTTAACCAGAGGCAAAATCACTCCAATCCCATCTCCTCCGACAATAAACCGCCGAAGGCCGAGACACTGCAGGTCAATGCGAGAGGTTTCAGCAGCACAAGTGGCACAGAGTGAGGAGTAGATCACAGAGAAGATGATGACAAAGATAGGTGTCAAGTGATCAGCCGGCTGGGTGTAGAGGATGTGAAGGCCCTGATCTCCATTATATGAGGCACGCTGGAAAGTAGCTGAAAGCAGAGCAGCTGGGATCCTTCAGACAGCGGCTTCTTCTCTGATGATTTTTCACTGAGTTAGTCATCAGACAGTAGCTCACATTCATTCTATGAGAGGGAGATAATGCTCAGTGCTCTTGCTTTGCTTTTTTTTAAAGAATGTCATCCAGATATTATCGTTGTGCACTGATATGGGTTTCCTGTAGTTACAACATCTCTGGTGTCCAAACAGTGAGAGGGTTAGACACAATAGAGAATAGACTGAAACTCAGAAAGGCAGTATATCAGAATTCAGTGTATCGATCTATTGTGTGTAATTTAAAAAAAAAAAAAAAATGCATTTTTCATGGTCATGGTGCAGCTGCAGGCTTTCTTCTTTTTCTAAGAGGTGGAAGATTTCTCCTATTCACTGATTCACTGATGAGTGCTGCTGGGCTTACGCACTGGCAGGAAATCTTTACCACGATTGGCTGTTAGCTCTCTCCTCAAGGTATTTATATAAAATTGGTGTCCTATGGCCAGAAGACTGGGGGAAAGGTTGTATATTTACCTATTGCACTAAAGAAGATCTGGTAATGAACAGATCTGGTAATGGATTTATGGGAACTTTCCATTGGGCTTTCACTGCTGCTGGTGGGTTTACAGAAGACGGGTGAGGAACTAGGTTCACAGGGTTGTTAGCATTGTATCTCCTTACTAAAAGTTTATTTTTTTTCACAAAACATGGAGCAGAGATCACAATAAAACATGGTATGTTGGAATGAGTTGTGGTGATCGTTGTGAATTTAAAGAGGATATGCCGCCTCTGTGCACCGCAACACAAATGTGGCCCGTAACCTGTAATCCCTTGTTCATTTTATTTAAACTTGATTTACCCAGGCATGCAATTAAGAACAAATTCTTATTTACAAGTGCACCCTGAACCAAAGAGCAAAGGAGGAGAGGTGCTAAAAGTAAAAACAAGGTAATAGAAATTACAGAATAACAAATAGTTCATAAATAAATACATATAAAATACAGATAAATACATTACAATAAAACAGTAAACACAGTGAGACATGACAAGTAGGCCTACTCAACAGGTGCAAGAGTCAACTGTAATTTGTTGCAGATATTGTTTAAAGACAGTGAGTGATGTGAGGACAGTGAGTTTGAGGATGTTTTGTAAAGTATTCCAGTCATTAGCTGCAGCAAAGTGTTGTGTCCAAAGACGGTGCAGGCTTTGGGGATGGAGAGTTTGATGAATTTACTGGACCTTAGATTGAGGGCAGAGTGGAAGAGGTGCAGAAGGGAAGAGAGGTAGAAGTATGGTATGGAAGTACTGCTCGATATAGGTGAGACTGTGTTGTAGTGTGGATGTCGCAGAGTGGAGAGAAGGGCCCTCTGAATATAAGATGGTATCATCGGCATATAGGTGGATCTTGGAATTGCCGGCGTCCTTGGCTACATCATTAATGTAGATGGAGAACAGCGCTGGGCCTAGGATAGAGCCTTGAGGCACCACTTTAGTGATGGTGAGAAGGTCAGACCAGATGTTTTCAGTCTTAACTGTTCATAAGACTACACAAATATTACACATCCTAACATTGTATATGATATACAACCACTCCATGGATTGATTTCTCGCCAGCTTCATTAAAAACAAATGCACATGGCCAGGAGGAGGGTTAGCAAAACAATCGAACTTGCATAGTTCCCCTTAAAGTGCTAGGCCTGCTGGAAGCCAGAGGAGTAAAACTAAAACCTTCAACCCATATGTGTGACAGAACCAGGACCTTTATGTGCAATATCACAAGAGCTGAGTAGATACTGTGCTGTTCAGTGCAGGCTCATGTGACCGGTTTCAGGGTGCACGGTATAATAAAACATTAAATGGTATGACTGAGTTGTGGAATTACCCAAGTTTACCAATTATGTATTTACAGGGGTTCCTAATATTTTGTATAGTGTGAGGATAGGCTAAACACTCTATAATGTAATACAGTTCAAAAGCACCACAAATTAAATCATACAAAACATATTAAACAGTGTCTGGTACAATGTCAATAAAAATTTAACTTCATATCCCTAATGAATGAGGATTTATAGCAGCACTGTTGTATTAGACTAATTAGTTTTACCAAGGGTTACCTAATGACTTACACATAAAAAGAGGAGAATGGGGAATACTGGTGCAAAAAGACAAACACACACACGCACACCTTCACAAAATACCACACTAACAGATTCAGATCAGATCAGACAAGAAACTCAACATGAGCAAAACAACCACCAAGAGAAATTAAACAACAGCAGTGACACACAGAGAGATGGAAAGTGAATATGAGAACAAACTATAAATGATACATTGCTGTCATTTGTGATCTTTTAGTGCCTCATCCAGCTTCTCTGTGTCTTGCTGCTGTGTAGGAGAGGTGAGGGGCCAGATGCTCTTTGTTACATGATCTGTCTACAGCTACAGGTTAGTAAGACTCATAAAATACAACACAACCAAACACAGAAACATGCTGAAAGTAGCACAGGGGACGCTGGGAGTGAAATGCACTTGGATGTGCTGTGCAAATCTGCAAAGTGTTGCCAAAATGATGATGTTTTCAAAATTGTCTCATTTCATCTCTCTCTCTGTGTTTTCCTGATCTGTTGCAGGGCCACAGGGGCCTATAGGAAGCAGGATTTGGGCTTAGCAAGGTAACATTGAACTCTGGATTTTCAGTACTACAACGTTTGTTCACTTTGCAGTTATTTTCACTCCTTTCTGAACTGTGCTGCAGCGACTGTGCTGCTTTTTGTCTGAATTTGCTGCTGCTACTGCCAGACGTGTCCAAGTTTGTGATTGGTCAAATGCTACAAACACCACCCCTTATATGTGCAGCGCTCTTATCTAGACTGAGAAACCCTAGGTGGACCGAGTTGATAACCTCCGTCATGTGACCGTTTATCCTGAAAGCGATTGTTAGGTTGAAGCAGGGTAACTGGAAGATACTCTGGCTATGTTGAACCTGGTTCACTGTACAGGCCCCAGGTGACAGAATAATTTTGTTTTTGATTGATAGGCCCAAAGACAGCAGATTATATATAGAGTATTATGTGTATAAAATATATACACACACACTGGTGTATTTTAGTTGTTTGTTTCATAGCAGCTCTTTTTCCAGGAATATACATATTTCAATTTGTATGTGAAGACACATACACAATACAGTAGCTCAAAAATACATACGTCATACACAATACACAATTCTATAACACAAAGATGCACTCACACATATGTAACACGTAACCCTTTAAAGAAGGAAGAATAGGATTTAGGTTCAATAGGCCAGAGGTATCAGAAGCTCTAAGGTCGACTACGGAGCCTTGACCAACTGATGCACAGGAACGACACAAACACAGTGTACTCTTTAAGAAACAAAGATGCTTCCCTATTTATTGCAGGATGGGAAGACCACATTAATAACACAGTTATTACAACTCTTACCCAGGTAAGTATGGAAAATAAAAAATAAAATAAAGTTCTGCAGCTGCTTTTATTTCTAATGTTCAGTTCAGTCAACACCGTAATAGGTGAAATATCAGTCCCACCTCACTTGTGTGTGGGTGGTGTTGTATGTGTGTACTGGTGCAAAAGGATTCAGGCTCCGCGACGTCGGTCTCTAATGGCGCTTTTCCACTACACTTTCACAGCACGGAACGGCACAGCACGGCATGGCTCGGCTCGGCTCGGTAAAGGTGCTTTTCCACTACAGCTGAGTTCTCTAGTGCCTCCTCAGCGGGGGCGGGGTCGGCACGGGGCTGATTGCGGAGGCGATCGCGGGGCCGCATTGTCCGTCTCTCTTTTTTTGATCCTCTCGTCAGCTCCAAACTCACTCATCTGCACCTTGATTACGGACCACAGTGTGGTTTTACACACAGCAACATTTAACTCAGGTGAAGTAATAACATCAGTCTCGGTACAGATCAGCTTGCGCTGTTGCCGCTCTGTTTTTGAAATTTCCGCGTTTGATTCTCATGTCGGACGTTGCGCTCGCGCCGACGCTCTGCCCAATCAGCGGAAGGCAGTCAGCTGACGTCACGTTATAGTATCGCTTCGGCTCGCTTGGAACCAGGGCCGAGGAGGTACTAAAAATGGTACCTGGTACCAGGTACTAGGGCTAGTGGAAAAGCAAAATAAGCGGGCCGTGCCGTGCCGCGCCAGTGGAAAAGCGCCATAAGTATCCTCCGGGGTCTGGCTCGCCATCAAACATCAACTGGCTCCAATATCCAGGTAGGTCCGTATCTCAATGGGGTCCGACGAAAAAAACTGACCGATGTGTTTCTCCTCCCGAGCGGCTCCTCCAACTGCACTCGCGCAGGTCCTGGTCGTCCGGGGGATTTTCTCCAACAGTTTTCTCAGAGTTTTATCCACGGTTTTTTATTGTTTTATTGTTTCACCGTCCGTGTATCGTGACTCGACTCAACTTGTGCTCAATGCGGCTTGCTCTCTTCTCCTAGCAGCTTCAGAGGAAGTGAATCTGCTCCGATCGGGTCAATGGGTGGGAGCTTCTCTTCCGATTGGATGCAAGACCATCTTCCACCCAGCTCTTTCCGATTAAAACTCCACAACTTATACGGTTCTATTTCTCTTTTTAAGTGAACATCTGTTTTTTAATCATCAATAATAATAATTATAATAATTACATTTAATGAATTGATTTATCCACTATGAATGTCACTGTTTTTAATTAAAACATCTTGGTTTTTTATATACAGTGAACTATTTTTAATACACATTTTTAACCTGGGTTACACATACACTGCACCCTAGTGCGACAAATTCATCCAGATATTCATGGTTTAAACAACTTCACTTCCTGTCCACTGTCCATGTTTAATAAACTCCAGCTCAGATGACAGAGACTGAGTTAGATTTTTATCTAGGCGTCCTCCACATGCTGCTTCTGTCTAAACATCTCAGGCCAATTATACTGCACATTATACAAATATTGAGCAGAAATTTTCGCAGAAGGTGTCAGTGGCAATGTGGGACGGCGTGGAGCCTAGCCAAGGCTTCATCATTCATTTCACAGTGTTGCATATAAAAACATTTCCTTCATTGTTGGTGAATCATGCAGCCTGAACAGATGATTTGTCAGACAGGCTGTAATGTCAAACAAACAGAATGCTGATAATCTCTTATAAATATTTTTACATTGGCCTCAGATGAAGCAGTTGGCCACGCTGCTAAAAATGTGTTGTGTGCTGCATGTGTTCATCCGCTTTAATAATGACTTACGTTGTTAGCATGCCTAGCTAAGTGCCTACAGTGTCAGACTGTAACCCACTATTTTTTTTTTTTTACCAAAGGGAAGGGTCGTATCATTGGGTAACAAACCACTGTATATACTCCATGTGAGGGGAAATACATTTACACTGGAAAAATATACTTGATGGAACGGGGACATCTACACTCCAGCACCTGTAACTCATCAAGCTTGTGTTAGATTCACTAAACTCAACAGTTATTCCACATCATTATTAAAGAGAAGCGACGTGTTTCAAAAGGACAACCTTACCTATTGTATAAAAACCTTTTAGTGCACAATACAGGTGATTGTGCATATGAGTCATAGCAGACAACAAGTTCAACAATGCCACCTCATAACTTACCAAACAGCTAGGTTTGTTATGAACGTCAAAAATGCAGTTATGATACATACTCAAAATCAGGAATAATTTTAATAACCTGTTTTTCCATTAAAGTAACAATAGCGTTTCTACCAAACTAACCCGTTTGGGAATCGGTCACAGTTTTACCAAGTTATTAGTATTTTTTATAGTGCAGAGGACAGTATCACCCACCTGAACTAATGCAAGTGTCTGTGTGAGTTGCCTGCCCCAATATGGCCGACTGTGAGCTACACCTGCGCGTGGTCTATGGGACGTCTACCTTATGCCCTATTCACACGGCATTAGTATTACCTGGGGACGTCTGGTGATTTGTAAATTACCCCCCCACGTCTGTGTTTCTTGCGGTGCATTCGCATGGGATAAGTGAGTTCTGTATTTTACTCGAATTTACTGACATTTAGGCTCCGATATGACGTCAAAGCTGTGTGCGCGTCGTAACATCCGCTGCTGTCACATCCATGTGCGAAGCAAATGTAAATAAAATGTCAAAGCAGCAACGTGACTTCGCAACAGTGTTGTCGCAATAACGGGCCGTCATGGCCTATTAAATTTCGCTCTTTTGATGGAACGGAGCCTGCTCTTTTTTCGAATGGGTCTCCAGCACCGATAAAAGCCCATGTTTGCACCTAAAACGCCTTCGAAAATGCCGCTCATAATTTCCACCGCAGCCTCCATATTTCAACCCGTACAGTATGGTTTCAACCGGGTAAGAACAAAAAATGCCCCTCAATTACTGAGATGCAGATTCGCACGGGACTAGTTTTACCACGGGACATCGGTCTTTGGTGAAATATAGTAGGTAGCCTAATTTGCGGGGGAATTTTTACTTTACAAATTACTGACATGGCGCATTCGCACGGGATTAAGATCACAGACGTCCTCCGCAATTATTACAAATTACCAGAGGTCCCCAGGTAAAACTAATCCCATGCGAATAGGGCTTAAGTCTATGAAGGTTCCCTCTGCCCCGCCTCCATCCTCCACCTCCTCATCAGCATCATCATGTCCACCTGTTGTTCCCACCTGCACCTCATCTCTAATCAAACCAGCAACCAGTCCCAGTCCACGCACTATTTGCCAGATTATCTCAGCACCTATCCCAGACCTTTTATAATAAGTCAACTATAAACACTGAAGCAGAGGTTTCAACTAATTAACATCCATGAGTATCCGGTGCAGTCAGTAAAATCCTCCATCACCAGAAATGAGAAGTCTGCTTTAGTTTACTTACGCTAAAACCACTTGAGAAATCTTCTGCTCTTATCACGTAGAGCATATGTGCCCTGCAGAAACAGAGAGCCAGACAGACACATCAACAGGAAGTCATGTTCAAAATATTGTCACCTAGAGCCTATCCCCCTCCTCTGACTGATCGGTTCTTCTTTTCAAAGTTTTTCCCAGCTAAAAGAGTTTAATGTATTCATGCAGCCATGTTTTGGTTGACAGTCTGGGATCTGATGTTGTCTCTGTGCTGAAGGGTGAGGCATGAAGCCAAGGAGCCATGTTTTAAAAAATGAAAATGAATAAAGGAAAAGACAGAATCTGGAGCAAACAGCCACATCATATTTTGTTGGCATCTCCTTGTTTTCCCCACATCCCTCCATCCTCCTACAGGCTCAAATTAAAATGCAGTGATGGCGTCAGCATGCCTGCAGAGGTGGGCACCTCTTTCTTTCTTTCTTTCTTTCTTTCTTTCTTTCTTTCTTTCTTTCTTTCTTTCTTATCAGTCTATTGTCTACTCTGGTATTCTGGACTCAGTTTTTACACGTCTCCATATTTTCAGAACTTAAATGGCGTCTGTCAGAAACGTTGGTCTCTTTGCTGCAGAGTGAGTCAAAGCTTTCAAGCTTTATCAAAAACATGATTCCTCTTGTCTCTTATCACTGTCGTTTCATTTGTTCCAGTTAACTTTTGTTTTTTTGCCATCAGATGAGCAGCTTGCTCCAAATGTCACATCTTGCACAAAGAATTTGTGGGAAATCATCCAGAGCCTCTCCATAGAGCGTACAGGCAGAGAGTGAGGGCATGTCATTCCTGTACAGAAACAAAAACAATTGATAGCTTAATTAGACTGATGTCATTATTCCTTTCCAAATGAATGCAGTGGTTTGTAATTTATGTATCATTTACACTACATTAATTATTCATATACATGTAGCACTGGCACACTGGAGCATTGCAGGCTGTTTCTGAAATGATTGCAAGTCTGTCATTCTATTTGACTAATTACTGCTCTGTCCAACACGTGAAGTCCACAGTGGTTCAGAGCATCACTGTTGTCTCTGTTTGTCTGCAGACGCACAAAACTAATCCTGTGCATGCAGAAGAATCTGTGAGGAGATGTTTGCTAATTCCCATGATTTGTTTAGAGCCACAGTGGTAGCTGGCTCACGGCTCGGCCCCATCCACTTATCTCCTGGTCAACCTGCCAACTCATTAAAGTGCTGCTTTTGTGCATTTTCATCCCAATGCAAGGAACTTATAGGTTTAATGACTTCTTGAGCAGTTAACATTGTATAATTAGTGCTGCCTCTGTGTAGGTTTAACCCCTTATATGAACAAATCATGACAAGCAGTTACAGTATCACAGTGAAAGGCCAGAGCTCACCTTGGGGCATTACTTATAAATTGTGGGTATCCTGAAAATACAACCCAGCACTTGAGTATGGCAAGGCAAGGCAAGGCAATTTTATTTGTATAGCCTATTTTTACAAACAGTTTGTCTCCAAGGGCTTCACATAGCATCATAACAACATCTTCTGCCCTTAGTCCCTCACATCGACTGAGGAAAAACCCTTTTACCAGGGAAAAATTGGAGAAACCTCAGAGCGAGCAACAGAGGAGGGATCCCTCACCCAGGAGGGGCAGATGTGCAATAGATGTTGTATACAGACAAGAAAACACTAGTCTATAACACAGAATATGGAAAACATAGAAATGTTAACAAGAGCTGATGAGCATGGGCATCATGCAATATAACCCAGCACTATTTATATTGTTATGGTTTAGTTTCTTGTTATTTTGCCTGGCTTCCTTTGAATTTGTTCATTTTGTTTTATCCACACCTACATGCCAATGGGACAAGATATAGAAATGATCCATGCAGCTACAATCTTTAAAAAAAAATTAAAAAAAAAAAATCATAAATTGGAGTTGGTGATGTCACCAAAATCCTATTCAATTTCTTTGTAGGGAAAGTTTCCAACAGCACACAGCTGCCTGACAGCTGCCAACATCTAGAAAAACACAATCAGAACAGAGAGTCCAAAACATCAGCAGACACCATCAAGCCAGCAGACCAAATGAGGGAGACAGCTTCATTTGGCTCAGACGTTAATGAGTATAAATATGTTTTGAGCAGAGATTTGAAGGAGTGGATGGATGGGGAAGATCAAATTGACGTGGACAAGATATTCCAACAGTCAGGCGGCCATCACGTCTGTGTGCGGTGACGAGGTCCATGTCTCCAATGATCTGAGGGGTTTAAAAGGTTTGTGATGTATGGGCGTGGGCTAACTCACAGAGACCTTTAACAACATACACTAGAACTTTATTCTAAAAAAGGAGAGAGGCCTGGAGTAATGTGATCCTTCCCTGAGGAGCTACAGCGTTCTGGACCAACTGCAGGCAACATGAGGCCGAGGGACTGGCTCCAGAGCAGAGGGAGTTACAGTTGTGGAGCCTGAAAAATAATCACGGCATTGTCACTAAATGAGAGGAAAGCTTTTATTTTGGTGATGGTATTAAGCTGAAAGGAATCCTGTGCACTGAGTTCCTCTTACAACAGTTATAATCACAGTGTCTGATCAGGTCAAAACACTCACAGATCATCGCTGTCCTCTGACTTTGACTGGTGGACCGATAAAAACAGTAGCACTAAGGCTGAGAGATGAAGTCATTATTCAGACTTGTTATTCTAACTGTTTGACATTGTGCAAATTAAACAAAGCCACTCTGCCACACCACAGAGCTCTGTGCTCTCTTAAACTCTGCACAGTTTATGATCACTCCCCATAGTATCTATTTATTACCCTCACCTGTGTGGGCCATTTCCTTTAGAAGGCTTGAACAGGTGCAAACACAGATTATACCTCTATACCTACAGTACACAGTGTGTACTGTGTTACAGTGGACCATCTTACATTAACCCACAAGTTGGTCCATTGTCCATTGTCCATGTTTTTACCTCAGTAACTTGTTTTCTCTTTTTGATTTGACTGACTTTATCATCCCGGTCAGTGGGAACATCTGCATTAGGCAAGGCAAGGCAATTTTATTTGTATACCCCGTTTTTACAACAACAACAAAAAAGAAAAACTCTCTCAAAGATCTTTATACGGCATCATAACAACATCCTCCGCCCTTAGACCCTCACATCAACTGAGGAAAAACTCCATAGAAAACCCTTTTGACAGGGAAATAGTTGGAGAAACCTCAGGGTGAGCAACAGAGGAGGGATCCCTCACCTAGGACAGAAATGTAGATGTTGTATACAGACAGGAAAACAGTTTACAACACGGAACACATCATTAAAAACATACAACATATATGACATACATTAGTGTAAATTGGCAGTTAAATAAACACCAAACTGTTCCAACTCTTGCGGGTGTGTTGTATCTGCAAAGATCTTCCTGTGAATAGAGCTGTGTTTTTTGTGATTTACCAGTCAGTTTTGCTCCTCACACTCAGTTTCCATATCCAGCTGTTACATTAAATATTAAGATGCTGTCCTGGTATTCTTTCTTTAAAATGCTCTCTGAGTTTGCATTCAAAGTCTGGGTCTGTGACTTCTTATTCTACAGGCTGTGTGTTACATATGACTGGGTGGGTGGTTCTTCTAGGTGTTGTTTATGTTGGAAACTCTTGTTTTGACCGCGTTCATTTCCTGACACCAGTCCTGTGGGAAGACACTGTCCTGCTTCTATAATTAATGTCCTACCCTGTTGCACAACTGAGGTGCAACAAAAATATAACGCCTTATACAAATCAAAACTGAGAACATCTGTTCATCTATCACAACACAGCACTCTGTAACTGTGTTTTGAAAGGTGCTATAGGCCTACAAATAAAGTATTATTATTATTATTATTATTATTATTATTATTATTATTATTATTATTATTATTAGTAGTAGTATTATTATTATTAATATCACTTACTTTCTTTTCGCCAATCCACCCAAAAAATCACTGCAGAACTCATGATAAGTAATACATTGTGTTATTTACTGCATAATTACATTCATAATTGTATTTTCCACAAATGATACTGCAGCATAGTGAGGCTGATTGCTTTGTGAAATGAATTTAGTTCAAGCTGTCTAAAATCAAGATGAATGATCTGGTTGCTAACCGAGTGATTCTTCTCTTTGCATTGCAGAAGTAAAAATGAGACAATCACATCCGGAGATGGATGTTCTTTCCATAAAGGAGTTTTCCCAAGTCATTGGCACTTTTTAATCAAAACTTGAAAGGGCTGTTTTTGCAGATGAGCAACACAAAATCTATTCAGTGTTAGGATTTGTGTTAATTTATGGATTTAACCAGCCCCGCTGCCCTATTCTCCGTATGAGAATGTGTTCTCCTCGACCTGCAAAATCAAATGAGTGTTAATAGTCTCGGAGTCACTGAAATGCCTTTTGTCTGTTTGCCCATTATTAGCATTTTATCATACGCGTATTAAGTGCTGATTTGCTTCAGCACTCACATGTCATCTAATCAGGAAGGGAGCTCAGGGTTTTGTGCATCTCTTAACCCTCAAATGCATGAGTGAGATGGATTAAATGAAAGGGCTGGGATTAATTACATTGATTAAGCATCAGAGAAAGGGAGAGGTCGTTCCCCGGTTGTCGATGTTCATTTTACACAGATTAGATATAAACAAAGATAATTCATCATACTTTCCACTTATTGATCACTAAACTCACAATAGGATAACACCTATGGTATGAGTCATGGTATAAAGCCTTCGTCATGTCTCCTTCACACTTTAGATTTGCTCCCAAAAATCTATTCAAATGAGTTGAGAAAGGCAATTAGTGGCTGTTCAGCTGCAATTCATTAAGACGGTAAAAGCTTTCTCTGCACAGGTATCTCTCACCAAAACAATGCAGTTTAATTACAGGAGCTAAACTCACTCACTTTTTCTCACTAGTCATGAGCATTAATAAAAAGAAAAAGAAAAGCATCATCCAAATATTAGATTAAACATGATGAAATGTTTTTTTATGCATGTGTCTGTCCATTGATTTGAGTTGCTGCTTCTCTGCAGCGAGCATGGAGGTCACTAGTAAAGCCAAGGAGCTCCTTCCCCTGCTCTTGTCATCTTTACTGAACAGCAAGTAGCATATGTAGCAGGGATATCCAATCCATTATGGCACTACATTTTTTTTTTTTTTTTTTTGCTTTTCCACTAGCCCCTAGTACCTGGTACCTAGTGGTTTTTTTGGTAGCTCAGAGAATCACTTCTGTCATCACTCTGCTCTCCACACCGGGAGGCTGTTTATGAAACTGTAGATCTAAAAATAAATGAAAACAAAAGAATGAACTGGGAGAAAAAAAATGGTGGCTTTTTGCTTCAAGATGTCTGGGGGTTGGTTTAAAAGTACAAATTCCCAGTAGATTTTCAAAACATATTAAAATATTAAATTCAAAGTAAATAATCTGTTTTTGTTTTGCTTATCCTCACAACTTTACATTCAGCAGCCTATCAATACTCAGTGCCAGTGCAGTAAGTATTGTTCTCCATTTACTAGTCTTTCCTTAACCTTAAAGGGATAGTTCAACATTTTGGCAAAGTGGCCCATTGCCATAATCCCTATATAATAATAATAGTCATAGCAGTAGGTTCGTTTGCTTTATTTGTCGGTGTAAGCTATTGTTAGAACGGCACAGCATCAGGTGGGTCTCGGTATGGCCCGTTTGGTGCACACTTGAGTTCAATTGCTGTGTTCACACTGACCCAAACGGCCTGAGTTAGTTCCGTATGTTCTTGCTGCCTTAATAATAATCAGGTGTCTCAACTGCTTATTACTGTAGCAAATATTAGCTACACTGACAACATCAATACCATCAATACCAGCTTGTCATTGTGAGCAAGTTAGCATTAAGCTCACATGGCTGTAGCCTTATTTATTTTAACCATTTAAAGGTGTACAGAAATGGCCGTTTGTCCTGTTTGTCGCGCCGAGTTGTCACGAGCTGCAACACGAGTTTACCCGAGTAAGGAAAACGAATTTGATTGGTCGTTATCGAGCGGGCGGGATATTCAAAGCTTGGGGCGAGCCCGAGCTCTGTGTGTGTGTGTTGTCTCAGACGTTTGAATGACGGATTACGGATCCAATATCAGTGGCTGGTGAATCGTGTACAGGCTGACGTATAATCTGTGTGCCTGCATTATCTAATGCGGAAAAAAAAATACACACTTTCATCCCGGATTTACTCAAAAAATAGAATTTTGCACAAAGTTTGACCTACAACGTCTGATAGATGAGTTATTACACTAATTTTATGACCCAGAGTGGGCTCAAATTCAATTTTCTTTTAAAATCTTGAATAATCTTGTATTTCTTTATATAACATAAATATGATTAATCTATTGTGTGTTTGTGTGTAAATATAAGGAGGACCTATAGTGGATCAGAATCATAGATGGTAATTGCAATATCATGATTATGAGAAAGTTAGTCATGGTAACTTTTACTGTTTCAAATAAGTGGCAAGAAAACCCCAAAAATGTATCAACATATTAGATTGGACCGTCTGGTTACACTGGCTAAAGGAGTTTGAGTTGGTCCATTGATTCAGTCTGCACACACACAGAGTGAAAGTCGTTTTCTGGCTGCAGTGATACATGGACAATTTCAGGGGAAGCTTCTCTGACCTTCTTCTCTGAGACTGAGAGAGAAGCTTGAAAGCAGCAGTGGTGTCATTAGTCTGGGATCAACAAACTCAAAAGTACATGAGCAGCGCTGGAATCTAAATGGTATTTTAATGAAGGAAAATATTTACCAAGGTTGCAATGAACAGACTTTTGATAAAAATGGAAATTATATTACATTGAAAATAGGGGGGAAATTGCTCCTGTATCATTAAAGAAAATATACAGCACACCGTTCTTGTAATGAAACAGATGCTATTGTCCTCAGGCTGCTCAGTCACCAAGGTCAATTAAATTAAATGGCCACACAGCTTTTAACTGTCCTTTTTTCTTTGGACCTGCAAACTTTTAATTTCTCTTCATAAATTACTGAGAGCTCTATTTTCTTTTTCTGTAGAATTTATTTTCACATTTTGCGAACAACTCATTAATGAATGCAGTCTGTAACGTTTTGCCCTCACCATGCTCCTGCTTTACCTTCATTAATCACCTGCTGCTATTTTTCATCAATCTTACCACTGCATATTGTGTGAACCTCTATTAATAACAGGTGAAATATTCAGTCAAGCACTACCTCTCTCATCCCGGAACTCATTGATCGCCCCTTTAGTAGGTTGAATGTTTTTGTGGAGCAGAGAGTTGCTCATTACAGCTGAAATCTGGCCCAAAAAAATCTAACCTCTCATGTACATCAGTGGGAAAAACTCTGGGCCTGGTATTGTGTTTTGCCTCAGTAATGAATGAGTAAAACCCTGCTTAGCCTTATATCAAGGTTTATATCAATTAGACTAATTAATCTATTACTGTAAACCATTAAAAGCTTATTGTTTCCTAATCCATAGGGCACACAATAGAAGCCACCAGCAGCTGAGATCAGTGTCAAACACCAACACTTCCCAAATAACTCTTGATAACAACGCTACAGTAATTGATTTAGTGGTCAGTTGGGGCAGCAGAGGGTGTCAAAAATAACATTGAAATATTGTTAGTTAAAAAGTTGTAGAGAAAAATCCTCTTTCATCTCCGCTCCCCAACAACTGCTATATGGAAAACATTTCAATCCATATAGGCTTTCATAAGTTGTTCTGTAAAACATTACTTAACTCTATTTAAAACCAATTCACAGTTTTACAATAGATTTAGTATTTCTTTGCTTCACTTTCAATGGTTTTTGGACTTTGAAACCAAACTAGAGCCATTTAATCACATTAACTGCTGGCCACAGACCAGCTGCACTGGATGAGTCAGGGAGGTTGAGCACCAAGCTCAAGGACACATTCACATCATTTTTTTCTTAATCTCTCTCAGGCAGATCTACTTTGTCTCTTTCCATTAACTGTGCCTCTAAAATCTACTTTGCATTGGCTTTTACACACCTTCAGATTTTGCCTGACACCTGACATTTGTCCTGTCAGACATTAGTTTCTGTCAGTGTCTGGACATATAAGTCATCCATGCTAGTAGTTCACAACCAAAGAACACAAACCCTCCACCTGCTCAACCACCAGCTCACCAACCCATTCAACTCAACATTTCAACCTTTCAACCCTCAAAGGCAGTACAATGGCTATGTATTCCAAAAATATGCATAAGATATCTTACCCTAGTATTAACAGTATGGAAACAAACATCTGCAGCCAGATTAAACACAGTCTGCTATGAGCATCCTATAATAAACCCCCATGGATTAATGCCCTAGCCTATAGTTATTTCTGTTTGTAGCCACTATTTATAATCAAGAACTACAGTCAATTATCCACCCACACATTCATCTCTGTCACTAGGTTGGCATCCAACCGGGGTGTATTAGTATTGAGCCCAGTGTTTTATAGTCATTTCCCTCAATATGAATAATGTTTTTCTTAAATTAAATGCTGTGGGGGCAGCCAACTTCAACAGGCTGTCCCCACCAGCACTTTAAGACCACTTATATTATGAATTATAGTGGTGAGAAAAACAATACACTAACTGTGAAATACTTATATTTGAGATCTAATCCATAGCATAACAAAATCTTTTGTTAAAAATTTCACTGCAGTATATAGGCCACAGATCAGTAGCCTATTCACGCAAATAATCCAAATGACTGAAAATAAGGATGAACATCAGATATGTATGAGCTCAAATGTGATTGTTACCACCTAAAACAAAAAAAGAAAAGAGATCACATAATACCCCCCCCCCCCCCCCCCTTTTCTGGCCCTCATCCCACCCGATTCATCTTTAAAGATTTCATACTGCATGTGTGTGGTCTACTCTCCGGCAGTAAGACAACCCAGGTGCCATGATATCATCATTAGTGACATTCTTGCATTGTTCGCCAAAAATACCAGAGGATTGTTGTACGCAAATGGGATGGCTGCAATGTCTCATTGATTTATGGGGAGTGGACGCGGTGCCAACCTTATTTCCTGGCAGTAGAGGCCAACAGCTGCACTCTAATGATGAAATTCATGCAAATGTACCGCAGAGCATTTTAACCGCACTCTCATGTTCAACGCAAACACATATGGAAGAGAAGTAGCTGTGTGAGGGATATGGGTCAATCAAACTTGGATTGACCTTGGAAAAAAATAATGAGTGTGCAAAAAGTAAATACAATTCATTTATTGTATTACTCAAATTGGTGTTTTTATATTGCATGTGCAGCTGAATAGTTTTTAAACGTTTTAAGTGCATATGATTTTCCTCCCATTACTTGCACACATTTTAAATTGAGCTTGGCTTGTTGCAGAAGTACGTAAGCGCATTGCATTCACTGGATAAAAAGTAGTCTATGCTATTACGATGGGACAGAGGCGTTGTTTGTGTTTGAACAACATTTTGACTCAGATGTATTGATCCTGGAAGTTTGAATCTGTGAATATCTTTCCAACTTTCCTGAAGTGTGGAACTTTTCCTCATCTCGTAATTACGAGATCCTCATGAAATTACAGTAAAGGTGTTGTATTTACAATACCTTTACTGTAATTTCATGTACCATTACTGCAATTTAGTTTACAGTAACAGTACTGCAATTTAATGCACTATTACTGTAATTTAGTTTACATTAGCTACTTTAATTTAATTTATTGTATTTTTACTGTAAATGTATTTCCAGTGCCATTACTGATTTGTTAGATTTGTTCTTCCGTGTTTACATCATACATCCAGTGGTCTACAACAACGACAAACATCTCACGCATGCGCATCAACAGAGCCACTGGGAGCTACTACTACAACAAGGCTAAAAACAGAGATCACATTAATTTTTTCCCAACAACTTTTTCATGTGGCGGCTTCAGGACACTTGGGTCAGTACGGACGAGCAGTATGGAGGTATTTGGATGTTTCATAGTGTGTGTTTTGGACGTTTCAAAAGTGAACTTATATGCACTGCCATTATATGAAAATCCGTCGCCAGCCGGACCCCCCCTGGAACTCCAGAAGCGTTTTGATGACTCTGAAAGTTCTCCAAACCCTTCTTTGGCATGACAGTGAGTACTAGAAAATTGGTGAATTATTGATTTTGGGTGAAAAAATTTTGCTTACACACTGTTTCAACCACTTTTCCATGGGCATCCTGGCTCTTGTGTTTTTGGGCCCATAGATCATGTGCATTAGTGTCCCTCTCCAGTCAGCTGAGAGCTTCCAACACTTTTGTCAGCCAAACTGGCTGACTTCCTGTTGGCTCACTGTACAAATTAATGGGATAAAATCATTTAATCCTATGGCTTCTCTGGACTTTCTAAATGTTGTTGGGCTGGATAGCTCACATTCTGATAATGAATTAGATATTTCAGGCAGTTGGTGACACAAGGAAAAATGTAATTACCGTTTTACACCCGGTCCTTTTCCAATGATTGTGTAGCCGATGTGAAAAATGCCTTTAACTCTTTGACTGCCAGCCATTCTCACAGCAGCTTCCTCCAGCTTGCCAGGCATTTTCCAGCTTTTTGACTGATTTCCGTAGACCCACCATATATTATGTACTGTTACTACATACACATTCAACCCATCAAAGGAAAGATGAGGGTCTCTACTTTCCAGCAAAAAAACCTGTTTGTTTCTATCTTGTTCCAGTCTTGTGAAATTGGCGCTTGAATATAGGTTACTTTAGCCCAAAATGCCATTCTGGCACCAAAATCTTGAGAAAAAGAGGTTTTTGTGTCGGCTGTCATTTTCAGATGGACCAGTACAATTGGCTCCTTTATATTTTGCTTTAGTGATGCCTCAACATCTGTACAGTTGTTCTCTTGTAAACAACAACTAAATCAACACTGACAAATGACTTTTGATGACAAAAAACAAAACATTTAGCTACTGACACACACTACTCCAGCCTTTTTTCTTTCTTTTCTTTGAGTTACAACTTTTTCTTTCCTTTTTTTTAGTGTATGTGCGTACGTGACGTGTGTGTGTGTGTGTGTGTGTGTGTGTGTGTGTGTGTGTGTGTGTGTGTGTGTGTGTGTGTGTGTGTGTGTGTGTGTGTGTGTGTGTGTGTGTGTGTGTGTGTGTGTGTGTGTGTGTGTGTGTGTGTGTGTGTGTGTGTGTGTGTGCGCGTGTGCGCGGATCAGTTCGACAGGTTTTTGTAGCCTAAACACGGCGCATTAGATCAGATCCAGCTTCCTCTGGTCAGCAGGCAGCGGTCTCTCTCACTCTCTGTCTCACACACACATCTACACACAGCCTACAGCTCTGACTGACGTCACGTGCCCCCTGAACTCAGCCACAGACAGTCTGCTCACAACAGACAGACACCATCTTTAGCTCTCCTCGTCACGTTGGCCGGCACCGTCCGCTCCTCATCCACACTAGATCGCGGGATTTTCAAGCTGCTATCCGAGTGATTTCTCGCAAAATCTGGCGACTTTCCAAACGCCCTTGACGACTAACGACGAGCGATCAACGGGGTTGTTGTTACTAACGTTTGTGCTTTGTATCACGGAGCTGCGCGGAGCTTCGACGAGCTGCCGAGCCGCCATGAGCCCCGCCGCCGCCCCCGAAGCTCTCACCGGCGGCCAGAGTGTCACGGAGCGGCGCCGCTGCAGTCAGACACCCGCTCCGCTCCGTGAGGGGGGAAAAACACGCTATATTTTTTATATCTCTCAATCCAAATGTGTTTTTCTGCACTTTATTTTGATGATACAAGTCTGATCTTCACAGAGGAGTAGGGCAAGACATTCAACATGGCGTTGCCATTAAAAAAACGCTAAGACGAGTTATCTCGTCTTTGGCAGACTACGCTTGGATTCGCTAAGACGAGATAACTCGTCTTTGGCAGTGAAAGAGTTAAGGCCATTTCATCACATGATGGATGTGAAACTACCGTAAACCAGTTTGGACTGTACATTAGAATTGCTTCATAGCCCAGCTCTGTCAGTGTGGGCTTGGCACAATGAGGATGTTTGGCTGCCAATCTGCTGCAGCAGCCACTATAGCTCTACTGCAGCAAAAACCTCTTGTGACCAAAAATCATCTAAAAGTCCATCATTATAAACAGCAAAGACTACAAAAAATATCATCACTGTCTGCATCATAATTTTTCAGACTACAATGGTTGGAGGTGTGTAAGACTTCACAACTTTGTTTATGTGACCATCTCCATGTAAAGACTCAGACGTACTTTACATGTCCGAAAAATCTGCACATATGGTTTCATTCATGCACAGCTGAGCAGATCCACATTCTACTTGGAGGCAGTTACATGTTATGTGGTAACATCTTATTTACCGACTACTACAAAAACTCAATAAGAACAAGGGCAATTTAAAAGATATAACAAACATTAGTGGAAAACATTTTGTAAAACACTATGAATAAAACAGAGAATTTGGGGACATCAAGGTTTTAATATCCGAGAGGCAAGATATGAGTGTCACAAAACGGTTAAAGCAGAAGTAAGCGATCCGGTCGTTTTCACTAATGCTGCGTTCAAGGCAGGCTTTTGAAATCGTAAATTACAGCTTCA
The DNA here is from genome assembly GCF_905171665.1 of Trachurus trachurus. NCBI lineage: Eukaryota > Metazoa > Chordata > Actinopteri > Carangiformes > Carangidae > Trachurus > Trachurus trachurus. The sequence continues at coordinate 34,379,938 of NC_139895.1, forward strand.
AGTCACAACTTACGACTTTGTAGCGTTCCAGGCAACCCACTCGTGTTTTTCCGACCTGTTTTACCTGTGAAAGTCACTATAACGGCCACTCGTAACTTCTGACCCGTGAACTCGTACCAGATCGAACTGGTACAACTTCACAGGACGGAAAAACACGAGTCTACGAGTTTCCTTGAACGCACCATAACAGTCCTCGTCCCTACGTCGCCACATTCACGGCGTTCCTTGGCTGCACACACAGCCCTGCATGCCGTTCTCTCTCCTCATTGGATAAAAACTGTAGGATACGATAAATGTTTTCTCCTCGGCTCAGAGCAGAGCAGAGTGACTGAGAGACCCGTGTTTCGGTCCAAACACTCTATGTAAGTGATTGCTGTCGGAAGATATAACTATTTAAGACTTATATTAACACAAATATATCACTTACTTCTGCTTTAAGATCTGTTGAATATAGAGCAGGGAAATAAGTATTCAATGTGTCAATATTTTTCTCAGTGTCAGTGTCATTCCACTATATTACACTTTACACTTTACAGACTAATATGTTTATTTCTTTGTATGTGTGGATTACCTGTTGTTGTTTTTTTGTAAGTGTGAATTACCTGAGTTTTTACCAACATCTTACCAACAAAAATGTAATGCCAATAGCCACATTAGAAATATATTTAATGAAATGTTGATGAGTTCAATACTTATCTTCCCCTCTGGCGTTATTAGTGTAAAAGAAAAAAAAACATGATTCATTTAATCTGGCAGCATGAAAACTGATAAGAGAAGGGAGCTGAGGATAGACCCTTGAGGAACACCCCATCGTACCATCAACTAAAGCCACTGAAAAAAATAAGACATGATCCAGGGTTACAGAAGTTCTGTTTGAGCAGTAGTTTAATAGACCAATGATACGTGCTTCATGCCCACTTGTTTCAGTGTATGATATGGTAGATTATTGGGTCAAAGATGGCACTTCAGGAGTAAGGGATGAACAACAGCAGCATGTGGAGATAAAACTGCTGCAGTAACAGGGATAACAATGGGAAGCAGTGTGGTGGTGATGGTCTTTAACAAGCAGGAGGTTGAGATCATAAGAAGGACCATAATAGATGGCTCAAACTGAGTAAAGAGGAAAAATGGACTGCAGAAGTCCAGCTGGATGGTGATGTTGACCTTATTGACAAAATGATGAAGACATTTTATGACTTCCCAACAACACATTTGAGACAAGAAGAGGGAGGGGCGCCAATTATACAAATAATTAGCCCGAGCAGAGGTATGGCACTGTGGTTGTTACTGGAAATCAATGTAAATAAGTAGATCAATCTTTGACAGCAATTCTGATTATATGTGTTTGTGTTCATGTCATGTAATACAGACCTTCAACAACATCCCATTTTATCTGCAGTTTATTTTCGTTTCTAGTTTTATAAGAAGCATTTTGGTAAAAGGTGGAGGGTTGAGATTTATTCAATGTGGGTAAAGCATAGGAGTCAGTGTGTTGTAGGTATGCACACTTTAACCTTCAACCAACAGCTTTATGATCGATTACAGACAAATCACCAGGTTAGGACATTCTGATACCAGATGAAAGCCCCAGATCTAAAGCATGGCCTTCAGAGTGTCGGACACCTGTGAGATCTAAGAAGGGACTGTGGAAGAAAGGGCAACATGCATGATTATTAAAAATCCCCAAACAGAGTCATATCTAGGATGATAAAAACAAATGTGAGACTTGAAAGGAAATGCCAAAAATAACAAAGCAACACCTAAAGTCAGATGCATATAAAGAGACTTCTTCTGGTGACCCTGTGAGCATGAGAAATAAAATATGTGGACTTCAATCAAGGCAAAAGCTCCCCTGGGGACAAACTGTAAACTTTCCTTCCATATTTTCAGTTTTGTTGTCACCAATTTTTGATAAGCAGCTTGGATGAGAGGTTCTGTGACTAATAATAGTCTGTGTTCGGAATAACTCTGGACAGGATGGTAATAGATGCTGATGGGGAGAGTCAACAGGGGGGCAGTGAGCAGAGATGGAGCGATAGATGATTAAATGATTTTTAAATCATTCTTGGTCCGCTCAGAGTTTTGATGTGTTGTGTTGTTTGGCTCCAAAAGTAAAACCTCTAGTTTCACAGAGGACAACATGGGAATGCACTGCAGTGTCGCGGAGGAGGAAGATTTTTCTGCTCAAAAAATCACTTTAGTTTAGATGCCTGATGACTAAGATTCTTTATCAAATGAGCAGATGTAGATGAAAGCACCCATGATCTAAAAATGCAATGTCAAAATGCCAAACTAGTTAAAAATTAATTTAAAACAACATATCTGACAACTACTCTGATGACAGTTTCATGCAAAACAGCTGATTCATCTGTTGGGCGACATGGGTGGATGTTAACATTACATTAAATAAATGAAAGCAGATCATTTCTATAAGCCTTTGTACCAACACTTAAAGACCAATCAGCCACAACCTTGTATATCATTGTGTAAATGTTCAGGTGGATGCATATTTCGACCAAAGCAAACCAAGACGGCCCAACTTTTATCGTCTCATATTGTGGATAAGTAACTTTGATTTCAATGAGTACTCATCATCTTGGAGTCCACAGTCCAGATTTCATAATGCATTCATGGTTATGAACAACTTTTGTTATGTGGCAGTGACATGGAACCATGGGTTTTGTTACTGAGAACCATGGGAGATGTTTTATTATCTTTCTGAATTAATAATCTCCGGTTACCGCGTTTCAGCTTTTCAGAAAAACAAATGAAAAAGCTGTGACAGTGCATCGTACCACTGGATCTAGGGTTGTCTGGCACAAGTGTGGCCAACTGGAAAAGGAGATGTTGCACTCTCTGTATTGTATCTGTCCACCTTCTGTCCTGACATATGCTGAGCAGGTGGCCCTACAGTAACTCCATAAATGAAATGTGAATCTGTGTGTGTTTGCTTTGTAATGACAATAACTGAAATTTGAAAGTGCGCCGGGTCACTGCAGATTGCAGAACAAGTCCAAATTGCTTGAACTCAGCCTAAAACAGGTCTAGAGCCATTGTTCCCTTGATTTCTCATTAGTGCTGAATGGAAAGCACCAGCAGCAGCATCACCTGCAGTAAGATTATCATGTTTACTCTTCGTGGCATTGACTGCACCAGTGATTCTCTCTATGAGGGGTGTTACAAAGAGCATTTCACAGTGAGCACCTCCGCACACACAGCCCCCTCGCCCCTAACCCCCTCCTGACTCGCGATGACACCAAAGCACTGCCAGTCATTATCATCAGCAATCTTGAGTTAATTGACACAGCTCTGCAGGCCTGATCCTAATGAGAAGAGGTTCCCCGGGCCCGTGTGGAGCATCAGGTCAGCTGACCAGGTGGAGGTATATAGCCTATTAAACACTAATGGAGGAAGCAGGGTGTGGAGGTTCATGCATTTTTAACAGACACGCTGTAAAAGTGTCAGGACATGGCTGTGATGTGTGTTGCGTGTGTATGGGGGGGAGAGGTGCAACACGAGCTGCACACAGGGAAACAGTCTATGCAGATCCCACAGGAGCAGCTCATTCAAAAATCTATGTTTCTGAATTAGCTGGATCTCTCGAGATTTACAGGAAGGCTCCTGAGGCTCCTCTCCCATCAGTTATGATCACATTACATGACTACCAAGTAATTCAAAGACCTCTGGGAATGAGACAAAGTCGTTAAAGGGACAACGAGGAGTTTTAGAAAAGCGAAGCGTTTTCACACTACATTTATGAGCCTCCGCGCACACCGTACATTTCTTTGACCGGCGCAAGACAGACTCATGTTTTCATTCATCAAGAATTAAAGTCAGAGGTTGGAAGACGATCACATACCGTCGTAGTTCCGACCATAAACAGTGATTCGGCTGCGTTATTCTCATGACTCGCCACAAAACCGAAAGTAAGGAAACGTTGGTCGGCTCGACCAGCATTTCTGCCACCACTAATAATAACAAAATAACGATAGAGACAAAACGATATATTTATCGAAAATGGAGCCATTAACAAGTGTGGGTAGCGGAGATTCATCCACATTAACGTGAGACTTTTTTATAACCAAATAGAAACTCCTCGTTGTCCCTTTAACAAAGTCCCTGTCTACCCATATTATCTTAACCCTTTTTAGTGGGCACATGCCTATGTAGTGAACATATAGAGGAGTGAGTAAGAATGTATCATACCCTCACAATTTCAGTAGTTAGAAAGGTCCGTATGATGGAGCCTCTCTGCATGTTTACAAAATCATTTTCTGTCTCCACTGACTTTCTGTCTTGATTGACATTTCTTCTATAGTCTCAGGAGTGTAAGCTGATGCTCCACTCAAAGATTCAGTATATTATTCTTACATGACAAATAATTTCTGGCCCCAGCTCATAAAAATTAATCAGAGGAATATGAAGAAAATGCAAAAGAGCCTGTCCTGCAGATCAAACTCTGTTTAGCATTAAATGCACATGTAAAGAAATGAATATATCCACCACTTCAGTCCAAACTGCAATAGCTCAACTACTGGATGGTTTGCTATAAAATTCATTTCAGACATTCATGTTTGCCTCCGGAAAAAATGTAATAACTTTCATGATCTATTTACTTTACTGCTAGACAGCACACAGTGTGGCTCACTCTGGGTCTTGTTATTATCTGATGTGGTTCCTACAGCTTTTGCAATAATATTTTAGATATATGCATCTAGTGTTCCCAAAAGATTTTTTTTTAAAAGAGTGAAAAAAATATTTCAACTTCCAAATAGCTGCCAAAATGATGCAAATTGTGACGTTCAAGAAGGATCTGGGTTTTACCTAAGAGCCAGACATTAAAGCATTTCCAGCCAGCCCCCCTCCCTCCCTCCACACATCCTCTGTCTGTCAGAGAAACACTGTCAGTCTATTTGAAACTGGGTTTGGCATTTTTTGAGGGTGTTCTTTCAGTTATGTTTGTTTTTTTTGTTTTTAAGAAGAGACTGTCTCTACGGATCAGTTCTCTAAAAAAAAAAATCTCATATATTCCACCAACTTCATCTACTCTGAAGAATCTTTCTGGTGTGTGTGTGTGTGTGTGTGTGTGTGTGTGTGTGTGTGTGTGTGTGTGTGTGTGTGTGTGTGTGTGTGTGTGTGTGTGTGTGTGTGTGTGTGTGTGTGTGTGTGTGTGTGTGTGAGAGAGAGAGAGAGAGAGAGAGAGAGAGAGAGAGAGAGAGAGAGAGAGAGAGAGAGAGAGAGAGAGAGAGAAGGAGGAAGGATCTGGCAGTGATAGTGTCAACTATATGATTTCATTTATTGATATTTTACATTTGTTTATTTGGAAAAAAGGAGGAAATGCACATTGAATTACTTGTGCACTGTACATTATTTATTTTGCTTGTCTATAATTTAGCGTAATCCATGAAAGTTTTAAACAAAAAGACCCACAGAGGTCTGCTGCTGCTTCTTCCCTCTCACTGCAGGTACAAATTAATTCTGTCATATTCCATAGAAGCTTGAGCAACTTAATTTGTCCTGAATAAAATGCAAAATGATAATAATATATATTATATAGTGAGAACAGTTTTTGTATATGTGATAGATACACTGCACTGCACCGTATCACAGTTTGATGCTTTGAAGACAGATTTAACATAATTTAAATCAATCTGATGTTCCTGTGTCAATCCATTACATGTGCTCATCTAGAAACAATAATTATTCAAAAAGGGAAAACAAGCAAATAATAAAAAAAAATTCCATTAGAAACCATGTCCACTTCTGGTTTCTGGTTGTACATATAACATTTGAGTTAAACAAATATAAATATGGGTCTATGTGCACCTCTAATGCACACTAGGTCAGTTGGAGACTCTAGTATGTGCAGGGTTTGGGAAAAACTGGGCCCAAATGCAGACAGCATCAAAGGGAGCAGGGTATGAAAATAATTAATTTACAGAGGGCAAAACAAAATCATAAAGCAAAGTCCAAACAGAAAAAATTCAACTAAAGATCACGGGTGTAAAAGAAGACATAAGAAGGAAAAAACAAATAGAATCTCCAACCAAAGTATCAGCAGCAGCTCCCTGCCTCATCGTGCAGGGTGGGGCCAGGTGGACGACAAAGAAGACGAAACAGACTCGCAGAGAAGGGAGGGGGAGAACGGCTTATAGAGGAGAACAAGACACACAGGTGGGAAACTTGACATGAAGACAGGGGTAAGCAAGCATAGATAATACTGAAGACTAGATGACTCACCCAACTCTGCAGCCCAACGGTCCGCTCCCTCACTCAGAGTATTATGTCTATGGTGCATGTTCTACTGAAATAACCAGACCTTGCTCAGTTTTTGAACAATTTTCAAATGGTTTGGTTTGTTATAAATGTCAGAAATTCAGTTATGATATACTTAATCATATACTTTTCTATGAAAGTAACAATATGCAAATAGTTAAAGGTACAATATGTAAGAAATCTAAAGCAACTGGCTGTAAAATCCTCCTAACATGTCACAGAGACTCAGGAATAATGTTCATATAACATGATGAATTCACCAACAACAATAGCACAGCTAGAGTATTCGCATTAAAAATCTTTTTTTGCAGACTGCAAATCATGTTTATGTTTTGAATTTACGTGTTTACATGTTGCGCCACCTAGCCCTCTCTCCTAGTCACAGCGGCGTCAGTGGCATTTCAGCCTCCGGTCTGCTTCCACTCGAGGGGGCAGTTGTTGGTCTGAGAAGTGAAGCTCACTTCCGCGTTCAAAAAGCTGCAATCCCCTCGGCTGTCGCTGGGGGCTGGCTCCAGAAGGGAGCAACTCCAATTGAGCCCCATGTTAAAATAGCCGATTTTACAGCTTAAAAAAACATATTTACAGCCTGGTACATTTCATTTTTTTGGTCTCAACCGATAGTTTCTACCCCCGCACACACTCTGAGGGGGGTGAATTTTTTTAAAACTCTACCGTTTTACTGTTATTAGGTTTAAAGTTCTGGCCAATTAGGGCGCAGAACCGTTGAGTGACAGGTCCGGCGACCGCTGCTTCGAGGCCAGTGGGCGGGCTCTCGGCCGGCCAACGGCCGCACCGCTCCAAATATGGCAAGTAGAATCCAACATGGCGCGGCTCAAACCCCCGTAGTAGCGGCACAAAACAGACTCCCCCAAACCAATGGGTGACATCACGGACGCTACGTCCATTCTTTTTACAGTCTATGCTTCCACTGAGCTGCTGCTACGGCTGGGAGAAAAAAACACTTCACTGTGTTTTGAATTTGACTGCAGTAACCGTTTTTGGCCACATTCTTACATATGGCACCTTTAAAGTAATAGCTACATATGGTCAAGATTTCACCCAGTAGTTTTTTAATGCAGATGACTGGATCACCCAGCTTACTGCGGCCAGAGTCAGACAGAGTGGATTGACGCAAGATGGCCGCCCGTGAGTTATGTCTGCATGTAGTCTGATCCATCCCCCTGGGCAAAAGATGTGGACTTAAACAGTAAAACAGAAAGTGACAGGAGAAAGACAGAAAACTGAACTAAAATCTGACAACAGACAACGTTACTGATTGGTCCTGACAGTAAATGTGAATGTGTGAGTGTGTGAGGTTTGTCTGTGTGTCAGGACTTTGATAGACCGATAACCTGTTCAGGCCTTCACCCTATGTTTACTTTGATTGGCTCCAGCCCTCCTGTGACATTGAAAAAATAACCATTAAAATCAATGGATGAACTGAAAAAGATGTGTCCTTAGGTCTCAGTAAATGTCCCATAGGCGCTGTCATGAACAAGGAAAGTCAAGACCCTATTGTTTGAGCTGTTTTCACATCATAATACTTGTTGTCAATGGCAACCTTCATATGATTAAAGGTCAGGTAGGGGCTTGGTTGGTAAAACTGACTGCCTGAATCCTGTGTGCCAATGACAGTGACAATGCGCCTTTCCTCTTCCCCCTGGTTTCCACCTTTTTGGTTAATTTGCTGGGTTGACTAAATAAATACATTTCCTTTTCAAATGAAACTTTCACAGATATGTGAGCTTTTAATGCGAGTTGTCACATATCTCTTTGAAAACAGAGGGTTGTCAAATTGTGCAAATCCTTGCAGTGCACTTCTCAAGAGAAGGTCACATGAACCATGAAATGAGGTGCCCGTTAATTACATCTGCACTCACCCAAGGCAGTGCTGAAGCACACAGAGCACAGGAAAATGTCAATGCAATTGACTTGAGGTCTGGGGGCTAACGTGAGCTGAGTGATGGAGAGTCAGAGCCACAGTTATCCAAATCCAGGCCCCACAGAAATGCAGCAGAACAAAGCTTAACAACACTTTGCCTAGGCAAGACCAGAAGACGGCCTTGGTAGTTGAGTCTGTGGGTGGACACAGCATTATCCAGCCCTGCAAGTTATTTAGTGTAGTAGTTCAAAGGGAAATGGGAACAAGAGTGTTTCAGCTGGGTGTCTATGTGTGAAGTGTTTTTCATGGTTGGATATTTGCACTGTTAGTTCTTTCTTTAAAGGACATCAAACTCATTAAATACACAATCCAACAACTCCAAAACGCTCAAGTTGTGACCTGCACATTCACCACGCTATGAGATAATAACGGAACGTTAAGAGACGGAGTTGTTTTCGGGGTAAATACAGAGACTACTTGCCGAAAAACTGCGGTTTTGCATGAATTTACCTCGAAAACAAATCCATCTTGTAATGTTCTGTTATTATCTCATAGCGTGGTGAATGTGCAGGTCACAACTTGTCCACGAGAGCATTTTGGAGTTGTTGGATTGTGTATATTGATGAGTTTGATGAGGGAAACCAAGAAATCCCATGAGCCTCCATAGCATAGCTCTGAGCAGCTCGCGGCTCTGCTCCGCTGTTCTAAAAATAGCTTGCACCGACAATTAAAGGTAACAAACCTACTCCTAAGGGGCGGGTGGGGACTGCTAACTCCATCCGCTGACAAGAAGTTAACCAAAACAACCGGATCGCTTACTTCTGCTTTAATAACATATTTCAAGCTATAATAGAGAGGCCATCATCTGAAAAAGAAAAAGAAAAAATGTCCCTCCTTTTCTTCGTCATATAGAGCTAAAATAAAACTGACAATTGGCTGTTTACGTCCCATGATGTGACTGAAAGATGGAGTAGAGTAGATATGCTCCTATGGATGGATGGATGGATGGATGGATGGATGGATGGATGGATGGATGGATGGATGGATGCATCTGATCTGGACTGATTCAAGGACTATACACTCCATGACTGACTGATTCACAGTACAGTGAGGAGCACAACACTTTACTGCTGTCTTGGACAGATTTACTACAGTTCAATGAAAGCGCATGTACAGCTGACTGTTGAACCTTCAGCATGTAGACCTGGAGGTGAACACCTAAATGGAATGGAGCCATCGTTAGTGCTTATCCCATGTTCAATCAGAATGTATGCTGAAAAAAACACAATACTGGTCTTATTTAACCTCATGAAGTTGATGAATGCGTAATGTAGTGAACTATGCTGTTTTTGCATTTGCCATGAAATCAGGTTTAGAGGTTTATATTTGCTATATATGTGTAAGATTAAATGACCATATTTTCAAACCTCTCACACCAGGACCTTTAAGGTATTACACATTGACTAGACATACTAGGCCTTACACAGGAGTTTTCATCAGGGTGGGGAAGTTATTTCAGCACTCAGCATACAGCCTACCTGTCAATATAATGGACACCATGAACGCAGCATTTCCTCTTTCTTTCTTTTTGACGGCATACAAAGGAAAGAGTATACTTCCTGAAGCTCTTTGGAAAAGGCTGACTGTCTCTACATGACAGCTAATCATTACCATACTGACGGGTCTCCAGCAGCCTATGATTCACAGCCTCCAGCTATGGATCAACAGCTTCAAAAGCTTTGACAATGATACATTGATGGACTGACACACGTACAGACCAGTCAGAGTTGAAATTGGACACACTGCATTGTTTGTTTTTGCACGTCTTAACATTCAACATTCAATTTCTATCATGCTTCTGACAAACCAAAATCCAATGTGTTTCTCTCTTTTCAGCCTTTTCCTGCCTAGTGTAAGTTGCTGCACTTAAAGCAGTCTGCTGATAATCTGCAGTCATAATATTAGACAAGAACTCTCATATTATGCAGTTGTTTTCATTCATCATTCAATATTCCATCAATATTAAAATGCAGCTTTGAACTGAATTTACTAAAATGCTTCCCCTGCACACACTTTTAAGAGAATAATAGATAATGTAATGACTTGCAGAGATGAAGATACAGAATGCAACTGTGTCGATCTTTTGACTGTGACATCACATCTAAAGCTGGTCACTGGCTGGGCTGAGAAGAGGAGTTAGGTGATAATTGGACTGGAGGCCTGGAGATGAGTTTTGTCGGATTGAATTGACAGCCAGCCTTAAAATCTATCTTTATTAGCTTCGGCTGCATCCTCTGCTAAATGCTTGTCCATCTCATCAGAGCTGAGATTGATTTCTCCGACATTCATCTCACCAAAGTTAGTCATGATATAGAGGAAATAGACAAACACATAAAGCGGGTTGACTTAATGTGAGTGGTTTTTGGAACAAGTTTGTGTCAAAATTAAGAGAAAGATAGATTTGATCAAGTAATCATGAAATTTCACTGACAACAATGAAATGAGCAGCAGTTCTTTGGGTTCATTTGAAGAACTTTTCAATGAAATATAATTTATCATCATCAAAAATCATACACATTTAATTCAATCTGATCCCCAGTGCAATTGAATTCAATATTATCAGTTACATCTTCAGTTTAGCTTGGATAAGAATGAATTTAATTGATATGGTTGCGTCACAATTCATTTTTTTCAACCTAGCCAGATGTAAATCCTTTTGGAAACATCAATGAATAGGTGTCGAGATGCTCCATCATGCCAGAAAAAAAGTGGGATACTTCATTTTATGATGGGAGGTCAAACTCTGTTCTATAACCGAGTCAAATAATCTGATTGGACTGTTTGAATGAAGACAATAAAAAAAACTTTTTACAGAGTTGAAGATGGGATTGGCGACAAGGAAGTGCAGTTGATGGATAATGATTCAGCTTTCAAAAAGTCTGCTTAAATGTCAAGGAGGAGGGGCACAATATAGCTCCAGGTGTAACCCTCTGCCCCCCCCCCAGCAGCAATACTTTGATAACCTATTACTATGATAACGTTATTACCATAAACTTCCTCTTGATCAGAAAAGCTCAAACTGTGATGTTCTGATGACCTTTTTCTTCAACTAATCCTTCTTGTATGTAAGTGCCTCTCGCTGCCTCTACCATTCATTTATCACAGTGTTTTGTGGTTGTGGATTGTGCGCCTGTTATTAATTTGAGTGTAGGAAGCCTGAGGAGACACCACAGGTGAATAGGGTAAAATTTTTAACTAACAGATATCACCATGAAACTTCCCAAGTTTATCACTTACATTAAGACAAATATTTTTTGTATTACAAGTTTTGTCAAATTGTATGTTGTAATATGTAAATGAGGCAATATCTCATTAAATATGCGCTAATTTGCATACATTTCCAGAACCGAAATCTGAACAATGGATAAAAGCCACTTTCAAAATTCTTGTTTTATTTTGTTGACATACTAGAGTCAGAAGTTTTTACAGAGGGGATTTTGGATATCTCTCTTTATCACTCTGTAAATGATAAAATACTGTCACCAGCCCTAAAAATTCAAGTTGGTTGTGTTTTTAGGAGTAAAATGTTGTATAAATCAGGCTATGAATGATATATCAACAATCCCCTCTGTAAAAACCTTCAGAATATAGAAAGGGATCAAACTGGAAGGTTTGGTGTCTGTAAGTGCTGCTGAAGTGGAGATTTCGGGCTCTTATACAACATTTTACTCCTAAAAACACGACGATATTTGAATTTTTAGGGCTGCTAGTATTTTCTCATTTACAGAGTGATAAAGAGAGATATCCAAAATCCCCTCTGTAAAAACTTCTGACTCTAGTATGTCAACAAAATAAAACAAGAATTTTGAAAGTGGCTTTTATCCATTGTTCAGATTTCGGATATGCAAATTAACACATATTTAATGAGATATTGCCTAATTTACATATTTAAACATACAATTTGACAAAACTTGTAATACAAAAAATATTTGTCTTAATGTAAGTGATAAACTTGGGAAGTTTCATGGTGATATCTGTTAGTTAAAAAATGTACCCTATTCACCTGTGGTGTCTCCTCAGGCTTCCTATCCATCTTGGACGCCATCTTGAAAATAACACCTTTCTAGTGGTCAAATTTTGGTAAACTTTTAGTATGTTATTAAGGACATCTAATACTATAAAAAAACAGCTGAGAAACCTTTTGTTAGAATTTTTTTAGGGTTAGGTGTTTTTTTTTCATATATGCACCCGCCTACTACACTTCCAGTAGTTCCAATAAGATGACTGTAAAGCTTTGCATCAATCTTTATCAGCTTGTTGATGCATTCAGCTTCACTGGATGGCTACTGGAAGAAGTAGCACTCCGCCAGCAGCACTTTTCTGTGGAGCATGAAAAAAAAAAACCCTAAGTAATAACCATAAATTATCAGAAAGTCTTTATTGTGTCAACTATTCACACATTAAACAGCTCTCCATGGTTCACTTGTCTTCACGTGGTTGGGCATGTTTGATATGTTTTGGAAAATGTCTCAAGTATTATGTGCAGTATGATTGGAGGAGCCATTCCTCGCTGGCAGTGTTTGCTATTACTTAATGACACTTAATGATGGGGTTCTCTTGTGATCTGGTCTCACAGCTGCTAAAAGCTTGGTAGCTCGTCACTGGAAACCACCATGTATGCTGCCGGTGAGGAAATGGGTTTCTCCTAAAAACAGAGCAGCTGGAGCTTTCCACAGCTCAATTACATTATTATACCAAAGATAAAATCTAATTCACTGCCGTGTTTTCATGTATGTGTTTGCTCACACAATGTATGCAATTACATTTTACATTTGTACATTTTTATCATATACTTTGGTTATTTCATATGAAAGCATACGGTACACTTTTCTCAGCTGCAGAGACCATTGTGCACGATGGAGGAAAATTACCATAATTTTCTATTTTCTTTTGGGTTTGAATGTTGGTTCACATATATAATGGCCATGGGGTTTCTGGGTAGCAGGTGCTGGGCGTAGGAAATTATAGCTTTCTGATTGTTGCTTTTCTGTGTTTTTACTGCCAGTCAGGCCAACCCTATCATCTTGAACGTCACTGACTGACTGATTGGCGGATTGATTGGTAAACTCAGTCCATTACTAGTAAAACAACATTCAAAGATCTCCGTAACCTGGCTCCCCATATATCTCTAATATGTTTCAACCATATACCTTGTCCTGTTCACTCTGTTCCCCATCTTTATCATCTAAACTTTCTTTAACCAGGTAAGTCAGTTGATAACCAGTTCTCATTTACAGTGATGACCTGGGACCTGCTGCTCCTTTCTTTCCCGACACCTCCATTTAAAGTCAGTACAATGTTGCTCTGGCTTTCAACTGCTGAGCATCACTGGAACTCAGTCGCACTACACATCTATATTCTGGATTCAACTGATACTTTCTCACCTCTTCAGAGTTGCTTACTCGCTGTTATACCATGTATCCCAACTGTTTTATGCTTGTATGCTTTATTCAGTCACATTTGTATTTTTGATCATTTTTATAGGCCTATGTTGTTGTTGTTTTTTTGCTATTGCTTTTTTATCTGTAAGATGACCTTGGGTGTTTTGAAAGGTGACAACAAATTAAAAATGTATTGTTATTATTTTTAGTCAACAAAGTGTTGCGCTGCAGTCTACAGAGCCACTTTGTTCAGGAATGTCAGGGAATTGGAGAAGTCCTGCAGTATACTGAGCCTTGTCTCCAGTTTGGCAAACAAATTAACCTCAATTATACCTATCATTATCACTAGAACTAAAGAAGAAAAGACTGTGTAGAGAGGGAGACAGAGAAAGATAAGTCATCGTTAACAAAGGTTAATGTGACCCGCTCTGATCTCGTCTACAAAAATAGAATATATGCTGTGTGGCTACATCCAGTATTCCAGTGCGATGCTGATCTCTGTTGTTTACAGGTGATTTTGAGCCATTATGATCATTATCTGAACTTTTCACTCGCTAAATTTGAATTAAACATGGAGTCAGAGGTCAGACATTTGTATCTGTAATGTGTCATCCTGCTTAGCTTAATTATTCCCACCGCTTTCTTTTTAAATCTAAATCCTCTGATGAATGGCTTGCTTATCTCTCTTCATGAAAAACACAGCCCACGTGTCCTACGTTGAATGTGCTCTGTGTTTAAATTGCTCAAATGTTGATAATTATGCTCGGCTACATGCAGGATTAACTGAGGCGCAAGCAGAGTGTATAATTTGTGTCAATCACTCATTCCCCATTGATTGTGAGGCCCAGTAGCGATGAAGACAGTTTGCAGAACTGCACTGTTTGACGTCTTCACCATGTTAATGCACTCACTTACCTACAGGAAGGTAGGACAATTGCCAGTGCTGTTTGATTCCAGAGGGTATACATACCCGGAGGTGGGGGAGCAATGTTGCAAATCAAGTGTGAACAATAATCGTGTCCCTGTCGAAGCTGACATTCCCAATCTCAGGCCACGGGCAGTGGCTGCCATGAAAAAATCAAGAGTGGCCCTGCCCTGAGACGAGTGGAGCGATTACAGCTTCAAGGGAGTGAATGTGCAATTGCGTGACCTTCTTCATGTATTTCTATATCAGGGCATAACTCTCCATATCGGGTCCGTCAGTGGATCACCAGGGGGCTGAGGGCAAATGATGATATCAGTCCTCCAGGCGATGTAGCAGATTTACTCTCTGTCAGTTTGGTTAAAATATCTGCAAAGACTGAAGTGAAAGGCTAAAGCTGTCATGGTCTGCCCTCAAGAGACTGTTCCTCGTGGACTTTATGTGGGTTTTTGTTTAATTTGTCGTGTTACCTGTCGCTGTATATATCCAGTCTTTGTGCCCTGTTGCACTTGTCAGCTTGTCTGTTTTCGTTCTCCATTATCCCCTTGAGCTCTCATGTTAGTTTCTGACATTTGGATTGTGTTTTCAGGACTTTGGATACCTGATCAATACTAGTGAGACTTCTCATGCTTTGTTTGGTCTGATAAAGTTAACTTTAACTTTCATTCTAATCACTTGGGTCCAGACATAGCTATTCCTAGCTTGACTTTTATGTAAGCCTCAGGCTATCTATCAATGCACATCAGTTTGATGGCAGTAAGATAGGGATCTTAAAGATTTATGTCAGCGCTCTAATGGAATTAAGGTTTTTAAATGATTGTCTTAGATATCTTACACAGGTTAAGGATTTAGGGAAAGTGCCAGAGTCTCTATTAAGGTTGTCAGTGTTTGACAGATGAGAAATTCTCCCTACATCTCTCTTGACACTGGGTTGGAGGCTGCTTCCAACTATTTATGTTACTAAAACTCCCAGTTTGACACATACACTTCAAGCTGTGATTGGCCACAGAGAGAGAGAGAGAGAAAAGAGCATATTACTGCTGAGTTTTATGTACCATAGGCGCAGATTTTACTCTGTAGCACTTTGAGATTTATTTTATGAAAAGTGCATTAGAAATAAAATTGATGATTAGAGAGAGAGAGAGAGAATCAATAACGATGTGAGTTGATCAGTTCACCACTTCGTATCTGTATTCCGAGCAAACTACGTCAGTTCCTGGTTTACACATTAGCAGTGAAACATTAGAGATTCATCTTTTACCATATTGGCTTCAGATGAGTTAATGGGTGTTGCCTCTCTCCTTCTACTGTAAATAACCTCTATAATGTATTTTTCCAGCCAATGAAAATGGCAGACAAAAGGAAAATGGACATATGATAATTTTTCACTCAAAGCCAAGTAGACACCCAGTAATAGGCAAAGACAATTTGCTGAAATCCTCAGAGAAGAAATGAAGTGCTGGAAATACAGTATTAACATAACGGTGTCATTATGCAGAGGAGACGGAGCGAACCAGAGCGGGATGGGAGCAGAGACAATCAGACAGTCTGGAGTCTGAGGAAGAGTTTGTTCAGCTTTTATTTATTAATGTGTCAGTATGATTCAGGTTTCCTCTGTACACATTTGATACAAGCACATAAGGGGTTAAAATGGGCTGAAGTGATCCAGCTCACATTCCAGCACCTTTGGTCAATAAGCAAATAAATCGGATTGCCTAGGAAGTGAGACAGATGGGCGGACACACACACACACACACACACACACACACATAGTGAGGAGAGCCGGCCCTGTGGCGGATCATCACATAAAGCAGTGGTCCTTATAATGTCATTGTTGCAGAAGATGTACCACATAAAAGACGGTTCATTTTTATGAGATTCTAATAAAGATCAGCTCTAAAACAGAACAGAGAAGCAGAAATCAGCTGCAGACAGTGATCCCCCCCCCCCTCGCCACACACACACACACACACACACCTCAGATAGTAAAATGAATTTTTTTGCCAGTGCCTGGGACATTTCTCTCTCAGTCTTCCTCCCTCTGCCCTCTGATCAGACTAAATGGCTTTTTCTCTGAGCTCTTCCAAAATGTCCCCCGGCTGTGTAAATCTGAAAACACTGACAGTTTAACCCAAGCAGACATTCAGGTTTTAGATGATTTTGGTCAGAGGTAGAGGGTGTTAGGAATATCTGCTTTGGGAATTGGGGATGTGAATACTTGATAACAAATTTATTGTATTTTTTATTTTTTTATTTCCTCAAATGAGGGGAAAGAACTAAAAATAACAAATTAGTATGAATATGTTGTTTGACTACTCCAGGGATAGTTCAACATTTTGGCAAATTGGCCCATTGCCATAATCCCTATAGTTTTAGGAGTAGGTTCGTACCTTTAATTGTCGGTGCAAGCTATTTTTAGAACGGTGGAGCAGAGCCGCAAGCTCCTCAGAGCTATGCCACGGAAGCTCATGGGATGTCTTGGTTTCCCTCATCAAACTCATCAAATACACAATCCAACAACTCCAAAACGTTCTGGTGGACAAGTTGTGACATTCGCATGCTATGAGATGATAACAGAACATTACGAGGCTGAGTTGTTTTCGAGGTAAATTCATGCAAAACCGCTGATGCACGTTCCCGTCTGGGGCAGTTTTTCAGCAAGCAGTCTCTGCATTTGCCTCTAACACAACTCTGTCTCATAACGTTCTGTTATTATCTCATAGCGTGGTGAATGTGCAGGTCACAATTTGTCCACAAGAACGTTTTGGAGTTGTTGGATTGTGTATTTGATGAGTTTGATGGGGGAAACCAAGAAATTCCACGAGCTTCCGTAGCGTAGCTCTGAGCAGCTCACGGCTCTGCTCTGCCATTCTAAAAATAGCTAGCACCAACAATTAAATGTCATCAACCTACTCCTAAAACTATATGGATTATGGCAATGGGCGAATTTGCCAAAATGTCGAACTATCCCTTTTAAACACAGGCAGTAAAGTTAGTATATGAGATGACATGCTTTGGAGTGGAGTCCTGAGTATTTGTACACCCTGTAGGCTGAGAGTAAACCATGGAAAAAACTGAAGCCCGATCTTTTTTGTTCCAGTGCAGCTTCTCCATCTTGGACACCATCTTGAAAATAACATCTTTCTAGTGGTCAAATTTTGGTAAACTTTTAGTATGTTATTAAGGACATCTAATACTATAAAAAACAGCTGAGAAACCTTTTGTTAGAATTTTTTGGGGGTCAAGTCATATTTGCACCTGACTATAGACTGAAAGCAGGTGTGTGTGGTGTAGGGTGGGGGTGGAGGGGTACCTTTTGTCTTTGCATCTTTATTGTGTAGGACTTAATTATAGTTGTTTGGGCTAAGATGTGAAAGGAAGATTAAGTAAAGACAGTTTAAATGCAGGGTTGGACTGGCCATAGGGGAATATGGGCAAATGCCACAGCGGCCGGGTAATGATGCGGCCGTGGCGAGGCGGACACGTGAAGATGCAGCCAAGCTGAGGTGGCTGCATTAAAAGAAAAAAAGTCAGTCGGGGCTGGTGTTTGTGTAATGTTTAATGTGTGGCCTCTCAAAAATGCCAGGTCCTCTTTTTGGTGCCAGTCCGTCACTGTTTAAATGGCAACAGTCTTTTACCCAAAATGCAGGCTCGCAAAAAAAAAAGATCAATGGAGCAAAAAATATTCATTTAACTTACAAAAAAGAAGCAGGAACACAGAGGGAAAATACTGAAACCCAGGGGGTAGAGAGGACACTGAACTTAAAATAAAACACTTGAAAAGGACTTTTTCCTTTGTGCAGACCTTTTGGGTAGGTAGGTGTGTGAATACAAACCACTGAACTCTGGTGTGGCCTAAACAAGTGAACCGAGACCACCTCTTCAGCTGGGATTCAGTTCACTTGTTTGGTCCAAAACAAACCCTTGTGGTGTGAATGCAATCTGAACCTTTTCCAAACCAAACGCAAAATCCATTGTCCTTGTTAGCCACATGCCAGCTCTGCGTGACACCCTTTCACTTTTCCTCCATTTCCTTCAGCTTGTCTTCACTAAACTCGGCCATCGAAATAAAACCAGTCGTCAAAATGCATAAACTCAGCAGTGTTGTCCCTTCTGTGATGTCTGCTTGTTACTGCCATGGTTACAGGTAGTCAGCTGGCGTGGAGGCGATTACTGACTGAAGTAGAGTCCCGCAGCTCAAGGATGAAAATGTGTGATTATTACTCCATGCAATGCAGTCAAAGTTCCTATGTATCTTGCCTATGCCATGGCCGCTGAAACTGAATGTTTGTGCTGCCAGTCGGACTCGGACGTGTTTTGTCAACGCCTGGACTCTATGCTGGACGCGGAAAGTTGCTGCATAACGTATAACTGGAGGAAAGTGGGTGAGTTGTTTTTGTCTATTTTCAATAGAAACCAGGCAAAGCTAACAGATGTTTGATGCCTCGTATTATGTGCTGGGACCCTGTTTGTACTGTTGATGACATTTTGTGTTGTTCTGAGCATTATTTGTCGCTATGAGTGGCTTTTTGATCGTGGTATGGAGAAATAGACAGCGCTGTTTGTTATGGTGCAGTCTTTGCTAAAGTTGCTATAACTAGAGAAGCTAGCAGTTAGCAGACTTCATCTCTCGAGGGGGGGTCTAACTCGGTGTCACGGTGCGTTGGACCATGGGTTAAATTTACGCTGGAATATCCCCTTAAAGGGATAGTTCACCCAAAATTCAAATTTCACTCATTTTCTACTCACCCTTATTTGTGCCTTTTTGAAGTTAAAGCGGGGGTCCGCGCAGCACTGCATGTCCATACGACGGTCGCAAACGCGGCTCACTTTTCTTCGTCCAAAAAGACACACCAAAAACCATCCAAATACCTCCATACTGCTCGTCTGTAATGTCCCTCTTGTAGTGAAGCCCCGACATGAGAAATTGTTCCAAAAGAAGAAAAAAAAAGTCTATATTTTAAGCTTGTTTGTAGCGGAAGCTCCCAGTGTCTCAGTTCACTGCTCTGCCAGTGCAAGTCGCGCGAAATTTGAGATAACCTGACAGTAACTCTAGAAGCAGCTGTCTGCCAACTTAATTCCCACAATGAATTTTAATCAGAGATGTTACAAATAAAAGGAGATGTGAGAATGATATTGTATGTTTTTACTTCTTACTTCATAATATGCCACATTTTTGCAGTGAGAGATTGTTTAGGTTTTTTTTTTTTTTTGCAGGCCTCTTGCTGTCTTCTTGGAAGCAGTGAAAGTACAAACACCAGATCCCATCATGAATTGCAATGCATTGTCATAGGTTTTTTTTTTTCTTCTTTCAATCCAACATATGGCCTGTGTATCAAAGTCTTCACGCATGTGGAAACAAACTCTATCGTTTCCCTCGATGAAGCCTAGCATGACTAACAAGGATGCTGCTGGAGATTTTTCACACCAGCTGAAACTCCAGTGTCACCATAGCGGTGACCTCCACTGCAGACTGTGGCCAAATGGCTTCAAAACCGCAAACACCCAATGTTCTCTTCAACATATTACCCTCTCACGGTGATAACAAGCACATGACGAGCATGGACTGCTCCTGAGTGGCATCTTTGCTTCGCTGAACACTGTCATTTAATCTATTTCAGTTTTTTTCCCTCATGGTTGCTGCCATAATGTTCCTTCCCCCACTTTGTTTCGTCTGTCCTCTCTCCCCACAGTCCCATTTGCCATGAAATGCCAAAGCTGCTCCCCACTGAGGCCATGACAATTAGCCCGCCACATGCATGTGAGAGAGCCTGCTGGAGGATGTAGTTACATCTGAGTAAGTATGTTTGTGTTAATCAGAAGATGGAACAGTTCTGGTCTCATACTTTAACTAAAATGACTGCTCTCAGAGCTGCCTCGTTCCTCGGAGACAACCCGTACAGCGGGAGATGAATAACATAAAGGTCCTGAGCGGCTTCCTGTGGTGAGAGGCTGCTCACAAACCTGTTGCCCTCTCTCTTACACTCTCTTTCTCTGCATCATTACATCCCAGACTATAGCAGCTATAGGGCTTTTCTTCCTGACAGAAATTGAAGATGGTCCATTACTAGCTTATCCCACTTGCTCAAGAAAATGGCAATGGCCTTTATTCATCTGGCTGTGTTACATGTACTGAAACTTCTTTATACACACACACACACACATATAATATATATATATATACTGTATATAAACTCACCCAGTGTTTATACATGCACATGGATATACAAGAGAAAAAAGAAAATAATTATAATACAAATACACTTAAAAATACACACAAAAAAACAACAACACAATGTTACTAGGACAGCATCAATCTATCCATCTGTCCTCCTGCGCTTCATCTGGGGTCGGGTCGGGGTGGCAGCAGTCTAAGCAGTGATGCCCAGACTTCCCTCTCACACTTCCTCCCAAGGCGTTCCCAGGCCAGCTGAGCGACATATTCCCTCCAGCGTGTCCTGGGTCTTCCCTGCAGCCTCCTCCCGGTGGGACGTGCCCCGATCACCTCTCCAGGGAGGTGTCCAGGAGGCGTCCCAAACAGATGTCCGAGCTCCTTTCGACAGCATCAACCACATTTTAATTCACTTAATTAATTCCGGTAGGTAGAATAATCGCTTGACCATTTGAACCATCTTTTTTTCAAATAATTTCAAGTTGCCCCTCATTTTGTATGTTAAATATTCCTTCCTTATCTGCAGCTCAGGAGGTAGAGCGGTTTGATTCCCGGCCCCTCCAGTCCGCATGCCAAAGTGTCCTTGGTCAGGACAATGAACCCACACCTCCGATATTGGATGTGTGAATGTGTGTTAATGATTAGCCCCCAGAGCTGTATGAATGTGTGTGTGTGAAAGGGCAAATGTGATGAAACAGTGTAAAGCATTTCGAGTGGTCTGAGTGACTAGAAAAGCGCTATAGAAGTACAAGTCCATTTTACCATCCATTTTCTGTTGAACTGTGTCTTTCCATTGTTGGAGAAGTTTTTTGAAGCCAGGTACGAAAACTTCTGTTACTCTGTTAACAACCTGGATTTAGTGAGGTCCTCTACAGGAGATGTGGGCTAATTTACATTTATGCTTGAGGCAATTTTCCATATCTCCGGTTCAGAGAGTCCATAAGTAACAGAGACAATGAAACAAGCATGGTTCTCTGGGGAATAATAAAGACCAGTGAACATTTCCTAAGCCAGCCAGGATGAAGATGCTTCTAATTCCCTTATAATAGCATCATGGCCAGATAACTCAGGTGAAAAGTCAAACGACACAACGCTCACAGATGCTGGATGTCATCATAAAAAAATATCGACAATGCTGAGGCACAGACAGTAAATGAGCTCACATCAAACTTGCTAATCCCAAGTTTTACCTCTAATCAGCAGATGAAGAAATGAAATCAATGTTTCGACTGTGGCCACCTGCTTTCCTGATATGAGCCATCAGTATTCATGGAATCACTTGAGGGGTTCTCGAGGGTTATTCAGATGTAGGAGATGGGACCACACTGTGCCATCACAGTGCAGCTTCAACTTCCCCTCAATATACAGCTAAATATTTGAAAGAATTTCATGAATTTGGGAGAAGTCATTTAATTTTTATGAATTGAAGCTTTCTTCCAAGTAAACAGTGTATAAATACTAAAGTGAAAATATTGTGCACATTCTGTGTGAATGCGTCCGCTCCCATCTGAGCCCTTGAGTGTATATGTCATGTATCACTGCACATCTGTGGGTCTCTGTCTGAATGTATGTGTACTTGTGTATGTGTTTGAGAGGAAGATGCATGGAGACAGAGAGACAGACGTGGTGTCAAAAAATACATTTTTTCTGCTACATGGTTCATCTCTCCAGGTCTACCGACCCTCTTCAGCTGGCTGTGTGACAGTCCCAGGCCTCAGCTGTTTCAGATCAGATGCTGACAAAAATGTTAAACAGAAACACAGCAGAGGCCAGAGAATCCAGCAGCTCTCCCAGATCTCCACTGTATCTACTCGACACCTCAAAATGTGGAAAAGAAGGCAGTATGCTTCAAAGAAACCATTTAAAACCCTCTGAGTTAAGTCTGATAAAAGTGGACTATGCTGGTTATGTGTGTATCCTCATAAAGGAAATGCTGTATTCACAATAAGGTCATTGTGAAATAGTTAAAGGGACAACGAGGAGTTTTGGAAAGCGAAGTGTTTTCACACTACATTTCCCATGAGCCTCCGCACGCACGGTGAAATTCTTGGACCGGTGCAAGACGGATGAAAGTGAAAACATTTGTCAAGAACGAAAGTCGGAGGTTCGAAGACGATCAGATGCCGTCGTAGTTCCGACCATAAATGGCGATCCGGCAGCGTTATTCCCAGGACCCGACGGGCAGCGTCCGCAAAACCATTGTAGGAAATGCTGGGCGAGTCGACCACTAATAATAACAAAATAACGATGAAGACAAAATGAAATATTTATCGAAAATGGACCCATTAACAATTGTGGGTAATGTAGAGACTTTTTTATAACCAAAAGCAAACTCCTCGTTGTGCCTTTAATGTTATTTGATGCATTATTAACCTCAACAAACAGTCATGTTTAAACTGAATAATACAGATTTTTTTTTTGTTGGGGGAAGCACATGTCTTTTTCATTGAGAAACCTGGATTAGGCCTCTTTTTTTGCAGCTACTGCAAAGTAAGTGAGATGTTTGCAAGGGCAGATAAATCAAGAACACCAGAGTTTGCTGGTAATAAATAGTAAAACTGGTGTATTTGTTTTCTCTCCCTCTTCCTCTCTGATTCATCACTCCTTATTTTTCTGACCTTCCATTTCTTGCGAATTGCTTGTAAACACATGGCTCAAGATTGCGGTGCATCAGCAAGAAACATGATTAAGTTGGTTAGCAGATAAGTGGATTTGATTGGTCCATGTTAGCTACATCCTGGTGAAGGTGACTGATCAAGGCTGACCTGGTATCAGGGCACCAGGAAATATACCAGTGCTGCTGATGTGCAGTTTGCTGATGGGTACAGACAGGTCACCAGTCAGTCAGAAGGCAGACCCCAGGTTTAAACAGACAGTGTTCACATTCACTCACTTGCATTTAACTCACTATATGCTGTCTGTTCAATTTCTAGGCCTGGGCCTGCAATGTAGTGTCTAATACGAGGATCAAGATCAAGACCAACACAAGACCAAGAAAGACCAATACTTTTTGTATACTTTTGTAGCACAATTTTAATTATCTCAAAGTTATTGAATTATATTACAAAAATCAAAGTGGGGAAGTGACAGAGACATTTGCAGTTAAGAAAAAAAAGATGTCACTGTCTTGACTGGTCTTGAGAAAAAATCCAGAGTCCAGCTCGACCGAGACTGAGACTAGACCAAGACCATGAAAAGAAAAGACAGCCTTGAAAAGACCGATCTCAAGTACCACAACAATACTGCAATGACAGCGTGGCACAGTAACATCACGACTGAAACACAATCGCATGTTTTAGGGGAACTAGGCCGGTGCAACGTAGTGAATTCCTGGTTACAGTTACACACATACTGATTAGATTTAATATCATTTTTGCTTAGACATCAAGCTGTCCATTTACAGTAGAGGCGCTTGAGGCTGTTACTGTGACAAAGCCAAGGACATTTGACACAGCTACCTGGGGGAAGGGTGTTTTGGCTGTAAAATATCAATATATTTTGAATTTCCATTTGATTTTTATTATCTTACTTAATACGACACACCTCCTTTCTGCCCCTCGGCCCATCTGGCACAACAAATGGCCAACACTCTACTGTATTTGTCTTCTGCGTCAGTCTGGTCGTGTCTTAACAACCCTGTCTGCCCATTCGCAGCACGCCCCGGCTTTGTAATTTCATTAAAAGCATTGGACCAGTTCAGTATATAGCCTACACTATATCTCTCTCATTGACTTGTCTTGCTTTCATTGCCAAGCTTATTTAAGTCGACAAAACATTCTAGTCTTTCCTTGCGCCACATAACAGTTTAAAGTGGCTAAAGTTTAGAGCCCTGTTAACCCTGAGCTAAACAGAGCATATAGTCAACCACTATGTCCGTATGCGTGTGTGACAGATAAACAGGGCCCGACTGAGGTGCATATCTAAAAAGAACACCAAGAAATCTTTGCTGTTTGACAACGACTCAATAAAATGAATTGAGATCACTGTGAAGCACAGAGGGCAGAGAAAAATGGAGTTATGTGATAAACCACATCATCTCCCATCAACAAGCAGACAGGAAAAATCAATCAAATGGGCTCGGCTAGTTAAACCAGGCTTCTGCAGGAGAGATAAATGCCTTTCATTTGTTAGGGGCTGCTGCATGTTTACATGAGTGTGTGCGTGCGTGTGTGTGTTACTGTGCCATTATGTATATGTGGTTTAAAAATAGTTCATGCACGGTCATTTCAATGTTAATGCCATAACCATATATCACATTGGAGTGCTTCTCTTCAGTAGAGCAGATTTCACAACATACACAAACACATGTACACTGGGGTTTGTCTCTGATACTTGAGGTTATGGTATTTTCCACAAGAGGATTAGTGGGGTTTTTCTCAGAAAGAAATCTCATGTTAACTACCTATGAGAGAGACATACGGAGAATAGTTTAGACAAGTATGTGAGGACAGATGATGTTAGGGTTTTTCATATACATTTACACATAAGTCTCACAGAGTGGAGACAAAGTGCTCACATGAATCTCTTACACTGTGGCATGCTGCATATTGTATTTTTTGTTTGTATTTGACTTGGTCATAATTTCCACTGTGGATGGAAGCAGAAATGCCTCCCTCTCACTTTTCACAGTTTATACACATATTTTTGCCTCTGTCACTTTTGCAGTTTCCACTGTGTGTATCTCCTCTCTCACTCTCCAGCTGTTGAAATCCAGAGTTTCACCTGTCAGGCTATATGTTCTGGTTGGAAGCTGTTGCCTAATGGAAGACACAACTCAGGGTTGGAAAATACTTGTCTGGATTAAGGGTTAGAAAAAAGTAAATAGTATTTTTACAATAACTAAAGCTTGCTGCACTAATTTGATGATGCACATATTATGTGGTCAACAAAAACAAAATGTCTTGACAAGAATAAAGAAATTGCTGGAAATAGAATTTAGCTGTTTCTTTTTTTTTTTCTTTAAACTTAAATGAATTACTTTCTGCAAAATTAAGAATAGTTCTGAAAACTTGTGCATCAAGGAGGATCACTGGGACTCGTCATCCTAAAGAAACAGTATACCCAAAAAGTTCCAAGGCCTATCCTGTGAAAAGTTCATAGATACTGTACCTTTGAAAACACATGGTGGGGAAAAAAATTATAATCAAAAGTTTGGCAGGCTACATCTGGGTTTATTGACCGAATCCTATTGGTCTCTGCTCTGTCTCATCTGAAACAAAGGTGATCACAACTCAGAGACAGTAATAAGTCACACAGCCAGGAGGCAAAGTCAAATGTACAATCCAAAGTGGAGGCAATATAAAAAGAAAAGAAAATTAAGATTAAAAAAGAAACAGACAGACAGACGTATGTGCAGCCCACTGCAATGGAGCCTTATTTTTTACTGCCATCTGGTGAGCAACTGTTTTTATTGTGGTCCTGTTGTTCTTTCAACTCATACTCAAGTTCCCTCTAGTTCCCTGTAAAACAGAACAAACAGGAGCAGTCACACACATTCAGTCACAGACCTCCATTTAATCAGATCCAATCCCTAATTAGCAAGACAAATGAGGCTGTCACACTGTCTTATAGAACTGTTAAGAAACTTTATGTAATAGGCCTTAAAGAGATACTACTGTATATCATAAGCCCATTGATGGATATCAGATATTCATTGGTGATATATGAATTGATTTTGTTAGAAATGTAAGATAAAAGGCAGGGCATATTAGGTTTGTCAGGTTTTTTTTTTTTAAACAATCATGTTGAATGCTGGTTAAGGTAAAAGTAAAAAGACTTTTATCTGCAACATCATGTGCTCAATTCTGACATTCAGAGTTACACATTGTCTGTCTGTCTTGACTTGTTCTTAGGGCAAATTTGATGAAACAAAGGGGAAGAAGGCGGACATATGTTCTGTTGTGAATTACATTACATTTGTTTTGTTTTCAGTAATAGATGAGTACCCTCCAACCTCAGGCCTGTGCCTGATCTGGTGGGATAACAAAAACACTGTTTCAGCATGTGCACATAACGAGTCTCTAGCCTCATCATTGCCTCTAGTTATTGTCCCAGTAATTGTTTTGTAAATCACATTATCACTCGCTACTATTAATGATGATAGCTTAGGGTTGCAATTAATATGAAAACAAAAATAGTAGTAAACAGGTTTCTATGGTGTTGTGCGTGCCTCTAGGCCACAAACACTATTTCAGCTTTTTTTAATTACAATGAGGCGCCCGTTTAATTGGTCAGTGCTATTTGAGGGGAGGAGAGCTCAAATACTAACCAAGGAAATGCAAAAGCGTAGTCACATGACCCATAGGGAGGATTACTTCCTCTTTCAGTCCATGTCAGCTATAGTTTCTCTAATGAAAAGGGCATTTTTCACATTTCACACAGTGTAAAAAATGTACTAAGTGAAACTTGGAACAGACCTGCTTAGGATGTTGGAGCAAGCTGTTCCAAGTTTCACTTAGTTATAGATCACATACCAGACACACCTACACTCAGGTACAGTATAGTACAGTATAGATGTACTCACATCATCTAATCGTGTCAGCTGATGGCAAGTGATAGACATGATGCCTGTCATGAGGAATGTTTCAGTGTTCAACTTATAATTATAAAATGATAATCTGCAACATTTCCTATACACACACTGTATACATCAAGGTAGGTTGCTGGTGGGACTTCAGTGTATGATAGATAGCGTATAGACAGGTGAGACAAAAGAAATGGGGGAACTTAAAATTCAAACACAGAAAAACAACAGGAAAACATGACATAGTTGTGTTCCAAAATGGTTCAATGTTGCCAGAGAGGTTATTAGGCTAAATATGAAAACTGTTAGATATTAGGTTCGTTTGTTCAAGTATTTGGTTAAAGCAGAAGTGAGTGATCCGGTCGTTTTCGCTAATGCTGCGTTCCAGGCAGGCTTTTGAAGTCGTAAATTACAGCTTCAAGTCACAACTTACGACTTTGTAGCGTTCCAGGCAACCCACTCGTGTTTTTCCGACCTGTTTTACCGGTGAAAGTCACTATAACGGCCACTCGCAACTTCCGACCGGCTGAACTCGTACCAGATCGAACTGGTACCACTTCACGGTCGGAAAAATACGAGTTACCTTGAACGCACCATAACAGTCCTCGTCGCTACGTCACCACATTCACGGCGTTCCTTGGCTGCACACACAGCCCTGCATGCCGTTCTCTCTCCTCATTGGATAAAAACTGTAGGATACGATAAATGTTTTCTCTTCGGCTCAGAGCAGAGCAGAGGGACTGAGAGACCCGTGTTTCAGTCCAAACACTCTATGTAAGTGATTGCTGTCGGAAGATAGAACTATTTAAGACTTATATTAACACAAATATATCACTCACTTCTGCTTTAAATTAATTTATTTTTCCAATATTAATATTTTCTTTTCTTTTTTTTTTGGTATGAAAAATCAAATGTTTTCAATCGCCCGTTTCAGTAATTTAATTTAAGGCTTTTTTGATTTATACTGCAAAAACACAGTCACAGTGGTTCCATGCAGTATTAACAGTCTATGTGCAAAACACAGGCCAGTTTTTGGCTCGGCTCGAATCTACTAGTGGGCGGGGTTTGACGTCATGACGTACGGCCACGTAAACCGCTCGGCGCAAAAATTCAAACACTGAACAGGAAGGTAAACGACGGCCTGCTCCGGTCTCTCCACATCGCTAAAAAAGCAGTATCGGATAGCAGACTTTCAGAGGTACGTTTAGAAGCGTGGTGAACAAAGCAGATCGTGAGGTAATGCCGCTGTGTCCCGGTAAGATAGTTAAACCAACACTTTTTGTGTGAATACGTTAATAATCGCTGATGTTAGCACAGGCCATGCTAGCCTATCGCTGAGCTTCGCTGTAAACGCAGCGTAGAAAGCGTTAGCTGCTCATTGTGCTTGTGCAACTATGTTATTCTGGTTGTTTATCAAAGTTTAACTTAAAGCCAACGAATTAAATTAACTTCGTAAATCGATTCTGTTGAGATTCTTTGTTTTCATAAGCTTCGATACACTTTATAGCTAGCTTCAATGTTTTTCCAACCGTAGTCCTTTTGTTTATACATCACGTTTAGCCGAAGTCACGGCCAACTTAAAATACAAATACAACTCATGCCACGGTCACGGAGCCGTTACCAGACAGTGCCTGTGTAAAGTTAAAGTTAGATCAAAGTGTTAGCGTTAGGATAGATATATTTACTGTGGTGTTAACGCTTTACTTGGTGGCATAAACAAGTAACGTTAATCAGGAAGTTATTTCTATAATTCCGCGAGATTCTCTTGTAACTTCCACCTTTTATTGTTATTTTGCATGAGACCAAACACTGTAAATCGTGTTATTGTAGAAGAGTAAATACTCTTCAAAGCATGCACTAGACAGTCAAAACAATGCATGTTTCTCCAGGTGCATCCTTTCTTTTCCAAGTCTTATGAACTATCTCACAACCATTAGTGTAAATTCAGAAATGATCAGCAATATGTTTGTTAAAAACAGTATCATTTAGCATGATTAATGAAATATGATCACAGTCTTTTTGTCTTTAACGTGAAAATGTATTTCTATCTCTAGTCACGATGAGTGCAGCCTCCACACCCTTGTCAAGGGTGCATCCAGGATGGCCATCATCCTCCATGAAGAGCAAGGGTCTGTCCCCTGCAACCAGCTCCCCGCTGCTGGCTGCCTTCCCCGGCAACGATGATGAACAGGAACGTCGTCAGCGGCGAAGGTCCAAAATCATTGGCCTTCAAACTACCACTGACTCTCCCTTCAGTGACTCTGCAACTCACAGGTAACTATCGAGATCGATGTTGAGCAAACCGTGCTTGTGACTGCGTTTTCAGCAGTGTAACTTGACAGTGGAAGTCATGCAATGCTTATTGTATAAATCAGAACTGGCCATGATTGAACAGTAAACTTTAAATCATGGCTTTAACAGCCATGTCTGTCCTGCTAATATTTATCTTGAGATCTTGAGAATAATCTCACACTTCTATGCAGTACCACAGGTACTCCTGCTGCCGTGCCCAAGTTGTCAAATGCACAGATCTCGGAGCACTACTCTACCTGCATAAAGCTCTCCACTGAGAATGTAAGTA
The DNA here is from genome assembly GCF_905171665.1 of Trachurus trachurus. Lineage (NCBI taxonomy): Eukaryota > Metazoa > Chordata > Actinopteri > Carangiformes > Carangidae > Trachurus > Trachurus trachurus. The sequence goes on from NC_139895.1 coordinate 34,409,735, forward strand.
TGTGTGTGCAGTGCGCGTGCACATAGAGCACCCAGTTACCCACACTGATTCTGTGTTTCATAGTCTGCATTTGAAGCACTACATTGATTACTCTGAAAATTAATTTGTCTTCCTCTTGCCTTTAACATTTTGAGTGTGTTTAGGGTGAATAACTCAGGGGTAATGAGTCTTAAAAGCTACAAGCAAAGATTTAAGCTCTTTTCTTCTTCTTTTTTCCTTTGCAGAAAATCACCACCAAAAATGCCTTTGGTTTGCATCTGATCGATTACATGGCTGACATCCTCAAACAGAAGGATTCTGAGATCACAAACTTCAAGGTATATTTTTTTTTCCACTTTATGAGTCTTTGATAATTTCCTTCATTAAACATAAACTTATGTTATATATTTTTTTTCTTCAAATCAGAGAGGTGATAATAAAATTGTTTAGATACAGTGATCAACATCACAATTGCCTGGCTGGATACAGAGCAACAGTGAAGTAGAGCGAGTAAATTCAGAGGCACAGAGATGTAACTGATGAGAAAACAGTCCACCCACTCCGGTCACCTAAGAAACCTAAGCGTAACCTTGCAAAAATTGCAAATGCATGGTTTACCTGGATTGTTATAATTATTAAAATGTGTGTATGTGTGTGTGTGTCCTTCCTAAGGTTGCAGCTGGCACGTTGGACGCCAGTACAAAAATCTACGCTGTGAGGGTGGATGCTGTTCACGCAGATGCCTACAGGGTGCTGGGGGGCCTGGGGGCCGAGACCAAACCTGGAGAGGGTGAGAGCCTGTGCACTGTGTTATTGGCAAGGTGGACAACAATACGTAATGGGTACATGCACTGTACTTACAAGTGTATTTTTCCACAATCTGTACTTTACTTTGAGTGTTATAATGAATACTGTACCTTTCATTTCTATAATGTAGTCCTACCTTGAAGTAGAGCTGTCAGCCAGTAAATGAATTTTCTTATTTTGAAAAATGTGATAAGATCACAAACTGGGTTCATCACAGAGGGAAACCCAATCACACAATTGGATACACTTGTTTTTTTATGGTTATATCTGTCAACTCTGTATAATATTCAGTCCATTAATACAGTCATTAGATTCTGTAAATGTGAGCAATGCAACAATGTTGTTGACATAAATAAAGTATTTTATGAGTACATAATTTTTATTTCTTGTTAATGTTGTGTTTTTATGTGTATAAACAGACCATGGTCAAAAAGAGGAGCAGGGCAGAGATGATGAAGGGGAGGAAGGAGAAGTGACCGTGAAGCCGAAGAAAAGGAGACCTCCTAAAAAGACGGTGGAGCAGAACCTGAGCAACCTCAACAGCGCCGACTCTGAGAGGAAGTGTCTGGTAAGAAGATGAAGGCTGCTCTGTTCACATACTGAGCAGGCTCTTAATATGATGAATTATAATTACTGAGGTATTTGAACTGAAAGAACAATTCCAGATGATCAAATACCTTCTGAGGAACAAGGCAATTAATCTTGTGTTTAATAAGAGTGAGGGACAACTTATGAGAGACAGAAAGTGCACAATAAAAGAGGGGAGATCGTTATGAATTCATGAGACAAATAAAACTTTATATGATAGTGTCATCGTTATGGTTTTAAAACTAAAACCATCAGACACTCAGCCTCCACATGTCTACTACGGAGACAGTCAGTCTCTGTTTTGCCTTTCCATTTATTCAACCCACACATCAGAGTCACAACAGGGGACAAACAAGCATTTTAAAAATCAATCTTTAAAGACAACCAGCCGATCGACTGATGACGTCATCGGCCTTATCTTCACCTTTCTTCTTCAGATGCAATTTTGCCATTGATTGAAAATTCATAATCGGCTTACATTCACAGTCTGACTGGTGACTAATAAATTCATCTTTGAGGATTAAGAAGTCATTAGATGTGGGTCACTAACCTGTCATCTTTTCTGCAGGTGTTTGTTGTGACAGCATCAGCTTTCAGTGCACAAACTGAGCTGAACATTAATGAAAACAATAAGACAAAACTTTATTTGAGAGAATGTTTTATACAAGAGAATGTAGCTCAAAGTGCTTTACAGTAAAAATGAAGAGACATTAAATAAGGGTGGATAGGGAAACAACATAAAGGCAGTGGATGACAAAATATGTGAAATGAAAGCAAAAATAGAAGACTATAGGAATGTATAATCTTTTAAATGCAATAATTTCAAAATAAAAGCATGATTTGTATGCTTTCTTTCATGTGTGCAGTAAATTCAAAGTCATGGAGGATATTTTCATGTGCTGCATAAGTTATATAATGTGGCTGATCACCTGTCCCTCCCTCGTGTCCTGCCCAGGTTGACCCCATGTTTCAGAGGATGGCTTCATCCTTCGACGAGAGCAGCACGGCCGGCGTCTTCCTGCCGGTCCTCTTCTGCGAGAACAGCCGCTGCGAGCTCCTCTTCCCCTCTCACATGACCCTCCTCCAGTCCAGACCCTCCTATTCCCCTCCACCTCCACAGAGAGTCCCCACCTCCCCGTTCATGGGTAAATATCATCTGCCAAGTCACAACGATGTGTTTTAGCCATGAAGCACCGTCCCATTTTTCACCTGTCTGGACCTCACTGTGTCTCATCTTGTGAGCAGTTCCTCAGTAGAAATGCTGAACTCATATTTCTGTGCTGTGTCTGTGCCAGGCGGACTCCAGCGTGCCCAGGAGAAAAGCTCCATCTGCCCCTCGCTGCAGGACTTCTCCTTCACAAGCTGGAACCCTGAGCAGGTGAGAGAATCATCTGATCATAGATACTAATAGCAAAACATGATGGGGATGAAACCCTTTCATATTTTACAAATCACCTGGTAGTAGAAGCACCGATTGATCTTAACCTCCCTTGGAGTGACAAATGATGAAGGTATACTACATAATGGCAACATTCATCATTCAGCTGTACCCAGGGGACACTTGGAACATGTCATACCCACCTCTCTGTTTCCTGTCTGTATCAGCACTATTGCTTCAAAAGAAGCTGAAGAAAAATCTAAGTTTGCCACCTGAGTGCTTCTATTACAGTCAGTGCTGATATGAGGTTATATTGTGATAAATGTCACTGTGATGATCAGGGTTTCCACATGTCCTGGAAAACCTGAAAAATGGTGGACCAATTTTTTCAGTCAGGGAAAACGCATAGAAAATGAGAAAAAAAAAGTCAAATGTCCTGGAAAAGCTTTAGTTCAGGGGTGCAAACTCGTCACCTTTCGGCGAAATTCGCCGTTTTGGATCCCAAATTGGTCATTTGTGTGATTCGTGTAAATCCGCAATAAAAAAAAATTTGAGGGAGGGGGGGGGGGGTCCGGCCAGGCGAGGCAAGGCGAGCCGAGCCGAGCCGAGCCGATGCACCTGTATCTTTAAGGCGCATGCACCTTATCTGGATGACAACGAGTGGTGGCAGCGCTCCTCTTCTGTCCAGCAATACACACCTGAAGCTTCACTTTTAATACTAACTAACTAACGCGACTTTTTGAGCATGGCGAGTGAAAGAGTCGGAGCTAGAAGATGCGCCAGCAGTGTTGTGTAGGTGCTGTATGGGACCGCGTGTGTGTGATGATCGCGATCGCGGCCAATTAGCGATTAGCGCGTTTAGCATTAATTAGCTCCAGTGTCTCCCTCTTCTCTGGAGGAGGGTCTGGCGAGCGAGACTAGCTCCAGTGCGACCTGTGCAGCAGCAGCAGCAGCAGCAGCAGGAGGAGGAGGTTGACTGACTGTGGCAGGACACCTCTGCCTCTGTTTCACTTTATGTTGCTGGTAAATAATGTGGTTGTAAAAGTAGTAGGCTAAAGTTAAATTATTTTGTATGCACTAATTAAAGGGGCAGAGCTTTAAGAGACATTTTAGCTTTTATATTTTATAAGATATATTTTTTGTAAGAACCACAATTAATAAATATAGGTTATATATTTCAGTGAATATCTAATTGTTCTTAGCATTTGTTAGATAACTTTCTTTGCCCAGTAAATTAAAACATGTTGGAACTATCAATGTCTCCTCTCTTGCAGCCAGAATCTCACCTACTTTTAACCTCAGACTGTCACAATGATCCTATCAGATGTCAGACTGCCTCATTCTTTCAGTTTTAACCTGAATATACAAGACATGATTGATTTTCCCAACGATCAAAATATAAGAAACCGAACCGAAAAGCATGACCACAAAACCGTGAACTGAACCGTTTGCTTGAACATCTTTTAAATACATATTGCCGCTTAATATGTTTTATGTAGCCTATGGCATTTTTAAGCTTCATGTGTGTTATTGGACATAAAGAGCAGCGCTGCCTAGGAGCATAGCCTACGTACAGAAAACACATTTACATCAATAAATAAATGTTTCACAATGAACCAATCAGTCTGTATTAAATTTTATTTAGTTTGAAGGCAAGGTTTGCAAGGTTCATCTGATGGACATCAAGGGACAGATTCTCCAAGTTTTGCACAGCTTTTGCTCATGCTAAACCTGCATAGGCTGAAGACCCCCTTCACATATTTTAAAACCAAACAGAGACAGATTGTGCAGGTTTAACAGGAGCAAAAGCTGTGCAAACCTGAGTAAATCTGGACCCTAGTCTCATGCTAAAATTGACTGTAAATTCACCTTTAAATTTGGTTTTTTTAAAAATTTCCCCGGGGGAGCATGCCCCCGGACCCCCCTAGGGGGTCGGTATCTTGTCACCTTTTTTTACCCCTGATGAGTTTGCACCCCTGTTAGTTGTCCTGGAAACATTTATCACATCGTAACATCAGCTACCAGAGCTCCATTTGACTTTTTCAGACTTGCTAAGGATTTTTTTTTTTTAAGGTATATTTTTTTGGCGTTTTTGCCTTTATTTGATAGCTCATAGTGAGATAGACAGGAAAGAGGGAGGCAGAGAGAGGGGGAATGACATGCAGGAAAGGTCTGCCCGATGCGGGATTCGAACCGGGGACGCCTGCGTTGAGGACTGTAGCCTCTACATGGGGCAGCCGCCTTAACCACTGCGTCACGCACCGCCCCAGGTTTTCTCTTCTCTGCTGAGTGACGTGTAGAGGAGCAGCTGAGAGCTGTAATAGGCATGGTTTAAAAAAACAACATGTTTGCATTGTTCTATGAAAAATGTGTCATCATTTCTAAGCATGTAAGAGATTATTTCTGAGATAAGTTAGAGACACAGGCTGTACATCTTTAAGACTTCTGGGGGTGAGAGAGGAATAAACATAGAAACAAACAGGTTAAAAAAGAACACTTCTGTAAAGCCTGAATGGGAGGGGGGGGTGTATTATTGGATAGGGTAATAACATGTCTGTCAAAATGTAGCTGAAAATGTCCTGGAAACTTATTTTAAGAAAAGAGTGGAAACCCTGGATGATGGAGCCTCCAAACCAGCCAGGAGTCTTATCTCAGACCGCTGTTCAGGACTCACTACTTTACACACATCTGATCCTGAACCAGCTGTGAGTCTGGTTTGCAGAGTCCGTCAGAGCCCAGTGTGACATCAGCCCGTCTGGTTGTGCATCTCCTTTCAGACCATGAATCAGCTCCTGGAGAAGATGAAGGAGGGCGAGCACGCGTTTGACGTGAACGCCGAGCCCGAGCCTGAGGAAGACGACGGCCCCGACTTTGACGCCGACTACGAGGAGGGAGGTGGTGACTATGAGGAGGGAGGGGACGAACACAAAGAAGGCTGCGAGGCCTCTGGCTCAGGCAAAGGAAGGTGAGATCGTGGATCGCAGGACGTTTGATTTATTCAGTCTCAGGCTAAACGGGCAAAAGTTTCTGGTGATGGCTCTTTGCTTTTTTCTGCACTTTCTCATTTGAACCTTGTTTTGGATGGAAGAATGGCCTCCATTAACGTCTTAACAGAAAAAGAGCCTCTTCTCCTTAATGCCTGTTTAAACTTGTGGCTTTAAAATGCATTACTTAGTCATGGGGGAAAGTAATTGCATCACCCATTATCACCAGGAGTGTGGCAACTCAATTCATTACAACACAATGAACAGGACAAAATGTTACTCTGTCACCCTCCATTAATTGAAGGTGTGTATCTGTGTGTGTGTGCACTGGTTTGAATTGTTTTTTGTGGTGTTGCTGCAGGGACGTCATTTCCATCGGGGAGGGAGACATAGCCACCATGTGTCTGCACCTGTCCTCTCAGCCCAGGGAGTATTCCTACTTCAGCCCCAAGACCATGGCCACATGGGCCGGACCAGGATATTGGCAGTTCAAGCCCAAGCACAAGTGTGAGTGAAATTCATGGTCTGGAAACATGATTAATCTTAGGTCACTTTCACACCAGAGCTGTTTGGTCCGCTTTAAATGGACCAGGGTTCGTTTCCTGGGATAGTCCGCTTCGTTTGGGCAGGTGTGAAAGCTCATCCGAACTCTGGACCAAACAAGCGAACCCTGGTCCACGTCCGCCTGAAAACGTGGGTCGCGGTTCGTACCAAATGTAGAAAGTGTCGCACTACACGTCGCATCTACACACAGTGCGTCTGTAACGTTAGCAACACAAACACCTTGTCGTCCGTCATTAATCGTATTTTCCTCCGGTGCCATTTTCCTTTCATTTTCTCATTATAAGAGTGAAATGCTCTCTGCCTCGCTGCCTAACCTAATGGTCATATTAAACGGCTTGCTGACCTACGATTATTTGATAAGTAAAAAAACAGTTATGGAGGTAACTGTGGTCCTATGAATGACGGCCAACTGGCCACATACGATGGCATGTGGCGTATATGAAATAAAATGGCTAATTTAACATGGTGATCCATGTTTGCTGTTTGTTTTTGCGAGTCAGGGGGGAGGAATTTCCCCTGCAAATTTCGCTTCAGAATTGGCAGTGTGAAAGCAGAACGAGACAAGTGATAAATGCAACATGTTACAACTTTCAGTTCCCCAATCAAACCGAGTCCTCTTGGTCATGTGGAAAATGACCATAGCGGTGTAAACGGGATGAACGACCACAGATTAAGTTCCGTTATTATTATTCCATGTATTTAGAAGAATCTGGCAATACGAAACGTATCACGATGCAGGGGCAACGGTATAATATAATGTGATTCAATAAGTAAGACAATACATCGTGATTGTTTTTCTTTACTTTAATGCTTGAGCATGTGATGAGCTGTGAATGTTTGCATGTAAATTGTTTATTAAAAATCGATACAGTGCTTTTAAATATTGATACACTATTGATATTGATATTGATATTTCAGCATATCAATAGATCTTCTTACCCGAGTATTTTAATGTTACCATACTCTGTTAGCATCATCCTAGGCAGAGTTTACAGAGCATGCAGCATGTCATGTTCAACAGATGTGTATACAAATATTCAACATCAATTAGTTACTTATTATTCAATAAATAGAGACAAAATAAAGGGCTGTCTGATTTCCTAATGGTTGTCTTCCCATACTATTATGTGCACAATAATAATAATCAGTTTTGTTTGTCTCTCATCTGCTTAATCTCCTACAGTGGATCATTTGCCTGACAAGGAGACTCGTAAAAGGAAACCGAAGAAGACCTTCGAAATAGATTTTGACAACGACATCGACATTGACAACCACTTCCGCACCACAAGGGTAAAACCTCTGCTCCTAATTCATACACAATGAGGGGAAAGTGCGAATTTATAAATTACCTCAGCGATACATTTTATTTTTTCTGTTTCATATTGTAAAAGCTGAATCTTCAGCGATGAAGAGGGGAAAAATAGACTCATTAGTGCTGAAAGGGGCTCAGATAGAAGCAGCTTTTCAAATGACCTCAGGACATTTGAAAACGAAGAAAAACAAATGAAGTGAAGTTATGAATGGCGATGCTGATTTCCTATACTTCTACCAGCGTCATCTGGATAATGGGGGTGTGATAATGGAGTGAAACTCAAGGATCATTTATGTGGACGGCTCTTGTGTTCAGCAGTCCAGAGCTGTGGCTCCTATCAGCAGAGTCGGAGGTGGTCTGTCTCGATGCGTTTCAGCCATCGAAATGTGAAGGCATTAAGGCTGTAACGTGGACAGTTTTTGGCGACGTAGTCATAGCAACAGAGCATTCAGCACTTTGTGAATTATTTTCGATGCAGTCGGTGTCACAGTTTTCAGCTCTGGGAGCCGTTTCATGTCTCAGCTCTGTAGAAGGAGGTTGACCAGTGTGGATACTGAGTAAAGTTCAGCTCAATTAGACATTATTAACACCTATGGTAAAGCAATACATGCATCTGTGTGTCTAATTAATGGTGCTTTGACCTTGTTCAGACAGATGTAGACACAGCAGAGTGGTAGATGCAGCTCATAAACCAGTTACCAGTCAATTGAGTCCTGGTATTGACATCCATCTCTATATGCACTGTTGTCTTTAACTAATTACACCATTATTTTTAAAATCAATGAAACATCATGAGCTTTTTAGTTTAAAATAAACTCTGTGAACCTGACGTCGCCCCCCCTGCAGGCTGCCACCACCAACAGCAAGTCGGCCCTCAGCCGTAACGTGAAGACGACTCTACCTGCAGACTTCCAGTTTCCCCCAGAGACGCTGTCCCAGCTCGGCCTCAAACCCTCCAGCTCGGTGAGTCCTCACTCCTCCTGACTTTAGTCTTGATGTCCTATGAGATATTTGCTGAAATTCAATCAAGAAAATGTTGAGCATATAGTTTTCATGGTCGTCAGTTTTTTTTTTTATACAAAATGTGGCTTTTCACTAATGAAGACAAGCTTTCACCATATAATCTAACCCTGAGCATTCACGACTAAATAATGATTATTTGTGTCCTAATCTGAATGATATATTTGGTTGTGTTTAACCCAGCTGACGCAGGAGGGCCAGAGGAGGCTGTCTGGAGAGCTTGGGGAGGGCATCGGAGACTACAACTACGACAATGCAAACGACACAGCCAACTTCTGTCCAGGTCTTCAGGTCCGAAACCCGCCTTTTAATTTGACTTTGGATTTATCATCCTTGTTTGGATTTTCCAGTATTTTAATACACAATTTATCTATAGAGTAGGGGTGGGTTATAAAGCCTGATATTTACCTTATACACTGTGCCCTTCTTACTGTGAGGTACATGGTGGAGGTTCACCGACTATTTTAAAAGAGCGACTCGAGGAGAGCTGTGATTGCGTTTTTTGCTCCAATCAGCACTGATGTAAATACAAGATCCAGGTGTATACACTTTCACCTGCTCAGCACATTCATTACAGTGTTTCCCCCAGAAAATGTGTTAGTTAAGGTGGTGTCTGTCCTGTTGGCGGGGGGGGGGGGGTCGGTGCGCCATATTAAGTTTCGCTTTCACCATGCGTGCTGCTGTTATGCATGTGCGCTTCTCTGTGGTGTGTAGAGCAGGGGTCTTCAACGTTTTCCAGGCCAAGGACCCCCAAACTGATGGAGAGATGGAGCGGGGACCCCCTACTTATATACAGTATATTGTATAAAATGTGTTTTATATTTAACTGGTCCTGTAGTGCCATACAGGGCCGTTGTATAGGGGAGAAAGGTGATGATCATTATAGGGGCCCGGTGCCCAGTATGGCCCACAAAAACCCCAGTAGTCTAATCTTTGTATGACTGAATTATTCTGCATAAGACCCTGACTGATACTCATAGTATTGCATTAGCATCAAAACAAAGTAGGCTAAATAAGAAATGATAATAGATACGTAAAAGTGGAAAAGTCAGGGGGCAGGGGCCCACTTTAGTATACTTTCAGGGGGCCCAGGATTCCTAGCAACGGCCCTGGTGCCATATGCCAAAAGTACCATGTTATGAACTATAAATCACGCTTTTTTTTAGGAGTTTGGCTGGTCATGGGACTTTTCGAAGGGACTTACATAAAAAACATATGCCATGCCATCTTTGATCACAACAGGTCACAACTACGCTCGTGGTAACTGAACGCTGCTACTACACCAATGAAAGAATTACTAAACCATAAAAAGACAGAGAAAACAAAGCAGTGTTTCCCCTACTTTGTTTTTTTCTCAGGCTTTTTATGCATTTATTTTGAAAGGGCAGCTGGAGAGAGACGGGGACGCGGAGAGAAAGTGAGAGGGGGGATTGACACGCAGCGATGGGACTGTCGGAGGGTCGCTGCAGCGGCCGTGCAAGACATATGACGCTCGATTCTGAGAACTTTTACACCGGGCGCGCCGTGTCATGTCTCGGTTCCACGGAGCGTTTCAGTGACGGCCTGACGCTGCTGCATTGTTGCTGCGCTATGAGCAGACGTGGCGGCGCGCGTTAATGTCACCGTCGTGTGTGTGTGCTGTGAATATCGCTACATTTTTTTTTTTTTTTAAGAAGTTAGTTTAGGCGGCAGCTCTTTGTTGTTAAGGCGGCCGCCTTAACAGGAAAGCGCTGCGGGAAACCCTGCATTACACAGGGTTCCTACGCAAGTATGGAAAGTATGGAAAAGTATGGAATTTGATTTTATGCATTTCAAGGTCTGGAAAAGTCTGGAAAATGGAAACTATTGTATGGAAAAATATTTATCTTAATACTTCTCTGGGTTTGGTCTCATCTGAAGTTATTTGGGTTCATTATTTGTTTGCACTATTATACCTTTAGCTACAATCTCCTGGAAATGATTTGGTTTACACATTCAGAATAATGAAAACAAATGATAAATTGCATGATTTTTTTATGTTATGCACAATCTATTTACTCAAATATCACAAATAATTTGAATTTTTTCACAGAGAAGTCTGGAAATTAGGGTCTGGAAAAAGTCTGGAATTTGGAAATGTAAAATGTGTAGGAACCCTGATTACACTAGAAGGTGCAATAGAGAGCTGCAGCTACAGTGTACAGTAGTCACTATGTAATGTTCATCCACGCAATGAGATAATAACGGAACTTTACAAGACAGAGTTTGTTTGTTTTTTTAAGGTAAATTCACGCAAAACCACTGGTGCGTGTTCTGTTGGGAACAGTTTTTCAGCAAGCAGTCTCTGCATTTACCTCTAAAACAACTCTGTCTCGTAAAGTTCTGTTATTATCTCATCGTGTAGTGAATGTGCAGGTCACAACTTGTCCACGAGAGCATTGTGGAGTTGTTGGATTGTGTATATTGATGAGTTTGATGAGGGAAACCAAGAAATCCCATTAGCCTCTGTAGCGTAGCTCTGAGCAGCTCACGGCTCTGCTCCACCGTTCAAAAAATAGCTTGCACCGACAATTAAAGGTAACGAACCTACTGCTAAAACTATAGGGATTATGGCTATGGGCCAATTTGCCACAATGTTGAACTATCCCTTTAACATTTTATACCATATTGGACCAGATGTGTGTGGATGGTGATTATCAATCTGCTCAGTGGTGCTTTTTCTAACACATTACTCTGAGTGTAATTAAAGCAGAAGTGAGTGATATATTTGTGTTAATATAAGTCTTAAATAGTTATATCTTCCGACAGCAATCACTTATATAGAGTGTTTGGTCTGAATCACGGGTCTGTCAGTCCCTCTGCTCTGCTCTGAGCCGAGGAGAAAACATTTATCGTATCCTACAGTTTTTATCCAATGAGGAGAGAGAACGGCATGCAGGGCTGTGTGTGCAGCCAAGGAACGCCGTGAATGTGGCGACGTAGGGACGAGGACTGTTATGGTGCGTTCAAGGAAACTCGTTTTTTTCCGACCTGTGACGTCGTACCAGTTCGATCTGGTACATAGACTGTACAAAAAGAAGTACTGGTACGATTTCACGGGTCAGAAGTTACGAGTGGCCGTTATAGTGACTTTCACCGGTAAAACAGGTCGGAAAAACACGAGTGGGTTGCCTGGAACGCTACAAAGTCGTAAGTTGTGACTTGAAGCTGTAATTTATGATTTCAAAAGCCTGACTGGAACGCAGCATTAGCGAAAACGACCAGATCACTCACTTCTGCTTTAATTGAGCCCAACTCAGAGAGAAACTCTAGAGACTTATTTATTACCTGACTGCTCTAAATTGAACAAACAGCAAAGTGATCGATCAGTCATTGCTGCCTCAGCTGAATCAGATCCTTTTATCACCTATAAGATGATATGTGTGACGTTTGTTGCATGAGGTAGCATCTCTTGCTCTCTTTCTATAAAGCATGTGTTGCTGCTGCACAGTCATGATGATCATCATGATCAGTCCTATAATCTTTAGCCCCTGTCCACTCAACAATACTGGACTGTAGGATCTGCTGAATATGCGGACATAACCAGGGGAATGAGAGATGTCCCACAGCAAACAGAAGATGCTTAGTAATGTCTTTGTCTCTCCTCCTCTTCCTCAGGGAGGTGACAGCGACGATGATGCCGAACCGTTCGCTGGTTCAGATGACACACAGGCCTGTATACCTCCGCCTTCTCAAGATCTAGAGGGCATCTCCACCTACGGGGAGGACAATCTGGTACCTGAACCACACAGGGTGAGTAAGCCAAGAGTTCAGTGTAGGGTGAAGTGTATGTGGATCTCTAGGTCACGGCACTGTGCTCAAAAGCCTGTGTAATGATATTCCATCCAGACATATGAGACAACTTTGTAATTACTGATGGAACTAAAGCTCCAGCTACTATTGTCAGGGTCCCTACACAAGTCTGGAAAGTATGGAATATGATTATACATTTTATACATTTCCAGGTCTGGAAACGTGTGGAAAATGGAAACTATTGAATGGAAATATGTATCTTAATACTTATCTGGGTTTGGTCTTACTTGAAGTTATTTGGGTTAATTATTTTATATGCGCTGTTGTACCTAGCTACAATCTCCTGGAAATTATTTAGTGACATAATGGCATACAAATTCAGAATAATGAAAACAAACAATGAATTGCTTAATTAATGTACATGATACACATCTAATTACTCAAATGTTACAAGTTATTTGAATTTTTTTAAGAGAGGTCTGGAAAAAATATGGAATTTTGAAATTTCAGATGTTTAGGACCCCTGTGTTGTACAGTCAGTAACTCGACATAACATTTAAGCCTAATTTTTAACCTAAAACCTACAGTAGTTTTATACCTATGTTACTGTTTGGTCCTGTAGGTCAACAAGATTGAGATCAACTACGCCAAGACCGCAAAGAAAATGGACATGAAGAGGCTCAAGACCAACATGTGGACAGTCCTCTCGGAGAGCCCAGAAAAACCAGCAGAGGTGAGTCACACTGGCTCAGTGGACATGTGTTGCTTTCTTTGTAGGTCTATAAGATGTATTATGTAAGAAATGCAACTCTCCGGGTCTGAGACTCTGTTGTTTCTTTTGCTCTGTACCGATTCTGTGTGTACACGGTCTATTTTATTAAGTTCTGCCTTTACATTCCCTGCAGGTGGTGGAGACGGTGGAGCAAACAACAGTGTGCGGGCAGAAACTCTTCAGTGAAACCACAAAGACGCTGCTTCAAAGGTACCAACAGACCACCTACCATGCCCGCCGCGGCACAGCAGTAATGAGCAATAACTACTGAGTAACACTCACTAAGAGAACGGTGCATGTTGGTATGCTGTTTTACCAGCTGTTTTTTTGTTTTGTTTTTTCACTGTTGCTGGAGTCGAGAATGGAACGTGGAGGTGTTGAACAGTGGCTTGTTGGACATTAATATCATGCAGCCACAATGAGCTCACTCTTTCATGTTTTACGCTGGCCTCAGCCTTCAAACACTGGTTTGGGGGGAGGAGAGGGGGGGGGGGGGGGGGGGGGTTGTTAGTTTGAGCTTGTGCGGGGAAACCCTGCAGTCTGTGGCCAGTGAAACAACACTTGTGTGGGTGGACGTGTTTTGTATGTGTTAGCGTAGCAGATCGTAGCAGCATCGTTTGAACCCTGCTGTGAACAGCTGGCAGCCCAAGTTAAAGACTGCAATTTCCTTATAGGCGCTAGGTATGAAACAGCATGATTGGACCAGTGTAAAAACGGATTCTGTCTTTGTGTCTGTCCAGGTTGCCGAACACGATGGCACAGAACCTGTCGGTGCCGCTGGCTTTTGTTGCTCTGCTTCATCTCGCCAATGAAAAGGTGAGTGTCGTTTATTTTAAGGTGGGAAGAAAAATACTTTCTCACATGTACTGTGTATTTGGGTAACTGAAACAATTTTCTATTCAAACCTAATCCTGGAAAAGTCGAGAAAAATTTTAGTTCCACTCATATTTACCAATATTTCTCTTGGAATTAGACTTAGAGGAGAAGATCGATGCCACTTTTATAACAAGTCAACACATTTTTGTCTGCTTTTTACAGGATTTGAAGTTGGAGGAGGTTGGCGACATGTCGGATATCGTCATTAAACAAGGCCAAGGAAATGAATGAGTGACTCTCCCCTGATAAGATATTATGTTTTTATCCATTTTCTAAAAAATATAAAATAAGGAACTGTGCAGACGATACATCTACCTTTATTCCTTGAATAGTGGTTTCAACATTTGTCTTTCCTTTTATTCTGTACTTTTCCCTCCCTCCTGTCTTCCTTCCTCTCTGTGTAGATAATATACCTACTCAGGCACTGCACAAAAAAATTTATATATTGTCAAAAGAAATAAAAGCATTCTAAAATGCACAGTAGAGGTTTATTTCAAAACATGATGCCTTTTTTTCTGTACAATTCATATTTCCAGGAATGATGACCAGTATTTTTAGCACACGTGTTAATATAATGCCCAACAGGCAAAAGTGTTTTTTCAAATGGACATAATGGGCTACAGTATTTTTAGCTGCTTGTGATTCAGAGCGCCCTGCAGCAGCTGACAGGAAGGCAGGTAGTCGGTATTTAAGCCACGCCACCACCTCCACAGGTTGAGGCAAAACCGGTTGGTCAGGCCTGGAGCTGCTGGTTGGGTGGGACTCAGTGTGACATCATTACGTCAAGGAGCTGTGGGACAGGGAGTGATCACTCGGATGAGAAAGACGCTGACGTCCCAGGATTCATGTGGCCGTCATCAGAGGCAGCTGTTTAATTTGACTCTTTACTGATTCACATAGAAAAGTCCAAGGAATGACTGATGGTAATCCTACGGTTTCTCATGGATCAATGCACTGAAACATCTTTATCTCTCTATCTGATCACATTAGATCTATGACATAGGACAGGCTGCTGATTTAAAGATACACCGCTACTGTGTTGAGGAATGAGCTGCAGAGGACTGATGAGGCCTACGTTTCATATTGCTCATATTGGCACACTGAAAAGTGATTAATATGGAAATTAGAGAGTAATTAGTGTTATTTTCCCGAAATGAAAGTCTTCAGCCGAAGAGTGTATGATTAACCAAGTGGAACAAAATGAATGGTCATGGCCCTCAAAAACTGATCAAATTATCATCCACAAAATGATGTGCTTACCATATGATTTCTGACAGTTTGGTCAGACACACTGAAACAAAATCAGGAAGTGTAGAAAATGGTTATTGTTCCATGGCATGGTATGTCCTGTGTTTAAAGCAGGCCTTATCATGCCATGCTGTGATGGCATCAGAGAGATGGATGCGGGACATTCCTACGGAGAGTTTATCTAGGCACACTGACAGTTTTTGGTTTATGTTTTTCAATAAACTGCATTTACACTGTATTTATAGACCATACTAAACATGAGACAAGATATATAGAATTGTATACAAAAAGAAAACTGAATATAATGGCCTCATCACCTCCGAATTTACTTCTGCTGGAAACATATGATATAAAACATTTCTATAAACACTGACAAAAATGCAAAAGTTAATTTGATAATAAATCTTTTCTGTTGGAAATTTCAACTTTTGGGTAACTGTTGGTTTTTAGTTTTTGGTTCTCAGGCTTTCTTGGCACACCGTCACACGTTGCCCGTTTGTTTGACCATAAACACAAAAGATGACATAAGACTGAGTTTAGTCAAGAAGCATACAACGCATTATGAAACAGTCTGATAACTTTATCACAGTGATTCAGTCAGTAAGCACACAGCCAGCATAGTGAGAGCACCTTGCCATGACACCATCCCCAGGATACAATGTAGAGCCACAGTAAGTTGTTGCATTTAACCAAATCAAAGGAAGTGAAGATGACTGCCTTCAAAATAAAAATCGTCTCAAGGTCCGGACATATTGGATTGGATATATTCTTTAATGGAATGTAATGACAATATGAAAATATACGGACGAGTGTTTAATATTCACTAAATCGTTGAGACTTTTGACTAATTGTGTACATGCTCGTCAAGAAGCACGGGCAGCTGTTATTTTTTTTGTTATTTTGAAAATATAATCCGGAAACGGTGGTTGTTGTGGTCAACTTGACGCATGTACCGACGGAATCCAGTTCGAAGGGGGAAAAAAAAAAACTCAACCAGGAAGTTAAACAGAGGAGGAAACATATTTGCCTCGGCGGAGCATCAAACTTTCAAGTCGTTAAAAGACTTTTTTAAAGGTTTTAAATAATTGCATCAACTTTAAACTAACTTTATCCACTGGGTTCCGGTCCGAGCTCATTGTTTCCAACAACATGGACATTGATCCGGTAAGTTGGGTGATATTGGTTGGAGCTGCTGTGTTTGTTGTGTAGGAAGCCTCTCGTCGTCACCATGTTTAACGTCAGACACCCGACATGCAACAGGTGTTTTCCTCATTAAAAACATTAGTTTTGAACTGAAACAGTTAAAACAGGTGTAAAAATCAGAAAAAATAACGAATTAACTTATTCTTTTTTTCATAGTTGAGAAAGGAAGTGCCAGAACTAGCCTGAAAAATGGCCTAATGAACACGGTCTAACGTTACTGCTGCGACCCAACAGTCTACGTTCAAACTAATGTCTCTTCTCACTTTCTGGCTAATAGCTACATTCAACTTTAAGTCACATCTGACAAGACACATCTAGGCTACACGTTTTTATCCCATTTACTAAGGTATAAAACATCTGTTTCCAGCATGTATTTGTGAAGTGCGACTCCCTGCTTCACTGTCGGTTGAGCCTGGTGCCTGGAGCCAAACTCCACTTTATAATGTGTTGATTTAATGCTAACTGAACCGGCCTGAAGAGATAACGCCCAGGCATCACATCACTGCTTCATGTGTGTGTAAAAAGCCCTTCCTGTGATAAAACCGCCTGTACAACACTTAAAAAGTAAAACTCCAGCCTTCACAGCCTGAGCCCTGGGCTGCTGAGGCTCCTGTTACGTTAGCCCCAGCCCCAGCTAGTCATAGCACTTGTTATGTGATGAAGTCTTCTTTTGCTCATGTGATCTAAATAGTTTGTGAACACAATAGTGGGATAGAGCACGCACATCCAAAGTATTACAGGTGTAGGACTAACAAACAAATAGACTTCTTGAAAAGGGTGAAGTCTGCACATTGTTGTAGCTCCTCAAATGTTTACTGTAGCCTATCTAAATAGTTTGTACCTAATGTTAAACCTTAAACTCTGCTCTACACCAGGTTTGAAAACATATTTGACTCATTTTCACCTGCCAGGACTCAAGATTCCCGAAAGACTTCCATGATAAATTGAATTAAGTTACTAATGTTAGTTTAACACAGTCTTTCTTTCCGTCTTTGCTCCTTTCTCTCTCTATGAACAGCTATGTGCTCAGATTATCTGGCCCAGATCTCCTCCGACAGCCATCAGTAACAAAGGCTCGTCCACTGTCCACGTAGTCTAATGAGTATCTGTTGGAGGCCATCAGTGTGTGAAACTGTTGCTTCCTCTGCCAAACGTCTAAACACTGTGACTTTTGTGGTTTCGAAACTTCGCGTTTCTTCTCTCTGAAAGTCCGAGCTAAACCTTTCAGCTCCGGCTGAATTGTACTGCGAAAGCTAAACCAACAAACAGTGTTTTCCTGTAGCCTGCAGCATCTATCAGAGTAACTGGGCGGTTGAAACCTCAGTGTGTGCTTTCGCAGACTAGGGAAATGTCACATTTGAATAGATACGGGATGTGAGCAGTTAGGATTTCTTGTAGCCTATCAATTGAAATTAAATCTTTTTTTCTTTGCATGGCAGTCAGACATTCCCACAAGAAAGATTTGATTCAGCAGCACACTCATGTCTGAGAGAACACTTCCTTGTGTATTATCCTTTCTCCTCATGCATCGTCTACATATTTGCGCTGTGCCTCATCTGTCAACCTTTTGTTTGAGTTGTCAAGCTTTTACTCGTAGACCAGTGAATGGTTTTACTGGATGAATTCCACCTCAAGTCTTAACAACAGTTGAAGCAGTTGGAAAAATACTTTCTGTAGCCGTCAGTGTGTGAATATCTTGTATCGGTCATGTTTCTGACTCCCTCTGTCGCTGAATGGTGACACTTGATAGCTCTCAGCCATTCATCCTGCCTCACTGAACTAGCACTGGCAAAAGAGACAGGAAAAAGAGAGGAAAGCCCCGTTTATACAGCTGGCTGGTCATTTAAAGTGTAATGACACAAATTGCTGTTTGGAGGTGTGAAGTAGATGACCCCTGACAGATGGCTTTAAAGGGAAATAAAGAAAAAGAGTCATTAATGAACAGAATAAGGAGGAAAACAATGAAGGAAAAGAGATAAACAAGCAATAAAAGACAGAAACATTGGAAAGAAAGAAGGAAGGACAAGAAAGAAGGGAGGGTAAAAGGAGATGACGCAGCAGAACCTGCTCCGTTTCCTAGAGACTGCTTTGTTTACGGTCTGCTGCTGGCTTGAGGAGCTGTGGAGCGAGTGTGTGTGTGCTGCTGACTAACACACACTCCCACTACACCGTGTATAGTGTACAATATTTCTGCTCTAACGTTACACCTGTGGCTGTGTGAAATCACAGCTTATCTTCACGTCGAATGCGGACGAGCTGGAGCAGGCGTTCCCGCAAATGTAAAAACAATGGTTTGATAAGCAGTATAGGCCGGCCGGCAGCGAGTCACGTCACGTGCTCCAGCCTCAGGGACCGAAGAGAAGAGACTCTCAAAGCCACCAGCAGCTGTCTGGAAACCCTGGTGTGAGACAGATGAGGCCACAACAGACACACAAGAAACAGGAAATAAAAGACTGTGACAGAGGAAGACATGTAACAGACGATACCATGATGATATGGACATTTTAAAATTCCTTTCTAGTCATCTCAGAGTACCTCGACAGCAGGAATATTACCTCTGCTCACATTCATCATCAAGTCTAAATTCAAACACAGCGTTGAACCTGGAGGGGGTTCTCCAGTGACTAGCCTAAGTCCCGAACCTCCATGTCCAGGACTCTCAAGGGACAGATGCTCTTTGTCTTTAACTTAAACTTTATCCATCCTATATTCTCCAGTATCCAACTTAACTTAAAGGGACAACAAGGAGTTTTGGAAAAGCGAAGCGTTTTCACACTACATTTATGAGCACCGTGAAATTCTTTGACCGGCGCAAGACAGACTCATGTTTTCATTCATCAAGAATTAAAGTCAGAGGTTGGAAGACGATCACATACCGTCGTAGTTCCGACCATAAACGGAGATTCGGCGGCGTTATAGAGAGCCTAAGCGGAAGCAGGAAGTAACGGCGCCATGGGACTTCAAATCTGAAAAACTCGCCATACAAATGAACGGGTCTGAAAATTTTATTTCGTGATCCGTTTGAATTGCGCCATGAGAAAAAAATATGACCTCTACCCGTTTAAAACATCACGTTTCATGAAGAGAAATCAGCCGTTTATCATAAAACGGCAACAGAAGAATGTATTTTGTGTAAAGACGCTCCACGGACTACAGATCTGTGTCCCACAAAAAATACGTCACCAACTGACACGGGAAAGGGCGGCATTTGGAGTGTGACGTCACCTACGCGACTTGTAGTCTTTCTGCTTACAGATTCTTCTGAATTTTATTCTACAATAGTTTTACAACAAACTGCTGATTTCTCGGGATGAAACATGATGTTTTAAACAGGTAGAGGACATATTTTTTTCTCATGGCACAATTCAAACGGATCACGAAATAAAATGTTCAGTCCCGTTCATTTGAATGGCGAGTTTTTCAGAGTTGAGGTCCCATGGTGACCGTTACTTCCTGCTTCCGCTTAGGCTCTCTATTCTCATGACTCGCCACGAAACCGAAAGTAAAGAAACACTGGTCGGCTCGACCAGCATCTCCACCACCACTAATAATAACAAAATAACGATAGAGACAAAACGATATATTTATCGAAAATGGAGCCATTAACAAGTGTGGGTAGCGGAGATTCATCCACATTAACGTGAGACTTTTTTATAACCAAATAGAAACTCCTCGTTGTCCCTTTAACACACACCTCCAGTTTGTAACCCAGGCAACAAACCTGATGCCGTCATCGGAGTTACTTTTAGTGGACATCTGTGATGAGTAAGCTGGACCAAACCAAGCTGCTTAAATGAAGTTTTCAAGGTCCTGTGTTTCTTCTAAAGCTTTTAGCCACTTCATTCTGAACAAACTGGAAGCTTGAAGAGATTCAGCCCTTCATGTCCTGTTTGCATCGCTGTTGACCTGTGTTTCATTATACTTTTGATTGATTGATTGATATCTTTATTTCAATCATGTAAACGACAATGTAAAAAATAATAAAAAATAAATATATACAGATATATATACTTAACTTATCTAATCCTACCCCTTTAAATTTGACTATACTTTCTAATTGAAATCATAACACAAAACATACAATAGGCCTAATTGTTTTTTTTACATTCAGCATACCTCCTTTACAATACATGTAGCCTACCATTTCCTGCAACATTTTAATCCAGTTACCAAGCAAGCACCTTGTGGGAAGTATTTATCCAAGTACCTCTGGAGAATCATTTCTTTATGTCTCTTTTTAAACAGAATTACACTCGAAAATGTTTTTAATTTCAGTACACAGTTTTACTCCACAAATGGTAATACAGAAACTTTTCTTTTTTGTGCAAACTCTGCGAACTTTTAGATTTGACTTCTCTCTCAAAGTATAACCTTGCTCTCTTTCGTGAAACATTCTCTGAATATTTTTTGGTAGTCGATAGTTCCTGGCTTTAATACTCGAGCTGTTTTATGCTCCACCAAATCAAACAATTTTAGAGTTTTACTGACAGGTGTTCCTATTAATCTGTTCACACCATTTTTATTTTATTTATTTTTAATAATACTTTATATTATATCAGTGAAACCAGACTGAACCTTTGACAAATATCATCATCACTATTCAGAACAAGAGCTCAACAGTTTTGCTACGAACACGTCCAAAATTCCAAATGATGGTTATTTTGTCAGCTAAATAACACTGACTATTGACTATTCATAATCTCCTGCTAAGATTAGGTTTTGACATGTCATCTATTTTGCTCCATGACTCATTTTCTGAAATGACTTGTCTGTCCCAGGAGCGGGGTGAAGGAGCAGAAGCACCAGAGTCCAAGGACAAGGTGCAGGCCTTGAAGGACCAGGTGGACGGAGTGAAAAACATCATGACACAGAATGTGGACCGCATCCTGGCCCGAGGAGAGAGACTGGACGACCTCATGGGCAAATCAGAGGACCTGCAAGCAGGGGTCAGTCTAACCACT
The DNA here is from genome assembly GCF_905171665.1 of Trachurus trachurus. Classification (NCBI taxonomy): domain Eukaryota; kingdom Metazoa; phylum Chordata; class Actinopteri; order Carangiformes; family Carangidae; genus Trachurus; species Trachurus trachurus. The sequence goes on from NC_139895.1 coordinate 34,431,198, forward strand.
GGAGCGTATTCTTTTACTCTGAGCTTAACAGTGATTCTCAACGTGGCGTCCGGAGACCCCTTGGGGTCCTTGAGAGATCTGAAGGGGGTTAAAATTTACCACTTTTTTCTGGAAGTTTTTTTTTTTTTTTTTTTTTTACCACTTTTTCTAGATTTTTTTTTACTTTTTTGTTTTAGAAATTTTACCACTTTTTTCTAGAAAAGTTTTACTTTTTTATTTTTAATTTGAACATTTTTTTACGAGAAATTTCACCACTTTTTTTTAAAGAAAATGTTTTACTTTTTTTTGAGAATTTTTACCACTTCTTCCTAGAAATGTTTAAATGTTTTTGGAGAAATTGGACCACTTTTTTCCAGAAATTTCTCTATAATATTTCCAAAAATTCATTGGCCCTAATTTAAAAGTATAAAAAAGTAATGTTCTTCAGTCTCAGAACAAATATTTGTGTATTTCTGGTGTTTACTTCTAAATTTGGTCCAATGGGGGTCCGTGGTCTAATTTGTGTCAATTTAGGGGTCCTTGATGTATAAAAGGTTGAGAACCACTGCTTTATAATATGTCAAACTGTCTATCATGGATAATGGACTATTATCTGCGTGCTGTCTTCAGTCCATTCATTCTGTGTCTGTGTCCGAAATCACTCACTACTCACCATATAATGGAATATATAATGATTTGCCACTTTGTAGGGCTGTCTGAGTGTATAGTGAGAATTAATATGCCCTATAGTGGGCTCATAGTATCCTACAATGCAACGGGAAAAGTAGCATACAATGGATGGTCACTAACCAATCGATATATACCATAATGCATTGCCGCTGCGCATCGCAGTCATGATCATGGTCGACATTGATCTGGAATTCCCTACATAGTGAGTAGTGAATGAGTGAGTGGTTTCAGACACAGCCTGTGTCATTCCTCATATTAACACCCCCCCCCCCCCCTTTACTCCCCGTCCTGCCTCAGGCTCAGAACTTCAAACAGACGTCTCAGAAAGTGGCTCGCACCTACTGGTGGAAGAACGTCAAGCTGGTGGTGGTCATCGTGGTGGTGGTCCTCATCATCATCCTCATCATCATCCTGCTGGCCACCGGAGTCATCCCCACCAGCTCTCCCTTACCTCCTATCACCCCTCCCACCCCCAAGCCATAAAGACACATGCACACACATGCACATAACTTAAAGAAGGAAATCATAAACAAACGCACCCCTATTGCACAATATACAAAGTAATATATAGACTGGAGTAAATCGCTGCTGTCTGGTGAAACCTCTCTCTACTTACCGGTAACTTTCCTGCTGATATTGCAATTGAAGGAGTTGATTCTTTTGGTTTTAGGAACTTCAATGACACATAGAGCCACACTGAAGAGAGTTGTCTGTAAGGTCTGAGGTCTTCACCCGACAGCAGGAGAAACACTCGCCACCGTTCTGAAAGGACGCTCCATAACACCACCGTCAGCACTTTGTCCGACTGGTTCGCCACCAACTGTTGTTTCATCCCGGGAAAGAGGAAGTCACTTTAATATGCGTGGTTGGAAAGTTTGAATAACGTGGATTCCTCCCGTCTCTGTCTAGATATCCTGATTGAGGCTTGTGTGCACTACAAAGGCCGGTTGGTGTAGTTTAATAGATGAAAACAATGGAGTGAAATTGTTGACAAATGGAGAAATCCACCAAGCACAAATCTGTAACATTTTTTTAGGTCATGATATATTTAAAAAGTCTGAGCTGTAGGCCATGGATATGTGTATGTTACCATTTGGGGACTCTTTACTTTTAAAGTGCTTCCAGCTTCTTTGTATTCGCACATCTAGAAAAAAAGATAGTTTATTGAATGTATACAAGCTGCACTGCTTTAAGTTCTTCAGCATTGTAACTCATGTTTGAGATGTTCCTATTCTGTCCTTAGTCCACTGTTGAAGTTACAGAACAGTTCTGATGCACAAAGGAGAAATCATCATCATTTAACTGTGAAATATTTAGAAATGTGTTAGGATACAGAATAGCAGCAGTGTCAGAGTGTAATTTGAACATGAAGACGAGGCTGTGAGTTGAAAGCAGTGCAGTGTGTGTGCTCCTGATTGTAGATTTGTACATTAGTGCTGTGCAGTATCATCAGCCTTTTATTACTGGCCAGGTTAGTTGTTTTCCTCTCCCTCCACGTCTGGACTCTAGAGATACTGCAGTTTAAAGTGCTACTAAAGAGAAAGCTCCAGGGTGAGCTGGTGAAGGCCTGCTCAAGTGTTGGAGGATCAGGCTCCTCCAGCCGGCCAGCTGAGAGAGACAATTTACAGTCCCTCCGTTGGCTCCCCCTGCTGGGCCCATCTCACAGCTGCCCACAGTATGATAAAAAAAAAAAAAAAAAACATTTTTCACATCATAACTCTCATGTGTCACACCTCTCCTCTGCTTCTACTGCCACAGTAGCAGTTCAGCTCCAAAGGGGTCAAAATGTTCCCATTATCATCTGTATATAGTCAACATCTTCTAACCTCTGTATATTTGCAACAGCCTGTATCTGTCTATCATTAGAGGGTATTTATTTAATGCTTTATGTTACTCATTCTTTTCTTTCTTTTTTTTTAATCTAAAATGGGCCAATGAAAGCTCTATGTGATTTCTGTATAAACAAATACTCTGGACTAATTATTAATCATAATGTAACTGATGTGATACAGTTCTATTGCTCTACAATCATTTTCTAGAGGTAGGTGTAAAAGGGAGGCTGTGTAGGAACAAGTTCTTCCATGTTGTTTTTTCTGTGCTTCGGGACACGGCAGTCCTCCTCTGACTGACACTGGCCTGATAGATGCTGTGTGAGACCACCATCATGTCTCCTCACTGACTCCAGCTGCAGCAGGTCTCTCACCAGTCAAGGCTTTTTACAGTGTCATTAACTGAAGGTCTGGGACTGATGACGTGCAGCATTGAAAGGTTTTAGTGTACTGATATGAAATAAATAAATAGTATTTACTCCGGCTCCTGTGTCATGATTTCTCCTCCAGTGCTGTTTTAAGATTTGCCACAAGGTGGCGCAGACGGTCTGACTTTTATTTTTTACAGGTCTAATGAGTACACACACACACACACACACAGCTGAGCAGTGGACAAACTACTTCTTCTGACTCTGAAAAACACCAGCTCCCACCTCTTCAGAAGGACGCCCAGCACTGAAGCAGGGGCGTGTCTACAGGTGGGCTAGGGTGGCCATTGACCATCCGAAAATAAGCCTTGCCCACCCAGAAGAATCATCCACCCATCCAACGGAAACTCTAAAAAAAAAAGCCACTTTAAAGCAAATTCTTTAGCATAGCGTATTGAAGATCAAAAATTTGCTGGCAAGTTTTCCTCTTTACTTCATCATACAAATGTTTCTCATAAAATCTAAGATTTCAAATAATCCCAAGTACGGCCCATTATCCAAAAACAGTGCATCCTAATCTTCAATCAAAGCATACCTGCCTTTTAGAAGACTCATTATTCCTCTGCTTCCCAGGAAGTACGCTGGTACACATGGAAATAAACAATATGACAATAAAACATGAGAAATGAAAAGGTGCAGAGAATGTCTGCAGACAAAGAGTCACACTGACATGAGTAAAAGGAAACCCAATGGGAAAACACCCATTCTGTTTCCTACCTGTAATTCTGAGTCATATTTTTCAGGAATTTTGGGTGCTGACCAAATCTCCCAGCCACACTGAATAAACACTAAGACGACTGGTTCGACTTATTCTGTAGATGCTCTGAATATTGTGGTGAAAGAAGCTTATTTAGGTCATGCATGTAGAGTGACACGAGGTTAGCACTGTGGCTAACCCCAGTGGAGTAATAGACACGTATGAACATAAACACTCCCCATTATGAAAAATTGTTTTTTTCCGCTCTTCATGAGAACAGGTTCATAAGGTGCATAGGTTTTCCTGCTTTTGAAGTTGACTTTGGCCAAGTTCCTGTTTAAACAGGTCAGTCAGCTTTCAGGCCAATGGACTGTCAGTTATGAAGATAGAGGCAGTTGATTGGATGAGTTAGAAAATAAAATCTGCTGACTAACTCAGTAAGTTTCACCCACTAATGTGCATCACCAGTAACTACTGTATGCTTCTGTTCTTCCAGGAACTACTGTTTAAACACAAGAGGAGACATGGCAGACATGGTAAGTGGATATCAGCCTCACTTTCATAATGACTAATGATTTACTATAGAAGCTGGAGAGATAAAGATAAATGTTTTTTTACTGTGATGTAGGCTACTGTCTGTTTTATCATATCACAATCCAGATAAACAAAAGACGGATCGTCAGTAAATGTATTTACTTAAGATTGGGTTGAGTAAAACTGAGACTTGGGAGTGGCAGTCATTTTCAAAAACAATGCAGACATGATGAATATTTGTGTAGCGCTGATACAGAGTCATTCAGTCTAATGACCTCAGTTTAACAAGACTCAAAACTAAACCTGGGTGGCAGTAGAAGCAGAAGAAGAGAAGATAATTATGATAAAGATCATATCATATTTTAAAATAAGAACCCACTGTGGCCTCTCTTTCTACAACTATTACTGAATCAAGTCAAGATGCTCAGTGCTTCTTTTGCGCCATCGGCCTGTTTCCTGTTCTTGAGATGCCGGCTTCCTCTTGCAGCTCACAGGGCAACGGTCAAGTGAGAACCCTGTCAGGATATGAATTATTCTGAGGTCACTCTCTAGATGTCCTGCTCCAGGGTTGTTACCAGTCTGTGGTTACTCTCACGCTGTTTAGACCATTTTCCCTCAGAGAAAACAGATGTTACTGTGAAGTTCATGTTGAAAAGCTGTTCGCTGGACACCACACTGTTTATGTCTTACATCCTTCTTCTGCTCGGTTTGTCTTCATCTAAGCCCTATAACTTTCATTCAGTTCCATTATGAGTTAAATAGATCAATACATTTTTTTTTTTTTAACTTAGATTTTTTTTTCAAAGTCTAGGTATAAAGATCGATCGCATATCAGATTGATCATGTACAACTATGTAATGTATTGCCTTTGCCATACCCAGAGACATGCAGCTGCCATGGATACAGTTCTGGCTTTGTATACCTACTGGTATTTATAAAGAATTAAAAGTAACCATGCTCAAGTTTAAAGTTTGAATCAGTGATGACGAGTTTCTATGAGTTTGTAACTTGTGTAGGACGGATGCAAGTGGTAGAACAATTATTAAGTTAACATAATTTTTTCTTTACCTAGGCCGGCACATTTTCATCCAAAAATGTAATTACACATACATTTTTTTGTTATATTTTATTATAGTTTTTCAATGTATAGACAGGTCAACAGGTAGTAGCCTACAACAAGAGAAAAATAAAAAATTAAAGGTTAGCAACATACTTACACATAGGTTTTATCAGCAAAATGTTCTCAAACTGTGTCATCACTTCCTCCTCAACTGATATATCAGAGTTTTCAGCTGCCTCAGTCCTCTTTTCTCTCTTCACCTCTTTTCAACTCTCCGGCAGGTACTTCTATCACCTGTGGTGTTTACATACAAACTGATAGTTCCTAGACCTGAGCTTTCATCTTCAGTGCTTCAACTTCACATGACACATTATTAAGTGAATTAGTGTCTCAATACAAAGTAATCAAGAAAACATTTAACACCTCAGGATGTTTATTAATGACGACTGTTTACAAAATGAATACTTCATCTGAAAAAGGTTGTGATGGAGTAATAAGGACAAAATAATGTAGACGACTGTAAATGTGAAGTGATACAAAATGTAAATACTGCAGTATGATAAAAGCATAAACCTTTGTAAATGCACTTACAGCTAACGGTAACACAACAATAAGGGTCGCTTAATTAAAGCAGAAGTAAGCGATATTTTTGTGTTACGTACATAATATAAGTCTTAAATAGTTATATCTTCCGACAGCAATCACTTACATAGAGTGTTTGGACCGAAACACGGGTCTGTCAGTCACTCTGCTCTGCTCTGAGGAGAAAACTTTTCTCGTATCCTACAAGTTTTATCCAATGAGGAGAGAGAACGGCATGAAGGGCTGTGTGTGCAGCCAAGGGATGCGTGTGAATGTGGTGACGTAGGGATGAGGACCAATAGATCCATGACGAGGGCGGGGGCTGCTAACTCCATCGGCTGACAAGAAGTTATGGTGCGTTCAAGGCAACCCGTAACTCGTGTTTTTCCGACCTGTGAAGTTGTACCAGTTAGATTTGATACGAGTTCACGGGTCTGAAGTTACGAGTGGCCGTTATAGTGACTTTCACAGGTAAAACAGGTCGGAAAAACACGAGTGGGTTGCCTGGAACGCTACAAAGTCGTAAGTCGTGACTTGAAGCTGTAATTTACGGTTTCAAAAGCCTGCCTGGAACGCAGCATTAGCCAAAACGACCGGATCGCTTACTTCTGCTTTAACTTTAGTTAGTACATTGTTAAGCATTAATATATAAACTAATGTGTTAATTAATGCTGAGTAATGCATACATAATGATAACTAATTACATAATCCAACTTTTATTATTACTTAATAATTTATTAACTAACTTTGAGTAGTAAACATTAATTAACTGCTTACTAATAGGCTACATTGATTAATGTGTTTCCTAATCCTAATTAGTGATTGTTAATATATGTGTAAACAGTTAATTAATGCTTAATAATGTACTAACTAACATTAATTAAAGCAGAAGTAAGTGGAATGTTTGTGTTAATATAAGTCTTAATAGTTCTATCTTCCGACAGCAATCACTTCTATAGAGTGTTTGGTCTGAAACACGGGTCTGTCAGTCACTCTGCTCTGCTGTAAGCCGAGGAGAAAACTTTCCTTGTATCCTACAACCTTTATCCAATGAGGAGAGAGAACGGCATAAAGGGGCGGCCCTCTCTGTGTGTGCAGCCAAGGGATGCACGTGAATGTGGTGATGTAGGGACGAGGGCGGGGACTGCTAACTCCATCGGCTGACAAGAAGTTAGCCAAAACCACCGGATCGCTTATACTTCTGCTTTAAGGGACCCTCAATGTGAAGTGTTACCCAGCTAACATATAATAACACTGTTACCAGGAGGCAGCAGAGCCGGCACCACAGAGCAGGACACGGGACCTGAAGGATGAGATAGAAGGAATCACAGAGGTGATGAAGGAGAATGTTGACAAAATACTTCAACGTGAGGAAGGGTTGGACAAGCTCTCCGACAGGGCACGGGAAATGACAGATGAGGCAAGTCCCCAGCAGTTTGTGCTTTTACTATTGTAAAATACATATGTTTTTTGAAAAATTGGGTTGTATTGTGCAGTTTCACTGAGATGACTTTGGTGTCCATGTTCCTCAAGTAAACCAGCAGAAAAGACCAGTAGAAGCAGAGCAGCACATAACTGTAGAACAGACATGGGCAAACTATTCCTTAAAGGCCTGTGTGTGGCTGCAGGTTCTTGTTCCAATCAAGTAAAAGCACAGTTTGACCAATCAACTGTCTGCAGACTGAGATAATAATAATAATAATAATAATAATAATAATAATAATAATAATAATAATAATAATAATAATAATAATAATAATAATAACTTTATTTATATAACGCTATTCATAAAACAACATCAACCAATTAAAAACAATATTAATCAAGAACGATCAAAAGGCAATAAAACAGTGTGATAAGCAATAAAACAATAGCAATCATACAAGTAAAAGTTAGCCTGAGTTAATGCCAAGTTCAATTGTGTTTTAAAAAACATTAAGAGAAGTTGCATTCTCAGATCACTAACTATATGCTTTATCAAAAGGAAAGTTTTAAGTCTACTCTTGATGATCAGTTGATTAAATGAGTCAGATCTGTTGTGCAGCCACACCAGACCTTTGTGGAATAAGTTGCCCTGACATAGAAGAATCTGCAGTTCCTTAGGTGAATCATCATAACAACCTTGTGAGTTTCAGATGCGTATCCATGGGCTGTAATGCTCGGCGTCAGTGACACACACTACCTGTTATTCTTGTTTGTTCATTCCGGGAAATGTTTCTCTTTCGTGAGATGGGGATCTCAGAAAAAGCTGTCAGGAATATACAAAGTGTTATTTTAAATAGATTGTCTCATATCTCTTCCCGCTCAGGCTCAACGCTTCAAGCACTCGTCTCGAAATGTGAGTCGGACCTACTGGTGGAAAAACGTCAAACTGATTGTGGTCATTGTGGTGGTCGTCCTCATCGTCACCCTCATCATCATCCTGCTGGCCACCGGAGTCATTCCTATTCAAGCTGCTGACACTCCCAAGCCATAACTTGACAAAAAAAACACACACACAGTGGGTTAATATACACAAAACTTTATGCATACAGGGCAGTAATACCTGGACAAATACAGTGTGTAAATACAAGGGCAGAGGACAAGAGGGAATGAAATGTATTGACTTAATCATGACTTGATAGCAAGTATTTTTAATTTATCTTAAATTTGATCATCATTGTTCATTCTTCAATCATTGTTATAGAGTACCAAGACAGGATATTTTGGGGGGGGGAAAGAATGCAACAATCTTGACAGTGTGTGTGTGTGATGTCATCTGAAAAGAGCCACAGAACCAAATACTTTCACCACAGGGTATATATTATTTAACAAACAGTGGAGATGGAAGTAAAACAGCAACCAAGCTCAAGATTATGCAAAGATGTCTTAAAACCTGGCCTGAGGCAGAAACAAATCAAACATGGCATCTGAAAAAAAAAAAATCTGAAAAACATTTGGTATCACTAGTCTGTGTTGAAGTTGGTGTTAAATTAACTGTAAGAACACAGCACAAAACCACGAGCCACTGACCAATATAGCAGAGGGGCTGATTTTAAACCATTTGTACAGAGCACTCAGCATCTATTTAAATCTATTTTTATATCAAATGGTTTAAAGGGGACATATTATGGAAATATCACTTTTTGAAGGCTCTTTAACATATATTTGGGTGTTTGTCTTGCCTTCTGGCCCACAAAATGTGAGAATTGACAAAAAAAAATCTGTAATTTTCAGGCTCCCTAAATTGAGGTCCACCTTTTTTTACGAGCTGTTCCCTCAGTTGTCTTGCATATACCACCCCTACCTGGTACCAGTAGATGGGGTGCAAGCAGTGGCTCATTTGCATTTAAAGGGACAGGCACTGAAACCAGCCGTTCTGAACAGGGCTGTTTTGAGAGGATGAAAAGAGCTGTGACGTTTAATCCTTGGGGTATTTTGACCAAAGCATGTCACAGACATGTCTTTAAGACACCTGGGAACTATTTTAATTTGTGGAAAGGGGGCAGAATATGTCTCCTTTAATGGTTAAATGTTCACACTGCTTGTTTTTTTTAATACTGTAATCAGCTGTCAGTGTAATGGGATGTTCACACTCATACATCCTCTTTAAATATACAAATGTATCTAAATAAAACACACAGTCTGATTTGGGCCATATAACCACATAGCTATACTGGGGAACCCATAGATGGGTTGTAGAAATAAAGACAGTATTCCTGCTAATGTGAAACTGGATTTCACTGAGGAGCTGACTGACTGTCGGAAAACAGGAACGGCTGTTTGGGGGCACAAGAGCCATCATGTCCAGGGGTCAGAGTCAGCTGTGAAGAGTCTGTTCCCACACTTCTACTGTCAGAGGATCAGGCTCCTCCAGCCGACCAGCTGAGAGGTATCAGTTACAGCCCCCATGCCCCCCCCCCCCCCCCCCCCCCCCCCTGCTGGGCCCATGTTAACCAATAGGTTTCCACATGCACGGCTCATAACTTGAGTGAATGTTATTTCTTTTCAATCCAAAATACTCAAATGAAAGCTGCATGTGATTTCTGTACATTTTTCCATGTGGATTTGGGGCCCACTTTAACACCAGCCCCACTGCCCAGTCACACACTGAGCCAGAGCCACGGCTGCATCAGGTCTGTGTGCCTGTGTCTGGTTCAGAGGTGCCTTATTTTCAGTCTCATAGTTCTAATAGTCAGAACAAGCAGGAGAGGTGAGATTAACTGGTGGTGTGCAAAGTGTGTAGACATTTACCCAAGAAGACTCAAAACTGTAACTGCTGTGAAAAGTAGCAGGTTATACTTTTGTAAAATGAAAACTTCAGTTGTTGCGTTATGATGAATTTGCCATTCTCCTTTGTCATTATTGGTAATCGAGTGTGGATCAATGGGTTAACATTTAATAATTGTAATCTGATGAATTAAACAATAGGTGCAAACATGGAGGGGTTTGAATACATTTTGAAATCGATTGATAGTATTTTTTAAGCATTTGCTGTTTGTTCAGTTGCCACAAGATGGAGATAGAGAGGCTGACTGATTTGTGAAATAGGTAAATAAGAAAGAGGGAATTCCCCAAAGCTTCCACACCCATTAACACCAGTGACTTTGATAAAGAGCTTCATTTCACACAGTCTCACAAAGTATCACTTTCTTTTTGTCTTTGGGGGTTTTTTTACACAGGAAACCACAGCCGAGCAATATAGCAGAGGAAAAATTGACATTTTGAAATATTGCAATCACTTCAGACGAACGCATTCGACCGAGCAAACGGCACGACAAAAGTGGGTCATAGTAGTTTGAATACTGTGGAGAATGTGCTAAGACAAACAGAATCAACAACAAATCAAAGGCAGCTGGTGAGGCCAGCAGCCAGCATCCCTTCACTCCACAAAGATCAAAAATAACTTTGAATATGCCAACCAAAGCTCTCATACTGAAACTCAAACTGGATTCAGACCAAACATCCTGCAGAAGAGTGGCAATACTAAACAAAACAGGCGAAGAACTAACATGCAGAGACTGTTGAACAGGTCACAACAGGTTCACCTCCACTGTTGACTCAACTACAGCATATCTCTATCCAATCAGTGTAAATGTGCTGTTTTGTCAACAAATGGAGACTTAACTATCAAGGTTTTTTCCTCCATGACAGAAGTCCACACACACAAGCACATACACACACACACACACACACACACACACACACACACACACACACACACACACACACACACACACACACACACACACACACACACCAAAAGATAAATAAATAATCCACTGAAAGCCCATTTGTTACTGGTGGAATGATGGACAGTGTTGTAGTCATGCGGATGTGAGTCTGCCGTCCGTAGACTGCTAGACAATGATCCAAAGGGAGGCTGGTCAGAGTACTGAATATGGCCTTTGTGTCTGTGAAGCTTTTTCCCAGAAGACAGCCTTTGTTGACCGGGACTCTGACCTCAGCAGCTCTGACCTGGCAAAATCTTGTGCTGCCTCGGTACAATCATGATGATGTAATTTTGTCACAGGGCTTACAGGTGCATGGTGGAAGTGTCAAGTAAGTTTTAAGAGATGGAGCTAGAGAAATATGAACAGAGAGAGAGAGAGAGAAAATGAATAGTAAAATGAAGCTGTTGATGTTCCCAATTAAACTTTTTACAATGATTCCATTCATTGATTTATGCTGTAACATCCTATACTACAGTATTTTATGATAAAATGCAGTTTCTTCGAATAAAATACAACACCATACTGCTATATTGGGATGTACAACAATAAACACATTGTTATAAGATTCTGTACAATGTACTGTATATTTTATTATTATCATATAAAGCTATAGGCCTACTCATATATGCCATGAAAGTAGACTGACATCACTCCAAACTAGAAAAGAAGCCTCCCTTTCACTTTAAAATGCCATTCTGGTTTATTGAGCTTTACAATTTCCACATTCTATAAAAGAAACATGAAGAAAATACATTAATTATCTATAAGGCCAGATTTTAGTGTAGACCTTACTCCCATTATCTTAACACAAAGAGTTTTAGAAATGAATAATTAGCAAAACACATACAGTATGTCTTTGCAGATGGAAAATGTGAAATTGCAGCAGAACTCATCGCTCAATATCTGATCGACTCAATGATCATTGAATCAATATATCTATGTAGATCAATTTATTGCTACACACTTACTCTGAATGGCATGGTTCCTTCAATCACATCTTTAGTTTGCATTTGGTAGTTAAGTGTAAAGAGTCAGTCACAGGAGCAGGCTGATACAGTGGATAATGATTGAAAGACTATGTATGTATTCATAGTATGAGTAAAGGAGTGTTGACATAAGGTCAGACTCTGGCTGCATTCACATACAGTAGTTCACTTTCTCACAGTTATTATTTATGAGTAATTTCACCACTATTTCCACATGTTGCAAACTGTCGTGTCATAAGGAGGTGAATGGTTGCAAAGAGCATGAGTCCCCTCAGCAAAGAATACAGACACAAAATGAGACTATTTTTGTCTTCTAGGTTTTGTATCAATTAAAGAATTCCAACTAAAGGCAATGTGAAATTCAGCAGAAATTTTCTCTACTAGCCTACTGCATTTACAAGTAACCTGTTCTGCTTTTTCATTTCTCCATTGTGCTCTATTCTCACTCTTCTTACTGCTCAGATCCTGTTGCATCAGAAGGGAATCTACAATATGGGTGCAGAATCGTTCAAAGAGAACTGATATGATACAAATTACTTTATTAATCCACAAAGGGAAATTCATTTGTCTGGTAGCTCATATGATTTGCAGAAGAATTAAAAAGGCTGATGGCTGAACAAAGAATCTTCTTGAAGAAGAAGAAGCCGTGTTGGTCCATCATGGTGTTATGAAGTGGAGTTGTTCAGGATGGCCTCAGTGATTCCATCAGGATTGAAGTCTCCTAATGCAGCAGTTTTAACCAGAACAAAGAGATCACATCACATCACCCCAGTTCTTAAGACCTTACATTGGCTCCCAGTCAGCTACAGAATAGATTTTAAAGTTCTGCTACTGGTTTACAAATCACTGAATGGTTTAGGTCCAGAATACATGAATGACATGTTAGTAGAGTATAAACCCAGTAGAGCTCTGAGATCTACTGACTCAGGTCAAATAGTGGAGCTCAGAGTTCAGACCAGACATGGTGAAGCAGCATTTAGCTGTTATGCTGCTCACAAGTGGAACAAAATACCAGCAGAACTGAAATCAGCCCCAACTGTAAGCACTTTTAAATCCAGGTTAAAAACATCTCTCTTTTCACGTGCTTATAGCTGAGAACTTAAAACTTTATCTATTTTCTTTTATTTTACTTTTATTTGCTCTTGCTTTTAAATCTGTTTTTAGTGTTTTGTTTGTTTTTATTCTGTCTTATGCTTCTTCTTTTTTAATGTTTTGTCTTTATGTAAAGCACATTGAGTTGCCTTGGTATGAAATGTGCTATATAAATAAAGATGCCTTGCCTCGCCTTGCCTTGCCTTGCCTTGCCTTGCCTAATATCATTAAAACTGTCTCAGGATGTTTAGTCTGTATCCTAGCAGCGATCTCATGGAGAACTTCACATGGAATGTGGATTGGATGTGCACAAGTATTGTTTTTTTTGTGATCAACTTTTTATTTTCTTTTTTATACTGAAAAACTTAGAAAGGTACAAGTCAATAATACAACAATAAATCATAAGCCATGTATTCATATATACCCATATCTATAAACGTACTGTATAGATACATGAAAGTGAACAATAAAACTAAAATAATAATAAAAATAAAATAAAATAAAATAAAATAATAAAATAATAATAAATGACATGTGCATGTAATAAGGTCAAAGAAAAAATAACAAAATACATAAATAAAATGACTACCCCAAACACAAACCACCCACCCCCTGGATCCAGATTCCAATAGCGTGCACAAGTATTGTTATGATAAGAAAAGTGTCTTCACCAATTATCTCCGGCAGCCCGTCACTCTTGTTGGGCAGAGAGTTGACATTTTGACTGACAGCAGAAAGGACACACAGTACATCTCCACTATAAGCCTTCACCTTTGCACCAGCAGCACGGCAACCACGAAAACACCTCTTCGTCTCAGCTGGAACTGGGTGGCGTCCTCCAGACATGCTTCATTTTCAATGAAAGAAGCTCATCTCCTGAACAAACTCCTCTTCCCACAGAAGGATCCATCAGTAGTTGACAAAATGTGACAAAAAACAAGACAAAAATAAAGCAAAGGTTGAGTAAAAACTCAGAGCGAGCAGACTTTGCTGCTACCAGTTGAAGCGCATGTTCAGGCTTTTGAGAATTTAATGTAATTAGGCTCATGGGCCTCATATTGTACTACACGGATGTTTTCACGCAGCTTACCAATTTAGAAGTTTCACAAAACGCATGTGAGCGTGCTTGTTGAGGATGTAACACGTGAATTACCCTACTTCCGCTTTCTGATACGTCTTCACTTTCAAACCTTTATTGACCTCTTAGATCCTTCTTTTGTTTACTTCCTCTTTTTTCGGCCTTTGATGGGGGAAACTTGTTATGTCTCAGTCTCTCAATTATGTTTGGACCTTTTCCATAAAAGGTCGGCGGCGCTGATGAGGTCTGACTGAAGCTGTTTTGTTTGGCATATTAATTCACAGTGACTGAACTGAAGACGGATGGAAAGAATTTTAATTGCTCGTATGAGTGACGCAGTTGAGTTAGCCGACAATAGGGTTGTGTTGTCTGCCTGTCAGCTTCTTATGATAACTGTTAGATGGAACAACACACAGCAGCTCTTCTATTAAAGAGTGTGTGGAGTTTTCAATGCAGAACAGTTGGTTGTAGCAGCTTATGACCAACCGTCCACCTACAGAAACTCACAGAGACGCTTTGGTCACCATGTGACCCAACGCACGTCACAACTGTGGCTTATATGTGTAACTATCCCAAAGGGCGGCAGCACAAGGGCCCCACTGTTTCAATCTCAGTGAAAAATAACTGGAGTTACAAAGGAAATAACAAAGGATATTATACAATTATAAAAACAATATCTCAAAAATTGTATGACAGGAAATAGGAAAGTGCCATAAAAGGTAGAAAGGTCAATATGGGTTTATCATTGAGGCACACTGGGTCCTTTTGGGGATATTATATGAACATTACACATATTTCTCACAAGGGTGGACCAGCTGTCACTTTCTTGAAACCTGTTTAGTACTGAAAGCAGTCAACACCCTTCGGTGGCCGCACAGCACACAATGTTCTACAGAGAGCTGGTGACAGACATATCATGAAGCGCACAGAGAGGAGGGGTCGGCTACTGCTGCCGGACTCTCACTCAACAGCCAACGGACAAGGGCAAGACATGAGTATCTATCTGCTGGGCATGTTACAGTTTCCCCATTGCATGACAGAGATAAGGAAAACACAGTGTGGACTAAGAGTGCTGCATTCAGGTGCCCCTGGTAATTTCCAAATAAATTCAGTCAGTAAAAAAAAATGGAAACGTGTGTAAGGTAAATTCATATTAACATGAGAGCATATAATGATTAGATGCTCTCAGTGCTCATGCTTTCCAGGTGACAACAAGCAACATGAGAAATTACATGGTGCTTTTTACCCATTGAGTCCAATAAAAGCTAATTGTATGAGCATCACAATGACTTATTCAATAGCTACAGTAATCTACCCTGTCATATACAGTAGGCTCTCATCTATTATCCATGATTGTTACATTGCTGACGTCACATTAATTAAAGGGATAGTTCAACATTTTGGCAAATTGGCCCATTGCCATAATTGCTATAGTCATAGCAGTAGGTTCGTTACCTTTAATTGTAGGTGTAAGCTATTTTTAGTACAGCGGAGCGCAGCAGCAGGCTGCTCAGAGCTACGCTATGGAGGCTAAGGGAATTTCTTGGTTTCCCTCATCAAACTCATCAAATACAAAATCCCAAAACTCCACAGCGCTTTTGTAGACAAGTTGTGAGCTGCACAACCACCACGCTATGAGATAATGACGGAACGATACGAAACGGAGCCGTTTTCGAGGTAAATTCATACAAAACCGCTGATGCGCGTTGCGTTCAGGGACAGTTTTTCAGCAAGCAGTCTCCGTATTTACCCTGTATTTACCTCGAAAACGGCTCCGTTTCGTATCGTTCCGTCATTATCTCATAGCGTGGTGGTTGTGCAGGTCACAACTTGTCTACAAACGCGCTGTGGAGTTTTGGGATGTTGAATTTGATGAGTTTAATGAGGGAAACCAAGAAATTCCATTAGCCTCCATAGCGTAGCTCTGAGCAGCCAGCTGCTGCGCTCCGCTGTACTAAAAATAGCTTACACCTACAATTAAAGGTAATGAACCTACTGCTATGACTATAGCGATTATGGCAATGGGCCAATTTGCCAAAATGTTGAACTATCCCTTTAAGAGGTGTTTTGTGAGTCTGATGTGGTTCATTGGAGTAGTGTGAGCCCCTTAGGAAAACCCCAGGGTGGGGCGTAACAGACTGCATTGGTTGGTAGCCAATAGTGAAGATAAAACCTTGTCAGTTCTTGTAATAACCATTGTTTACCCCATAGTTTGGCCTACATTTTTGTTAGGTCTGTCCAGACTTGTTCAGACATCAGTGGCAGAGGAGGTTTTCAGCTCCAGAAACAGTGGTAAAAAAAAAAAAAATTAAATCTTGTAGGACAAGAAAATATGTCTTGAGCCAGGTTATAGCAGCATTTGCTTATTTCCACCTGTTCCCTGGGCAGGTACAGTATGAGCAGATAAAAAGATAACAATATTAAAATTGCTGACAATGAAATTAAATGATGACCATAGTATTTAAAAATGGACAAAAACAAACTGACAAAACAGGGAACAGGGGCACCAAGTCAACAGCACATAGCCATACTAAGTCTCCCACAAAGATACTCTATATACCGTCTTTGCTCAAACACAAACACACACATAGCTACTGTAGGTTACAGTCCAATCATCCCCATTCTCACCCTCCTCTATAGGCTACCAACCAATCTCAGCATGTGTGTGCAAGCTTGCTTACTCATTCACTATTTTACTTGGGAAAACAATGTCAATGTCAATTTTATATAGGCTACCACACCATAAAGTATACCTGCAGCTGTCCCAGCCAAAGCTCTCTCTGATCCTGTCACCTCACTAACATCACTAACACCGTCTGTTACTGTGGTTGTTTTGTTACTGTCTCATCTATGGTTGTCTAGTATCACTGTTTTTACGTTTAGTGTCTCTGTCCTTACATAATGTCACTGTACGTCAAACTAACTGTCATTTTATGGTATGTCATTGCATTATGTTGGCTTATTGTCTTTCTTCTTTTGTGTCACTGTTGTTGAATGTGCTTTTATTGTCTATATTTTAATGTTATACTCCCCCTCTCCCTTGCCCTTAGGAGGTCTTTCACCTCCTACCAGGCCATTGCCTTAATAAGAATGTATTCTTAGCAATTCTTGCCTGGTAAAATAAAGGTTTACTACTACTAGCTACTACTACCACATTTCATATGAGGAGCATGAACTCAATGTGCTAAAAAAAAAAAAAAAAAAAAGTTAAATTAACCCTTTATATCCTGTATGTGTAGTGTTATTTTGTTTCACATTTCATAAGCTTAAAGTGTCATAGAGATGAAAATGCATCAACTGCATTATAGTTGAAAAGGTCCATAAATTAAAGAAGGCTAGAGTTATTAGGCTATGTTAATATCATCATGGGACCCGGGAAGTCCGCACTGTATCGATTCACCGGCATTAGTCTGCATGAATGTGACATTAGTCACGTTATGCGCTTTCTCTCTCTCGTAATTGTAAATTTTCCGGGAATTCCGTGAACGCGCTTTGTGTAAACCAGAGAGAAGTGCACGCGGCACGGATGAAGTGATAGAGAAACGGACGAATTGCCAGAGAGAGAGAGAGAGAGAGAGAGAGAGAGAGAGAGAGAGAGAGAGAGAGAGAGAGAGAGAGAGGGCTGTAAAAGCAGCAGAGCTGGTATGCTGCGCTTCCTGTTGCTAAAGTTGACTGGAGTCGCACTTTAAATGCTCTGGATCCGGTGACAGCTTCGACACAAACACTCACACACACACACACACACAGCAAGATCCACGGCCGACATGGTGAGTCTGCTTCTTCTAGTCTCATACGAGCTGGATAAGTTGTGTATAGTGCACAGAAGAGTGTGAGAAGAGACAGAAAAGGAGAGACGGAGTAGTAATGACTCTTATCTGAGGGCAAAGTCCTCTAAAGGCAACGTTATGCAGGGAAGTAGGGCACGAGAGCTGCGGCCAACTGGTTGTGTCGTCTGTTTTGAATGCAGATGAAGTGAAAGTGAACAAGTGAGATTTCTGTATATGTGTTTAACCTACTTGACAGGACGAAATGACCAGAAATCTGTTATGTTTTTGTTTTTTGATGATGTGTTTTGTCTGGTAAAGTTTCCTCAAATCCCATGAGATCTAAGTGCAAGAGGACTGGCTGTGAAGTGATGGATGACACTGATGTAAATGAAACTGAAAACATTTTCAATTCTAGCTCCTCTCTTGTGTTTGATACTAGCTTCTCACAGTTTATAAGATGAGACATTAAGAATGAGTGCATCCCATCATCATCAGCCTCTGTGCATGCTCTCTTCTTTGCTTTGAATGAAACCTGTTGCTGCTGAATTACTACCAGGTAACAAACAGCACGTGTTATCTGATGTGGAGATCTGATGGAGTAGTAGACCTCACTCCACTGTAATGAACGTGCTATCATACCAGTAGGTGTGGTTTCCCTGGATAATGCCAGGTACATTAATGCAGGCAGGATGGAGGGAGTGAGGGAGGGAAGGAAGGAAGGAAGGAGGGGATCTGGATGGGGCAGCGGTGTTAAGACATAGCCGGTTGAATTTTAAACACAGACTATTGTTCAGCTGCTATTTGGTATGCCCAGAATGACATAACTGGGCTTTCAGGGGTATCCACAGAGCAGTTTTTTTTTTTTGACCATTCGTCCATAGTAAGCAGGTTGAGTCTTTTCAGCCTGCTTCATGAACCCACTGTGAAGTCCTACAGGATGTTGGTTATGAAAGTCTCTACAGGAAATGACAGTGAATTATAAACCATATCAAGATGCTGTGCTAAGTTTGACTCAATGTGCCTGTCTCCTGGTCCCTGATAACTTGTGAGACGCAGGCGTTGTGCCACCTCCCAGAGGGCAAAGAGAGAAGGAGCAACCGGCCAAGATGTTAATTACGCTGAGGTCAAAGTACACTATAAATGTCCTCCATTATGGTTCTTATCAGTGTGTAGTTACTGTGTTGTTGTTCTGGCCCGTGTGTGTGTGTGCTTCTTTGTCCTCACAGCACACATAGACGTTATTGTTAACAGCTGCAAGAATGTTAACTTCATGATGTGGGAAAACCTGTCCGTCTTCATTGTACCATCATGGTGTCATGTTTCATTACTATTTTGTTGTTCCGTCGTATCACTTGCCTTTATAAAATGATGCACCAAAGCAAAACATGACAGCAATGTGGCTTGCTGTGAAATTCACTGCAAGTTTGATCCATAACAGACAGACATAGAAGTAACTGTATCATTTCAGATTTGCTGACTATTTAAAAAAAAATTGAACAAAAACATATAGGAAATAAGAGATACAATGATATAATTTGAAAAAGGTTCTAATAACTTACAGTACTACAGTATGCAGCAACTATAAAACTGAACAAATAGCACTTAAAGGGATAGTTCAACATTTTGGCAAATTGGCTCATTGCCATAATCCCTATAGTTTTAGGAGTAGGTTCGTTACCTTTAATTGTCGGTGCAAGCTATTTTTAAAACGGTGGGGCAGAGCCGCAAGCTTTTCAGAGCTACGCTAGGCTAATGGGATTTCTTGGTTTCCCTCATCAAACTCATCAAATACACAATCCAACAACTCTAAAACGCTCTGGTGGACAAGTTGTGACCTGCACATTCACCACGCTATGAGATAATAACAGAACGTTACAAGACAGAGTTGTTTTTGAGGTAAATTCATGCAAAACTGCTGATGCGCGTTCCCGTCGGGGGCAGTTTTTTGGCAAGCAGTCTATGCATTTAATAACGTTCCGTTATTATCTCATAGCGTGGTGAATGTGCAGGTCACAACTTGTCCACAAGAGCGTTTTGGAGTTGTTCAATTGTGTATTTGATGAGTTTGATGAGGGAAACCAATTAACCTCCGTAGTGTAGCTCTGAGCAGCTTGCGTCTCTGCTCCGCCGTTCTTAAAATAGCTTGCACCGACAATTAAAGGTAACGAACCTCTCTTAAAACTATAGGGATTATGGCAATGTTGAACTATCCCTTTAAACCTCCAGCACTGCTACTCATCACTTGGTCACTTACTAAGACAGACAGATTTTGAAAATCAAAACCTGAGATATCCGGTCCATATTGGTCCAAATATACTCCAAAAATACTGAATCCTACATTACCCATAATGCAACCAGCAGCCTCTTTTAATAAAACTGTCACAGATTAAATATTCCTGGCTGCTCTAAATTGCACAATCCCAGTGTGCAATGGAGACCTGCTGTCGAAAGTGTCTCATTACCAATAGCAAGCAGAGATAACCTGATTACATCACCAGGGGTTGTTTTCTCACACAAAACTCCTTCCAGAGACACAGAAGAATAAACAACTACTCCGTTGGCTGAGGAGTGCTCCCTCATGATGAGTAAACACACAGTTCCACATTAAATTTGGTTAAAATAAATTAATATTCAAGCATCAAATCATGGCTTTGCATTGAAAAGTCATAGGCTGTTAGCCTTTTTGTCACTTTCATTAGCCCTCTGCTGTTTTTAAGACAGACAGACCTCTTCTTTCTGCATTTTAGGCCTTATTGTGGGATTGTCATCATGACTGAAACAGCTTAAAAACCCAAGACATGTGAAATATGACAGATTGAAATGTATTGAATCACTCAGATTTAAGTGGTGAATGCACATTTTTATGTATTTCTAGACTGAACTCTCTCAGTCTTCGTCTTTCGTGGTGGCAGTGGCTGGTCATGCTAACTGCCCTTGTTAACTAACTTCCTCTGTTTATCCCATAACATGAAATGCATCACGTCCTGTGTGCCTCGGGATTTTCTCTCAAGAAACACACTGGGTGTTTACCATTATATGTCTGTCTGTCATTAAAGTATAGTCCACACAATGAGAGGACATAAACCTAGATAAGAGAAGCCGCATTAATCTCACTCTATAACCATGTGTTTGTTGCACAGGAGAACGGGAAGAGCCGCCTACAGCAGACTCAGGAGGCAGCGGATGAGGTGAAGGACATCATGCTGGACAACCTGAACAAGGCTGAAGAAAGAACTGGCAAACTGGGAGAACTGGAGGACAGGGCTGACAGACTGCTGGATAAGGTATGCAGGGAGGGTTCATGGGAATTGGAACGTCTCTGGTGGAAGTCTCTGTGTTGCATAAGGTGAATTACTGGAGCGAATGGCACAAACGCTCCATTTCCACAGGCGTCTAGGGATTGAAACTAGGAAATGTCATATTGATGTCTATAAATACACATTAGGTGGAGCTGGAGAGGAAAACAAATGTACAATTTACATCCTGATTGTGTTTTATGGTGCTATTTTTAGAAAGGTATTTCCTATTGTTTCCTAAGATGAATGAAGTGAGCTGGTCTCCTTGGGTATGAGTTAGTCCAGGACATGCCACGAGATGAATGTCCGCCCAGGGGTCGAAAACCGGGTCACATCATTCCCACATTGCCCCGCTGGCCTGTGTCGCCTCCCCCTGCGGAGCAGTTCTCCAAAACAACACATTTAAGTTCAAGAGGCGCTTGGATAGACTTTCACATAACTTGGGTCAGCAACAGGCAAACAAGGCACTCTTATTCAGAGGTTTTAATGGATTGGAAAATAGAAACATGGACGCTGATGACACTAAAAGCTTTACCAATCAAACATTTTATGTCATTAACAATTTATCAAATAACAACATGGGTTGTGAAAGAGTTTGCTTACGTTGGTAAACCCACAGAGAATTGTGAACAGACCGCAGCATCTTTCAGGTCATGGTTTTCCACCAGCAGCTGGTTACATCATGATAAACCCATTACTGTATCTGCTACCTACTGCACCATATGTCAGACAGGAAACTTATATTGGCCAGGTAACCATCATGACTCATGACTTTTACAGGCACTTTTCCTACGTACAAATGGAATTTTTTAATATCGAGATAAATAATCATGTGTCATCCCAAACCGATAGCCTTTGTTGTGGTGCATTCTTTGTGGTGTTATGGTTCTGGAATGTATTGTCCTTCCTCCCTTCTCCTCTCTTCTCATCTTATACACCTACCTGCCCATGGGACAGGAGATGAAACATTTTTCTTTTAAAATGTTCATTAATATGTTTTGTCCCATTTCTAAATAAATAAACTTGTAAACTTGTGTGAGCTGGCCGCTTGTTCTATTCACAACTGTCTCTGCTAGCAGTAGTGGGTTTTAAGATGTGTCTGCTGCAGGTGAAACTGAACCAGAAGTCACTAAAATACTCCACACACTTGAGAATAAAGGAACTGCAGAAGTTGGTTGTAATATTTCAGCCCGTTCCACATCATGTCATTCAATCTGTTGCTGATGTAAAACTATTTATCAGTGCAACTTCAAGTTAACCACGGGGTCAAATGTTCTCCAACCTCTTTGTGCACTAGACACCAAATTTACAGCTGCTCTTCTAGTTTATTATTTCTGCGTCCTGAAGCGGTTATGCAACAGAAACAGTCATCTGGCTCTTTTTTTTTAACACATTCTTAGAGAACTCAAAATAGTGTGACAAGGCGGGCCGAAGGGTCAATGTGAAACTGATGTGACTTCCTTGTTGATCAGAGTTGTTATATTTATCTGTGGTTAAAGTAGTTTATTGCTCAAAGGCAACAAAAAAAAGAACAAAAAGGAAACTGGTATGGATGTAAAAAAAAAAAAAAAAAAAAGGATAGATATTGGCATATCTTCAAAATGGTCAGACCTGTAAAAGATGGTTATTTATGCAACAATGTAATGTAACATCTTCATGTTGTCTTCTTTCTGCAGAGTAAACATTTTGAAAAGAAAACCCACCAGGTGAAGCAGAAGAAAAGATGGGAGAACAAGAAGATGAAATTTGTGTTTATCGGCGTGGGAGTGGTGGCAGCACTCATCATTGTTGGACTTATAATCTATGCCAGCGTTGGATAATAAAAGGACACTAGCTCCTTTGCTGATGAAAAGAATAGAAGATATTGGGACTGAGAGATGTGAAGTGGACGCAGATGAAATGTCTAGGAAGAGAGGAGTCCAAACTCTGGGACTCTGGCATCTTGACTGGACTGCTCATTCTGTGATATTTATGGGAGAATTGCATTAGTGTCTTCAATCGATATGGTACCGTTGATTGCTCAGCTGCTTCGTCTCTTTTAAAAAAAAACTTTTTAAGCCATGCCTCTGTCTGGCCCACATTGGAAGGACACAATAGTTCACGCATGAGGTTAAAGCCTTCATGGTCCACTGAAGGGAGTAGAACAGGTTCCACTACCCTCACTGAAAACTCACATCATTAAGGTTTATTCAAATTAGGTCTGAATAAAAGTGCTCTGGAAACTGCCACTTTTTTTTAAAACTAGCACAACTATGAATTACTAATATTTTAACCAGGTGTCATTAGGATGCCTCTGCTGTAATATGTTCTTGTACATAGGCCTACTGGTTCACATTCTGGGATGAGAGGTTGCAGAACCAAAGACAGACTCTGGTTCACCTACGAGTCAGTCAGTGATGTGGGGATAGAGAACACAGAGCAGATGCCCCATTCGGTAAATATGTACAAAGTTAAATGGAAAAGAATAAACTGATGAATTGTAACATGAAATTTCTGCTGTTAAAAATGAAATGTTCTCAGAGTTGCCTACGTCATTAAAATATTTTCTTGATCTTTGAGTGGCTGACTTATCTGAGATTTGTTGCTGGTTTTTTTGTATAGGCTCTGATCTGTAGATTCAAACGTGGTCAATAGAAAACAGGTTGATGTATTTAACTGCTTTGATGACCAGTCTAAGATGAAATCTAACACACCGTGCACAAACTTTGTGTTAATCCAAACAAATTCTCAAACCATCCAGAGAAGAAATCATTAAAAGAATATTTTTTGCTGATAGCTAGTAAATTACAATTCTGACTGGCTTTCCCTCTGCAGTTTTAGTAAAGAGTACCAGAGCGACCCCTGGTGGTCAATGTGTTAACTTCAGATGAATAAGCAAAAAAACAGTAAAAAAAAAAAAAAAAAGTTCTGTCTATCAGCAATGTGTTGTATTGTGTTTGAATAGCTTACACATATTCAGCCATTTAACCAGATTACCTTGTTATTTAACCACAGACACATTATTTACTAAAATACTTAATTAACTTAAAGCAGAAGTAAGTGATATATTTGTGTTAATATAAGTCTTAAATAGTTATATCTTCCGACAGCAGACTTTCACAGGTAAAACAGGTCGGAAAAACACGAGTGGGTTGCCTGGAACGCTACAAAGTCGTAAGTTGTGACTTGAAGCTGTAATTTACGGTTTCAAAAGCCTGCCTGGAACGCAGCATTAGCCAAAACGACCGGATCGCTTACTTCTGCTTTAAATACATGCACTGGTAAATGTGGTGCAGGTGCTTTAATAGCCACTGTTTCCTTAACCAGATCTGTCAGTCTGTTGGCAGATCTAATCATTTGAATTCCTTCAGGTGATTCAAACCAGTTTAGAAAATAGTACAGCAGTTGCAAACATTTCATAAAGCAGTTTTTGTAAATGCAGGAGTGGAAGCACTCAGGGTTGGTAATGTGTCACCTTCACACCGTACCCAAAAACAAATAAACTGAATGCATTTACTCGTCTAGCTACCTGAGAGCCTTACAACTTTTCCTATGAAATTGATGCAAGTTGCTGAATCTCAGGATAGTTGTGGAAATATGGTCTGGATGCATTTGCTTGTAGAGACTTGAGGCATCTTGTAGCCTGTCATAATTAGATAAAATTAACTATTTGGACTTTTATGACAAATGCGAATCAATCATGGTCAGAGCTGTCTCATTTCAACTGTTCTAGTTTAGCATGTCGATCCACGGTTGAGCTCTAGAGGGAGACAGATGCTGTTTGACTGTTTTCATGTGTGGTCAGTGTATCTGATTGACTGGAGCTGAGTCAGACATGCTAGGACATTCACTGGCATATTACTGTATTGCTACAATTAGCCTATATGATATGGTGCAGTAGATGTACATGTTAATTAATTAATTACTACAATAGGTACATCCTCCACTGGTGATGCACAAAGCAGTGTATTCAGTAGGCTATCCTGAATCACTCGAAGAAATTCATCCAAAAGATTTGTTCACCATACACTGAAACACTGAACCCCCATAGTGGCCCCTGGGAGCCAAAACGCACGTTACAGTGCCCTCTTGGAAGCCAAAATGCGCTACAGTGCCCTCATGGCAGCCAAAACGTGTGCTAAAGTGCCCTCTAGGAACCAAAACGCATGCTAAAGTGCCCTAGTTCTTCAGTGGCGAGGACAGCGATATGTGCCCTTTTTTTTCTTTTCGCCCCTGCCCCTCAAAAAGTCTGTGCACGCCACTGCACTGAACATAAGCTATTTGCATTGAAAGGATATGATACAGACACGAGCCACTGCAGCAGCTTTATGCGTCTTATAGACCAGCGGCCTAAAACTGATTATCTTGTGCTTTAACCTCCATATCGGCATTGGAAAATACTGAGTGAACCATTTGCTCGACTTCAGATCTCAACTAAGAAATCAATAATACATTTAAGTAAATGACTATTTTTTGTGAATAAATTAATTGTGACACTGACTTCGACAGCTGTTTGTTCATGTTTTAGTCAGTGTAATGTCTTTCATTTTATTCAAAAACCACAAGAGATGATCTGTATTTTTTCTTTAGGCCTATGGGATAAACGAGGTAGGCATATTTTAATAACTGCTTATATACACACATGTGGCTGATGTTATAGTTTGTGACGATAATGCTGCTGTTGTTTGAGTAAGAAAAAAACAAAATAAAACAAAACAAAGAAAAAAGAGATTACGTAGCTGTTTTGACCTGGAAGTGACGTCAACAAGTCCTTCCTGCACCAACCGGCAAGATGGCAGCGGACACGCAGGTTTGTGTGGCTTTTTTTTAATAGTACACTATTCGCTTACTGAATGATAATCAAGCATCTGGGAAACCAAATTCGATGTATCATGGGTGTCGCTTTAAAAACAGCCCGGTGTGTTTCGGTGTTCAGCGAAAACTCGGGCAAACTTTAGCGGCAGCTAGCTAGCAGGCTGTTAGCTCAGTGCTACGTAGCCTCAGTGTGGCTGGATGAGACCGAGCTGCTGCTGCTGCTGCTGCTGCTGCAACGACACCAGCTCAGTGTGTGTGAGCGGAGGCAGGCAGAGGCTGAGGCTGAGGACCGAGCCGCTTTCGGGGGCCTCAACTCACTGTCATTATCTCCTCTGGCTCTGGGTATAAATTAGCCATGTTAACAAAGACAGACATCTCGTTAGGTGATGGGGTAACTAAGCTACGCCCTCCCCGGTGAGCCGTTAAACAGGCAGCAGCTACACAACGCAGCCTGGTAGACGCCGACCCTCCGGCTGTAACGTTACTGTCTGCGCTGTGGACTACTTTGACGACCACCAGTTGATATGAGAGGGCCTTTCATGCGTACTGATATGTACTTGTGTTTTTTCAATACCTAAGTGTTATTACGTAGGCAGTTAGATGCGCTAAAAGCTCTCAGAGACAAGCATTTCTCCTTTTCTCTTTTATTTATTTATTTCTATCCCTTATTAGTTCCGTCTGCCCCACCCACAACAATTTCAGACAAAGTCTTACACCAACACATTAATATTTAACACTGACAGGAATTTTAGTCCTTGCGTGGGTTTAGATTTCAAAGTTCAAAATCTAAAATTTACAACTTGTTAAAATAGAGGCTGAAATCTTCTACTTAAACTCCTTTCTGCAAATTATCAGATGTCAGAGAGCTTGTGCTGATGTATTGTCTGATGATAGTTGTATCAGTATTGGAGAGCAGTCAAACACCAAGATGGTACTTGTCAGGGTACTAAACGTTCTGTAACATGATTTACCTTATTTACCAAAAACTGAATGTCTCGCAGCACAAATTTTGTTTTCCCGTCCGGGAATTTACCACACCTAACAATCCATCAACAGTACCTGGACACGTCGAGGCTTCAGATGAGATGTTGTCAGAGTGAAGTGTCCACTGAGCTCAGTGTCACAGAGCATCATCAGCAGGTTGAACAGAGACTCAGAGAGACCAGAAGAGTCACAGGAAGACAGATGTGTCAGAGTGGACGTCCTTATTGGCACATTGACATGTTTTGTTGTGGTATACCCACAAATTTTGTTATCTTTTGTTTCAATACATTGTTAGAGATGAAGAAATTACCACTTCATGCTTCTACTTAAATGCCCCACTGTCATGATATAATATCACTGTAGCATGAACCTTTTACATTTTACATTAATTTCACCTGAAAGTCGAATATCCCTAATTTTTTTGTGAGTAATAATAGATTGGGTTTTTTTCCCCATGTCAGTCATTAATTAGATTTGAAGATAATTAACCCTCACACAAATATGATTAAAAAAAAATTATAGTTGTGCGATACTATATTCTCACACAACCTTCTCTGAGTGAAGTTATGAAATCAGTAAGCAAAGTAGCATAACTAAGCTGTCGTGTTATTTTTACAAGGTTGATATACAGTTAAGGTCAAAATTATTAGCCCCCATGCAACTTTTTAACATTTCCCTAAAATAATGCCCAATGTTAGCAATATTCATAAAATTTTATTTAGTAAATCATTCATCAATGATATGACCCCATTTTGGTACACTTTGGAATGTGAAATAAATATTCAAGATTTATTTATGAACAATTTGGTAAAAATTGAGATGGTCAAAATTATTAGCCCTCTATGGGATTTTTTGCTTGCTTTTTCTGCTAACTCGGTTTGAAACCACACCTGAGCAGTCAAAAAACACAAGATTTCCAAAACTTTGGAGCGCAAAATAATCAGAGATGTCAACAAGAAACCCTGGAGCTCTGCAAAGACGATTGTTGCTGAACTGGCTTCATCTGGACATGATGTTTCATGCAAGACTGTTGTGAGGGATCTTCATCGTGGTGGACTTAATGGTCATCGTCCAAGAAAAACCCCTTTGCTCTCACGGCAGCACATCAAAGTCGGACTGAACTTTGCCAGAGACAATTTGAAACATTAGGGTGAGTTTTGGAAGTCTGTGCTTTGGTCTGATGAAACTACACATGAGCTGTTTGGGCATGCACCACGATGAAGAGCCCTCACAACAGTCTTGCATGAAACATCATGTCCAGATGAAGCCAGTTCAGCAACAATCGTCTTTGCAGAGCTCCAGGGTTTCTTGTTGACATCTCTGATTATTTTGCGCTCCAAAATTTTGGAAATCTTGTGTTTTTTGACTGCTCAGGTGTGGTTTCAAACCGAGTTAGCAGAAAAAGCAAGCAAAAAATCCCATAGAGGGCTAATAATTTTGACCATCTCAATTTTTACCAAATTGTTCATAAATAAATCTTGAATATTTATTTCACATTCCAAAGTGTACCAAAATGGGGTCATATCATTGATGAATGATTTACTAAATAAAATTTTATGAATATTGCTAACATTGGGCATTATTTTAGGGAAATGTTAAAAAGTTGCATGGGGGCTAATAATTTTGACCTTAACTGTAATTAAGGCCCACATCTTAATATCAAGGTCCCAAGTATCAATAGATCAGGATTAGATGATTTACCAGTTTTTAAATGGAGTCTGTTTAGAGTGACAGTGTTAGCTACTCTTAATAGATCATCTAAGAGCCAAATATTCACTCGCTCAGACTCAAAATTTTGATCCTGGACTGAAGATGTCACTGCCGCCCTTCACGTCATTTAAATCCTCAGAGCAGTTCTCACACTAACTGTTCCTAACTCCTTCAGGTTTCAGACACGCTGAGGAAATTTGCTGTCAAAGTGACCACAGCCAGTGTGAAGGAGCGCAAGGAGATCTTTGGAGAGCTGAAACAATGCATAAAGGGCAAAGGTGAGCAATCTTGTCCGAATAAATTCTCTACACAATGATGATGTTGATTAAAGGTGCTCTTATCACAACTAATGGTCATTCTAAACACATTTCTTTTTTTCTTTTTCTTTTTGTTAGAGTTGCCAGAGCCTGCCATCAAAGGACTATGCAAGCTCTTCTGTCTCACACCACACAGATATCGGTAGGTTTGTCCCATTCCCCCACAAGAAAACTATACTCAACAGCAAAGATTTTAGTTGTTTTCGGTTGTTCAGGAGTTGTTTTCGAGGTAAATTCATGCAAAACCGCTGATGTGCGTCCCCATCGGGGGCAGTTTTTCGGCAAGCAGTCTCTGCATTTGCCTCGGAAACAACTCTGTCTTATAATGTTCTGTTATCATCTCATAGCGTGGTGAATGTGCAGGTCACAACTTGTCCACGAGAGCGTTTTGGAGTTGTTGAGTTGTATAGTTTGATGAGGGAATCCCAGAATTCCCTTTAGCCTCCGTAGCTTAACTGAGCAGTTCACGGCTCTGCTCCGCCGTTCTAACAATAGCTTGCACCGAGAATAGGACGAATCGCCTTGTTGTTTACAACTACTTCCGGGTAGAAAACCAGCATTCGAACAATAGTGACGGACGAGAGTTTCGCTATATATTTCTAATTTTTCATGTCACTATATCGCCGTTTAGACTAATCTGATGTTTGTAAAGTCTATAAAACCAATGATTGGACAAACATTACTATTTACGTGTGCACATTTTTGTAACTAGTCATGGTTATCAGAGATTAGCCGGGCTAACGGTTAGCTACATGTTTAACTTTAATAACTCAGTGACTCAATAAACGGTCCATGAAAAAATATTTTCTCCAGCGGATATCTTAGTTACAGCATGACTGAGCTAACAGGAGTAGTTTCATGTCGTGTCCGACAACGGGAGGGTTTTAACAGCTGACGTCCTGGTGTTAGCTTAGCTACCGCCGTTAGCAGCTGCAGCCACTGATGCTTTCTAGACACCGTGATTCCCCCAAACTGAATAAATACAACACATAGCAACACGAAACACACACACAGAAATAGTAATGTTTCTTCAATCATTTCAGATTTGTCTAAACGGTGATAGGGCGTGAAAAATATGATATATATATATATAGCTAAACTCTCGTTCGTTACTATTGATCTCATTCAAATTACGTGCTGGTTTTCTACCCGGAAGTAGAATGTAAACAACAAGGCGATTCGGTCTATTAAAGGTAACAAACCTTCTCCTAAAACTATAGGGATTATGGCAATGGGCCAATTTGCCAAAATGTTGAACTATCCCATTAACTACAATAACTCTGGTTTGCAGTGGTGGTGTTGCATTAGGGATTTGCTTTATGCTTTTTAGCCTCATTGATATAAATGGAGTGGACAAAAAACCTCTCACTGTAATGGATGTGTGTGTTCTTCCTCAGGGATGCTGCATCGCGCAGAGAGCTGCTCTCTGTCATCGCCCAGCTGGCTGAAAGTCAGCCCACCGTCCTGGTGACCAGCCTCCTTCACTGCCTTCCCAACAGTGGCATCATCAGCAAAAATGGAGAGCCCAGGTATTTTTCTGAACCACTGCAGATTTGATTTCTTAATCAGTTCCTACTTCTCACAGATTTCCAGCTAAGGCGTCGTCATAACACAGTCACCATTAGACATCTCCAATTTTCCTCTCTGTTTAATACTCCATAAGTAGTTTGACCAATATAATCTTATAGTATAAGTAACTGGATTAACTAAAACCACAAAAAATATAACAGATGTTCATAGTTGGGTTCAGTTGGAAATTTAAAACCCACATCTTATAGGACGAATCGCCTTGTTGTTTACAACCACTTCCGGGTAGAAAACCAGCATTCGAACAATAGTGACGGACGAGAGTTTCGCTTTATATATATCAAAATTTTCATGTCACTATATCATCGTTTAGACTAATCTGATGTTTGTAAAGTCTATAAAACCAATGATTGGACAAACATTACTATTTACGTGTGCACATTTTTGTAATTAGTCATGGTTATCATAGATTAGCCAGGCTAACGGTTACCTGTTTAACTTTAATAATTCAGTGACTCAGTAAACCGTCCATAAAAAAAAAAACTCCAGCGGATATCTGAGTTACAACATGATTGGGCTAACTGAAGTCCGTATCCGACAACGGGAGGGTTTTAACAGCTGACGTCCTGGTGTTAGCTTAGCTACCGCCGTCAGCTGTCCCTGTCAGCTGCAGCCACTGATGCTTTCTAGACACTGCGATTCCCCCAGACTGAATAAATTCAACATAGCAACACGAAACACACACACATAAATAGTAATGTTTCTTCAACCATTTCAGATTTGTCTAAACGGTGATAGGGCGTGAAAAATATGATATATATAGCTAAACTCTCGTTCGTTACTATTGATCTCATTCAAATTACGTGCTGGTTTTCTACCCGGAAGTAGAATGTAAACAACAAGGAGATTCGGTCTATTATTTAAAATATTCTTAATACTAGTGAGTCTGTCAGGAACCACTCTTTGTTATCATGTTAACCAGAGTTTTCCTTCCCTCTCTTGTGATTTCTTTGTACTATTTTCAGCAAAAGCACCGGCTCTGCTGCCTTCATCGGCTTGTCTTGGACCTTCCTTTTAGTCCCCACTGTGTTTTCTGCCCCAGAGAAAAGAGAGGGACCTGTCTGGAAGAAAATGGTCAGTGGAAGTTTCTGATTTTTTAAAAACAGAAATGAACACATATATATTATTGATATCTTTTAAAAATGGTGATTATATGCAGTCATATTGCTCACTGCCAGAATCTGCTCACATCTGACCTGGGTTGGTGTGTTTATCTTTACTGTCGGTGTCTCTCTTTCAGGTGGAGGTTCAGAGTCTTCTTGTGGCTGAAGTGGTGGGTGGAGCCAAGACCATTGCTCACAAATCAATTGTGAAGAATCTCAATCACCTCTGGGAGCAAGTGAGTGTACACACACAGGTAGTGAGTGACCTACCTGTCAGAGGGAAGGATCCAGTCTCATTATCAGACCGAATTGCCATTTCATAAGTCATTCACTCTATTTGAATCACTAAATGAAGAAGTGAATGAACCCAGCAATGACCAATTAATTATGGCCTTTTATCAAAAATGTTGGTCCCTGTGTAATTTAAGGCCATTCTGAAGAGACACCTGTACAATTGTCTCTCTGACTTATATTCAAATAGTCTCATCAGCTTCTTGCACAGTGGGACAACTGAAGAGTAAGTTAAAGAGGAACTAAGCAGGATTATTCCTGTGGCTATGCTACATTTTTACTTTAATTAAAAAACTTGTCTATTGTCATAGTTAACTACATGACTTGTGACTTGTTAGGAGTGAGAACGGAGGCTCTCTGCCTTCCACCTGGCATCCCATGGCTGAAAACCAACCATGCAACAAGCCACCACTGCAGAGGGCCTGTGAAATGTCATGTTTTTAGATATATCTCAACTTGACCTGCTCATAACCACAGTCATGTTTGTTGTCTTCAACAGCACCCAGGACTGGTCGACCAGTACATCAGCACACTGTTGAGTCTGGATCAGAGCCCTACCACCTTGGCCATGCTGGGGGTGTGTTTAGACTTCTGTACTGCTCAGAAAGACAAAGCTACCATAGAGAAGCATAAGGTGAGTTTTTAATCCCTAAACCTGGATACTTGGTTTTAATACAGCATGAGAGTTGCATGCTCTCTGTTTGTCTTTTATTGTATTTTTATATTTCTTAGTGTTTTATCAGATCTTATGTTTTTCTTAGTGCTTTTATATGCTTTTAATTTACTGTATTTTAACTCTTAACTTTCTTTATTTTACTGTTTTGTATCTGTTGTGCAGCACTTTGGTAACCTTGTTGTTGTTTTTTTTAAAACGTGCTATATAAATAAATTGAATTGGATTTATCACTTTTTGATGTGTTACTTTATATTTGAAGTAGTATGCTCCATGAATAGCTGCAACATTTGAACCTGTGTTTTTCAGAGTGCCCTGCTGGACCTGTACATAAAATCAGTCCTCATGAGCAAGACCAAACCACAACAGCACATTTTGGACAAAAGTGGCTCCTTACTGCGTCACGTGTCCCACTCTGAGTTCAAGGAGCTGCTGCTGCCGACCCTCCAGAAGACCATGCTCCGCAGTCCAGAGAACGCCATGCAGAGTGAGCCTCCTCTGGTTTCTGATGACTGTGTTTAACACTTTTCTGTTAAACGTTGACAGTTCTCATATAGTGGATTAAAATGTTGGCCTCGTCTCTCTCCAGCTGTGTCCTACATGCTGTCCTCTGTGACCCTCGACCTCAGTCAGTATGCCATGGACATCGGGAAGGCCATTGCAAGTGAGTCGTTAATGGATGCTCGGCTAATAATGCTTTCTAAGAAGGCTGTGACTGTACGGAGTTGAGCAGAAAATTATGTTTTTGTTTTATTAGTCTGTCTTGGTATGACTACGGTATGACTGTGTGGTTTGGGAACCTCCCTGTTTCAGCTAAATCAAAGCTACTGCACCTGGTTCAAACAGTTATAAAAATAATTGGCCTTAAAGATCATTACAATCTGCAGTCTCTGTTTTGAAAAGTGTGTACTGAAACATGTGAAGAGAATCCTGGAGGACCCATCCCATATTCTACACTCACAGTATGTGATACCGAGCTGAGCGGTTCAGATTAAACCGGTACAAGAACTCCTTTGTGCCTCTGTCAGTCGGTGTTCTGAATAGGAGTTTAAAAATAGCACAACAGCATCTATCTATCTATTTATCGATCGATCAATTGCACCACAAATAGCAAGGCTATCCCAAGCTACCATTTGCCTGTTTAGCACAATTTTCAGTATGTAATTATGCTGTGGTCTGTGTTTCAGGTCAGCTGAAAGCCAACAACGCCCAGCTAATGGAGGAGGCAGTCCAGGCCATGCAGAACCTGGCGCAGCAGTGCAGTGACCCCACCGCCGTGCAGGACATTGTCACACAGCTCTTCAAGATCCTCGGAGGTGAATGAGTCGATGCCTCTTTGAATGAAATGCTGTCTTAATCTTGTTTTGCTTTAAATCACTCAAAGTGTAATTCTTCTGTTCAGGGTCTGAGGGAAAGCTGACAGTTGTTGCCCAGAAGATGAGTGTGTTGTCGGGCATTTCCAGCTGCAGCCATCATGCCGTGTCAGGAACCTCCAGCCAGACTCTCAGCTCTGCAGTGACTGTGATGTTCATCCCTTATTTACAGCAAGAAGGTATCACTTGACTCGCTGCCAGCATCCCATTCACAGTAGAAGACTCATTGGGCTTGGGATGTCTTAGTGAGATCACAGAGTGAAGTTCTAACTTTTCTTTCTTTTGCTTAGTTCACGAGGGGACGCTGGTGCACGCGGTGTCTGTGCTCTCCCAGTGGAGCAGCCGCCTCACAGTAGAGGTTCCCAAAGCGCTCTCGGATTGGTTGAAGAAAGCTTTCACCCTTAAGACCTCCACCTCATTGGTTCGACACGCCTACCTTCAGGCCATGGTGGGAGCCTTTAAAGGTCAGTAGCACATTAAGACATAATGGGTGTGTAAAGCAGCAAGGTGTGAAGTTTGTACACAGAAATGAAACTGTTGGACATCAATAATAAATAAATAAATAACAACTGGAATGAGAAATAAAACTAGAGATGTGTGAATAGTGCAAAAAAAGAAAAGAGAAAACAGGAAACAGACTGGCAAATAGTATCATCTTTCTGTTCCCTGGTGTCCAGGTGACACTCTGGCCCAGGCCTCAGACCTCGTGCCTTTGCTCCTCCAAACGGTGGAGAAGGCGGTGGCACAAAACTCCCAGCATGCCCTGCTTGCAGAGGGTGTGGCAGCATCAGTTCTTTTGAGTCGGCTGGCTCTGTTGGACACGCAGACAGGTGAGGTTCTATCTTCAACGATTCGTTTTTCTCTTTTATCCAGACTGTTGGGGAGCTTGTAGCTCACATTTTTGTCTTTTTTTTTTGTTGTGTCCAAACAGAAGCGAAATTCACCACTTTCTGGAACGTGATTTTGGATGAGAAGAAGCCGCTGTTCACCACAGAGAAGTTCCTCTCCCAGGCCAGCGAGGAAAGTAAGGAAGCTGTTTCTGACTCTCTTCACAGCAGAAGCTCATGATTACTTTTTTTAAATGTTAAGAAATCACATGGTTTATTTCTATCTGCACTTTCTCTAGCTCTGCTCACAGAGCTGCTGCTGTGTGAAAGGCTCTTCCTGGACCACGCCCACAGGCTCAACACCAGCAAATCACAGTGAGTTTGTCCTCCTAACTATACTATTACTATTTTGTAAAATGTATAGTTAACAAAATGTTGACACTGACATCTTTAATA